>NC_142875.1:89168750-89819687 GCF_051225735.1 Oryctolagus cuniculus
GCCGCAGCACGCTGGCCGCGGCGGCCATTGGAGGGTGAACCAACGGCAAAGGAAGACCTTTCTCTCTGTCTCTCTCTCTCACTGTCCACTCTGCCTGTCAAAAAAAAAAAAAAAAAAAAAAATTATACCTTAAATAAAATTTTAAAAACAAATAAATAAAAAGGAAAAGGTATATACTCTGTGATCTGGCCAGACATTGGAGTAACACACAGTTGTTACAAATGAGGCAGCTCTAGATAATACTGGTATGGACAAATATTCCAAATTCATTAAGAAAAGTATAGCTCAGTGTGCATGAAAGATGTAGTACAATACTATCATTTGTGTAAGAGAAAGAAAAACTTAACATCAGAGAATATTTCTGGAAAGACAAACAGTCTTACAATAGTAGCTACCTCTGGACAGGAAAATGGGGGATGGCAAATGGGGCAAAACACAGACTTTTCTTTCCATGAACACTCTTTTGTAACTGTTGAACTGTTGAATTCCTTATGATATACATAAAACTCTTAATATTTTAAGTCTACATATACACAGGAATACATACATGCAAAAGAATAGGATCATCTCCATGAAACTTCGAGGTGGGCACTTTTTGCAATGTACTCTTTGACCTTTCCAGAAGCAGAATCCTAAGTCTTCCCCCAGGCACTGTCTGTTCTGTTGCCCGCTCACCTACACCCTTGTAATCACCTATAGCAGCCTAATTTTTCCTCTCTACTTCACCTCTTCCCTCCAGCCTCCCATATGACCAGAGCAAGAGTAATACCCATTTCTGCTCTCCTTAACACCCATAAATTTAAAAATACCTGTTCTAGGGCCAGTATTGGGATGTAGTGGGTAAAGCTACCACCTCTGATGTCAGCATCCTATATGGGCACAGGCTCATGTTCCAGATGCTCCACTTCCAATTCAGATCCCTGCTAACAGCCTGGGACAAACAGCAGAGGATGGCCGAATTGTGTGGGCCCCTGGGACCCACACTGAAAGACTGGATAAAGTTTCTGGCTCCTGGCTTCAGCTTGGCCCAGCCCCAGCTACTGCAGTCATTTGGGTAATGAACCAGCAAATGGAATCTCTCTCTCTCTCTCTCTCTCTCTCTTTCCCTCTCTCCATAGCTGACTTTCAAATAAATTTTTAAAGATTTTTAAAAAATATTGTTCTATGTTTCCTTCTTTCAGAACCCTACAGAACCAATCAACTAACTCCAGCTAAAGTTACCCCTCCTGGATATAGCTACATATTAATAGTGAACTTCAGCCAGGGAGTGACAGGAATTAAGAGTTTTTAGGACAAGTAAGGCAAAATCCTGGTGTAGTGAAAGGAACACTAGACCTGAAGATCAAAAAACCTCAGTCTTTTTCAGGTTGTGTGACTTGAGCAAATCACCTTACCCCTCCAGGTCTCAATCTCCTTAACTGAAAAATAAAGAGATTTAATATATTATCTGCAATAGAGAATCTTTCCAGGTCTAACCTCCATCTAAATCCCACCATGCATGCTGATTGTCCCACCCCCCTGAACTTGCTGATGTGTGTTATATGTTTTGAACAGCACTGTCCAATAGAAATACAATGTGAACCATATATGTAATTCTAAACACTCTAGCATCATCACTAAGAAAAAGTCAAAAGAAACAGAAATTATTTTTAATTGATTTTATTTAACCCAATATATCCAAAATATTACCATTTCAACATGCAATCATTATAAAAAATTATTGAGTTTCCATTTTTTTTCAGTACTAGATCTTTGAAAAGCAGTATAATTACAGTATTTTATAATTATAGAACATCTCAATATGGACTTGCCACATTTCAAATGCTGCAAAGCAACATTTAGCTAATGGCCACTTGATTGGACAGTGCAGGTTTAAGTTTAACAAGGAATTCATCTCTTCACTTTTGACTTCATTAAGCTCAGAGTTGAAGACTGATATGAGTACCAGCCCACAGCCTTAGAAAACATCAAAGTCATAGGAGCAGTTTTGGTTCTAAGTTCTTTACCTGACTAAGTAGGGAGCTGGGGCTGGTTACCAAACAGTGCTGCAAAGCTCAGGACAAACAAAAGACCTAGAGCCTAAAGCCTGCAAGCAGAACAATGGCTGACAACGTTCATGGGAGGGTAAAAAATGAGGTGGGCATAATCAAGTCTTCTTTACAAGCAGGGTTTTCACAGCACAAACCCCATCAGCTCACCAAAAGCACACAGACTTCTTGTCATGTCAGTTCTATCAATCTATCCTTTTAAATACCTCTGAGCACCTCCTAACTCCAAGCATTCAGCAGGCACTGGGATATAGCTGGTATTGGTGACAGCAGTCACTCTCAGGAACTCTTATTTGCGTCAGGGTAAGATTCTAAGCACTTCACAAATACATCTCATTTTCTCATCCAGAAATCCCTATGAGAAGAATGAACAGATGAGAACCTGAGGCTGAAAAAGGTTAAATCATTTTCCAACACTCACACAGGAGGTAGAGCAGAGACCTGAGCCTGACTCCCAAATACTACCACAAGCCACACTCCTTAGCCTCAAGGAGTTCAGTTACTGGAAGCAACAAAGGATTCCATGATCAGAAGGTCACTACCGCAGAAAGGTAAGAAATAGGGGCCTAGAAGCAAGGAGGTCCAGAAAGTATTCCCAAGAGGTAATCCTTGAGTAAGTCTGGAAGGCTAAGGAGCTACCCAGGCAAATAACAAGTTCTGGGAATACCAGCAGGAAGGAATAGCATGAGCTAAAGGTACAGAGGCCTGAGGGAGCATGTTACTACATGCTCAGAAAACTGACTGGGTAGGAAGCCAGCAGGTGGTGTATATAGGAACAGAGGTCTCACATCCAATAGTAGCTGTTAGCCAAAACCAGTGGCAGGGACCTTAAATTCCATGAAGAAGCTGAATGGGCATGGGACGCCATTAGAGTTTTAACTAGGGTAGTGAAAGAGACCAGATTTTCATTTTAAGATGCCTTGCAAAAGAGGGATCTCAAACCTTACTCAGCTCCCTTTCTCTCCCACAGTCTTCTAAACTCTATTTATAAGCCCACATAAAAAAGTATAAACTTGTTTCTTACAGAGTGGGCCACACCCCAGGGATTTATATTTAATCCTAAGGGTCTGTGGACTTTACTTTTTCTAAAGAAAATCTGTTGGCTTACAAATCCAGAAAATCAACCAACTTTTCAGAAAAGCTAGTAAACACCTCCTATATTTTTGGCATCAACACTGACTAGGGTCCCGGCATGGGGGAACTTGGTTGGCCTTCAACTACGGAAAGGCCTGGCCCTGCTGGAAGCCTTTTCCCATCCTGACAGCACAGCAGTGCTCTGCATTTACTTACACAGAAACATGTAAGATTCTGTGAGAAAAACACTAACCATTTCAACTCCTCAAGTGCTAAAGCTCTCATGCCTCCTCCCTTAAGGTTTTGTTGCTCACTGCTTTTAAAACCCATGAGCCTTCTCTGCCCAACTCCACCCATGCCTTCAAGATCACCTGATTACCCAGTTCCATTTTCAGCTCATCATTCTCAGGGCTGGCCTACTTTTCAAGGCCACATGAGCAGAAAAACTTGGACATTATACAAATAATAGAGCATAACTAGTATAACAGGACATAGAAAGGGGGAACCTGCCATGGTGTGTACCATGGAAGCAAGGATACAGGCAGAACCTGGTGAAACAGTCATGGGACAAAGTTCACAGGGGAGAAGGAAGGGGCTGACAATAGGGAAAGAGTGCGCAGAGACACCGAGTGTAATGGCCACTAACAATCTGGAAAACCAAGATGAAGACCAAAAGGGACCAAGCAAGATCACTTTACCCAGTGATAAGCACTGAGCAGGCTCACTTTGCTTTTAATAGTCACCTGGGTGACTCTAAAAGTCGTGCCCTGTCAGAACAGTAAGAGGGCTCAAGCAGCTTCAAACCTACTGCAGGAACATCGAACTGTGTACTGATACACAATTATGCCCTATCTGTGGACAGGAACATAGGAGAGAAGAAAGAGGGTCTCTCAGATCTCACTCTGGATTATAAGATTCTGCCCAGTGGAGCAATTTCAACAATAAGTTTTTCTAGGAAGTAAAAAAAAAAAAAAAACTAAGGTCATTCCATTAGGGTTTTTCTGAACTTCCAGCCCCATTAACGCTCTGAATAGCACCCTGCCTTTGCCAGGATGGACTGTTTCATGGGCACTCTTCCTGTTCCCAAACACCTCCTTTATGAAGGGCTTTTGGGTCACAGGAGATGCTATTCCTGAGGAGTTGTGTTCCCTCTGTTCCCAGTGGTCAGGACCAAGGCCAGCCAGGGTGGGGTACAAAAGGGAGGGCTCTCAGACACCAAGACAGTCACCTGTAGCTCAGCTTTTTCTAGAATTAGGTGGTACTCAGCTGGCAACAGGGAACAGGCCATCGAGGACTGCTAACTCTGCTTTGGTTGTGGCAGATGTGGAACAGAGGGGTGAAGGTCAATGGGGAAGACCAGTCAGTCATGGATGGGAAGCTGGTAGAGGCGAGAAAACCTGGCCTTCCGGATCCAATGGAAGAACTGAGCCAGCTTGTAGAGGAAGGGCAGGGAAGAAGGAGAAGCTGCAGGGAAAAGGGAAGACTGCTGTGAATTCTCCCCCGTTTTCCCTCCTCTGCCCCAGCCCATCCCCCATCCCACCTTGGGATTATGCATGACTATTTTAAAGCCTATTTTGGTGCCAATGTTATTTGTATCTTCCTCAATAACGAAGAATTTCATGGACAGGCATTTGGGCTAGCAGTTAAGACATCTGCATCCCACGTCAGAGTACCTGAGTGGAGCCCAGGCTCCACTTGATTCCAGCTTCCTGCTAATGCAAGCCATGGGAGGCAGCAAGTGATGGCTCAAGTAGTTAGGTTCCTGCCACCCACACGCGAGATCAGGACTGAATTCCTGGTTCCCAGCTTCAGACTGTCCCAGCCCCAGTTGTTACAGGCATTTGGGGAGTAAATCAGGGGATGATAGATCACTCTCTCTCTCTGAGTTTTTTCTCCATCTTTCAAATAAATTAAATAATTTCACTTTCTCTTTTAAATAATTTCACTTTCTGCTGGGATATATTTTCTTCACTTGAATTACAATAATCTTAAACTTACTGAGAAAAAGGTTCAAATTATAATATTATAATCTAGCTTGTGATAAAAAAGAAAAGCATCAGTAGCTGTCTCCAAGGAGATGAATTTTGGGAGTGACTTTTCACTACATTTTGTGTTTTCTTATACCTTTTAAAGTTGATGCCATTTGACAGTATTACCTAATTTTGTCATACTTAATTATATTAAAAATAAAGTAAAATGTACTGGGTTGGTTTGTTTTCCTTAGTTGAACTTCTGATTTTTTATTAAAAGGGAATTTATATTTCTTTCTTAAATAAGAAACAAATACTATTTTTTAGAAAGCTACTGACAGCCCACCCTTGTGCTATGCTTTCCACCAGGTTCTAATCACAGCCACTGGCAGGTTTCTCTCTCCCACAGTATCACAGTGCATGGAGTCAAGCTTGCAACTGGAATTCGGGACCACTGGTCCAGGGCACTTCCGAAGAAGCTCTGAGCAGCCTCGAAAGCAGCAAGCTCAAATGGCTTCATGCTGCCCCATCCTAAAAATCAGAGTTTATGAGACTAAAAGGCTGAGAGAAACCATAAAGAATTTCTAAGTATTTATCAAGTTTCTGGAACAAAGTAGGAAATCCGAGGGTGAACCAGAATGAAAACAAACTGCCCTTAGCATTTCTGAGAGCTAACTAGTGACTTTTTTGTAAAACAGAAAGATTCAGAGGAAATTCCTATTTAATGTGTTCAACAACAAAATGGTTAAGAGGACAATTCTCACCTATGTTTAAAAAAAAAAGTTAGTTGAATGAGAGAGGGAGAAGTGGAGAAGATCTAAAGACTAAGAACTGACAGTTTTAAAATGTGACAATCGTGTGACACTGGCCTAGTCATTTTACCTCTCTAGTTCTTAAGTTTCTCAACCAAAAAAGAAAGAAAATGAAGGAACTAGAATACGGATGTCTAGTTCTTCCTTCAATTTTGAAAGTTGTATAATCCCATTCTATGTCTAAATCCATGGTAAGAACAGAGATAAGGTCATAACTTTCAAAGAGTCACACACAAAAATATCTAAAAGAGTGAGTAGTTAACCTTGGCCCAGTGCCCACACTGCTGAGGGCTTAATCCTCAGGAATAGCAAAGGTTATTCCCAAATATCACTTATGGAACTCATCTCTACTTCACAGAGAAGCAGAAATGACAGCAACAATCAAAATATTTAACAACAGAGGCTACTGAGTCACTTATTGAAGTTTTTTTTAAACTGGAATATTACTTAGCTATATAAAGCCATGCTTGAAAGAGTACTTATGATGTGCAAAACTGTCAATACTATCTATAGCCATCGAAAAAGACGGAAAGTATAACCATCACAGCAGCAGACTTGTTAGTGATTTCGGTTTTCTTTTTTATACTTTTCTATATTGTCCACATTTTCTAAAATGTAAGAGTACTTTATTTACAATTTAATATGTTTTGAATTAATACTTGTGTTTTTGTAAGTAAGTATTTTTTAAAAATGTATTTTAAAGGTGGAGAGAATAAGAGACAGAACAGGAGAGAGATCTTCCATCCTCTGGTTCACTTCCCAAATTACAATAGCTGGGGCTGGGCCAGGTGGAAACCAGGAGCCAGGAACTCCATCAAGGTTTCTCATGTGGCTAGCAAGAACGGAAGTATCTGAGCTACCACCTGCTGCCTCCCAGGATGCACATTAGCAGGAAACTGGATCAGAATCAGAGGCAGGACTCGACCCACAAAGGTGGACCCAGATCCCAGGCAGATAGTGAGATGCAACTGTCCCAAGCTGCAGCTTTATCCCATCGTGTCACAATGCCTGCCCCTTGAATTAACACTTAATTGGATATTAATATTTGACTGAACCAACAACTTTTCTAAGCATCATTATGAGTAATATTTCTATTTTAACTCTGAGGTTCTAGTCAGAGTTCCCCCTAGAGAAATCAGACGTTTAAATGACTTATCCAGTGCTCAAGGCCATTAGGGCAGGGTGGATATCGTCCAGACTGCTCTCTGTTTCAGGGGAACTGACTCTTGCTTAGATCCAGCAATTCCTCCTTGTAGAAACTCAGGGAGGGATGTGGCTCCTGGAAGGGAATGCTGGCAAGCACCTGCACCCATTCGCCCAGCCCATCAAGCATCCCTCCCCAGGAAGGGTGGGAGGGGAGACAAGCTCCATCACTCACCTGGATCAAACCTCACCACCAAGAGACAGAGGATCAAGGCAACCAGGAGGCTCTTTTTGAAGGGCAGGCAAAAGAAGTAACTCACTGCAGAGTCCCAAAGCTGGTGAAGCAACATCAGTAGTGACTGGAACTTGTGGGAGAGAGAGCCTGGTCAGGGGACAAAGCAAAACTTCAGAGTAAGTCAGGAGAATCAGCTTCCCTGATTCTGAGCTTTGAGCTTTACTGTAAAAGCTGAACAAAAGGTAATGACAATGATTTTCTTGCATAAGTCATAAAGTGGTTCTAAGGAAACTCAAAAAAATGTTTCCAGGATAGTCTACAACTCTACACTACCACCACTTTGGGAGAGGACTTAGACAACTGCTACTCAGCTGGGCAAACCTGGCATTTTGGCATCCCATCCCCTCCTCCCCAAGAGGTGCAGTAGAGGCAGTCACTGGTCAGCCTTGAAGCCCACAACCTCCCTGCATAGCAGTGATGTTATCTCAGCAAGTTCACCTCTTCAGCACACAAAGCAAAATACTTTGGGGGTGAACATTTGGTTCAGTGGTTGAGATTTCCATGTTCTCTATCAAACAGCCTAGGTTTAAGACCCCACTCCACGTTCAAAGTATAGTTATAGTTACCATCTGTATGTGCATTTTATTTGACAGGTAGAGAGACAGAGACACCTCTTGAGATGCCAACATCTCATTATCATCCCATCAGGAGTGCCTGAGTTCAAGTCCCAGCTCCACTCCTAATTCCAGCTTTCTGCTAACGTGCACCCTAGGAGGCAGCAGGTGATGATTCAAGTACGTGGGTCCCTGCCACCCACCCTTGTGGGAGAGCAGGATGGAGTCCCAGGCTCCTCGCTTCAGCCTTGCCCAGCCTTAGCTATTGCAGACATTTGGGAAGTGAGCCAATGGATGCAAGGTCTATGTCTACATCTAGCTATGTCTGTCTCTGCCTTTGTCCCTCTCACAAGGCTGTTCTGCCTTTCAAATAAACAATAAATAAAATGACAAGTTTAAAAGAAAAAAATTTTAAGAGAAAAAATATTTCAGAAAACAGGGTTAGTCTCCTAATTAAGCTAAGAGTTTTCATATTTTTTAAATGAAAGAAGTTATTATAGGCTACCAAGAGGTTAAAAAAAAAAAAAAAAAAACACAACAGTGATCAGTGAGCAAAAACTCCAAGAAAAACTTCAACTCAGCATAGGAACTCCCCACAAAACTGTCCACTGACGCAGGAAAGTGAATTTTCTGCCCTTGGAAGTCACACAGGCTAATAAGCACTCAAGGAAAATAGCTAAAAGGACTCAAGGACCAGGGGAAGGGTCTAGGTGGAATATTTTTTTTTTTTTTTTTTTTTTGACAGGCAGAGTGGACAGTGAGAGAGAGAGACAGAGAGAAAGGTCTTCCTTTGCCGTTGGTTCACCCTCCAATGGCCGCCGCGGCCAGCATGCTGCAGCCGGCGCACCATACCGATCCGATGGCAGGAGTCAGGTACTTATCCTGGTCTCCCATGGGGTGCAGGGCCCAAGTACTTGGGCCGTCTAGGTGGAGGATCTTTAAAGTCCCTAACCCTGGTAACAAAAGAATCCTCACTTCTACTAGTTTAAGGACGCCTTATATAATACTAGCTAGGCAGTTAGTATCAGGTCTACGTAGTGGTTTCCCTACAAAAGCCATTGTGTAAAACTTGAATGTTAAGGGTTGGACATCAACCACGAGAAACCCCTCAAAAGCTCTTGTATGTGAAGGCAGGCAGGATATTGGGCAGGAGGACCCAAAGTTAAAGATAAATTAATTCTTATCTCCTATGTCAAGAAACCAAATTATTTTATGTTTCTTATCTTTCCTTTGGCTACTCCCAAGCGTGTCACCCCTATGTGCATTTGGGCCAGCATTTAAAGGAAGAGGCCAGCATCATGGAAGCAAGAAAGCTAGTAAAGTCTAAAGAGAGGACTCTAGAAAGGTAACTGATCAAACCCCAATGAGAATGTGACTTCTGAAAAATAAGACCCAGGGCGCAGCACTGTCGTGCAGCGGATTAAAGCCCCAGTCTGCAGTGCTTGCATCCCATATGGGCACCAGTTTGATTCAAGTCTGGCTGCTCCATTTCTGATCCAGCTCTCTGCTATGGCCTGAGAAAGCAGTAGAGGATGACCCAAGCCCTTGGGCCCCTGCACCCTCATGGGGAAACCAGAGGAAGCTCCTGGGCTCCTGGCTCTGATCGACACAGCTCCAGCCATTGCTGCCAACTGGGGAGTGAAACAATGGAAGACCTTTCTCTATCTCTCTCTCTATGCCTCTCTGTAACTCTGCCTTTCAAAGAAATAAATAAATATTAAAAAAAAAAAAAAGACCCAGCAATATCTCCCCATATGAAGATACTCCTTCCATTGCCAACTTCAGAGGGTCTGTAAGGTCTTTTCCTGTGATTCAGAAATTATTCATACAAAGAATTGCTCCCGAGCTCCCAGGAGAGCCATGTTGGACACAGGCGCAGACAGAGCCCACAACTCCACTTTAAAGACAACACACAGGAATAATGTCCTACCTTCCTGGTTTAGCTCCTGGGTCTGCTGAGAGCCTGAGTGTTCCTGTGTCTGCCGCAGCCTCGCTGAATGAATGGCGTGGAGTCCACCCAGCCGCTGCTCCTCATCAAAGGCTATAGAACCAGTCACTAGCTCCTCAGCCTCCAACAAGTGGCCCAGAGGCAGCAGCACCCGCTGCAGGTGAAGTTCTGCCAAGGCTCCATATTCTGGAAGGTCCTGATTACCAGGGTCTTGGAGCCAGGCACTGACCACATCCAGCATGGCTCCAGGCTCTTTCATCTTGCTGTATAACAGAATGCTGCAACCCCAAATAATCCAATCCACCCCCAACAAAGAAAAGTCAGTTCTCCACAGTTGCTTCATTTCTCGTAACTATTATGCTGATCCTACCCAATCTCTCCATGTCCTCCAGCCCTTTCCTACAGAATGCCGGCACTACTAGAATTGGGCGGGCAGGTATGTTCTGCACAGTGGTTAAGACACCACTTTGGGATACTTGTATCCTCTATCAGAGAACCTGGGTTCAAATCCCACCTCTGCTCCTGATTCCAACTAATGCACACCCTGGAAGGTGGAAGGTAAGGGCTCAAATACTTGAATCCTTGCCATCCTCGTGGGAAAGCTAGATTGAATTCCCAGCTTCTAGCTTTGGCCATGCCCAATTCAAGCTCCTGTGAGCATTTGGGAAGTGCAGATTGGAGATATCTCTGCGTAACTCTCTTTCTCGGTCTGCCTTTCAAATAAATAAAATAATTTTAAAAAATTAGCAGGAATTCCTAGAAAGTAGCAGGCAGGTTCTCAGCTTTGTCCATTTCTTTCCTCCCACTTCTCTCCCATCCTGTGTCCCCTGTTCTCTACCCTACTCCTAAACTCCTCCTCCCTCATCCCTTTTGGGGTCTGAAAAAAGGGGGTGGGGGGAAGAGGAGAAATGATTAGATTTGTAAGAAAGTGGTAGGGAAGGGGAAAAAGGAGATACTAGAGCCTAATTCAGGAGAGGACATGAAATCTTCAGGACTGAGACTATACAAGCAAGAAGAACATACCACAGCTCCAGGACTTTGGGAGGTAGCTTTTCAGGGACCTTGTAGTACTGAAGGACCCAGGAGAGGACTTCCTGCCACCGGTCCATTTCTGCCAGCGCCTGGATCCCCACAACACACAGGGAGCATTTCACCTCCAAGGAGCTGTCAGCAGAAAGACCCATTTGGTTTAGAAGGGATTCCACTCCATTTCCATGCCCGCCTCCACCCTGGGACTGCTCTTCTCTACTTCCTACCTCAGCAGTTATCAACCTCTATCTTCCCCATCAGTATTCTACTGGGCCCCACATTCAGTCTCATGGGCTGCCCTTTCGCCTGGGAGCTTAAAGTTCCTGTAAACTTTGGGGTAAATCAGCTGTCGGCAAATACATATCCTGGTATCCAGGTAAAATCAGGAATAAATGAATGGGAAGGATAAGAGGGGCTGGGAGGTGGGGGGAGAACTTGAGCACAGGTGTGTGGATGTAAGGAGGTGGAGCACAAGTAAATAACAATATACTCCTGCTTTCCACATTTAAAAAAGGAGAAATGTTGGGGGGGATAGTGAGGACTCTCAGGGTATTAGTAATACTTTGTTTTTTGTTTAAATGTTGGATATGAGTATGCTCAGAAGACAAAATCTCATCTGTACACTTATGTGCATTTCTTGGTATGTATACTATATTACAATTTTAAAAAAAATTTTAAAGAAAAAGGTGGAGCCAAATGTTTAGTGAATAAGAGTTTCGAACAAGATTTCTGGCTAAGTGTAGGTACAGGAACTCTAAAATTGGCCTTTTAGTATTGCCTCCAGACACCCCGAAGCAAAGCCTTTTGCATTTACTGCATAAGCACCCAATCGCCACCTAAAAACACAGCCAGGCCTCTAGTTCATTCTTTGGGGTCAGCTTTTACTATTCTACCCATCACCTCCCTGGTATGGCCTAATGCACCATTAAAACCCATGAGAAATGGCGCCCTGAACTGCCAAGGAAGGATGGAGGTATTAGGAGGAGCAATGCAGTACCAAGGCTTTCTCCAGATTCATTATTTAATCCAATCATTCAACAGGACCATAACCCTACTCCTTCCCTGACCCCCATTCCCCTTCATCAGCCAAGGTCAAGAGCGAACAACCTCAGAGCCTAGCGAAAGGGGCAGCTGGGAGGCTCTGCAACCTGTTCACTGACAGACGTTAACACTCATTCAACCTTTCTATCACGCCAGTCTACACTGCAAGGAGGCGCCAAGAACTGGCCGTGGGTTCCCACTAAACTGTAACACGCCTGATCGCTTCTTCATTGTGCAGTGCCTCAGTTTCCTCCTCTATAGAATGGACACAATATAAATACCCAGGTGCTCTGAAAGCAGCCACTCACGAAAGCGAGCTATGAGGCTCCTCGTGAGCAATCTGGAAAGGAAAGCTATGCCGCGACCTATTGAGTCCCTCCACAAAACGGCCCGGAAACGGACGGAACATAGCACGTACGTGCCGGCGGGCTCCTCAGCCAGACCTTCGCTGGCCAGGCTCAGCCACGCGCGTTCGCAGGTCGCCAGCGCCGCCCGGAAGTCCAGGTGCACCACTAGGAAGTCTGCTGCCTCCTCCAGCAGATCCACGGCGAGAGAACAGGCCGGGCCGGAGCGCACGGGCTCGCTGCTCCGCAGGAGCCCCCCGAGTCCTTTGAGGGGGGCTGCAGAGGCCGAAGAGTCGCTCTTCATAGCCTGCCTGGGCTCGGGGGCTGTCTCTTCAGACGCCAGAGTAACCCACCTTTCCAAAGGCTCCAGGATGTCCCGAGGCGGCCTGAGAGAAAAGGGGAGTCCTCATATCCTGACCCACCACCCTCCCCTGGGTCAATTCCTGCAGAACGAAAAGGAAGGGGCCATTTGTGAGGCAAAGGCTGGGCTCAAAAGCACCTGGCACCTCGGTTTTCACCTCAGGTTTACAGAATTACTGCGTCCTCGGAATACCTGGCCCTAGCTGCTCCGGCCTCACGACATGTGCCCGAGCACCTGAGCTCCGAAGAGTGACATTCCGCGCTTCTTTGTACCAAAAGACTGCCTCACTGCGGGTACCGAGCACAGGGCGCGGCCATCTTCCGGCTCTCGCAGCCCGCGGTAGCAGTGCGGCACCGGATGCGCGGAGGACGCTGGGATTCGTAGTTCCCGCCTCTCGGCTCAGTCGCTCTCTAGAAGCAGATGGGAGGATTTGGACTACAGCTCCCAGAATGCCACGCCGCGGATACGGTCACGGTCCTAGGAGAAAACCTACCTGCTTGCCGGCTCTGGGAACGGGAAAGAGGGGTAGACGAGCAGTTAACAAAACCGGAATTATATTGGGGAATGAAGAAGGCCGCTCGGTAACCGAGTGCAAGAACAAGCTGGACAGAAAGAAGTCCACTGATTGAGGTGGAGCTTCTAATTCTGAGCTTGTGTCGGGATGGCAGGCAGGACGTCGGGAGGGGAGACCAGGAAAGGCACGAAAACTCAAGGTTGCAGCTGTCTGCTTTTCCGGACTGTCTCCAGCACAATTCACACTTAGTTCTTGAAGGTTGTGACGCTGTGCTAAGCACGTTGCGTGCCATTTAATTCTTGAGTCTGTGAATTAAGGACAGCTGTGAATTAAGAACAACTGTTGCCGGCGCCGCAGCTCAATAGGCTAATCCTTCGCCTTGCAGCGCGGGCACACTGGGTTCTAGTCCCGGTCCGGGCGCCGGATTCTGTCCCGGTTGCTCCTCTTCCAGGCCAGCTCTCTGCTGTGGCCCGGGAGTGCAGTGGAGGATGGCCCAGGTGCTTGGGCCCTGCACCCCATGGGAGACCAGGAGAAGCACCTGGCTCCTGGCTCCTGCCATCGGATCAGCGCGGTGCGCCAGCCGCAGCGCGCGGGCCGCGGCGGCCATTGGAGGGTGAACCAATGGGAAAGGAAGACTTTTCTCTCTGTCTCTCTCTCTCTCTCTGTCCACTCTGCCTGTCCAAAAAGAAAAGAAAAAAAAAAAAAAAAGGACAATTGTTACCTCATTTTACAGATGAGGCAATTGAGGCTTATCTAGTTGCCGTAGAAAGTAACCAAAAACACAGGTATGTGTTTTAAGTCACTATTTCTGCAGGGACAGAACAAGGTCAATACTTTCTATTCAGAGAGGACGCACAATCATGGTACAAGCAGTTGTAAGTTTAACTCCTTGAACCTTTGTTTTCTCATATAAAATAAGGATATTGTTAACAAAAAGCCACGCAGTGTGTGATGAGATTTACAATAAAATACTGGGACCACAGAGGGCATTTGATAAATTGTAGCTGTAAAAGATATTATGCAATGTTTCACAGATACATAAATTACACGTTGTGCTCTATATTTAGTCCAGGGTTTGACAAGCCTATGTTTCTTACCAGGACCGCTTGGCTTTAGTTTCTCTCTGGTTGTCTGCTTTTGAACTCTCCCCAGTGAGTCTTCACGTTTACTTGCTCTCTGATTAGATCAGATAGGCCGGGCACAAGGTGAGTGCCTGCTCAGAGGCATGAACACATCCATTTTCGGGGCTTTCAGCTTTCTGCTCAAAGTCCTCAAGGAAAGCGAAAGCGAAAACATCAAGCTCATCAAACTCCAAGGAAAGAAAGGTATGTACCCTATAGCCAAACAAGGTGATGAGCAGAGGACTTGTCATTGCAGAGGTAATTTTTGAATGCCTGTGAGATGTCAGGCACTGTTCTAAGCACTGCAGATGGCATAAAGAACAAAAGAGGCAAAAAAAAAAAAAATAAGTCAACATAGAAAATAAGCAAAACTTGCAGAATACTGTGTCATATAATGATAAATGCTAAGTTGAAATAAAACAGAGAAAAAGGATTGGGACTTGAAATAGTGGAAAGGTAGAGTTGATATTGATAGGAGATAGGCATGGGATCAGGTAAGGAGCCACAGAGCTGGGAGGTTTTCCACACTTTATGTCTCTAGCCCTGCACCCTAACTCCACCCCCCCCTCCTTGCATGGTAATTCAATACAGCCACTTTCTCATGACACACCTATCCACATGAAGAAGAGATGATGAGCAACTGTACATTGAGTTCCAACATGAAATCCTTCCCAGAGAATATCACATGTACTGAGTCCCACTCCATTTGTACATGCAATTAGGGCACCACTCCCTATACAAAGAAAGCATCTGCTCCATTGGGGGCTCTCTCTCCTCACAGGCACATGGCTCTTTCTACCTTTTGCTCACAAAGGCAGATTCTTATGGTTGATGTCTCTCCTCATGGGGTCGCCGGCATCTGAACATGCACTCACTCTTTTTTTTTTTTTTTTTTTTTTTTTTATCTTTTATTTAATGAATATAAATTTCCAAAGTACGACTCATGGGTTACAATGGCTTCCCCCCCCATACCGTCCCTCCCACCAACAACCCTCCCCTTTCCCACTCCCTCTCCCCTTCCATTCACATCAAGATTCATTTTCGATTATCTTAATATACAGAAGATCAGCTTAGTATACCTTAAGTAAGTATTTCAACAGTTTGCTCCCACACAGAAACATAAAGTGAAAAATAATAGATGATTTTTTTAAAATGATGATGAAATCAGATCAGACCTATTGTCATGTTTAATCCCAGTGAGAGTCAAGTTGGGAATTGAAAATTTCTTTCTTTTTTTTTTTTTTTTTTTTACAAAAGATCAGTTTAGTGTACATTAAGTAAAGATTTCAGTCGTTTGCACCCCCATAGAAACACAAAGTGAAATATACTGTTTGAGTACTCGTTATAGCATTAAGCCTCAGTGTACAGCACGTTAAGGACCGAGATCCTACATGAGGAGTAAGTGCACAGTGACTCCTGTTGTTGACTTTACCAATTGACACTCCTGTTTATGGCATCAGTAATCTCCCTATGCACCAGTTATGAGTTTCCAATGCACTCACTCTTTTAACATAAATTCAGCTGTTATTCTTGAACTTGACCCTTGCTTCTACTTTGAATTCTTATTTCACACAGGGGCAAGAATGTGCAATACAGCAACCAGGGAATGTATTCCAACAACAGCATCTGCATTTGACTTTGTTTTCTAACAGCAAGCCCAGAGCTGGGTCAGAGCAGAGAGAAGCTGTGACCTAGTGCTCAGGCCTGGCCTCTGTCAGTGGGGTTCACTCTTCATGTGAAGAGCTCCCCGCTGAGCCCCTCTACCTCACCAGGCAATATTCATTCGTCTGAAGCAAACTCCAGAGCAAGGCAGAGATTCCTGGAAAGCGTCGAGTCTAATGCTGAGGTTGCCAACCTTTTGATCAGCTTTTACTTAGATTTGACATCAGATGATGAAGATCATTAATAATAAAATAAGTACTGGACTTGCAAAAGAGAAAATTACCTCCGTTTCTCAGAAATGATTTCAGAAGTCTCTCCTGAAAAACTGGAGAGGTAGAAGGAGTGCCCAAAATAAGCCCAAGTGGGCCTTTGCAAGATGAGACCAACACAACCACCTCACTTAAAAGTGTCTGCTCCTGCCAAAGGCCCCTTCTCAATCCTGAAGAATTTTTTCTTAAGATTTATTTTATTTATTGAAAGAGTTACAGAGAGGGAGAGATCTTTTTTATATAAAGATTTATCTATCTGAAAGTCAGAGTTACACAAAGAGGAGAGGCAGAGAGAGAGAAAGGTTTTCCATCTGATGGTTCACTCCCCAGTTGGCCACAACAGCTGGAGCTGAGCCAACCCAGGAGCCAGGAGCCAGGAACTTCCTCCAGGTCTCCCACATGGGTGCAGGGGCACAAGGACTTGGGCCATCTTCTACTGCTTTTCCAGGCCATAGCAGAGAGCTGGACTGGAAGTGAAGCAACCAGGTCCTGAACCAGTGCCCACATGGAATGCCAGCGCTTCAAGCCAGGGCGTTAACCTGCTGTGCCACAGCGCTGCCCCCCCCCCACTTTTTTAAGATTTATTTATGAATTTTTTAAAAGAGTTATGTGAACAGCAGAGCTATAGAAAGAGAGGGAGAGATACAGAGATCTTTCATCTGCTGGTTCACACCCCAAATGGCTGCAACAGCCAGGACTGGACCAGGAACCAGAAACTCCATCCGGGTCTCCCAAACGAGTGGCAGGAGCCCAGGTACTTGGGCCATCATCCCTTGCCTCTCCAGGCAAATAGCAGGAAGCTAGATGGGAAGCAAAGTAGCCAGGACTTGAACCAGTGCTCCAATATGGGATAACAGCATTGCATGTGATTTCTTTTCTTTCTTTCTTTCTTTTTTTTTTTTTTTAAGATTTATTTATCCATTTGAAATGGCAGAGTTACAGAGAGGCAGAAGCAAAGAGGGAGAGAGGTCTCTATCTGCTGGTTCACTCCCCAGTAGTCACAACAGCCCAAGCCTCACCATTGCGAAGTAAGGAGCCAGAAGCTTCTTCCAGGTCTCCCATGCAGGTGCAGGGGCCCAAGCACTTGGGCCATCTTCCACTGCTTTCCCAGGCCATAGCAGAGAGCTGGACCAGAACTGGAGCAGCCAAGATGTGAACTGGTGCCCATATGGATGCCAGCATTGCAGGCAGTGGTCTTACCGGCTACACCACAGCACGGGCCTCGCACGTGGCTTCTTAACCCACAAAAGTACCACATCCAACTCCCCTAAGCCAATTTCTTGCTATTTCAAATTCTTCCAGGAGATGGCAGCAATAGCCTTAAAATATGCAGCCCTGAGGAAAACAAATTTGTCTAGTGATGAGGGTAAACTGAGGTACAGACACTTCAGGCAGGAGGTGCTAGAAATTATATAAAGATATGATTGTGTTCCATTTGTACATTTCACTTCACTTAACTACCTAGGGCTTTACAGCGGTCTGTATGTAACCAGCTAGCCTTTAGCACAGGTTATCCTTGATTCCTGAACACGCGGCTGCTGTGATGCAACACCACCTCCTCATGCCTGACTACCCAGGATTTCTCAAGCGAAGACAGAAAAATCCTAAGAGGCAGATTCGTTATACCTGAGGAATTGAAACCAGGTGTTATATGTACACCTGAAACCACCTATCCTCCTCTCCTTTCTTCATCCTGGGGATAAACAAGGAGGGGAAACAATGCCCGTTCTCCTAGACCTGTGAAACATGGCCCAGGCTGATAGTGTGTTTTTGTAACTATCCTGTTTGGGAAAACTAACCAAGCACATGAGACTCCAGGATCCCCACTGTGACTACCCCCAAGTCCCGACTCAAGCTCTGGAACTTGATTTTCTTCATTCTGTTTGGCAGAGTTTGGCAGAATATTGGGAGAAGTTTTTTGGAGTTTGTTTGTTTGTTTGTTTGTTTTGACAGCCAGAGTTAGAGAGAGACAGAGAGAAAGGTCTTCCTTTTCCGTTGGTTTCACCCCCCAGATGGTCACTATGGCCAGCACACTGCGCCAATCTGAAGCCAGGAGCCAAGTGCTTCCTCCTGGTCTCCCATGTGGGTGCAGGGCCCAAGCACTTGGGCCATCCTCCACCACTTTCCCAGGCCACAGCAAAGAGCTGGACTGGAAGAGGAGCAACCAGGACAGAATCTGGGACTAGAACCCGGGGTGCCAGCACCGCAGGTGGAGGATTAGCCAAGTGAGCTACGGCGCCAGCCTGGAGAAGTTTTTTAATCTAAGGATACAGATTTGCTCAGCCTGCTTTAGCCACTGAGGAGTCAAAGTTTCTAATTTTTTAAAATTTATATTTGCATTTACTTATTTGAGAGATAGAGAAAGCAGGAGAGAGAAAAAGCACGCTCCCGTCCACTGGTTCACTTCCCAAATCCTCACAAATTCCAGGTCTGAGGCAGGTCAATGCCAGGAGCCAGAATCTCAATCTGGATCTCCTACATTGGTGGCAGGGACTCAACTACTTGAGCTATTACCTGCTGCCTCCCAGAGCGTGCATTCACAAGAGGCTGGAATCAGAAGCAGAGGCTAGAATCAAATCCAGGCACTCCAATTACGGGATGTGGGCATCCCAAGCGATGTCTTAACCACCAGATCAAACATTCACTCAAAGTCGATGTTTCAGTGCAGAAAGAACACTCAGCTAGAAGTCAAGAGACATTGGTTGGAATCCTGGTTCCTTCAAAGAGGAAGCCAGGTGGTCTCTAGGTAGTCATCAAACTTCTCTGTGCCCCAGTCTCGTTTTCTGAGGACAGTGACACCAGCACCTACCACCTACCAGCACCTACCAGAAGAGATCATGTGACAGCCCACTGAAAACTTTAAATCACTGAATAGTTCAGGCTGATAGAAGGCAAGATGGTATAATAAAAGGGGACTTCAAAAGCTCATGGAAGAGGCTGTCGCTGTGGGAAAAGCCGCTGCCTGCAGTGCCGGCATCCCATATGGGCACCGGTTCTAGTCCTCGCTGCTCCACTTCCGATGCAGCTCTCTGCTGTAGCCTGGGAAAGCAGTAGCACCCACATAGAGACCCAGAGGAAGTTCCTGGCTCCTGGCTTTAGATCAGCGCAACTCTGTCATTTGGGGAGTGAACTATCAGATGGAAGATCTCTCTTTCTCTCTCTCTCTTTCTTTCTGCTTCTTCTTCTCTCTCTGTATAACTCTGATTTTCAAATAAATAAATAAATCTTTTTTTAAAAAGATCATGGAAAATGGAATTAAAAGAGATGTTTATTCTGGTGCAAAAAGAAAACTGAAATCTATACATAATTGTTTCATAATATGCATTTTCTAGAAAATGTCTGAAGATCTCTCATATATTTAAAGACAATTAAGAAGATAGATTCTTATTTCACCCCAAAAGTCTGTAATCTCGCTTTTTCTCAAAGGAATCTAAGCTTTGACTCTTCCAGGTAAAAGCCAGAGGTGCCCAAGTCTGCATTCACTCTGGCCTGTCTTGCCCTCTCCATGCTGGGTCCACATTTTGGGCCAATAAACAGCATCCATGACTGCCTCCTCAAACACATCCCATGCAGCTGGAGCCTCTCAGTCCAGGAACGTGTGTGGCAAAGCCCTGCATACAGCAGGAGCACACTCTGTGTGGAACTTTGGCCAGAAGCAAGCCAAAGAAGTAAGCACTGGCCAGATGGAGTGGATGGTCAAAGGGAGGGCCTCCCTTTGCTCCAGACTTTGGTCAGTTAAATGGCATTTTTATGGCTATTATTAGAAAGCCTATACTTGAAATTCAGGGGAGAACTCAGTGTTTCCTGACTGCTTCTCTCCATGTAGACACAGCAGAACTCTGCTTCCGTAGCTAAGAAGTAACTGTCATAATCATAGTCCTAAGGAGTTCTTTGCAGAAATAGTAACAGTGGGTCATCTTATATGGTACAGTGTCAAGTGTGTGCTAAGTACTCTCCTGAGTGCTTTCCTGTTAACTCAGTTCAATTCCCAACAGCTCTATGACAAAGGTCCTAGTTTCATCCTTATTTTGTAAAAGAAGAAGCCAAGGTACAGAGAGGTGAAGTAGCTTGCTCAAGGTCACACAACCTGTGCACAACAAGGAAGGAGTTAAACCCAGGCACTTGGGCTCCAGAGTCTGCCTTTATAACGAGTACATAACACAGACTATAATTTGACTTGTATTATCTGAACTTGACAGTACACCTGTGAACAGGGTGCCATTATTGTTACTATTGGCATTATCCTTATTTATAGAATAAAGCTTATTTATAGAATAAAGCTCAGAAATTCTGCCCAAGTGCCCAAGTTTGAAACATGTGGTTTCCATGGCAAAGCTGGGACAATAACTGGAAGTTTTACATGAGATCCCCTGTTCAGGAGCCATTCTTCAAAGTGCTATCAATAGCTCCCCTTCATTTATCTTGTAGGCCAGATGGGGAGACCTTTCTCACCCATTCCAGGAGTCAGAAGGTCCACTCAGAGAGGGCTAAACAAATCTTCATGATGCCAGACCGTAATGGATGCCCACTGGGGATGATTCATTTCTGTGTTTGTTGTGCAAGGGGTAAAGCTGCTCTCCCCTCCCTAGAGTCTTTCCTGACCCCACCTAACTGAAGCTAATCTCTCTTTCTTTCAAACTCCCAACTGTGCTTGGGTTTTTTTATGCCTCGCTTGTGGGTCCTTCCAATTTCCATCTTTTCTTACAGTTATTTGTGTTGTGTTCCTATTCAGCTGTGCCCTTTTGAGGACTCGGATGAGCAGTTAATCATTTTAGGACCACTATACTGTCTAGCACGGTGTAAAGCAACGGCCAAGCAATGTTCCCGACTCGCCCACCTGCTGAGCTGTTCTGAGTCAGTCTTGATGTTAAGGCACCCTTGCTGATGAGCATTGTGTAAAAAAATTGAGATTGGAAGCTGAGAAGACATGTGACTTGCCCTTGGAAAAAGAGAGACACTTACAGGTGTCCTCAGATACTGAGAGCTCCAGCCTGCCTTCTCGCCCATGTGTAATTTGCAATGTCCTTTCTAAAGTTTTCTTTCTTATTTCCTAGGAAATAATCTAATAAACTCAGTCATCCTGAGTCATAGAATTTTAGAATTGGGAGGAGTCTTATCATACTATGGTCAAGGAAAATGAGACATCAGAGTAAGAATGACATCAGAAGGAACACTAAAAAAAAAGTCAGTAGAGTAAGGAAAGAGGTGTCTGAGCATATTTTGTAACCAATGACACTTAAGTTAATTTTGAAAGTAAAGGCTAGTCAGCCAAACTCCAGTCTACTTGGTTTGATGAAGACTTCCTTTTCTGCAAATCAATATGCTCAGGAAAAATTACCTTTCCTGAGACTCACACAGCACAACTCTCAGAAGTGGCAACCACATCGAGGCTGTGTGAATGGTGGCCCTGGAGTCGTGTGGTTTTACAACTCGCGTAGGCCGGTTGGATCAGGCCCTATTTGTCCTTGCTCCACAGTAACACATGCTTCTTTTTTAAATGTTTATTTATTTATTTTTCATCTACTTGAAAGGCAAGAAACAGAGAGAAAGAGAGATAGAAATCTCCAGGTGGTTCACTTCCCACATGGAATCAGGAATAGCGCCAGGTCTTCCATCTGGGTGGCAGGGCCTAAGAACTCCAGCCATCTCATGTTGCCTCCCAGAACACATTAGCAATAAGCTGTGCTAGAAGTGGAGGAGCTGGGACTCAAATAGGCACTCTGAAATTGGATAGACATCCCAAGCTGTCCCATAACACAGCCTTTGACGCTGAAGTTCAAATACCATCAGGACTTTCTGGAGACAGTCTCTGTTGGTGGTGGTGCCAGCAGCAAAGAGCCTGTCCATTCCCCAAGCCTTGCCTCTTGTCGTCATTTGGGATGGGCTGCATGTGCAGACCTGCCTGTGGGAATTGTTTGGGAAGATTATCATTAATGATAAGGCATCCTGCCACCGTCTTTGCCATTTTTTGTGTTGCTCAGAAGTATGTTTATCCTTTGTACATCTGGGTCTGAAACGCAGTGGGATAGTAGAAGTCTATTACAGTAAGCTCACCTCACCCTTCCCCTAATCCCTCAGGACAAAAGGTGGTTACCTGGGTCGCATGAATGAGTGGGCGAGTTCACAGTCCTCTTCTCTGACAGCCAGAGTCTGAGGGATCAGAAAGACTAGAGGTGGAAAAACAGGAATCACATGTTACAAACAAGAAAACCTTGTGCACAGAGCCTGTGATTGGCAACACCATATGACTTCAGTATACAAAACACAGATGAAAAAGTAGCCCCTCATCCCTTTCCAGAGCCACTGTAGACCCCATGTTGCCCTCTGACTTCTCCTCACAGGCATGTATCATCATGATTTTCACAAACTGCTTCTTATTTATTCCAGAATCCCATTTCCCATATCTAAGAAACATTCCATGGAGTTAAAGTCCCACAAATTTTCCCAATGTTTTACAACTTAAGATCTGATTACTCAGCATCTGCAGTCTTTTTTGCTTTTGTTAAAATGATACATTCTCGGCAGGCGCCGTAGCTCAATAGGCTAATCCTCTACCTGCAGCGCCGGTACACCAGGTTCTAGTCCCAGTCGGGACACCAGGTTCTGTCCCGGTTGCCCCTCTTCCAGACCAGCTCCATGCTGTGGCCCAAGAGTGCAGTGGAGGATGGCCCAAGTCCTTGAGCCTTGCACCCGCATGGGAGACCAGGAGAAGCACCTGGCTCCTGCCTTCGGACAGTGCGCTGGCCGCAGCAGCCATTGGAGGATGAACCAACGGTAAAAGGAAGAACTTTCTCTCTGTCTCTCTTTCTCTCACTGTCCACTCTGCCTGTCAAAAAAAAAAATACATTTTCAAAGGAAAAATAATATAAAGACAAAAAAAGTACTAAAAAAAGGAATCATCTGAAGTCCCACCATCCATAAAGGGTGACTTTTCACATGTTGATGAATGTCCTTCATAGCATGTATGTGTTATCAGATACGACTGTGCGGCCCTGTCACTTCTCACTCACAGTGTGCAGCAGGAATCTTGTTTATTCTTTTGTTATTAGCCACAACCTAAACAAAAAACAAACAAAAATCTTACTGTTGGTATTACCCACTACTTGCCTAAACAAGAAATAAAAATCCTACTGTTATTAACAGTTCACATGTTCACAGTTCTTTGTAGCCAAAAAAGCAACTTTACAGCTCTGTCCCCGTCTAATTCCACAGCTGGCAAAACTCTGGGACCTCGTTGTGCCTTTAATTCTAATCCCCCAAAAGCAAAGCATGGTACTTAACAATGGAAAAAGCACATTTACACTTTTTATTTGATCATCACAGAGTGAGATGATCAGGACTGAGATATATACTAGTAACTGCAATGATAACAGTAAAAATAGTCATCACTACTTGTATTGAGAAATTCCTGTATGCCAGGCTCTGTGTTAGAGCCATGACATGCGCTGTATCACTCAATCTTCATGACTGTCAGCTTAAAGGTAATATTACAGATCTGTCTCTCTTGGAGCTCCCCTCTTGGCTGCTGCCGCAGGAGGTTTCTGGCTTAAATAAATCTTTGAGAGAGAGAGAGAGAGAGAATATTACTGAGGCATACAGTTTAAGTAATCTGATCAAATTTCCGGGGCTGATCCAGGTGGAATTCTAACCACTTTAAAGCCCCTTCATTAACTACTGCATTATGCTGCCTCTTATCACAACTAATCTTTGTGAAGCGCTTTACAAAGCACTCTAATATGCATTGTTAGCTCCATTTTATAGAAGAGGAAATCAAGGCAAGAGAGATTCAGTGATTTGTCTCAAGTCTCAGAGTCAAGATTTAAGTCCATTTTGATTCTACCTCTGTTGCTGTTTTCACTACACTGCATCAGTCTCGTTTCTCTAACTAAAGGTGCTGGGCACCAAAAACACTTCTTTCAAGTCCACAGGAAGAGGGGTTCTCATTAGGTTCTTTCAAA
The DNA here is from genome assembly GCF_051225735.1 of Oryctolagus cuniculus. Taxonomy (NCBI): domain Eukaryota; kingdom Metazoa; phylum Chordata; class Mammalia; order Lagomorpha; family Leporidae; genus Oryctolagus; species Oryctolagus cuniculus. The sequence continues at coordinate 89,192,894 of NC_142875.1, forward strand.
AATCCTCCTGCTGTAGTGAAATCTCTGTTCCTTCTTCAGCAGGAACCAAGGCCAGCCCCTTCCATGGAGCCTGAGATCTTTGTCATATCATGCACGAGGTGAGAAGGTGCAGTTTGTGAAGCTCTAAATCATCCCTCTCTTGCACTTTTGGCACAGAGAAAGTTGGTCTGTCTCGTTTCTATTCTTTCAGAGCTTAATTATTCTTGAGGATACGAAACTAGAGATGATGAAACAGAATAGAATGGGGTGCAGGAAAACCATTTAAACAGAGTGGGTGGAAGGTATACACAAGGAATTAAATATCATCTTTTGACATATAGGCAGAGTTGGTTTAAGGAGGCAATTAAGTAATCAAAATTGGTATCTTCCCCTTTAAAGATAATAATTTTTATTTATAAACTACACCTTGCTGGAATGAGCTCAAAGCACTTAATGTGTGCTTGCTAATTACCCCACCCAACAAACAATGTGCCAGGTAGGAAAAGAGAGATATAATTATTCCCATTTTACAGGTTGGGAAGCTGAGCCTTGGAAGAGTGGTGCCTTGCCCAAAACCAGCTCTCACAGATCTGAAAATAGAAGGCAAGCCTTCCTAATAGCACCCTCCAGCTCACTGTGTACAGCTTCCTATTTTCAGATGCTCTCCTGAGAAAGGACAGCTCACTTATGGCCAGAAAAAAGCAGCTGGGAACTACAGCTCCCAGCAGACAGTGAGAGAATACTAAGCTGCGCCTCAAGTGCCCATTCCAGATTCCCAAATATGGAGAAGGACTGGGTTTTGGAAAAGGAACAGAATGCCTTACCCTTGAGAGAGAGACACACACAGAGGGAGGGAGAGGATGAGGTAAGTTCGGGATATTTAACTCTATCACCAGAACGTCCACCCACGTCTTTGAAATGTAGCAGCCAAAGTCACAATCTTTTCATAAATCTTTCTAGAATATCTCACTCTTTTAAGTCCAGCACTTAGTTCAGCAGACCCAGGTAAAAGCAGTCGGGCAGTTGCAATTCCAGGAAGTCAGAGACCCTGTGTCTGAATCTGAGCAGGCTAGAATGCGATGGTGGCCATGCTGGGAAAGGAATCCCCGTGAAGAGCTGCTCTGTGGCAGGAGCAGCACACATTCCAGAGGCGGGGGCTGTGGCCAGCCCAACCAAGGGACCAGCAGTTCTGCAAGCACAAGGGTTGCTCTTCTCCTGCCTGGAGCTGCTGAGCCCTCCTGGTGGGAAAGGCATGCAAGGACTCGTTCCACCAATTCTGTCTTTATTGTTGTCCACAAGCATTGCTTACAGCACCTGCTGAAAGCACTGGGCTAGATGCTGAGGGAGAGGCAAACCGCAAGACTGGATCTTACCTTCAGGAGGCTTCCCACTGGGGGAGAGGATGCAAAAGGAAAGATGGTGCATCGCAAGGGAAAGCAGGCACTGTTTTTACTTTTTATTCAATATTCACCTACTGATCACCCACCATGTGCCAGACACTGCTCTAAGCCACTTGGAACACAACAATGAACGCACCAAAAGGAAAAGCTTCTGCCTTTATAGATTTTGTTTTCTGGTAGCCCCTGATGTCTGGGGGAGAACAACAGAGGTCGGAACCAGCCAGTCCAGAGCCTTGAGATGGTGTGTGGTGGGTGTGAGAGCAGGAGGCCAATGCAGAAGAAGGAGGGTGAGTGTGTGTAAGGATTGTGGTGGCAAGTCAGTGAGCTAGGCAAGGGTCAAGTCACACGGGGCCTTATAAGGACAAGAAGAATGAATGTCATCCCAGTTGTGAGGGGAAGCCCTTGTTTCCTGGCAGTGGTCTGATGCAATCTGTGCAGTCTGAGGGGAGCAGTATAGAGGAGAGGTATCCAGCAGCTGGGATGGGCAAGGAAAGCTTCTCCACAGAATGTGGTGGACCTGGCAGCGTTTCTCTGCTCAGATAAAGATTCTGCTGTAGAGAGAGGGTACTCAGGTCCAAGGAACTCTAAAAGCAAGTGTGGAGTCGGGATGGTGTGTGGCACACTCAGACCATCAATCTGCCCCAGATATGGCCAAGTCGGGGAGTAGGAGATGGGGGGGGGGGGAGTTGGACAGAGTAGATTGGGATGATTATGAAGGCCTCTGTGTTAGAAGGCCCTGAATCTCAGATAGTGGGGAAACTTGGATACACAGAGGTATGGTTCACAGATGTCAACATGCAGTCTGAGAACCTGCTCTCCACCAAGAGGCCAACATTTTCACCTAAGGGATTTATTTCTTTGAAGGCTGTTGAGCCCCACAATGAAACCAAGACAACTGAGTTGCACAACTCCATAGAGCACCATTTACTCTGTATTGTGTGTGAAAGTCATGGCTCAGTGCATGACACAAACCATCAGGCAAATCATGCTCACTGGAGTTATGTAATAGCAGGGGGACAAATTAACATTTTGGAGGATGAAGTACAAAATTTATGACACATAGTATTTTAGTAGCTCCCCTAGCCCCTGGGATCAAAGCTAATCTGGCTGTGGAATAAGAAGAGGAATCAGGATGAGAACAACGGAGTGGGAGAGAACTGGAAGGCAGAATGGAAAGAAGGATTAAAGAAGAGGGAAGAGAAGAAGCATTTAGTTTAGGTCACCTTTTTCCTAGAACAACATGAGAGGGAAGTGTAGGATTGGAGAAAGGTAGAAACGGAGAAAAGGATTGTTCAGGTAGCTCAGTTTCAAGTGGCTTTCGTGGAATTCTCCTTGCCTCTGATGAATCTCACGCAATGTGGTACATACCATGGTACTGCTGATCTGTGGAACTCAGAATGGTGGCAAGATGCCAGGGCTACAGTTTTAGGGTCTAATGAAGACACTGTCACTGAGAAAGAGAGGTAACTTGAAACCACCCAGCTACTTGACATGCAAGGTAAGCTATCAATCCATTTTAAGCACCTCACCAAAGGATCTCATCCTAACTGTTCTCTTTCTATCTGAATTTGGACAAACCTTGGTTCTGCCCCAATAGGCCAAAGCAGAATGTAAATACAAAGCAATTGCTAGTTGCTGATATGATTTCTTCTCCCAAGCCCCATAGTCAAACAGAGAAGGACTCTGAGCATAGAGAGCAGCAGAATTTTGGGCATGCAACATGCTTCCAGGGAAGGGCAGGGATGGTACGCCTGGGATGGGTACCTTCTCCATCCAGTTGGAATCATGTTAAAATTATCAACAGGAAGAGCCGGCGCCGCGGCTCACTAGGCTAATCCTCCGCCTAGCGGCGCCGGCACACCGGGTTCTAGTCCCGGTCGGGGCGCCGGATTCTGTCCCAGTTGCCCCTCTTCCAGGCCAGCCCTCTGCTGTGGCCAGGGAGTGCAGTGGAGGATGGCCCAAGTGCTTGGGCCCTGCACCCCATGGGAGACCAGGAAAAGCACCTGGCTCCTGGCTCCTGCCATTGGATCAGCGCGGTGCGCCGGCCGCGGCGGCCATTGGAGGGTGAACCAACGGCAAAAGGAAGACCTTTCTCTCTGTCTCTCCCTCTCACTGTCCACTCTGCCTGTCAAAAAAAAAAAAAAAATTATCAACAGGAAGTAACAATAAAAGATTCCCTAGCACTGTCACACTAAAGCTCCACATTCCCACAGATTATAGACTCAACAGATTCAAAAGTGGACAATGGTATTTATCAATCAGCACCCAATGTTTTCACTCCTGCCTCTCACTTTATCGTCCCAGAGTCACTGCATTTTGGAACAGTATTGCCCTTTACTGCCCATACCAAGTGCAACTGGCATACAGCTGCAGACACAACTGTCACACCCCATCCCACACTACAGATGCCCATTTTTAAAAGAATCAGTGAAGAAATTCCTGGCTTCAGTATGGTAGCCTCAGTGAGTGTAGAAAGAATCCTAGGTCCTCTGAACTGATCAGGAATTACCATCAAGGTGGCTGAGAACTTCTACCCACCTGACTTCTACTCACCTCCATCTCTGCCTCTGCCTTCATTGCTATGACTTGCGGTTTAGCTCTGAGCCTGACTTCCAAGACATGAAGAAATTTTGACCCAGGGTGAAGCTGCTGACTGCCCATCAGTGGGAACAAGCTCATTCCTCTACTAGAAGCAGCTAGCCCACCTGCTTCAGCACCCATCCCTTCCTTCACAGCCTTCTTCTTTCTTTTTTTCAGTTTGTAAACATTTTTAGTTGCATTGATTGATTGTTTTTCATATGTGAAATCAGCTGTGCATTCCCAAGTTGCTTTTTAAAATATTTATGTATTTATTTAATATTTAAGAGGAAGAGACAGAAAGATGGAGGGAGCTCGCAACTACTGGTTCACTCTCAAAAAGCCCACAGGGCTGGGCTGGTCTGAACCAGGAGGTAAGGAACTCCACCCAGGAGAAGGATTAAAGAAGAGGTAATGGACTAAGCATTTAGTTTAGGTCATCTTCTTGCCTAACAAAGCACGAGAGGGAAGTGCAGGATTGGGGACAAGGGAGGGTGAAAAGGATTGTTCAGGTAGCTGAGTTGCAAGTGGCTTTAGTGGAATTCTCCTTGCTTGTGATGACTCTCATACAACATGGTGCATACTGTGGTATTGTTGGCCTGTGGAACTCAGAATGGTGGCAAGGTCCCAAGGCTACAGTTAGAGTGTCTAATGAAGATATTGTCCCTGAGAAAGTTAACTTGGAATCACCCAGTTACTGGACATAGGTATCAGGACCTCAGTTACTTTTTAAAAAATGATGTATTTTATTTATTTGAATGGCAGAGTTATACAGAGAGAGAGAGGGAGAGAAACAGAGAGGTCTTCCATCTACTGGTTCACTCCCCAAATAGCCGCAATGGCCCCAGTTGGACCAGGCTAAGACAGGGACCAAGAGTTTCTTCCAGGTCTTCCCCATGGGTACAGGGGCCTAAACACTTGGGCTGTCCTCCACTGCTTTCCCAGACACATTAGCAGGGAGCTGGAGTGGAAGTGAAGCAGCTGGGACTTGAACTGGCACCCTTATGAGATGCTTATACTGCAGGCAGCAGCTTTACCTGTTAATTTTTTTTCCACAGTGCTGGCCCCAGGAACTTAGTTACTTGAGGAATTATCGCTGTGTCCCAGGATCTACCTTAGCAGGAAGCTGGAATTGGGAACCTGAGGTGGAAATTGAACCCAGGCACTCCACTGAGCAAGTCACCTGTCCCCTGCCCCCACCCCAGTGCTGTCTCTCACTGTCATTCCCACAGCTCCAGTCCTGAAGCCTTCTCTGCCTGGCCCTCTCTGCTATCTCCAATCTAGGACTTTCAGTCAGTTATTCTGCCTTCATGGAAGACTGCTTGCTATCTGGACTGGCTGACTCTTTTTTTACCCTCCAGAGTTCAATGCAGGTTATCTTCTGTGAAGATAACCCTGAATCACTCTTCCTCTCTGGTGGGTTAAATGCTCCCTTATTTGAATTCTCACAGAGCCCTGCACTTCCCTATATTGTAGGCTACTCCCCATCTATTTACTTCCAAAAACCCCCACTAACCTTTTAACTCCTTCAGAGTTCAGCTGTGCATTTATTTCCATATGTCCAACTCCTAACACAGGGAGACTACATAAATATTTGTTGAATAAATAACCAGAATCCCCCATCTAATGACTAACCACGTCCTCACCAACACAGTAAATAACAGTAAAATAAAAGCTGGCAGGAATATCAGTTTTCCAGGCCAATCATCTGTCTTGGTAGCTTCCCCACCCTCACTCTGAAGCCCTCCTTCTGCTTCCCCCCAAGCCCACCCAGTCCTCACCCAGACCTTTCGCTCCATGTGCTCTGGGCCTTCCCTTAGGTAGTTGTTGGCTAAGAGAACACTAGTGTCTTCCTGGATTAGCAGAAAGAGAGCACAGTGTGTCCTTGGACACAGCTTCCTTTTTCCACTCCTCTCCCTAAATCAGGAGCATGTTGGCTGCTAGCATCCTTTCCAAATCATGCTAATTCGGCTTCTGCCCCCATCCACCCAGCTGCCACCTGGACTGAGGAGTGAACACAAAACCTCAGAGATGGTATAAAGGTGAGAAGATAATTCAGTTGGAAAAACAAGATTTATGCCAGCAAAATACAGAGGTTGAGGCGATCAGTATTTTTGCTGGGAATGCTGACAGGAGACTTGATGGGACTTTGTCAGCCTAGTGAGCTGTTACAATTTGGGGAAATATGGTTGGAAGCAAAATGAATTGAGAGGTTGTCTGCTTGGAGTCAGAGCTGTGAGATCTCTGGAAGCCCTTCCTGCCCTGGGATTCTATGCTGAGGTCAGATGACCTTTCTGGGACCCGAGTTCCACTGGAGCTATTTTGATCTGCAGTAAAATAGTTTAGAGTTAGGGGAGGATGGGGAAGCACTGCTCCTAAAGGAAGCAATTCACTAGGTCAGGATGCCCTGAGGCAACACTGAGAGCCAGACAATGGTCCTCAGTGTCCAGGATGCCCGCATTAGGTGGGGATCTCAGCAGAGAAGGGGGCAGGGCTGGGACCCTCAGATAAAGCCACAGAAGCTTCCCATCTCCCATTTCTAACCCCTTCTCCTATTCACTGCAAGAGGCCTATGGACCACACTAAATCTTTAATGGTTGTCACTTTTGCCATTTGACTGAAGCTCAGACAGATCAGGACACTTGTCTGAGGTTCCTAGCTAGTAAATGTGACATCAGTGCTACTACACCTGTCACTCCATCTCCCCCAGCTCCCCTCAGAGGGAATCATCCAGTAAGTTGGCTGGAGCAGGAGAGGTGCAGCCTAGCCTACATTTGTGCCTCCCCAGAATTGGAATAAAAAGGAGCACTGAGTTCTCAGTGTCCATCAGATACATGCACAAGGCATACAGCACCATCTCTGAAGACCACCGTACATAAAGGTGTCCTTTTTCCTAGCCTGGGCAGTTCCTCCCAGAAAGTGAAAACAGGAAGGGCTGTGCAGAAGAAGCAGGGCTAGATAGAGAGCCTGAACAGGAAATGTGTCCTGGAATAGTGGAGAGAGCTCTAGATGGGGTCAGAACATCTGGGTTCTTTTTCTAGTTAGTGCAGAACAGAAAAAGAAGGAAGGGGGAGCAGAGTAGAGGTATTAGGATAAGTGAATGCCCCCTCTTACCTCTGCATTTTATAAATGCAATCATTGGTATAAAGGAACATTAAATATAAAGTACCCCATGTACTGTTTTCTAAAAATCCTCAAATTCTTGTGTAGCTGAACCTCTAGCTCAAAATGTTTGATAGATTTTCTCTCCAAAAACTGGTTGAAGGAATTGCTATAGAACCCCAAAACTGGGTCTTCTTATCTGACATACAGCAAGCCGATCACTGACACTAGGCTGATGGGGAAAGGTAGATGTTTATTTCAAAGTACAGACAAGGACTCGGGCAGCTAACACTCAATTCTCGGACTCTCCAAGGAAGTAAATGCAATGGACCTTCTTTAAAAAAGATTTATTTTCTTACCTACTTACTTGAAAGGCAGAACAACAAAGAAAGAGGGAGAGACAGAAAAGAGATCTTCTGTCCTCTGGTTCACTTCCCAAATGGGTGCAAGAGCTAGGTCTGGACCAGAATAAAGCCAGCACACAGGAACTCCACCTTGGTCTCCCATGAGAGTGGCAGGGGCCCAAGAACTTCGGCCATCTTCTGCTGCCTTCACAGGATCCCGAGAAGGAAGCTGGATTGGAAGCAGAGCAGTCAGGTCACAAATCAGCACTCTCAGATGAGATGATGGTGTCACAAGCAGTAGCTTAACCTGCTGCACCACAACACCAGCCCCAGGGCAGTGTGGGATCATCTCATATGTGGAACTCTGGTTCATCCACAGTGCACAGGCCTTCCTTTGGTTGGTCAGTGGTAGGGGCCAGCATGCTGCCTTTGGAATGGCGAAGATGAGCACCAGTCTATCTAGATCTAAGGAAAGATTGGGTATTAGTTTCTTTGTTTGGGGCCTAAGAGTTCCTGCAAAAGCTCTCAGAACACAGTCTAGCATTGAGATATTAACTAGGTTAACTATAGGGGCATTTCAAGTCTTTATGATTCGGGGTCTCTAACCCTTGTATCACTCCCTTAGTTTAATGAGTTCATCTTTACAGGAAGAGATATTGGAGCCCCATAAATTAAACATCAAAGATATTGGGGTAAGGGACTAAACTTCATTCCCAAGGTATAATTTTTGGTGTTCAAATGGCTCAGCCTAAGCATTGAGGCATCCTAGGATTCTCTGATTCCCATTGATCAAATCACTCAGCTTCATCAGGATCTTGACAAGGGATTCTAAGTTGTGGTGCAGCAGGATAAGCAATGGTTCACAACACTGGCACCCCATATTGGAGTGCCAGCTGGAGTCCTGGCTGTTCCACTTCTGATACAGCTTCCTGCTAATGCACCTGGGAATGCATTGGAAAATGATCCAAGTCCTTGGACTCCTGTCAGTCATGTGGGAGACCAGGATGGAGTTTCTGCCTCCTGGCTTTGGCATGGCCAGACCTGGGTGTTGCAGTCATTTCGGGAGTAAACCACCAGATGGGAGATCTGTCTGTCTCTGCCTCTCTCTCTTTTTATCTATCTCTGTCACTTTGCCTTTCAAATAATAAATAAATCTTCTTCTTAAAAATGTGTGGTTCAAATTAAAAAAAAAAAATCTCAACATGATCAGTCTCTGCCCAGCTATCTGCTCCTGAACCCTAGGCTCCTGACATGAACAACCTCAACACCAGTGTCCTGAACAAGTCACTGGATCTCTGCAAACTCCAAGTCCTTTGCAAACTCCACATTCTAATCACTGGATCTTTGCAAACTCCAAGTCCTTGAATTAGAATACCTGATACAGGGGCTGGCGCTGTGGCGCAGCTGGTTAAAGTCCTGGCCTGAAGCGCCAGCATCCCTTATGGGAGCCAGTTCTAGTCCCAGCTGCTCCACTTCTGATCCAGCTCTCTGCTATGGCCTGGGATAGCAGTGGAAGATGGTCCCTGTACCCATGTGGGAGACTCAGAAGAAGCTCCTGGATCCTGGCTTCAGATCGGCGCATCTCCAGCTATTGCGGCCATCTGGGGAGTGAACCAGCAGATGGAAGACCTCTCTCTCTGTCTCTACTTCTCTCTGCAACTCTGTCTTTCAAATGAATAAAATAAATATTTAAAAAAAAAAAGAATACCTGGTATGGCTCTCTCTAACCCATGTCTCAGGTCAACACTCAAAACACAAAGACCATCTTATTTGCATCAGATCTTCAACTGAGTGGTTGATGAATTCATCCACTTCCCTTGCTTTCCATTGTCACTCCTGCTTGTTTTTTCATTGCTATTGAAATGGGGATCATTTTGACCTCATCCTGTGTGATGCCTCAGAGATTTGCTAATTAATGATGGTGACACTTTGTGTGAATGTGTAACAGAGATGGCTGGTAGTGTAATGACCCAAAGAGACAAAGGAGAACACTTTGACCTTGGCAGACCATTGGGGTGACCAGTTGCCCCAGTTCTTGTCCATTGCACACTCAGTGAGAGGCCTGTCCTTGATTTTCATTGTTTCTAGCCCAGCTCTCTTCTTTTGGCAGGACACATCCCCTGGCACCTGGCCTGGAGGCTGAGTCCCACCCCACTGTCTCACTCTGGAGGATTCAGGACAGCTGCAACATTTGGGTCCACTGCAAGGTCAGGTGGCCACCAGTTGCTTGTTGCCAAGGTTCTCATCAAATTCTTCCTTTTCCGAGGTTCCCATCAAACTCATATAGTGAGAGGCAGAAATATGATGAAGGGTGCTTCCCTTGCTTTTTCCCTAAAATGGGAAAATGGAGTGCAATGGTCACTGGCAGTGAAAAAAAAATCCAAGCAAATGACCCCATGCCAGCAGGAGATCAACGGGCAAAATCATCACATCTATGAATGATCCTCTTTAACCTGAAATAAATTGATCGTTTGGGCCTTGACCTACTTGACTGTGTTGAAGTTGCAGGCTGTTCAAAAAGACAAATGCACAAAGCTGTGTCTTTGCCTCTCTGACTTCATTGAAGGCCTTGGCACCCCTCACACCAAGTCTCACTGTCATCCTGGATAACTTCAATGTCCAAACAGACTAATTACTTACAAGCCAAGAATTACACCCCTTTGGTGTGTTATGAAACTGTTTGAGAAGATTGTGACTGCCTTTTTTTTGGTTAAGAAACATATATAACTTATTAGTGTATTTCTCATACAAGAAAAGTATATACAAATTACATTTATATTAAATGAAAGCATATATTAACCATATAATTTTAATAGCATTTAATATATACATATATGATAGGTGATGATGTAAACTACATTTCTTATCGTGGAAAATAACCTAAAGTTTAGACAAAATAGAAGTATATGTGATGAAATACATTTTTTAAAGATTTATTTATTTATTTGAAAGTCAGAGTTACACAGAGACAGAGGAAGAAAGAGAGAGAGAGAGAGGTCTTCCACCCACTGGTTCACTCCCCAATTGGCCGCAACAGCTGGTGCTGCACCTATCCGAAGGCAGGAGCCAGGAGCTTCTTCTGGGTCTGCCATGTGGCTACAGGGGCCCAAGGACTTGGGCCATCTTCTACTGCTTTCCCAGGCCATAGCAGAGAGCTGGATTGGCAGTGGAGCAGCTGGGACTTGAACCAGTGTCCATATGGGATGCCGGCACTGCAGACAGTGGCTTTTACTCGCTACACCACAGCACCGGCCCCTTATGACAGTTTTTTGTTTCTGTTTTTGTTTTTGTTTTTGTTTTTACAGGCAATTAGACAGTGAGAGAGAGAGACAGATAGAAAGGTCTTCCTTCCATTGGTTCACCCCCCAAATAGCTGCTATGGCCGGCGCGCTGCGCCGATACAAAGCCAGGAGCCAGGTGCTTCCTCCTGGTCTCCCACACAGGTACAGGGGCCCAAGCACTTGGGCCATCCTCCACTGCCTTCCTGGGCCACAGCAGAGAGCTGTACTGGAAGAGGAGCAACTGGGACTAGAACCCGGTGCCCATATGGGATGCCAGCACCGCAGGTGGAGGATTAACCAAGTGAGCCACAGCATTGGCCCTGACAGTTATTTTCAAAAGCCACAGGAGAGACTACCAGACCCTTGGCCTCACTTAAAGTGGTCTTTGTCTCCACTCAGATCCAGCTACTGTTTCAGGCCCACACCCCTGCTTCTGCCACCAGCAGGAAGCATTTTAACTCCTACAGCCTGATCTCAGGTGTTTCCAGCGTTCTCTCTCTTCCTATCCCCACAGCACCAGCATATCTACCTCACTGCTCACACCATAATTTTTTACAAATATTTATTTATTTATTTATTTATTTGTTTGTTTGAAAGGCAGGGTTATAGAAGAGAGGGAGATACAAACAGAGAGAGAGACATAGATCTTCCATCGGATGGTTCACTCTCAAATGGCTTCAAAAACCAGGGTTGGGCCAGGCCAAATTCAGAGCCAGGAACTGCATCTTGGTCTCCCACAAGATAGAATGCCCCAGTATATTACCAGGGAGCTGGACTAGAAGGAGAGCCACAAAACTCAAACTGGCACTCTGATATGGGATGCCAGCATCACTATGCTACCACACCAGTCCTGACTAGGATAAGTACTGATAACTGCTTTTTGCAGAGGGAAAGCCAACCAAAGCCTGAAGCTGTGACTTCAGGCATGGGAGAAGGCCCCTTGTCCATATAATCACAACTTCTGGATTTTCCAGAATTGTCTTAACTTTATTTTTTTTAAGATTTATTTATATATTTGAAAGAGTTAAACAGAGAGAGAAGAGGCAGAGAGAAAGAGGTCTTCCTTCCGCTGGTTCACTCCCCAGTTGGCTGCAACAGCTGGAGCTGCACTGATCCGAAGCCGGGAGCCAAGAGCTTCTTCTGGGTCCCCCACGCGGGTGCAGGGGCCCAAGGACTTGGGCCATCTTCTACTGCTTTCCCAGGTCATAGCAGAGAGCTGGACCAGAAGTGGAGCAGCCAGGTCTTGAACTGGCACCCATGTGGGATGCTGGCGCTACAGACCAGGGCATTAACCCACTGCGCCACAGCACTGGCCCCAACTTTATTTATTTATTTTTTTAAGATTTATTTATTTATTGAAAGGCAGAGCTAGAGAGAGAGAGAGAGAGAGAGAGGGGTCTGGCCAGAGCTGTGCCTATCCGAAGCCAGGAGCCAGGAGCTTCTTCCAGGTTCCCCACGCGGGTGCAGTGGCCCAAGTCCTTGGGCCATCTTCTACTGCTTTCACAGCAGAGAGCTGGATCAGAAGAGGAGCAGCCGGGACTAGAACTGATGTCCATATGGGGTGCCAGCTCTGCAGACCAGGGCTTTAACCCACTGCGCCACAGCACCAGCCCCAGTGTCTTAACTTCAAAAACTCTATTCTGGGGAGGACTCATGGAGCAAAGGCCATGGAGGGATCTGGCACTGGCTTCCGGAAGGAGCTGGTGAGCAAACTGCTGCACCTGCACTTCAAGAACGACAAGACCAAAGTCAGCGGTGATGTGCTGCAGCTCACGGCAGAGTTGCTAAGGATTTTCACCATGGAGGCACCAGTCCACAGGGTCTGGCAGGCCCAGGCAGAGGATGCGGTCCAGGTGGGTGTGGAGCAGCTGGAGAAGGTGCTGCCTCAGCTGCTCCTGGACTTCTAGACATGGCCATCCCAGGAAGCCCGTGCATAGCTCTGGTCTCAGAGGGTCTGGAACAGTCAAACTAGCACATGCACCCCATCCCGAGCTTCCTCCAGCCACAGAAGGGGCAGAATCACTGCCACCTGTCCCCTCCTGCACCCCTGGCCCTGGTACTGACTGCCGAGCACAGGAGGAGGTGTTGGCCCACAGGGGACAGCGCCAGGGTCCTATGGTCCCAGGAGGCAGGTGCTGGAGGAAAGGCCAGCCCCCTTGCCCTCACTGCCCTCAGCAGCGACTGCAGCCCGTGTGGTTGAGTGCAGGGCCCCTGGCAGTGCTGTGTCCTCCCACTTGACATCGAAGCTGCAGAGTGACCTTTTAGCCATTTGACGTTCCCCTCAGAACACGCTTTCCTGAGCCACACATTTGTTCTCACAAAGCAACATCAATAAATCAGAACTATCCCGGGGGGGGGGGGGGACAAAAACAAAAACAAAAACAAAACTCTATTCTGGTTTGTCCTAAACCTATCATAGTGCCAACAATTCCTTTTCCAAACCACACCTAGGAGTAAGCCTCTTACATCTAAAATCAATAATAATAATAAAAATATCTGTTGGCAGATAATGTGTCTGTATCTTCTGTTTAAAAAGATGTGGTCAATGAATCCAAGTTTTTCAAAAAAGTGATAACCCTTCAGCTTGCTCTAATCTACAGTTCCGTAACTAGAACTTCATTCCTTTTTATCTTAAGATGTGGTCAGACCAGTAAGAGAGCAAATATCCCATAAGAAATCATATTTCAATGTTTCCAGACATCTGTGGGAATCTACTGTAGGTTTTCACTGAAAGCAGAGTTTTAATCAAGACAAGAAAAGGCAAGAGCATAAGCCAGCTGCCTAACAAAGGTCTAGGATGGTGTTTCTCAACTGTTATTATCACTCCTTTAGAAAGTGTTCTGGTTTTTCTGAGAGGCAGAGAGATTGAAAAAGAGACGGCTCCCATCTGCTTGTTCACTCTCAGTATGTCTGCCACAGCTGGAGCTGAGCAAGGCTGAACTGGGGGACTGGGAACACAACCCAGGTCTCCCATGGGTGTCGGAGACCCAACTTCTTGAACCATCACTGCTGCCTCTCAGGGTCTTCATTATTTGGAAGCTGGCATTGGGAGCCAGAGCCAAGTACTGAAGCCAAGCATTCCAATGTGGGATGCAGGTGGGGCCAAATGTCTTCCCCAGGAAATTCTAATACCACAAATACAGTGTTTGTCTTTTGTGTGCTATATGTGTATCAGTGCTTTCTACATTAAAAAGAATATGAGTTTTTTCAGTCCTCCAAGAATCAATCCCCCTGCTTTGGGAAGGGGCAATATATCCCTTCTCCTCCATTGAGAATGCAGTTGAGAAACCATGGTCCAGAGGGAAAATAATTCTAAGAAAGTGAGAGACACAAGACAAACTCCCTGCATGGCACCACCTTGCCTGTACAGCCTCTTCCTGCTACTTGGACAGCCAGTGCCAGGCTGCAGGAGTGGAGTCAAGCCAAGCCAAGCATATTCTTTCCTCACTTTGCATTGCCCATTCCACTGGCACTGCCAGTGTCTAAGTTAATGGGTCCCCAAGAAAGATCCCTGACCAAGCCATATATACTAGCAGGACCATTCAGATGACCCAGAAGGTAATAATCTAAAGGTTTGTGGGACGATCTGAACTTTTCTTTTTTTTTTTTAAAGACTTATTTATTTACTCAAAAGAGTTACACAGAGAAGGACAGAGAGGGAAGGAGGGAGAGAGAGAGAGAGAGAGGTCTTCCATCCACTGGTTCACTCCCCAATTGGCTGTAATGGCCGGAACTGCACCGATTAGAAGCCAGGAGCCAGAAGCTTCTTCTGGGCTTCTGGGTCTCCCATGCAGGTGCAGGGGTCCAAGGACTTGGGCCATCTACTGCTTTCTCAGGCCACAGCAGAGAGCTGCATCAGAAGTGGAGCAACTGGGAGTTGAACCTGCGTCCATATGGGATGCCAGCACTTCAGGCAGTGGCTTTACCCACTACACCACAGTGCCAGCCCCGATCTGCACTTTTCACCTGTGACGATGGAGGGAGCGCCTGGCAGCAGGAAGCACATGACTGGCAAAAAGAGAAAAGGAAAACTAGTTCCACACTCCCCTGGAAGGCCACAAGACACAAAGTACTTGGCTGGAGCCAACGCTAGTTTTTTCATAATACTGGTAACTGCCTTGGTAACTGGAAATTACAAACTGCTTGATTTTACAAGAACCCCCACAGATGAAAACTAAGAGAAGGAAAACAGAGAAATTGGAAATCCTATGCAGCTGAGAACCACAGATAACAAGCTGTCCCCCACAAATGCAAATCTAGATGAAGGAAAGATAAACAAGGTAACGCCAGCTAGGGTTGTCCAAGGAAACAAGAAAGAGTCCTATAAATATAACCAGAAAAAAAATATTTATTTTAGCTGATGAGATCACCACACATGGCTCATGATAGGGATCTTTTGTTGCTCCCTTAATTGAAGCTTGGAAGAGTGCAAAAATGAGAGCAGAAATTAGACCTACTGGCCCACAAGGTTCCAATAAGCTACTCCATGTTTAATTAAATGCAGCTGAAGTCATTACCACTTGATATCAGCAATCTAGATTGTGGCCTATGTTTTCATTGACATGCTGCCCCCTCCCTGCCTCAGTATCAAACTGGTTAGTGGTTTCCCACACTGAGAAACAGAGCAAGAGAGGCCAATGGCCAAGAACTGGACACAGGCCTGGCAGGAGGGAGAAAGGCTGAACAGACTCCCAAGATCTGCTTCCCAGCGACTTCTTGTCTCTGAAAGATATTCACCACACAGGATGGGAGCTGAGGAAAGCTGGAAACCTCCACCAATACTGAGTGCCTGCTATGTGCCAGTAGAGTTCTGGCCACTGGGAATATGGGAGTGAACAGGACAAGCCCCTGCCTCAAGGAACTTTTCTTCAGAACTAGAGATGGGAGACTTGGGGAATAGCTGGAGACAGACGACATAAATAATGAATATATGAGATAATTTCATGTACTGATAAGTGCCACACAGAACAAAAAATGGAGAGAGAGATTTGGGAGCTCCTGTAGCTCAAGAGGTTAGGGTAAGCATGTCCAAGCAGGTATTACTAAAGTTGCAACCCGGGGAGTGGTGAGTGTTTGGTCTAGCAGTTAAGAGGACTTTATACACATCACAGTACCTGAATTCAAGTTGACTTGGGCCTGGCCCAGCCCCAGTTGTTGCAACATTTTGGGGAGTGAACCAAAATTTAAACTTTAGAAAAATTTGAGTGTGGGAGGAGAGAGAGAGAGAGAGAGAGAGAGAGAGAGAATCTTCCATCTGCTGGCCTACTACAGATGTCTGAGTCATCTGGGACTGAGCCAGGCAGAAGTCAGGGGTCTAGAACTCAACCCAGGTCTCTTACATGGTTGGCAGGGAACCAAGTACTTCAACCATCACCTGCCACCACCCATGGTGTACATCATGTATAAAGTCATTGTGTGCTGAGACTATAAAGGATGACCTTCTAGTGAGGCTGAGTCTGACACAGGGCTGGAGCTAAGCTTTGAAACGTAGTCTATAGGAACTCATTCATCCTCAAACCAGGGACCACTATTACCTATAATCCCCAAACCTCGGCATGGTACAGCAGGTTAAGTTACTACTTAGGACACACACACCTCCTATACCAGAGTGTGGGTTCAAGTCCCAGCTACTCAACTTCTGATCCAGCTTCCTGCTAATGCATTCTGGGAGGTAGCAGACGATGGCTCAAGGGCTTGAGTCCCTTTTGCCCATGTAGGAGACCCAGATTGGAATTCTGAGCTCCCAGCTTTGGCTTGGCCCAACCTTGGCAGTTGCAGGCATTTGGGGAGTGAACCAGCAGATGGAAGATTTCTCTTTCTCTCTCTCTCTCTCTCTCTCTCTCTCTCTCTCTCTCCATTGCTTTTTGAAGTAGATGAGAAGTAAATAATTGTTTTTAAAAGTTAAAAAAAAAAGTTAAAAATCACCAGACCTTTGTATCTGTGTAATGAATACTGCCCTAAGACTGCTCACACAATACAGATGAAGTAGCACTGACTCACCTGCTTTATCTGATGAGGATCCATCTATGTCATCAGCAGGAAACAGCAGCAAAAGACCTCAATAGGCTTCTGTTTCTTTGGTTTTTGGGGTGGGTAGTAAACTGTCTTTTGAGCCAAGAGAAAGTGTCCTTGAATCCTAATTGGCTTTCATGTTGCTACCATCATCATCACTGGTTGTGCACATGGGGAAGAACTAATTGGGAAAGATTCGGCAGAAAGACAGCCAGAAAGGTCACGCTGAAGTCCAGCCACATCTTTCTCCCCTGACAATGGGGCCCATGTTCCTCTCGTTCCTTGTACAATAGAGCAGTCTGTTTTGTTACTAATCATTTTCAGCCTTAAACAACGCTAAGGCCAGACTTCCTCTGAGGCCTTATGGGACCTGACCCAGCATGGGCAGAAGCGTGTCCTCCATAAGTGGCAAGCTAGGGAGTGACTAGAGAGACTCAGGGTTGAACTCCAAAGATATGTTCCTTATGCTGTTCCAGATGGAAGAAGCCAAGACTTGATCTGTGCTGGCAAAGTTGTTTTTTAAACTGGAATTGCTGGTAAAGCTACTTCCCTAAAAGGCAACTCAGATCCTGCCTTCTGCCTGTCTTTCCCTGGAACTGTGGCTCCCTGCCATTCATGCTGCTGCTGAGAAGTCTCTAGACTCTCTAGGAGCCAGGGT
This sequence comes from Oryctolagus cuniculus, assembly GCF_051225735.1. Taxonomy (NCBI): domain Eukaryota; kingdom Metazoa; phylum Chordata; class Mammalia; order Lagomorpha; family Leporidae; genus Oryctolagus; species Oryctolagus cuniculus. The sequence goes on from NC_142875.1 coordinate 89,210,247, forward strand.
TTTCTCATCCACTTGCCTCTGTCCCAATCCCTTAACTCCACTCAGCTACCCTCTGCCCATTCAGGACAAAGCTGAGCATTTGGAAAACTTTTCCATTAGTGTTGTGCAAAAGCAAAATGGCCCACATGTAACTTCCATCTTCAGACTCTGGGATGGCACAGGGGTGCCCTGGAATCACTTCTTAAAAGATTTAAGTCCAGCCCACGACACTGCTCAGCCTTCACCTCTGTGGTCTGATCTGGTCTCAGAATATCCCTGGTCTATCAGATCACTTGAAAATCAAATTTGGTTATCTCTCTGAATGGCTGTGATTCACTCAAAGTAGGATGGTTGCCATAGCTTAAAAGGAACATGGGTTCATAGGGGACCTGTGGGTCTTATTCTCTCTGCCCTCTGTGGAGAAGTTATATAAAGTAAAAGAGGGGAAATGAAGGAAAATCCTGCCAATCCTGAGGCCTCCTAAGGCTTCCCGGGTTTTGGTAACTGGGAATAGGACTATGGCCCAGGCCTCATATCTTGCCATCCTTCTCTGCCCTGGATTTCTATGAGTCTATCTGACTTCCCAGGCCAAGGGATGGTAACAAGAAACAGAGGAGGCATTACAAATCCAATAAAATTGAAATAATAAAATATTTGAGTCAATAAGGGACATCCATTAAGGGCAATATGAAGCAGGTAAAAATTGGAGGGATTGGTGCAGGTATTTGGTGCCCTGGGATCAAATCCCAGCTCTACTCCTGACTCCAGATTCCTGCTAATGCACACCCTTGGAGACAGCAGTGATGGCTCAAGTGGATGAGTCTCTGCCATCCACATAGGGTACCTGGATTGGGTTCCCAGTTCCTCACTTTGGGCTGGCCAAGACCTAGCTGTTACAGACATTTTAAGATGTTAAATTGAATCAACATCAAAATTATTTTTATATACTTTATTTTTTTTAAGATTATTTATTTGAAAGAGTTACAGAGAGAGGGGGAGAGAGAGATCTTCCATCTGCTGGTTTGCATCCCAAATGGCCACAACAGCTAGAACTGAGCCACTCCAAATCCAGGAGCTTCTTCTGGTCTCCCATATGGGTGCAGGGACCCAAGTACTTGGGCCATCTTCCACTGCTTTCCCAGGTGCATTATCAGAGAGCTGGATGGAAAGTGGAGCAGCTGGGACTTAAACCAGCACCCATATGGGATAAGGCACTGCAGAGGGTGGCTTAACCCGCTATGCCACAGCATTGGCCCCTTTATACGCTTTCTTAGTGTTTACATTTGTTTACCATCACTCAACTCATTGTTATCATGGAAGGGCAGGCATTTAGCACAGTGGTTAAGGCTTTGCTTGGGATACCTGCACCCCAATTAGGAGTGCCTGGATTTAATGTCTGACTCTGCTTGCTGCTAACATGCACCCTAGAAGGCAGATAGCTGTGGCTCAAGTACTTGGGTCCCTATCACCTACAGGGAAGACCCAAATGGAGTTCCTGGCTCCTGGGTTTAACCTGGCCCAATACCAGCTGCTGTGGGCATTTGGGGAGTGAACCAGTGGATGGAAGATCTCTCCCTCTTACTCTGTCTCAGTCTGCCTTTCAAATAAATCAAAACAAATGACTTTTTTTATTGGAGGGTTGAGAAAGGAAATGAGTAAGAGGAGTTGGGGAGAGATACTGAAGGTATAGGGAGCCCAATTTAATAGCAATAGCAAGCTACACTGGTGTTTCCTGAGCTCTATAAATGGAAAAGGGCAGAAAGGCTTTCTGTTTGTCTTTGGATGGTAGGAACTAATCCTCTTGGAAAAGGAATGGGTTCTAAAAGGATCCAAGGAATTAGACCAGACTCTGCATGATTCTGCAGAAGCAAGGGAATGTAAACCCCAGCCAGAGCAGGTTACCACCAGGATGCCTTTGTAGCTGTGCAGGGGCTTTCTATATGGTCCTAGATCTGTCGTTTGCTTCCTGGATTCCTATAGTTTCCTTTTTTATTTAAATTTAAGATTTCTTTCCTTATTTGAAAGAGTGACAACAGAAAGGGGGAGAGATCAACAAAGAGAGATACCCTTCATCCAATTTTTCACTCCCCGAGTGTCCACAATAGCTAGGGCCAGGCCAGGCCAAAGCCAGGAGCCCAGAATTTCATTCAGATTTCCATTTGTCAGGAACCCAGGTACTCGGCCATCATCTGCTGTTTTTCCAGGCACAGTAGCAGGAAGCTGGATCAGAAGTGTGAAGTAGCCATGCACTCTGATATGAGATGTGTGCATCCCAAATGGCAGCTTCCTTTCTTAAATGCACTAGCATGTGGTGGAGACTCGAGAGCTGCATATATTACAGATGCTCAGGTCCTGGAGAAAAGAAAATCTTATTTGTTTATCCTCATTAGCTTGTTTACAGTTCATAATGCCCCTATCTTCTCTTTAACAAAAGCAATGTAGGACGTGACTGTATGGATAGAGCACACACCAAGCACCAGAGGCTGTGAGCAGCAAAATAACTGATCTTCTGGAGAATGTTCTGTTTGAACTCGGCCATTTGGCTGTTCATTTGTTTCTTTTTCCTCCTATAAATGATAGTCCGATTTTGACCCAATTGGAAGCCCTTCCAAATGCTACCTAGTTACAGCTCAAGTTCAGTTTGCTCAAGTTACCATCTTGAAGCAGAATGGCAGTCAGTAAACTCACAGGTTTTCAATGGCATATTCTATGTGTATCCATCCCGACAAAGAGCACATCACATTTTATACAGTCATAGGACTTTGAGTGCCCAAGTGCCTTAAATAGTATGCAACAAAGAAACCAAGTCATTTGCCCAAGGGCACCATCAACATTCTTATTTCTACTCAGTCTTTTAGCATTTAATGTTCATGAATAGATTCCATTCTAACTTTATTGAATAAATGAGTATTTGAAAGGCAGAGAGAGAGAGAGAGAGAGCACGTGTGTGATCTTCTATGCACTGGTTCACTCACAAATGCCCACAACAGCCAGGGCTGAAGCCGGGAGCCTGGAGTTCAATCAAGACCTCCCACATGGGTGGCATGGACCAAAGCACTTGAGCCATTACTACTTGCCTCCCAGGGTGCATGTTAGCAGAAAGCTTGAATTGAAAGCACTTGATTCCAGGCACTTCTATATGGAATGCAGGTGTCCCAAACAGGGTCTTCACTACTGTGCCAAATGCCTGCTCCTCCATGATAACAAATAAAAGATTTCAGTGATTATGACCAAATCTATGCAGCAGTTAAAAAAAAAGTACACAGTAGGAAATCACATAAAAATAATTTCTATGTTGATTTAGTTTATAATCTTAAAACATCTGCCAGAAAATCTGTCAATATAAACCTGACCTTTGGAGCAGTGGGGATTAATGAGTAGTATCTGACAAGTCATAAAGGCTAGAAAATGGATGTCTAATACAAAGACAAAAGCACAATCTGCTACCTCAATGAATGTATTACTGCAAACAGGTTAATAGACAACAACTATCCTTTTCACACACATGAACATGATGTGTGACATCAGTCACTTTATTTATGTGTAATACTTTCAGAATGTTTTTAGCTTTGGGTGCCTCATTACTTTTTTTTAAAAAAGATTTATTTTTATTTATTTGAAAGAGTTACAGAGAGAGGTCTTCCATCTGCTGATTCACTCTCCAATTGGCCGCAACAGCCAGAGATGCACCGATCCGAAGCCAGAAGCCAGGAGCTTCTTCTGGGTCTCCCACTTGGGCGCAGGGGCCCAAGGACTTGGGCCATCCTCCACTGCTTTCTCAGGCCATAGCAGAGAGCTGGATTGAAAGAGGAGCAGCTGGGACTAGAACTGGCACCCAGATGGGATGCCGGTGCTTCAGGCCAGGGCTTTAACCCACTGTGCCACAGCGCCGACCCCACTTTATTACTTTTTAATCCCACTTTATCCTTGAAAGAAAGAGTAGGTAGAAGTGAGTATTTTTTAAAAATTAAGCCCCAGAGAAGTAAAAATGACTGGCTTAAGATTTTACAGGAGGGATCTATGCTGTGGCATAGTGGGTAAAACCATTGCTTATAGTGCCGGCATCCCATATGCGCGCCGGTTCAAGTCCAGGCTGCTCCACTTTCGATCCAGCTCTGCTATGGCCTGGGAAAGCAGTGGAAGATGGCCCAAGTCTTTGGGCCCCTGCACCCTCATGGGAGACCTGGAAGAAGCTCCTGGCTCCAGACTTCGGATGAGCCCAGCTCCAGCCATTGTGGATATTTGTGGAGTGAACCCAGTGGCTAAAAGAACTCTGTGTGTGTGTGTGCGTGTGTGTGCCTCTGCCTCTTTAATGAAGAAATAAATCTTCAAAAAAATTTTATAGGAACAACATGTGGATCTGGGAACAGTCTAGGTCTAAGGCCTGTGGTAGATCCAAGGCTTCAGGAAGAAGTAAGGACAATGGGGTGGGATTGATACTGGAGAAGTAGAGAAAGAAAGTTACTGAGGGCAAGAGACTGGTTTTATTTTCTCCTGAAGGTCTTCTAGCAGAAGCCATCAGCCAAGAGCAGCAGAAGCATTGCTCGGAGAAATAGGGGCAGGAAGAGGCAGCTGTGTTCCAACCTGCGCACAGCCTGGGGCTAAGAGTTGTGCTGAGCAGTTCCTAGTGTTTCAGTGGTACAGGCTCTATTGAACTTCACCATCAAGAGGGTCTCCTTCCTTCTCCTGTGCCCACATACCTTGAGCTTGGCAGGAATTCAACCTGGCCTGTAAGAGTCCCCTCAGAGCTCCACTTTTGGGAGTTAGGGGACTGGAAGTGGAGGCAGGAAGGAGGAGCAGGGGGTAGATTCCATCTCCCGGTCAGAGGGTTGGCCCTGGCGAGGACAGTCTCACTGCTGGGGATGGGCGTTCCTGGCAGCTGGCTTTGGCCTTTGTTTCCCTACACTCTTCTTTTGGCAGTCAGAGGCTTTCACTGTTGTGCTGTCACGGTCACATGGTGAAATCTTTGCACAGCTGCCTGGGGAAAAAGAGTGAGGGAGAGACTGAGATAGAGAGAGCGCCCGCTCTGTTCTTTCCATATATGAGGCTAAACAATTATTATTGGCATGATTAAAAGCCCATCAAAGTACTCTGTCCCTGAGTCTTATCCCTAGTTATATAACAAACTACCTCTCACCCTACTTTTGGATTTTTTTCACTCAAAGCATTTTCTGCATGCCCCCCACTCAGCATGCTTCTATTGACACCCCTAATAGTCCCACCCTGATCACACACACTGTCACCTGTACAGCACAAAGGACCTGTGTATAATCACTACACTCACTGAAAGGAAACATTTTAATCAACTCAATAACATGTGCATATGATGTTGGATAAATGGCTCAATTTTTTTTTACCCAGAAATTACCAGTGGCTCTTGCACATACACACACACCACCTCCACCACCACCTCTTTTCAAACTATTTTTTAATTTTATTTATTTTAAAGACACAGAAAGAGAATATCTTCCGTAATTCTCCAAATGTCTGCAATGACCTGGGCTAGGCCAAGCCAAAGCCAGGAGCTAGGAACTCAACACAGGTCTCCCACATGTGTGACAGGGACCCACTTGAGCCATCACCTGCAACCTCCCAGGGTGTATTTGAGTGGAAAGCTGAAATCTGGAGGAGAGCCAGAATTTGAACCCAGGAACTCTGATATGAGATACAGGTGTCCCAAGCAATGTCTTACTCACTGTGCCAAATACCTGCCCCTTACTACTTTAAAGTTTTGCAATCTGTCCTCGACCTCTCTCTCCAATATAAAACCCTGGATATCTATCCTGTTTCTCCACAATCGCCACACGTCTCCCATCAGTAAAGTGACCTGCTGTGACCAGATTTTACACAAGCATGGTTTTTAAAAATGTCTCGCCATCTTCAGTGGTAAATCTCTTCCTTATCTTTCCCGTGGCCCCTTGACTGCAGCTCCAGGGCTTCTGTGCTTCCAAGACCACTAATGGCATTGTCAGCCACTGCAAGCAGCAGCAACTGATGTGGCTGAGAGTCCAAGGAATGATCCATGCTGCCCCAGGATATCTCACCTTGGTCTTTACCTGTTAGCATCACAAGTGGTCAATAGCAATGTCATCTTACAGAGTATTGTTATGAAGTGAGGTGACTGACTTTTTTAAGCAATTAGAACAGGTCTTAAATATTCAAAGCTTTGTGTAATACTGTAATTAGCATCAGTACATCTGGTAAGTATCAGGAAAGCATCATTCAGTTAAAGGTGACATATTTGGGGCTGGTGATGTGCTGTAGCAGGTAAGGCCGCTGCCTGCAATGCTGGTATCTCATATGGGCGCTGGTTCGAGTCCCGGCTGCTCCACTTCTGATGCAGCTCTCTGCTATGGCCTGAGAAAGCAGTAGGGGATGGCCCAAGTACTTGGGCCCCTGCACCCATGTGGGAAGATCCAGAAGAAGCTCCTGGCTCCTGCCTTCAGATCGGCACAGCTCGGTCCATTGCAGCCAACTGGGGAGTGAACCAGCATGTGAAAGACTTCTTTTCTTTCTCTGCTTCTCCTTCTCTTTCTGTGTAACTCTGACTTTCAAATAAATAACTAAATATTTTTAAAAAATAAGTAAATACATGTGACTTTTAAAAATTTATTTATTTTACCTGTTTGAAAGGCAGACAGGGACAGAGACAGACAGAGATCTCCCATTTGCTGGTTTGCTCCCCAGATGCCCACTTCAGCCAGGGCTGAAGCCAGAACCCCAGAACTCAATCCAGGTCTTCCATATGGGTGGCAAGAACGCAATTAGTTGAGTCACTACTGCTGCCTTCCATGTTCTGCAGTAGCAGGAAGCTGGAGTCCAGAGCTGGAGCCAGGTATTGAACTCGGGTGCTCCAATGTGGGATGTGGAAATTTTTACTGGTAGGTCAAATGTCTGCCCAAGGATATTTATATTTTTATATGGTTAAAAAATTAAAAACATAATAAAATGGGCCAGTATTGTGGCACAGCAGGTTAAGATGCCGCTTGTGATGGCTACATCACATGTCAGGGTACTGATTGGAGTCTCAGGTACTCTGTTTCAGACCCAACTCCCTACTAATGCCTGTGAAAGCAGCAGAAGATGGCCCAAGTAATTAGGTCCCTACCACCCACATGAGAGACCCGGATAGAGTTCCTGGCTTTTGGTTTCAGCTTGGACCAGTCCTGGCTGCTGCAGCCATCTGAGGAGTGAACCACAGATGGAAGATCTTTCTTTCTCTGTGTCTGTCCCTCTCTGTGGCTCTGCCTTTATTCATTTGAAAGACAGAGTTACAGAGAGAGATAGAGACAGAGAGAGGTTTTCCTTCCACTGGTTCACTCCCCAGATGGCCGCAATGGCCGGAGCTGTGCCGACCTGAAGCCAGGAGCCAGGGGCTTCCTATGGGTCTCCCACGTGGGTGCAGGGGCCTAAGGACTCAGGCCATCTTCTACTGCTTTCGCAGGCCACAGCAGAGAGCTGGATCGGAAGTGGAGCAGCCAGGACTAGAACCGGCGCCCATATGGGATGCCAGCGCTTCAGGCCAGGGCTTTAACCTGCTGCACCACAGCGCTGACCCCTCAAATAAGTAGATCTTAAAAAAGATAAACAGAATAAAAAACACATGAAAATTATATTAAATTCAAATTTCAGGGCCAGCGCCGCGGCTCACTAGGCTAATCCTCCACCTTGCGGCACTGGCACACCGGGTTCTAGTCCTGGTCGGGGCGCCGGATTCTGTCCCGGTTGCCCCTCTTCCAAACCAGCTCTCTGCTGTGGTCCGGGAGTGCAGGGGAGGATGGCCCAAGTGCTTGGGCCCTGCACCGGCATGGGAGACCAGGAGAAGCACCTGGCTCCTGCCATCGGATCAGCGCGGTGCGCTGGCCGTAGCGCGCCGGCCGCGGCGGTCATTGGAGGGTGAACCAACAGCAAAGGAAGACCTTTCTCTCTGTCTCTCTCTCTCTCTCACTGTCCACTCTGCCTATCAAAAAAAAAAAAAATTCAGTGCCTATAAATAAAATTCTGTTGGAGCATAGCCATGTTTATCTTTCTACATATTCTCTGCAGCTGCTCATATACTTTAGGAGTGCGTAAGATGTGACAAGTGTCAAATAGGAGAGATAAGATGGCTTGCAAAGCCCAAGATATATACTCTCTGACCTTGCACAAAAACGTTTGTTCACCCCTGATCTAGAGTATTGCTTTTCAGTCCTCAAGTAGCTTTGGGAAAGGATATGTCTCGTTCTAGAGCAAAAGTGCTTTGCTAGAAATAGAAACCTTGAATTAAACAAGGCAGGATTTATTTTCTATCATATCAAAGAATCCTGGAGTTCGGCAGACTGGATTGACATATCCCTACGATCATTAGAGACTGCAATGGCTTCTTTCTCTTCTGCCATCCTTTTTGCATGAGTTCCAGATTACCCCCATGGCCATTTGATGGTTACTGGAACCCGAGCCATCACATCATGTTCTCAGCAGTCGGAAGTAGTAGTGAATCTATGTAAATGAACATGCCTCACAACTGAGTTAGCTCCCACTAAGTAGCCTTCCCAGAAGTCTTCCCAGATATTTCTCCCATCCAAGTACTAACCAGGCCTAACCCTGCTTAGCTTCCGAGATCAGACAAGATCGGGTGCGTTCAGGGCAGATGTTTCTTATTACACCTAATTGGCCACCTCCATTGGCAAAGGAGCAATGTAGTTCTATAGCTGAGAACACTACCACACAAATTCATTGAAGCAGGAGGACAGCATAGCCAGGCAATCAGCAATCTGCTTGGGAACAAGTAGCCTCTCCACATCCTTTTTAATGCCAAAATATAGTTTTAAATATATGGGGCAGGAATTAGGCATAGTGGTTAAGACACAGCTTGAGATACCCACATTCCATATTGGAATGTCTTGGTTCAAGCCCTTGCTTCAGATCCCAATTCCAGTTTCCTGCTAATGTGGACCCCAGGAGGCAGCAGTGATGGCTCAAGTAGTTGGGTCCTCCCCACTCACGTGAGGACTGAATTCCTGGCTCCTGGCCTGGGCAGGCATCTGGGGACTGAATCAGCAGATGAGGATTCTCTCTCTCTCTCTCTCTCTCTCCCTCCCTCCCCCCCCGCCCACCGTGGCTTTAAATACATTAAAATTTAAAAAAAGAAAAACACCTTCAACTCAATAGCAAATAAGCCAATTAAAAATGAACAAAGGCATTGAATAGACATTTCTACAAAGAAGATATACAAATGGTCAAAATATATGAAAAGATATTCAACATCACTAATCATGAGAGAAGAGAAATGCAAATCAAGACCACAATTTCACCTCATGTCAAATAAACAACAACAACAAAAGCCAAAGAAAATAACAAGCATTGGTGAGGATGTGGAGAAATTTGAACCTCTGTGAACTGTTGGTTAGAATGGAAAATGGTGCAGTTATGGAAAATAGTATGAAGGTTCCTTGAGAAATTAAAATACAATTACTGACCTGCCCCAGCATTCCCATTTCTGGGTTAATATCCAAAACAATTTGAAGTAGGATCTCAGGGCCAGTACTATAACGTAGCAGGTGAAGCTGCCACCTGCAGGGCCCCGGTTCAAGTCCCAGCTGCTCCACTTCCAATCCAGCTCTCTGCTATAGCCTGGGAAAGCAGTGAAAGATGGCACTTGCTGCACCCACATGGGAGACCCAGAGGAAGCTCCTGGCTCCTGGCTTTGGATAAGCTCAGCTCTGGCCATTGTGGCCATTTGGGGACTGAACCAGCAGATGGAAGACCTCTCTTTCTGTCTCTACCTCTCCTTCTCTCTCTGTGTAACTGTGACTTTCAAATAAATAAATACATCTTTAACAAACAATAAAGTGAGATCTCAAAGAGATATTTACACACCCATGTTCTTTGAAATATTATGCACAATTTTGCATCAAAACAAACTTTTTTTTTTTTGACAGGCAAAGTGGACAGTGAGAGAGACAGAGAGAAAGGTCTTTCTTCTATTGGTTCACCCCACAATGGCCTCTGCAGCTGGTGTGCTGTGGCCGGCACACTGCGCTGATCCAAAGCCAGGAGCCAGGTTCCTCCTCCTGGTCTCCCATACGGGTGCAGGGCCCAAGCACTTGGGCCATCCTCCACTGCATTCCTGGGCCACAGCAGAGAGCTGGCCTGGAAGAGGGGCAACCGGGACAGAATCCAGTGCCCCGACTGGGACTAGAACCTGGTGTGCTGGCGCCACAGGCAGAGGATTATCGTATTGAGCAGTGGCGCCAACCAGAACAAACTTATTTTTAATCCCATTTTCTACAAACATTTTGGAAAATCCTTGTACATACAATGAAATATTATCCAGCCTTTAAAAAGATGGAATTCTATCATGTGCTGTAATGTAGATGAACCTTAAGGACATTGTGCCAAATGAAATATACCAGTTAACCAAAAGACACTTCTTAATTCCACTCACATGAGGCATTTAAAGTAGTCCAACTCTTAGGTACAGAAAGTGATGTACGGTGATTGTCCTAAATGGTGAATTCAAGAGGTAGTAGTAAGAACATTGATTTGGTATCTTGGTAGGTCCAAGCAAAGAGATGATGGCTTGTAACACAAGAGTGAAAGAAGAAAAGTGGGCAAATCAGAGCTAGATTTGGGAGGCGACTGATTGGATGGTGGTTGACACAGAGATAGGATGCTGCCCAAAGTCTCCAGGTTTTACAACTGGGTGGGTGATGGGTCATTCTCAGACGGGAGGGAGGAAATAGATTCTGGGACGTGGGAATCTGGGCACTTGGGTTCTAGTCCCAGCTCTGTTTCTGCTTCTATAGATTGTAGTCTCATCTGTAAGATGAGGAGGTTGAAATAAATAATTTCTTTAGTCCCTTCCAATAAATGGCTCTACTAATCCAAACTATTATAACATATTTTTTTAAAAAATATATTTATTTATTTGAAAGTCTGAGTTACAGAGAGACAGAGAGAGAAACAGAGACAGAGGGAGAGAGAAAGACAGATCTTCCATCTGTGGGTTCACTCCCCAGATGGCCACAATGACCAGGACTGGGCCAGGCTGAAGCCAGGATAGGAGTGTCATCTTGGTCTCTCATTTGGTTGCAGGAGCCCAAGCAATAGGACCATCTTCTACTGCTTTCCTATGCACATTAGCAGGGAGCTGGATTGGGAAAGGAACAGCCAGGACTGAACTGGTGCCCATATGGGATGCCTGTGCTGCAGGCCATTGCTTAACTCGCTGTGCAACAGCCCTGGCCCCTAGACACATCTCAACATAAATTCATGTCTGAGTTTCTCCCATAGCACCAGCATGTAACGTGGGCTTTGAATGTGAAAAGGGATGCAGGGGGGAGATGTGAGAGGGTAGAGTTCTGGAGACCTGAAGGCAGCTGAGAAGATGCATGGCGAGACAGAGGTATCACTACAAAGAGAAACACATTGCCATGGACAGGAATGGGTGCACAAGCAAACTCTTCTTGCAACACAAAGGGCCAGCCCTCTCATACAGGGAAGGTTACCGGGGAGGAATTCTGAAAATGGTTAATCCATTTCAATGGGAGAAAAAAACAAAAAGAGCCAGGAAGAAAAAAATCAGTAGCATGATCCAAATCTGATGGAATTTCATAAGATCTCCCTCTAATGTACTTCCATTTGCTTTATAATCAACTTGGTTTCATCCAAAGCAAGCCCTTCCCCATTCAGTCTATTATTGCCAATCTTTTTTTTTTTTTTTTTTTTTTTTTGACAGGCAGAGTGGACAGTGAGAGAGAGAGAGACAGAGAGAAAGGTCTTCCTTTGCCGTTGGTTCACCCTCCAATGGCTGCCACGGCTGGCGCACTGTGGTCGGCATACTGCGCCGATCCGAAGCCAGGAGCCAGGTGCTTCTCCCGGTCTCCCATGCAGGTGCAGGGCCCAAGCACTTGGGCCATCCTCCATTGCACTCCTGGGCCACAGCAGAGAGCTGGACTGGAAGAGGGGCAACTGGGACAGAATCCGGCGCCCCGACCAGGACTAGAACCCAGTGTGCCAGCGCCGCAGGTGGAGGATTAGCCTATTGAGCCACGGTGCCGGCCTATTGCCAATCTTATTCTTCTAATTTGCTTTGAGTGTCTTGTCTCCACAGAGAAAATGTGAGCTCCCAGCAGGAATGAGCCCCATATTCTTTCTCTTCTATGACTTTCTCTGTGATCCATGACAGAAACACCACAAGTATTTATCAATACCTCACATCTAAAACAGTTGCCTTTTCCCACAAGCAAGGTGATTTGTTGCTCATGGTGGAACTTGCAGGGGAAACTGAGGTATTTTCTAGAGAATGGGGGTCTTCTTGGCCTGTTACTTCCTCTTTCTTACAAATGTATTTCAAAGACAGAGACAGACTGACAAACAGACGGACAAAGAAAGCTCCCATTTGCTAGTTCAGTCCCCACATGACCACAACAACTGAGGCTGGGCCAAGCCAAAGACAGGAGGCTGGAACTCCATCCACACCTCCCACATGGTGGCAGGGACCTAAGTAGTTGAGCCCTCACTGCTATCTTCCAGGGTGTACATTAGCAGTAAACAGAAATCAGGAGGGAGTGGAACCCAGGAACTCTATTGTGGAAAGTGTAGAAGGCAGGCATCTTTATGGCTATGCCAACACCCACCTCTCCTGGTTTTGTTTTGTTTTTGTTTTTGTTTTTGTTTGTTTGTTTTTGCACCAAAGGCTTTCCTCAGGTCAAAGGAGACATAGGACAGAATAAGAAAAGAAGAGCTGCATGCATCTGGGGTGGGGAAGGTGAGGTGGGGTGGTGGGGGAGGGGTCCAAAGACCAACAGCTAAACAATCTTACAAAGAAGCAGAAAGGAAATGGGCTTATGAACTAAATGCACCCTCTGCCCTCACCCCTAGCCCACTGCCACCAAGCTAGCTCACTTCTTCCTCCCTCTGAGTTATGAAGAGGCCCTCAGAACAGGGAGTGCCTACAGTGTCAGCCAATCCTGAGGATTATAGAGCAGGGTACAGGGAGTGCATGTAATGGGAAATCATGTTCCCGGAAACCAGGTGCTTTTCCTAGGTCAGAGGTGGGCTACAGGTATGTAACAACACGCTTTGAACTTCCAGTATCCTGAAAAAAAAATCAAAGCAACTATTAAAATCAGCTTATATATACACAGACATAGATGCTTTTACATACAATGTGTATGGCATAAATCTGCCTGTTCGCTTACATTCCTGCTTATAGATGTTATATATATGATAGACACACAGAGGTAGGTACACATCTGTGTATATAGTATGTGTCAGAGCAACAAGGTGGGGACATGACATCAGCTGTTATCTTGCTGCTCCTCAGCCTTCTTCACAGCCCCCTTGCCTTGTGCCCTCCAATCACCACTGCCTAATTAATCAGACTAACAAGATCTCTGCACCCAAGGAAGGGGCTGGGATCAGCGAGACTGAAGGTGGCTTAGAAGGAGAGAAGTCGAAGGGCTATCAGGGGAACTGGACCATAGGCAGCCTTTGCATCTCACCCTCCAGAGCTTCTTCTCTCAGGAAATATTTGAGTCAGTAGACTCAGAGGCTTGACTCTCACTCATGTCCATTAAGAGCACGCATTCTTTGCCCACTTCCATTTCTCGCCTACTCAGATTCTTTGCTTCAGCCAGATTAGCTGCTCATCATCTGAATGTAGCTGGGGACTCCCTGACTCTGTCTCTGCTTAGCCTCCTGCCCTAACACACACCTCCCCATCACGCCCCATTTCCAAGCACTACAGCAGTCCTTTCCTGCAAGAAGCCTTCCCTGACAGCCCAGCTGAGAGCAAGCACGCCCTCCTAGAACGCTCCTGGTTCTTACCCATACTACTCCACCTCCACTGGCTGGCTGGCTGTGCTCTCTCCATAAGTGTGCCTCTCACCTCCTAAACCAGACTATAAACTCAGCTTTCTTGTCAAATACCTTGATGTGCCCAGTCAGAGCCCCTGCTTTTGCTGTCTGCTCAGTCCTTTTACTTCCTCTTTCTATTAGATTGAACAGGCACAGCAAAACAATCGAACCAAACATCCCTGACTTAAATGAAAAATTAATCAGTTGAGTTTGTTTTTCTTATTCTGGATACTTCCAGAAGATTAGAAGTCTTCATTTCTTGAGTTCTTTGCTCAAAACACTAAGCCTTCTAAAAAATTCTTTCTGAAAAATAATTTACAGGACCCATTTTTGTTCATTTGGTTTGTTTTTTGACTTTGTAACTACAGTCACCTCTGGGAATAGGTGAATATTAATTTGGGACCCAAGGTCCTGAGTTCTGTGTGCAGATAGCATTTTGTTTAACTCCAAGTTAATGATGGGTTTGGGAATGATTTAAGTCCTCTGTACTGTTCTTCCTGATTAAGGCTTTTCTTCAGCGAGCCAGGGTCACCTGTCTGGGGATGCAGAGACAGGAGCAGAATCAGATTCTGCGCTTGCTTGGAGATACACCTTTGCATTCGGACAGTGACACTGGAGGTTCTGGCGTGACAGGCAGGACTTCTCCCTCATGGGAACTTCCATTTGCTCCAGCCATTAAGGGCCAGACTGGAGCTAAACAGGGAATTCCGAGCAAACTAGGAAGGGAAGCCCCACTCAATTGGGGGACCTTGTCAAAAGTCTTCGCCTCAAGCTTTGTTTGCAATCACCTTTTACCTCACACATACCCAGTGGCCAGGCAGCTCTGCCCAGGGCCATCCGCCAACTGTGACTCAAACTGACCTCCTCCAGCCAACCCTGAATTCTGTCTGGTTTTCTTTCCTTACTTCAGTGAAGCTACAGGTACTTCCAACCTCATTCATACCTCATACAAACCCCTGCCTGCCTGCCTGCCTGCCTGGGGTAGAACCCAAGATAGAAGGTAAGAAAAAAAGTTCTCTGTTATACTACTGACAAACTATTTTGGCTGAAAACTGAGTGGAGGAAGAAATGATGAAACAGTTATTATTTATTTTTTTAAGTAAAATAAATAGGCATTTAACATCATCCTTTACATTCTCATAACAGTATTATAGGTTACAAAGTATTTTCACATGTATTGTCATTTGGACCTTACATTTCTCTAAAATGAGGGAAACAGAATTTCTGTTCCCATTTGACAGACAGAGAAGTCCATTTATTTGCTCAAGGTCACATAGTTAGCAAATAATGCTACTAGAACTCAAAGTCGGGCCTTCTTGTTCCAGGTCTAAAGACACTGTTGAAGTATCCTTGATGTTTGTTTATCCTTGCTCTTCCTGCTACCTGTAAAAGGGACACATCAGAAATGAAAGATCTGAATGATCTCTATGTGACCCCTGAAGTCTGGCCTCAGTCTGGCTCCCATCTTGGCAGATGGTTCTAAGTCCACAGGAAGAGCCCGAGCTGCTTCCCAGCATGCAGGCTCCTTGTGCCCGGGCGGATAGGCGTACCGACTACTCACCTGGTGCTTCAAGCCAAGGCATGTCTCCCAGTTGGTCAGCCCCCGGAGACCTCTTACAATACAGCACACCCACTGCTCTCAATAGAGAACATGAGGCTTATACACCGTCAGACAGCAAGTTTGGTGCTGGTGACTTGGCTGTTAGAATGAAGCAAACAGGCTGACTCCTGGCTGTGTGGGAAACTCCACACGGGAGGACAAGTTTCCCATGGGCACACCCTTGTCTTCTTCCTCCCCTTGGGCTTAGCTTTGTCAAAGAGGAACAGAAGCAAGAGATGCTGGGCATAGGCCTGCTCCCTTCCACCCTTGCCTGAACAAAACCAGAGGCAGGGCTTGGTCCTAGCTATGTCTCCTGCTGAAGTGAGATGTCATCCACAGAAAGTTCCTATTAAGTGTCTACTTACAGGTTATGGGCAAAGAGTAATTTCTGCAATGCCATGCCCTCTAGCAGTAATCCAGACCTCCTGGTTTTGCAATACCATGAGGTAGTGCTAATTATCTTAGGAGAACACAGGGTGGGGCTGGGGCAAAGGAAGTGCTGGTTAAATTATTAAAGCTAAATATATTAAAACTCACATTGATTTAAAAATAACCACATAGGCAGGTGTTGTGATGTCGCAGGTTAAGCCACTGCTTAGGATGCCCATATCCCATGTCAGAGTCACCAGTTCAAGTCCTGGCTACTTTGTTTCTGACCCAGCTTCTTGCTAATATACCTGGGAAGCAGCAGATGATGGCCCAAGTACTTGGTTCCCTGCCACATACCTGGGAGACCCAGAACCAGATGGAGATTTTGCCTCCTGGCTTCTGCATGGCCCAGCCCCAGCTGTTGGGGGCATTTGGGGAGTGAAAGAGAAGATGGAATCCTTCTCTCTCTCTCTCTCTCTCTCACTCTGCCTTTCAAATAAATAAATCTTTAAAGATTTTTTTTTAAATAACCACATATCATCTGGCCTTTTTAGGAAAATGAAGAGGGGTTGGGTTTGGAGAGGAAGAATTGCTAAGTGGGCACAAAGACAGGCTAAAACCACTCCAAACAGATGTGAATCACTCTAAGGAGTCCAGTCTTGTGTTTTTCATTCCAAAGGCCTGAGCCAAGTAGACCTGGTAGCAGAGCTGGACAGCTGCCAAGCCAGGAAACTGGGCTGGGGAAGGAAATGGCACAGAGCGATGTCTTAGCTGGTCTCCAGGGAACAGAAACAGCAATGGATACAACACCTGGCATCTTGCTACTAAGACAGAACTCACTTCAGACTTTGGTCCTTTGGGAACTTGATTAAATAAACGTCAAAGGTAGATAACTTGCTGACAGCCAGCAAGTGGTTAGGAGCATTTATGGATATACATAAATCATCTGTTAACAGTGCTTGTGTTCTAAGTCAGTGAAATACACAAATTGGTTATTATGACTGCTAGGAAAAATGGAGCACTATAGAGCAAGGAAAGCCAGTGTTCTAGAGCAGCAATAATCTTCAACACAAATGCATGTAAGATGGAAACCTGTTCTGAAAACATGAAGAGGCACCAGTAGATGAAATGTCAATCTGGGGCTTACCTTACACCAAGTTCAGGCTATCTCACTGGGGCGGTATGACACAGTTTCAGAACTGTCATTCAAAGCCTGACCAGGATTTGCCTTTCACCAGACCCCACAAAAATACAAAAGTAAATGAAATCAATCTTTCAAAATATACTTGCAAAATTACACTTTGTGTAAAATAGTTTGATATTTATTATTGGAGTTAAAGTAAAGAAAATTATTTATTCCTGTCATTAAGGATCTTATAATCCCATTGAGAAGCCAAGGTCAATATTAACACAAATAAAAGTGTAGTCTTCCAGGGCAAGCACTGTGGCGAAGCAGGTTAAGCTGCCACCTACAGCTCCAGCATCCCATATGGGCACCGGATCAAGTCCCAGCTGCTCCACTTCTGATCCAGCTCCCTGATAATGCACCTGGGAAAGCAGTAGAAGATGGCCCAAGTGCTTGGGTTCCTGCACCCATGTGGGAGACCTGGAAGAAGCTCCTGGCTACTGGCTTTGGCCTGGCCCAGCTCCGGCCATTGTGGCAATTTGGGGAGTAAACCAGTGGATTGAAGACCTCCCTCTCTCTGTCTTGCCCTCTCTCTCTCTGTAAGTCTGACTTTCAAATAAAATAAATAAATCTTTTCCTACAAAAAAGTGTAGTCTTTCTCTTCTTGTACAAGAGTCTGTAACATCACATACTTCTCTCTTTGTTCTGAGTCTGAGCAACCAAATTGTACAGCAGTTCACTTTGTCCCAGGGGTCCTTCTGGATTCAATTCTTCATTAAAAGTTTTATTTGTTTTTAAAAATATATATTTTAATGTAATCTAAAACAAATAATTCTGAATTGTTTGGGGAACCAGAAGATCAAGAGCAGTAGAATGTTACCTACTGGAGTGAACTAGCACAAGAAATGGAACACAGGAAGACCTTTACATTCTCAGGATCTCTGAGGTAAAGGGAACCTAAAAGAATTAACTTCTCTCCTGAAGTAAGCATCCTCCTATAAGCTTTTTGATGCATGAACGCCAACATTTTCCTGAACAAACTTCCAAACCATTCTTCTGTGAGTCAGAAACACTGAGAAATTCCGAGTCTGAATGGAAATCCATCTCCCCTTAGCCCTCATCCCAGATAACTCTCCTTCTGCCCCATGGAGTGACATAGAATAAACCACATACTTCATTGAACAGCCCTTCAGATATTTGAAGTCACTAAACGCATTCTTCAGGAGTTTCCAAGATGCTTATGTCCAGCTGCTAGGACCCTTCATCCTGTTCTACAGTGCTCAGACTCTCACCATCCTCTGGTGAGTGGATTCTAGTTTATCAAGATTTTTCAATCCAAAGTACAAGTTATTCTATTTATTTGTGCTAAATCTCAATCTATGGGCTTTGGCCTATTATTTAGAGCAGAGCAGTTTTTTCAAAAAAATATTTTATTTGAAAGAAAGAGAGAAAGAAAGAAATTTTCCACCCACCTATTCACTCCACAAATGCCCACAACAGCTGGGGGTGGGCCAAGCCAAGGTCAGGAGATGGAAAGTCAATCTGGGTTTCCCATGTGGGTGGCAGGAACCCAACTACTTGAGACATCACCTCTGCCTCCCAGAATGAGTACTGGCAGGAAGATGGAATCGGGAGGCAGAACCAGGACTGAAACCCAGTCATGCTTACATGGGATACTAGCATCTCAAGCAACGTCTTAACCACTATGCCAAAGGCCACCCCAAGGAAGACAATTTTTAAAGTTTACCCTGTACACTATAGGTTAAAAATAAATTTTAATCTACTTCTGTATTAGCTGTTTTTCTTAGTTTTCTGTCATCCGCAAATTCAGTGAGCCTGCCTTCAGACTTCACAATTACTAATGAAATGTAGTATGACCAGGAGTTACTTGTTTATTTTTTTTATGTATTTGGATCTACTTGAAAGGCACAGCAACAGAGAGGGAGAGGGAGAGCGAGAGTGAAAGCAAGAGCAAGAGTGAGAGAGAGAGATCTTCCACCTGCTGATTCACTCCTCCATTCAGGTCTCCCACACAGGTGGCAGGGGCCCAAGTACTGGAGTCATCAACTGCTGGTTCCCAGGATGCACATTAGCAGGAAGCTAGAGCTGAGTAAGGACCAAGCCCAGGGCTGCTGACATCCCAACCACTGCACGAAATGCCCACCACCAGTCTGGTTTTAGAAGCTACATTTTAAAATCGTCAAAGGTGGAACTGGTTTTTTGTTAAGATCCACACATCCCACAATGGAGTGCCTGGGTTCAGTTCCTAGCTCCAGCTCCCAATTCCAGCTTCTAGCTAATGCAGACCCTGGAGGGCAGCAGGGGATGGTTCAATTTCTAGGGTCTCTGCCACCCACATGGGCAACCTGGATTGAGTTCCAGGTTCCCTGCTTCAGCCGGACCCAGCTCTGATCATTTCAAGCATTTGGAAAGTGAACCAGTGAGTGGGAGTACATCCTCTCTTTATGTCTATTTGTCTCTCAAATAATAAATCAACAAAAAATTTAAAGCCAAATGCCAGGTGAGGCAAACCAGATGTGAGAAGCAGTGTGAGTGGAGTGGGCCTCTGCACACCAGGGGACGGGGTAAAAAAGCCAGAAATTCTCACTGGAGAGGAGAATCAGAAAGTCTTAAGAATGTCCATACCCTCTGATCCAAGATTTCACTCCTAGAACTCAATTGCAAGGAAATATTTATAAATACAGGCAAGATTTATGGAGAAAACTGTTGCCACTACTTGCAGACAATAAAAATAGGAAAAGCTCAAATATGTAGTAAAATAGAAATTATTATATATTCATATAATGAAATATTATGTAGCACTTACAATGTTTTTAATTCATAAAAGTGATTACTTAAAGAATCCATAGTTATTTAAAAAAAAAAAGAAAAAACAATTCAAGTATACACACACACACACACACACGCACATACAATCTCATCTCAACTTCGTTTAAATATAAAAAGCCAGGAGCCAGCACTGTGTTGTAAAGAGGTAAGCTGCCATCAGCTGGGCCAGCATCCCATTTGGGCATTGGTTCAAGTTCCAGCTGCTCCACTTCTGATCCAGCTCCCTTCTAATGTTCCTGGGAAAACAGTGGAGAATGGCCTAAGTACTTGGGCCTCTGCACCCATGTGGGAAACCCAGAAGAAGCTCCTGGCTCCTGACTTTGAATTGGCCCGCTCCAGCCATTGCAGCCATTTGGGGAGTGAACCAGCAGATGGAAGATCTCTCTCTTTCTCTCTGTCTCTCCTGCTCTCTCTGTAACTCTGCCTTTCAAATAAAATAAATAAATCTCTCTCTAAAAAAAAAAAAAAAAAAGCTAGAAAAAAAAGACCAGAGGAAGATATGAACATTACTCGTGGTATTTTGGGTTGGTAAGATTATGGATAATTTTCATTCCTTTATGTTCCTATATTTTTCAGTTTTTCTAAAGTATACATCTTCTTTCTTAAAAAAAAAAAAAACAGTGGGAATAGATACAATGGGAGGTAGAAATAATTATCAGAGATTCTGGACATGCCAGGAAGTTTTCCTTAAAATCCACTTAGGTCACCTCTCAAGAGATAGCATCCCACAGAGATAGGTGAGAATTCCAAATTTACCTGGTATCCAGCTGGGTAACCTTACCAAAGCAAGTCACTCACTTTTTGTGTTCTTAAGTTCTTAATCTATAAAACAGTGATGTAAATCCTACAGGAGGATTAAATGAAATAACTCATGAAAAGCCCAGGGACATTGTCAAAGCTGAGTAAAAAGTGTTCTCTTCCCTTATTCTAGAACCAGTGCAAAATCCCTGCTAATCTATAGGTGGAACAGACACCAGCTCCAGCTGGTGATGAAGGGAACTCCAGAAGATGAGTAGAGAGCCTGTTGAGCCACAGCCCTGGTCCTTTCAGTTTCACTATTCACATCAATGGCCTTGGATATGAGAGGGACACTAATTGATGAGATAGAGATGCCATGATTAAGGAAATATTAATTGGGACAAGCAAGAGCTCCATCTCACTGTCTCAACAGCTACTGCTCCACTGCCTTCAGAGAGTGCTTGCTGTAGTCTATCTGCTTTCAACCACACAGCTTCAGAGGATTAATACTGAAGTCAATGATCCTTGAAAATAAAATAATCTGTAAGGCTTCTTTCTGCTCAGATTATAACGCTATGATTCTAATAAGCAGATGTTGATAGAAATGTGTTCAAATCCATCCTGCCTTCCATCTCATTTACTTTAGTGCTTGGTGGATTTCTTTCAAGTTCTATGAGCCAGGACAACTTGGGGGGTAGAGGCTGTTTGGGCTGTTTGGAAGGGAAAAGAGGACTTTACTGGCCCTAGCAGCAGGAGACTTTCTCAGAATGGGGAAAGAGGAATTCTTGCCACTGCAACTTCCCCCAAGGAGCCATTCATCAATCTCTACATCATTATCATCCTCATTGCCTGCCATCACAATCCCAAAAGACCCAAAAGACACAGTCCTGAACACCATAATCCCAAGTGTTGAATTTCTGAAAGATTAAAATCTCTAGTCTTAAAATCCTTCAAAATAAAAATCCTAAGAAATGACAATTCCAAAATATTAATATCCCAAATATTGAAATTCTGAAGGCTGAATTCTAAAAAGTCTCAAGTGCCATTGAAGAAAGTGACTTTTTAAATGTAAGATGGGCAGAAAGCTGAATTCTGGGGCTGGTATTGTGGTGCAGTGAGCTAAACTGCCACCTGGAATACCGACATCCCATATCAGAGCTCTAGGTCAACTCCAAGCTAATATGCCTGGAAAGGCAACAGAGATACCCCAGGTGCTTTGGGTGTCTGGCACTCATGTGGGAGAACTCAGATGTAGCTCTGGGTTCCTGGCTTCCAGAGCTACCAACTCCAGTCATTGTGGCTATTTGCAGAGTGAACCAGTGGATAGAAGATTTCTCTCTCTCTCTCTCTCTCTCTCTCTCTCTCTCTCTCTGTCTCTCCCTCCATCCCTCTCTCCATCACTCAGGATTTAATAAATAAATCTTAGAGAGAAAGCTGAATTCACACACTTTCAGTTGTCTGCAGGATAAGTGCCAAATTATTCAGTTGTGTACTACTTCTGTCTCTGCACACATGGCACCATGCATGCCTTCTCAGAGAATTAGAAGTATTTGTCAAGCCCAACAACCTTCTGAATCAAAGATATTTGCTAATATCGAGTTTTCCCCAGTGTTAGAAAACATTAAATGGTGAATGAAGCTTGCTTAGGGATCTGACTGTCAAAAAAAGATAGATTTGTATTTAACACTAAATCTAATATGGAAAAACTGGCACACACACACACACACACACACACACTTTGACTAATGAATGACACTTGCAATGTTGTACCCACCATTTTTCATCAAATATATATAATTCACGACACTGTTTGGATCTTTAAATTCTAGAATTTACTCATTTATATATTAGTGACTAGAAAAAGCAAATCAATTTATCAGCACTTGTTGAAGATTTTTTGGACTTTGCAGAAGAAGATAGGTTTCAATCCCAAACCACAATGACGTGTGATCAAGTTTCTTGAAGTCAGTTTTGAATTATTACCAATAATTTGCCTTTTCCATTCAGCCCAATGCATTTATTGGAAAATCAAGGTGACTAGATTGGCCATGCAATATGGCAATGATGAAAATTTCAGTTTAAAATGTATCATTTGGAAGGAGATTCCAAAATGGCGGATTAGGGAATGACATACTGTGCAAGGCTAGAAAGAGACAATAAAAAAAAATGTAGGAAGTGCACTCTCAGGAAGAATTGGAGAGAAAACTGAAAACTGCACTGGAAATCCTACAAGAGGAAGAGGGAGAAGAATGCTGTGGACCTGTGTGGAGGGTGTAGACAGGCAGCCGTCAAGAGCCAGAGCAGACAGCAACTCGGAGACAGAGATGGGACCGGACTGCAGCAACCCTTGGTGATACAGGCAGAGGGAGAGCATGGTTTGAGTCTGGACTGGAGCCCTGAGGGCTTGCGGTTGCTAGTGGTTGCTGGCGGAACCAGTGGAAGTAAATGGGACACATTTATTTCATCTCAATTTTCCCACAACAGCACCTGCTACCTGGCTGAGAAAGGGCAGGTGCCATATTGGGTTTGGGCAGGAGCTGTGGAAGACTTTGTGCACATGCACAGCAACTGCCTGAGACAAGATGCCATCTTCTCAGCAGTACTGGCAGCAGTGGTAGGGAGAGAGCAACATTTAGCCAGTGGCTCTTGTGTATGAGTGTGATCCAGAAAATCTAGCAGAGGGAACAATCTGCAGTGCCCACTGACTTTGAGCCTGGCTGGGAGGTGGCTGGGTGAGGTGCCCATAGCCTCCCATGATCAAGACACCTAGGTGGAGCTGTCTGGGGGAACATCTGCCTCTCTGTTTACTGGACAGGCTGGTAGGGCAAAGAAAAACCTCTGCACCCAGCAACTGTGGGAGACTTGTGTGCTGAGACTGTGGGGACTCAATGGTTACATGAGAAAGCGCAGGGAATAGCTGGGTCTCTGGGAATTCACTGGGTGCAGCACCACATGCTTGGAACTCCTTGGTGGCCTGGAGCAGGTCATTGCAGCAGGAACTGTGCTCATAGTAAAGACTGTGCAGGTCATTTATGCAGTTCATATGGTGGTACAGAACACACTGGGGGCTAACATCTGGGCACTGAGATCTATCAAACCCAATTTGGCTGTTACCCTAGATACTCACCCCACCCTGAAGCACTGACCAGAACTCCCTGGCCACACCCACCACACACCTCTTGGTATTCACTGAAAGTGCAGACATTCCACTAAGCCCCAGAGGAATAACTCAAAGATAAAAGACATCAGAGGAAAAAAAAACAATAAAAATAAACAAAACAAATGCAGAAATTCAAGAAACAAGAATTAATAAGACAACATGACCTTCCCAAAGGAACAAAACATTTCAATACTAGAATGTGAATTAACAGATTAAAGAAATGTAGGAAACAGAATTCAAAAATTAATCATAATTACTCAAAAGCAATCATAAGCAAATCCATGAACTAAAGAAAACCATACACAATATGGATGATAATTTTTCCCATGAAATTGACATTTTAAAGATAAATCAAATGAAATATTAGAAATGAAGAACTCAATAGATCAAAAAGGGGAAAAAAGCAGCAGAAAGCTTTAACAGAAGACTTGGTGAGGCAGAAGAAAGTATATCTGAACTAGAAACAAATCTTTGGAAACTTTACAATCAGATCAAAACAAGAAGAAAATAGAAAACTTAAAAACAGTGTTTGAGATTTATGAGATACTATCAAATGACCCAACATATGGGCGTTAAAAGTACTTGAAGGTGTGGAAAGAGAGAATGGACTAGAAGGCCTATTTAGTGAAATAATTACAGAAAACTTCCCCAATTTGGAGAAAGAAAGGGATGTCAAAGTACAGAAAGTGCATAGAACTCCTAACAGACATGACCAGAAAAGAGCCTCACCACAACACATTGTAGTCATACTTACCACAGTAAAACATGATGAAAAGATTCTAAAATGCGCACAAAAGAAATGCCAGATTACTTTCAGAGGGTCTGCAATTAGACTCACAGCTGAATTATCATCAAAAAATCCTATAGGCTAGAAGGAAACGGTGACATTTAGTCCAAGCCTTATAAGTAAAAGAAACTGTCAACCCAGAATACTGTACCCTGCAAAGCTCTCATTTATGAATGAAGGTGAAATAAAGACCTTCCATAACAAACAGAAATTGAAAAAATTTGTTGCCTTTCATCCAGCCTTATAAAAGATACTTAAGGATGTACTACACACAGAAACTCAGAAAGATAGCCATCATTAGAAAGAATGTGAAGGCAGAAAATCCACCAGTAAAAGTACAAAAGAAATCCAGGCTGGCGCCACGGCTCAACAGGCTAATCCTCCACCTGCAGCGCTGGGTTCTCGTCCTGGTCAGGGTGCCAGATTCTGTCCCAGTTGCCCCTCTTCCAGGCCAGCTCTCTACTATGGCCCAGGAATGCAGTGGAGGATGGCCCAAGTGCTTGGGCCCTGCACCCACATGGGAGACCAGGAGAAGCACCTGACTCCTGGCTTCGGATCGGCGTGGTGAGCCGGCCACAGTGCACTGGCTGCAGCAGCCATTGGAGGGTGAACCAACGGCAAAAGGAAGACCTTTCTCTCTCTGTCTCTCTCTCTCTCTCACTGTCCACTCTGCCTGTAAAAAAAAAGAAAGAAAGAAAGAAAGAAAGAAAGAAAGAAAGAAAGAAAGAAAGAAAGAAAGAAAGAAAGAAATCCAAAGTAAACAATAAGAATATTTATAGAAAAATGGAAGGGCCAAGTCATTACTTATCAAATAGTCACCTTGAATGTTAAGGGCCTCAAAAAGATATAAACTGGCTGAATGGATTAAAAAATGAGACCCATTTATTTGTTGCCTAGAAGAAATACATCTCACCAATAAAAATATACACAGACTGAAAGTGGAAGGATGGAAAAGATAGTCCATGTTAACGGAAAGCAAAAATAGGTAAGTGTAGCCATCCTAATATCAGACAAAACAGACTTTAACATAAAAACTGTTAAAAGAGATGAAGAAACGTACAAAGTAATGATTAAGGGATTAATTCAACAGAAGATATGACTATAATAAATGTATACACACCCAATTACAGGGTGCCTAGCTATTTAAAAGAAATATTAATGGATCTAAAAGAAGACATAGACTCTAATACAATAGCAACGGGGATTCAATACCCCACTTTCATCAATGGACAGATCAAGTAGACAGAAAATCAACAAAGAAACAACTGAGTGAATCAACACTATGGACCAAATGGACCTAACTGATATCTACAGAACTTTTCACCCCATAGTTGCAGAATATGCATTCTTATCATCAGTGCATGAAACTTTCTCTATGATAGACCATATGCTAGGCCATAAAGCAAGTCTCAGCAAACTAAAAAAAAAAAAAATCAAAATCATACACTGCATCTTCTTGGACTACAATGGAATGAAGCTGGAAATCAATAATTCCAGAATCTCTAGATCATATGCAAACATGTGGAGACTACACAACATGTTCCTGAATGAACAGTGGGTCATAGAACAAATCAAAAGAGAAATTAAAAAATTCTGGAAGTGAATGAAGAGCATAATACGTCATATCAAACCTTATGGGATAGAGTAAAAACAGCGTTGAGAGGGAAGTTTACAGGGCCAGCACTGTGTTTCAGCAGGTTAAAGCTCTGGCCTGAAGTGCTGGCATTCCATCTGGGCGCCAGTTTGAGTCCCAGCTACTCCACTTCTGATCTAGCTCTCGGCTATGACCTGGGAAAGCAGTAGAAGAAGGGCCAAGTGCTTGGGTCCCTGCACCCATGTGAGAGACATGGAAGAAGCTCCTGGCTCCTGGTTTTGGATTGGTGCAGCCCCGGCTGTTGCAGCCATCTGGGGAATGAACCAGCAGATGAAAGACCTCTCTCTCTCTCTACCACTCCTTCTCTCTGTGTAAGTCTTTCAATTAAATAAATAAATCTTTTTTTAAAAAAAAAATCCAGAATCTATAAAGAACTCAAAAAATTCAACAAAGAGAAAATAAACAATCCAGTTAAGAAATGGGTAAAGGACTTCAACAGGCAATTTTCAACAGAGGAAATTCAAATAACCAACAGACAACTGAGAAAATGCTCAGGCTCACTAGCCATCAGGGAAATGCAAGTCAAAACCACAGTGAGGGCCGGCACCGTGGCTCGCTTGGCTAATCCTCTGCCTGTGGCACCGGCACCCGGGGTTCTAGTCCCAGTTGGGGCGCCGGATTCTGTCCCGGTTGCTCCTCTTCCAGGCCAGCTCTCTGCTGAGACCCTGGAGGTCAATGGAGGATGGCCCAAGTGCTTGGGCCCTGCACCCGCATGGGAGTCCAGGAGGAAGAACCTGGCTCCTGGCTTTGGATCAGCACAGCATGCTGGCCACAGCGCACCAGCCGTAGTGGCCATTTGCGGGGGGTGGGGGGTGAACCAATGGAAAAGGAAGACCTTTCTCTCTGTCTCTGTCTCTCTCTTACTAACTCTGCCTGTCAAAAAAAAAAAAAAAAAAAAAAGTGAGGTTTCACCTCACTCCAGTTAGAATGACTCTCCTATAGAAATCAACAAATGACAAATTCAACAAATGACAAATGCTGGCAAGGGTATGGAGAAAAAGGTACCCTGGTCCCTGTTGGTGGGAATGTAAACCTTTGCAGCCACTATGGAAGACAGAATGGAGACACCTCAGAAATATGAACATAGATCTACCATCCCACCCCTGGGAACTTATGCAAACCAAAAGAAATCAGTACATAAAAGAACTATCTGTACCCCCATGTTCACTGCAGCACAATTCACAACAGCTAAGATATGGAATCAACCTAGATGTCCATCAACTGTTGACTGGATAAAGAAATTATGATGTATATATATACACTATGGAGTACTACTCAGTGATTTAAAAAAATGAAATCCTGTCTTTTGCAACAAGATGCACAAAACTGGAAACCATTATACTTAGTGAAATATGTCAGTCCCCAAAAGATAGATATCATATGTTTTCCCTGATCCAAGGTAACTAATACAGTACCCAAAATGTAGTGTATTAGAATGAAATAGATATTTTGAGATTCGACAGTTCAATGATTGTGTACAGCCCTTGTCTCTTCCATTGAGGAACAGGGTGTTTTTTTCCTCTCTCTCTTCATACCATTTGTTGAACTCTTTTACTTAAAGTAGAGTTAACTATGTGGTCATTAAGTTAAACTGAAAAAAACATCTTTGTAAAAATTAAGAGTGGGAATGTAAGAGGGAGGAGGAGGAAGGGTTAGAGCATGGGCAAGAGGAAGGTTAGGGAGAGAAATGTCACTACATTCCTAAATCTGTATATATGAAATACATAAAACTTGTATAACAATTTTTTTTTATTTTTTTAAAGATTGATTTTATTCATTTGAGAGGAAGAGGTACAGACAGTGAAAGGGAGAGACAGACAGAAAGGTCTTCTGTCCATTGGTTCACTCCACAAATGGCCCCAACGGCTGGAGCCATGCCTATCTGAAGCTCAGAGCTAGGTGCTTCTTCCCGGTCTCCCATGTGGGTGCAGGGGCCCAAAGACTTGGGCCATCTTCTACCATTTTCCCAGGGCGCAGCAGAGAACTGGATTGGAAGAGGAGCAGCCAGGACTAGAACCGGTGCTCATATGGGATGCCTGTGCCACAGATGGAGGATTAACCTACCGCACCACAGCACCTGCCCCAATAAAATTTTTTTTTAAAAGGTAAAAAAATTTATCATTTGAGGCAGGCATTTGGTACAGTGCTTAAGACCCTGCTTGGGACACTCTCCTTCCAAATCAAAGTGCCTGAGTTGGAGTCCTAGCTCTGCTTCCAATTCAAGCTTCCTGCTAATGCACACCCTAGGAGGCAGCAGGTGATGGTTCAAGTACTTGGGTCCCTGCTACCCACATGGGAAATCCAGATTGAGTTTCTGACTCCTGGCTTCAGTCTGGCCCAGCCTGGCCTGTTGCAGGCATTTGGAGAGTGAATCAGCAGATGAGAGATCTCTCTTTCTGCCTGTCTCTGTCTCACTGCCTTTCAAATAAAATGAAAATAAATAAAAATTAGGGGAAAAAAAGGTTATCATCTTTTAAAAAGATACATCATCTGTCTACATTGACATTTCTTCCCACTGATGAAATTGTAGGATCCTTTAATGAATTAAAGCTGCATTTGCCTGAAGAAGTCAACAAAGTTACTGATAGGCTAGGCAGTAATGATGTGCACTGTAGGATAAGAAGACATGTACTGGGTTTGTTATTCAATCACCAGTATTGTTTCAGCCAAATATGTGGACTGTACATGACTGTATTCAGAATGGATTTCCATGTACCCCAAACAACACAGAATAAGCAGAGATGGGAAAATTTAATAGGGGGAATGCTCATGTTGGTGTATATGGAATCATAGAATTTCAAAAGGAGCAGTACCACATAGAAAATAAATGTGAGCATATTTTCTGAAGAGACCCAGTCCCTAGGAGAAAACAAGCAAGTGTTCACCAAAATCAAGACTTAAAGATTCAATTAAGGAAGGTAAAAGTTAGCTCGCTCTTATGGACTGCCTCCAGTCGATGGCCCATAATCTATATTATAATACAGCTTCTCCAATGTCAAAATTTCCTTTTTTTGAGTTTTTTTCCCTTTTTCTCACTATTTTAAGGTGTCAACATTCTTACAATTTACTATGCTATGTATTTCATCTTGGCATCATATATAATCCTGGAGATAAAAACTACATAGTTTTAGCATTTTAATGTATTTTTAGGAAACTTGACTCAGAAACACATTATCACAGCACTGACATTATATGTAAGCATTGCGCATGTATGCAAAAACAATGAAATTTCCTCAATAAATGAAGAGCTGTCATTTTGTACATCTGCATTTATAAAAGGCAAAATTCTGCAAGATCTCTGCTCTTTGGGCAACTGTGTATGTGGTTCTGATCAATCATGGTTTTTGAACAATCTCAGCAAATGACTTAAATTGCCCATCATGGTATTTCAAATAACTACACACGGGGCCAGCGCTGTGGCACAAGTTAATCCTCAGCCTGCGGTGCCAGATTCCCATATGGGTTCCGGTTCTAGTCCCAGCTGCTCCACTTCTGATCCAGCTCTCTGCTATGGCCTGGGAAAACAGTAGGAAATGGCCCAAGCGCTTGGGCCCCTGCATCCATGTGGGAGACTCAGAAGAAGCTCCTGGCTCCTGGCTTCCGATCAGCACAGCTCTGGCCATTGCGGCCATTTGGGGAGTGAGCCAGCAGATGGAAAACCTTTCTGTCTGTCTCTCCCTTTCACTGTCTGTAACTCTACTTCTCAAATAAATAAATAAATAAATAAAATCTTTTTAAAAAAAAAACTGCACACAATACTGACCATAGTGATATGCATTTATACATTTCACATCTTGATCTATTTCTTTCTTTTTTTTTCTTTTCTTTTCTTTTTTTTTTGGACAGGCAGAGTTAGTGAGAGAGAGAGAGAGAAAGATCTTCCTTTCCTTTTCCATTGGTTAACCCTCCAAATGGCCACTGCAGCCAGCGCACTGCGGCCGGCGCACTGCTCTGGTACAAAGCCAGGAGCCAGGTTCTTCCTCCTGGTCTCCCATGCAGGTGCAGGGCCCAAGGACTTGGGCCATCCTCCACTGCACTTCCGGGCTACAGCAGAGAGCTGGCCTGGAAGAGGAGCAACTGGGACAGAATCCAGCGCCCCAACTGGGACTAGAACCTGGTGTGCCAGCGCCGCAGGTGGAGGATTAGCCAAGTGAGCTGTGGCGCCGGCCTTATCTATTTCTTTAAAAATAGAGTACACCTGTGCATAATAATTATACCAATGCTACCATCATTAGTACATCCAAATCTTTATGCAAAAAAAAAAATGTAAGCTCTCATTGCCTATTTTATTGTGGCCCATGAAGTGTTCTCTCACGGGTTTATATTTCTCAAACAAATTTCCCTTAAAAATGTAAATAAATGGGGTAGGTGTTGTGGTACAGTGGGTTAAGCAGCTGCTTGGGAAGCTTGCATCTCATATTGGAGTGCTTTTTAGAGCCCTGGCTACTCTGCTTCTGATTCAGCTTCCTGCTAATGCATCCTGGGAGACAGCACATGCTGAATGAAGTACGTGCGCCCCACCCCTAGGTGAGAGGCCTAGATGAAGTCAGAGCGCTGTCTTCAGCCTGGAATTTGGGGCATATACCAATGGATAGAAGATCTCTCTCTCTCTGTCTCTCTCTTTCTCTGTTGCTCTGCTTTTTATATAAATAGTGGGAAAAATTTAAGGGAAAAATATAAATAAATATTTTAAAAGAATTTTTCAATTTTCCTAGCATTCTATTTTTGGAATTTTGATCTTTTGGCATATTAGACCTTAGAAATTTTAAACCTGTCAGGATTTCAACATCAAGACTGTATCTTTTGGGGCTGGCACTGTGGTATAGCTGGTAAAGGCACAGCCTGCAGTGCCAGCATCCCTGGCTGCTCTACTTCCAATCCAAACCTGGGAAAGCAGTAGAAGTTGGCCCAAGTCCTTGGGCCCCTGACTGGCATGAGAGACCAGGAAGAAGCTCCAGGCTCCTGGCTTCTGATCAGCCCAGCTCCAGCCACTGAGGCCGTTTGGGGAGTGAACCAGCAGATGGAAGACCTCTTTCTCTCTCTCTGCCTCTGCCTGTCTGTAACTCTCCCTTTCGAATAATAAATAAATCTTTTTTAAAAAATTACTATCTTTTGGGATATGGCCCAAACCCATCATCATCATCTACAGTAATCCAACTTTATAGTTTTTTTTAACAGATGGAATATTTTAAGATCATTTTAATTTTAAATTTTTCTAATTAACATGCAATACTTACGTATTTTTACGGGGTACAATGTAGTATTCCAGTACATATACACAATATAAACCCCCCAAAAAAAACCAGGCAACAAGGCTTTCCATATCCTTAGTATTTTTCATTTTGTAAGATGCCTGCAAACTTACCCTTTACACTGTCGGAATGTCACTACAGCCCAAAGAAGTTAACTTGCTTATTCAGCTTCCCAGAGGTCTGCCCTTTGATGCTGCTGCCGGAGGACGTATGTCCAAGGGCAAGCCTTGCAAACATTCTGCTGTGTGGTTGGCAGGATTCTCAGGACAAGGGGTCTCAAGACAGCACCGCAGCTTCCAGCCCTTAGGATGCTAGTGTGTGCGCTGAAGTGGGGATTGGGGAGGAGCAGAGTGCTTTGGTTTTGCTTTTGCTTTGACCCTCAAGAGCAGGCTTTCCGGATGATGCCATCCAGGAACTCCACTCCCAGTCCCTCGCAGCTCCCCAGACACCGGCAGAGAGCCCAGCGTCAAGGCGCGTCGCGCACCTTTTCCTTGGCTGCGGGCCTAGCTCGCTGCGGGAGCCCCCGGCGCAGCCTTCCAGGTTACCACGGCAACCGCGCGAGCCCGCAGCCCGCGGCGCGGCTGCGCTGCCCTCACCAGCACGGCTAAGGTGCGGCGGTGAGCGCCGACCGAGAGGCAGGGGCCCGGATCTCCTCATTTGGTCCACTCTGGACCTGTGGGACCCGACAGAGCTGGGGGAAGGGACAGGTGCGAAAGGCACGTAACCGCCGACGGGATTCCCCTCCTGCTGGAGTGCCAGGTCCTGGGCTGTGTGCAGCCACAGCGGCTGCACCTGTGTACTGAGGCCGACCGACCTGCAGAAGCGGCAGGCATTTGTCACCCAGAGGGAAGATGCCGGTTTGAAGCCCTGCTTGGTAAGTACCATCAAATCTTCCTTTGGGTAAGCAGATCTTCTAAATGACAAGTTGATGTCTTGATGCATGCCTTAAAAAAAAAAGCACATCTTTAAATTGCTTAAACGTTTAAATAGCATTTTGCTCTCTGACGTCTTTGAGTTTCTTAGATTTTTTTTTTTTTTGGCATCCTTTTAACCACACTGTTCTCTTAACCAGTAGGACCTATAGCCCAATATCCTTGTCTTGAGTGCCGCTTTCCACCTCACCAGTGCGGACACCATGCATCCCAAAGATGCATCCTAAACCCTATCAGAGAAGCAACAGAGCTGTTTCCCAGCCATTTTCATCGACTTTTAAAAAATCTTCCTATCCCACAATCAAAGAAACAGCACCCCCCAGGCAAACCAATGTCAGGTGTCAGAGGAATTGCCAGGAGGTTCCTGGTGAAGCCTTGTGCTTTCTACTGAGTGCAAGGAAGCGAATCCATGAGCTCATCCCAAAGGAACAATTGCTCCACCAGAGGGACATCCCTGGCGCTCCAGAAGAGGGCGCCAGCGCTCGCTTACGCGGCTCGGTAAACAGGCCGATGTGCATGTACTGGGACTGCAAGGGAAGCCCTGCAAATGTTTCTTCTGAGGGTCCTTAACAAAAGGGGGAGGGGGAAGGGTTAAGTTCGTTCCTCCTGGAAGCACACTGATGCACCGGATGACTTCCGGAGCACTGCGTTTGTTTTGGAACCAAATCATAAGTCCATGGTTAAAAATGCTGTCTGTGTACCCGGTCTGCCAACCCATCCCCGCCCCCAAAAGCTTTCCTACTGCTCCAGCACTGTGATCAACCATTCAGAATTTTCATTGTTCTAGGGATTCAAGGGAAGGGTGAGATCATCTTAGAATTGAACGATAAACTGCAGGCTGGCTTTCTAGGTCCCTGTATTACTAGGGATTGGTTGCAGGACCTGACTGTATGCTGGAACACCTGGGGAGCTCTAAAAGAATATTGATGCGTGGTCCCAGCCCTCTGAGTTCTTGGATACAGCTTAATCACTGATATTTTTTTTTTTAAGCTTCCAGGAGCTTCTAAGGAGGTAAGGTTCAAACCCACTATTGTAATCAAATAAGCTGACATTTTTTCCAGGTGAACTTGGTCATACTGTAGCCCCTCAGATATAAAGCTATTGTAGGGCCAGGTACATAACTGTTGGGACCCCCAAGGAGCTGCAGGCAAAGAGCTAGCAGGAACTTGGGCTGCTCAGATCAGCTCAGAATGAGGGTGACACTTCAGGGCAAGGAGGGGAGGATCTTTCTCAGACCAGCTCCCCTCACTAAGTGAAACATTCTAATCTATTCCAGAGCAAGTGTGTGTGTGGGCGGGGGGGAGGGTGCTGTCTGTAGATGACAGCGGTAACCCCCCATAGATTTATTGACAAATCTGTCCCCTAATCAGAGGCACATGTGAAAATGTCCCACCCACTGCAAGAAATGGATGCATAGAAAGGAGGAGGTAGGGATGCAGCATTCACTCTAATGAAGAAAGAAGCAACAGCAAGACACCCTGAAATGAGAAAGTATTATCCTTCTCTGACCTAAAAGCCCCCAAAATGTCTTGACCCTTTCCTGAGCCTAAGGGAAATCTTAGAAAGATCTTATCTCTGAAAACTGGAGCAGAAGGTACAATACCCTCTGTACAAGGACTGTTCCAAACTGGGAAGCAAAAGGATTTTTTCTGACTCTTGTATTTTTTTTTAACCAAACTTTCTCTGCATTCTACACTGAGTTTACTAAGCTCAGAAACTAGCTCCCACATCTTAAGACCTCTGATGTAAGGCCAGGTCCCTGAAGGAGTAATAGGGCCACTAGCTGGGCCTCCTCCCCCACCTTTTATTTTTAAAGACTTATTTATTTATTTGAAAGGTAGAGTTACAGAGAGGCAGAGGCAAAAGGAGAGAGAGAGAAAAAGAATCTTCTGTCCACTGATTCACTCCCCAAATGGCCACAATGGCCAGGGCTGAGCAAGGCCAAAGCCAGGAGCCAGGAGCTTCTTCCATGTCTCCAATGTGGGTGCAAGGGCTCAAGTACTTGGTCATCTTCTGCTGCTTTCCCAGGCACATTAGCAGGGAACTGGAAATGAAGTGGAACAGCCAGGCCTGGAGCCAGCGCCCATATGTGATGCTGGTGCTGCAGGCTTTACCCGCTACAACACAGCCACCACAGCGCAGGCCCTTGACTCTTACATTCTAAAGCTATCTCATGAATATTCATAAGTCATAAATGCTGAGTAGCAGGTGTGAGGCAGAAACTACTCTGCGAGTTTGTAAGGCTAAGGTGCTCAAAGAGATTAGGTAAAGCCTTAAAACTCTAGTCCTGAGAAGTCAGAAAGTCAAATACACTGGAATGTGTGATCTGTCCACCTGGTGCCAGAATTTCACCTGTAGCAGTGTCCTAATGTTCTTGGTTTCATTTTGGTTAAATTGAGAAGAGGTTAAGGGCTCCCCGGGGACTAAGTAGATGTGTTAGTATTGTGTCTTTTGAAACCCTTGGCGAGGCTCAGACAGCCATTTCATTAATAGGCAAGAGAATTAAGATGCTGCTTAAAGAGTTAAAACTCACTTTTGTGATTTGGAGCACAAAAACCTACGCCAGAGCCACACTGGGGGAGTGGCTGGAAGGTTGTCGCCTACCCAAAGAATGACCACGGCTCTCCCTACCTTCTGTACCAGATTACTCATCACTGCATTTCCAGGTAGGGATGGGGACAAGCCCTCTCCTTTTTTCCACTTACTCTCTACAAGCAACTGGAGACAGTTACAGCAATCTTCATCCTTCCCTTTTGCCATTGTTTTTCCAGTCTGGGTTCAGCACGACACACACAATATGATTTTGTTTCCTCCTGGAGCTGACCTGGGCATTCTGCAGGATTTCTGCGGAACCACTGGGCAGAGCCAGGCTGTAGCCATGCTTTCCCTCACCACTGCTGGCCTCTCCCAGCAGACTAGTTCTGCATAAAAAAGGTTCACGGTGGCTCTCTACTTCGGCCCCAGTACCTTTTCCCAACAGGTCACCTCCCTACTGACCCACCTCACCAGGCAGACTAGAGCACCCCAGGAGCAGCAAAACCTTACTTCACTTGTCAGTACCCCATCAGGCCAGGACTACCAACCTCTGTACTTGGAAAAGGACAGTTTATTTCACAGGCCACTCAGGGAGCTGTCCTGGTGGTCTGGCTTAGTCCGTCCTTAGATACTACTTAAACTCAGAGTCAAAACAGGACAGAGGTTGTACCACTTTGATAAAGCCATATTTATACTTTTCCAAATGAGTTTCTGACTTATCAGTAGGTCATGAAATCAATTTGGAGGGGGGGTGTTATAAACAGCATTGAAAAGAAAAAACAACAACAGCAAATAGAATTGAAAATATCAAGAGTGCATCACATATAGTGGGGGAGAAGTTTTGTTTCCTGAAATTTTTGCTTCAGTTTTAGGTGTGTGTATGTTTGTGTGCATTAAGACATGATGTAAAATATATTTGTATTGTCGGTCACAGTCAAGAAATCCTTAAAGTCATCACAGCAAAGACTGATGGAAACTAGAGTTGAATCAAAATGAGATACTAGAGCTGGCACTGTGGCATAGTAGGCTAAGGCAGCAGCATGCTATATAGGCATTGGTTTGTGTACTAGCTGCTCCTTTTCTGATCTGGCTTTCTGCTTATGGCCTGGGAAAGCAGTGGAAGATGGCCTAAGTGCTTGAGCTCCTGTACCCACATGGGAGACTCAGAAGAAGTGCCTGGCTCCTGGCTTAGGATTGTCTTAGCTCCGGTCATTGCAGTCATTTGGGGAGTGACCCAGCAGATGGAAGACCTTTCTCTCTGCCTCTCCCTCTGTCTATAACCTACCTCTCAAATAAATAAATCTTAAAAAAAAAGAACACAGATTAATGATTGCTATGGAGATATGGTGGAAAACATGAACCCAGAGGATACAAAGAGAATTTTGGGGATGATAGAACTATTTTGTAACTGTATATATTTGTTAAAAGTTGTGGAACTTCACACTAAAGAGAGTACAGTTTATAATATATATATTATATCTCAATAAACCTGATTAGATTAAAAAACTTCATGGATAAATTCATAGTTCATAAGAAGAATTCATCCACTTGAGGAAACACAGCCAACAAACATACATGGATGTGTGTTCATTATTGACAGCAAATTATAACATCATGATACTCTTTTACTTCTTGCTCATGACTAACAAGGTTTAAAAAGTGGGCATTTGGCACAGCAGTTAAGACATGTCCCATATCCCAGTGCTTGGGTTCAATTCCCAGCTTTCCTTTCATTTCTAACTCCTGTTAACACACACCCTGAGAGTCAGCAGGTGATGGCTCAAGTACTTGGTTGTTTGCCACCCATGTAGGAGACCCAGGTTGAGTTCTAGGCTCCTGGATTTCAGCCTGGTCCTGCCACAGTTGTTATGGGCATATGGGAAGTGAACTAGAAAAGATTTCTGTCTCTCTGGCTTGTAATAAAATAAAAAAATTATAGAAAACATAAGACTTAATGCTATTGAAGTTGCAGTAAAACTATTATTTGGGCTGGCGCTGTGGCTCGATAGGCTAATCCTCCACCTGCGGCACCGGCACACCGGGTTCTAATCCTGGTTGCTCCTCTTCCAGTCCAGCTCTCTGCTGTGGCCTGGGAGGGCAGTGGAGGATGGCCCAAGTGCTTGGGTCCTTCACCTGCATGGGAGACCAGGAGAAACACCTGGCTCCTGGCTTTGGATCAGTGCAGTACACCAGTCGCAGTGCGCCAGCCAGAGCGGCCACTGGGGGGTGAACCAACGGAAAAGGGAAGACCTTTCTCTCTGTCTCTCTCTCTCACTGTCCACTCTGCCTGTCAAAAAAAAAAAAAAAAAAAAAACTGTATTATTTGTTGTGGGTTGCATTGTAAACTGGTAAAAATTTGGATGGAACCAGCATAGTGCATAGGAAAATTCATAACATCGTTGCCCCCAGGATTTTTTCCCAATAAAGTTAATTAACAAAGATGTTTAATTTTTTTTTTTTTTTTTTGACACGCAGAGTGGACAGTGAGAGAGGGAGAAAGGTCTTCCTTTTGCCGTTGGTTCACCCCACAATGGCCGCTGCAGCCACTGGGGTGCAGGGCTCAAGCACTTGGGCCATCCTCCACTGCACTCCCGGGCCACAGCAGAGAGCTGGCCTGGAAGAGGGGCAACCGGGACAGAATCCGGCACCCCAACCGGGACTAGAACCCGGTGTGCCGGCGCCGCAAGGCCGAGGATTAGCCTAGTGAGCCACGGTGCCAGCAGATGTTTAAAATTCTAAATGCAAAAAAATGATATCCTTCACTGTGTTAGTTATGATAGAAAAAAGTAGAAGGAGCTGAAATGTCTGACATTATAGGAACAGATTTAAAATTTTTGGTACATTAACACAATGGAATGCTTTGCATTCACAAAAAAAGCTGAAGTCCAGAAACATGGAATAGACTTATGATAAAATGAACAACAGTAGAATACAAAGTAGCAAACCTGTGGGGTTTGTAACTAATTGGTTTACATGTGAAGACAAAAAGCACCTGCGGGAAGCTGTGCATAGCTGTGCTGAAGTGATGGAATAGGAATGAGTTTTAGATTTTCAAAATTAATTTGCCATTCTTACAGTGACTTTTCAAAGGCAAAGAATCTTTGAATAAAACCTTAAGGATTGGAAGAAACGAATGTAGAGGAGGAAAAGAGAAATCTTGGAAGTCATATCATAATGTATGCTGTTGTCTTGGACCTAGAAACCAGCAAAATCTCAGAGTCACGATTATGTTAAATAAGTCTAAGATGAGTGGATTTCCTTGCTTCCCTCCTTCCTACCTTCATTTCCTTCCTCCCTTTCTCCTTTCCTCCCTCCCTCCCCTACCCACTCTTTCTTTTGACAGAGTTACAGAGAGAGAGGGAGAGAAATATCTTCCATCCTCTGGTTCACCCCCAAGATGGCCAGGGCTGGGCCAGGTCAAAGCCAGGAGCCAGGAGGTTCTTCCAAGCCTCCCACAATGGTACAGGGGCCCAGACACTGGGGCTATTCTCTGCTGCTTTCCCAGATGCATTAGCAGGGAACTGGATAGAAAGTAGAGCAGCCGGGAATTGGACCAGTGCTCATGTGGGATGCCAGCAGCATGGGTGGCACCTAACCAGTTACCTATGGCATGACACCAGCCCTGTAGGATTTTCTTTCAATCTTGGTGTAAACTAGAGTTAGCTTTGGTAAAGGTCTTGTGGCAGGCAGTTTGTGAATGTCTACTGGTGGCTGAATAATGCCCTCGAACCATTGTTCTGGCAAAGCCTGTGTTTACCTCTGAAAAAGCGTTGGAAATCTTTGCACAAATAACACTTTAGCTGTATATTGTAAGAGAATGTTAATCTTTCCAACACAGGGAACATATCTTCAGGGAATTATTTTTCCTTCATTAAAAGAATTGTGAGAACATTTTAAGTAGGTCACAGTGCTTAGGGGAGAGAACAGATATGTAATGAACAGAACTCTGGGGAAACTTTCTTAAAAATTTGCCTAATGAAGATGCATAAATGATGGAGCTTTTGCTTTTAAAGTGGGAAAGAGGGAAGGGGGAAGGTGGGGACAGAAATAAAACCAACAACTTGGCAAACCTGTGCTCTTTCCTGCAGGCTCTAGTATTTTCAGATCAAATGGCCTAGTGTATATTTCCTGGGTTCTCCTTAACTTTGGTTTACTTTGAGATAAGCCTGTAGGGTCTCTCTGCCTCATCTTCATCCTTCTGAGGGAGATGAAGACCTCTTACTTTATTCCTTCCCCAAAGTCATGTAAGGTGGAAGATTTTGCTGTATGCATATTTATGCACATCCTATGCTCCTTTTCCTAAGGGCCTCTGAATTTTCTGGTAGGCCTTCTACAAACAGGACACAGGAAATGTTCCAGTTTAAAAAAAATGATACTAGAGAGGGAGAGAGGTATGAAGGAAATACCAATAAACAAATTCTGAGAGAGAGAGAGGGAGGGAGAGAGACATTGTACCTAGATCAACTCAGAAGCAATAATCTTTTGACTAAACAAAGTCAGCTACTTTGTTTGACTTACTATGCAGTTACATTTCAGTTAGAGAAGCAACATTAATATTTATTTATCTTTTTTTTATTTGAGAGGTAGAGTTACAGACAGTGAGTAGAGAGGCAGAGAAAAAGGTCTTCTGTCTGCTGGTTCACTCCCCAAATGGCCAGAGCTGTGCTGATCTGAAACCAAGAGCCAGGAGCTTCCTCTGGGTCTCTCACACGGGTGCAGGTGCCAAGGACTTGGGCCAACTTCCACTGCTTTCCCAGGCCATAGCAGAGAGCTGGATGGGAAGAAGAGCAGCCAGGACTAGAACTAGCGCCCAATATGGGAGTCCAGCGCCACAGGTGGAGGATTAACCTGCTGCGCCACAGCGCCAGCCCCACAGCATTAATATTCGTTAAGCACATCCTGTAGGCCAGGTGCTTTCACATCCGTCATCGCCATCAACAACATCATCAACCCTCAACAACTCTATGATGAAGGCTTTACTATTCTCATTTTTCTGATTGAGAGAGAGTTACTGCATCTCAGAGATGTTAATGTGACCACAGCTTTAAGCAGAAAGTAGGGAAGATGGAATTTGAGCTCATCTTTTTTTCCACCACAAACCTACGCTCTCATCATGTCTCCATGTCAGACTGATTTATTCTGAGGGTAGCTCTCGTTAGCTAGTGACTCTAGGAAGTTCCTTAACTCACTGAAGCTCAATTACCTTACATTAAATAGGAATAATAATGGCACAGAATAAGGTTTTTAAGAGGCTTAGGAATTAAACCTGGGGCCAACATTGTGGCATAGTGGGTAAAGCCACTGTCTGCAATACTTACTTCCCATATGGGCACCCAAGTCCTGACTGTTTGAGTCCCAGCTGCTTCACTTCAGATCCAGCTCCCTGTTAATGTGCTTGGAAAAACAGCAGAAGATGACCCAAGTGCTTGGGTCCCTGTACCCAAGTGGGAAGCCCAAAAGACACTCCTAGCTCCTGACTTTGGACAGGCCCAGCTTCAGCCATTGTGGCCATTTGGGGATTGAACCAGCGGATGGAAGACCTCTCTCTGTCTCTCCCTCTCTCAGTCTGTAACTCTGCTTTTCAAATAAATAAATAAAAATTTAAAAAAGAACTTATACCTATGGGGTATTTTTGGTTGCAAACAACAGAAATAGACTCTAGAACTAACACTGGGGAAGGAGGGGGAGAGGAAGTTTATTGGAAGATATGATATGAAATAGTCCCTGATCATATAGGAGCCCAGAAGACCTAAAAGACCATTAAATCTGAATGAGATGTGGACGTTTTTCTCAATGCTTTTTCTTTTTCTTTCTTCTTCTTCTTCTTCTTTTTTTTTTTTTTTTTTTTTGAGAGGGGCATGGTCTTGTTCTTTTGAAATTGTACTTATTTTTTGTCATTACAAAAGTCTGTTCTCTAGGCCGGCGCCGCGGCTCACTAGGCTAATCCTCCGCCTAGCGGCGCCGGCACACCGGGTTCTAGTCCCGGTCGGGGCGCCGGATTCTGTCCCGGTTGCCCCTCTTCCAGGCCAGCCCTCTGCTGTGGCCAGGGAGTGCAGTGGAGGATGGCCCAGGTGCTTGGGCCCTGCACCCCATGGGAGACCAGGAAAAGCACCTGGCTCCTGGCTCCTGCCATCGGATCAGCGCGGTGCGCCGGCCGCAGCGCGCCGGCCGCGGCGGCCATTGGAGGGTGAACCAACGGCAAAGGAAGACCTTTCTCTCTGTCTCTCTCTCTCACTGTCCACTCTGCCTGTCAAAAAAAAAAAAAAACAAAAGTCTGTTCTCCATCATCACTGAATGAAAAGACACAAGCAAACAAAAAGAAGATATTTTCCAAACATCCAAATTTACACCTATCTCTTTGTTTATCTGAATGTTAACATGTCAGTACTCAACCTGCCAAATTCACTTTCTTTTTGTTTAATTCAAGAAATACTTATTGGTAAGATGCTATGGGATAGAATGGCAGATGTCCTAAACAGCACTCTGGCCTCAGAATCAGCCCTTAAGGCATTCTGATCTGGATGAAGAGCCCCTGAGAGTATTTTAGGCATGGAAAGCCAAGACACTCTGGCAAAAAAAAAAAAAAAAAAAAAAACAAAAAAAAACACAACAACAACAACAAAAAACAACTAAATGAAAGATCTCTGTGAGTGAGATCCCAATGGAAAGTATGGGCCATCAGAGAAGGAGTTACCTTTCTCTGAAGGGAGGAGAGAACTTCCACTTTGACTATGGCCTTGTATAAATAAGATCGGAGTTGGCAAACTCAAAAGGCTTCCATAGCCTTAGCAACTCATGACAAGAGCCTAGGGTGATTACTGATGCCATAAACAAGAGTATCAATTTGTTAAGTCAACAACAGGAGTCACTGTGCACTTACTCCCCATGTAGGATCTCTGTCCTTAATGTGTTGTACAATGTGAATTAATGCTATAACTAGTACTCAAACAGTACTTTATACTTTGTGTTTCTGCGTGGGTGCAAACTGTTGAAATCTTTACTTAGTATATACTAAATTGATCTTCTGTATATAAAGATAATTGAAAATGAATCTTGATTTGAATGGGATGGGAGAGGGAGTGGGAGATGAGAGGGTTGTGGGTGGGAGGGAAGTTATGGGGGGAAAAGCCACTGTAATCCATAAAAGCTGTACTTTGAAAATTTATATTTATTAAATAAAAGTTTTTTAAAAAGATGCTATGGGAAATACAAAGATGACTTAGGCACAGATCCTGCCTTTAAGGAGCTAACAGTCTATTAGGAGAGATGGAACACACGTAGGATACCAGAGCTATGTTTCCATAGGACATATAGAGAAGTTTGGAGTAGGAAGAGGTAAAGTGAAGCTGAGAGTCTATTGAATTATGGAGGAGAGGAAGAGAGATGTGAAAGCCTGCTGAGGGAGAATTAACAGGACTCACCTGGGAGACTGGATGAGGGGGATTGCAAAAAAGAAGCAGGTGACTTGGAGTTGTAGCATGGATGATGTTATGAACTGAAAGAGCAATGAAGGGACAAGTTTGTGAAAAGAAATAAAAATCCCACAGAAAATTCTGTGCACAAAGTGCCTGGGACGTACTAGGCACAGTCAGTAAGAAATGGCTAATTACCCAGATTAGGACTGGAAGTACCTTAAAATAGCTCATGGCTTCCTCCCCACCTCTGCCTCTGCCCTCAAATTTCCCCAAAATTTACTCTGTTGAAATGTCATCATCTTTAGCATTTATTGAATTAAGGCCTGTCTCCAGGCATGCCTCCCTTGCAAATTCACTTTCTAACCTCCCACCCACCTTGCCTCTTGGACATCTCCTGGATGTCCCCAGCTAAGTGGTAGAGGCTCTGCTTGCTCTCTGCAGGTGGCAACTAGGACAAGAGAAAAGGGGGCTAAGGTGAGCATTGGGCACTCAATACTTGGGCCCCTGCCACCCACTTGGGAGACCTTG
This sequence comes from Oryctolagus cuniculus, assembly GCF_051225735.1. NCBI lineage: Eukaryota > Metazoa > Chordata > Mammalia > Lagomorpha > Leporidae > Oryctolagus > Oryctolagus cuniculus. Next base: position 89,253,014 of record NC_142875.1, read on the forward strand.
GTTGAGTTCTGGACTCCTGGCTTCAGCCTAACCTGGCCCCAGATGATTGTGGGCATTTATGAAGTGAACCAGCAGATGGAAGACCTCTCGGTCTTTCGAATAATAAATAAAGAAAATTTAAAGAAAAAGGAGGCTCATTTCTCATAAGACCTTTCACCATCTCTGCATGCTAAATCCTACCTCCCTTTGGAAAGGCCACTCAAACACTCCTTCCTCTTTGATGCTTTCCCTGACCTCTTAGATGGGGAGAGGCTCCTTCTCGGTCCAGTGCAGTGCTTCCCACCTTGCCCAGTCTTTCCAGCCACCTCTCACTTCCCTGATGAACTGTCAGTTCCCTGAGGTCAGAGCCCATGTATAACTGTCCCCAGTACGGCTGTGAGCACCCAGGCAAGTGCCTTGTCCACCAAAGATGTCCAAAGATGAGTGACTAAGAGAATCAGAGGCTTATATCAAATGGAGTTCACACGACCTCTAATGGGGGTGAAGATTAAGATGCTAGGCACTGTGTAGAAGAAGGGTTGGTATCTTTTTCCTCTCTGTCAAAGGCTGGTCCAACTGGATGTGTCTTAATTCTGAGAATGTCCTTAGGTGTGCCAGCAGTTTCGGAAGTTCCATTCTGAGGCTTCATCAGGGCCTCGTTTGTTACTGTTCCACTTCTGAAATGTTATCACATACTTTCTCTCCCCCTTTCCCTCCCTGCCCTCCTGTTCTTCACTTTCTTTCCTCTCTGTTCTTTTCTCTTTTGTAGTTGAAACAGAGCTGTGTAAAATGTGTCATATTCAAATCCAGTTTAGTTAAGCCAAACTTGACCTTGGCTTTTGTGTAATTTTGAAGTTAATTGTTTGAGCAATGGAGGGCGAAGGTAGCATTAGAAAGACTGACAGTTTCTTCACCTCCTCAGTCAAGAGGGTGAGTTTACTTGTTTTAGTTGGCAGATATATAGCATCCTATCTGATACAGGGCACAGAGAAGCTAAGGTCTGGGTTTAGCAATGACAGAGAGTGAGTTTTATTTTTTATTTTTTTAAGAATTATTTGTTCATTTGAAAAACAGATTTTACGGGGGTGGAGGTGGTGCAAGACAGAGAGAAAGAGCTTCTATCTGCTGGTTCACTCCCCAAATGATCACAACAGCCGGAGATAAGCTGGTCCAAAGCTTATGTAGGCACAGGGGCCCAAGGACTTGGGCCATCTTCTGCTGCCTTCCCAGGCACATTGGCATGGAGCTGGATCAGAAGTGGAGCAGGGGCCAGCACTGTGGCATAGAAGGTTATGCCTCTGCCTGCAGTGCTGTCATCCCATATGGGCACTGGTTCGAGTCCTGACTGCTGTACTTCCAATGTAGCTCCCTGCTAATGTGCTTGGAGAAGCAGAAGATGACCCAAGTGCTTGGGCCCCTGCATCCATGTGGGAGACCCAGAAGAAGCTTCTGGCTCCTGGCTTTGGCCTGGCTCAGTTCTGACTGTTGTGGCCATTTGGGGAGTGGACCAGTGGATGGAAGATCTCTCTCTCTCTCTCTCTTTCATTCTCTCTCTCTCTGTGTCCCTGTTTCTCTCTCTATGTATCTCCTTCTCTAAATTTAAAAAATTAAAAATAAATAAATATAAATAAAAACTCTCTCCTTTGGGGCCAGGGGTTGTGGTGTAGCAGGTAAAGCTACTGCCTGCAATGCTAACATCCTAAATGAGTGCCAGTTCCAGTCCTGCTGCTCCATTTCCTCCTTTTTTTTTTTTTTTAAAAAAAGATTTATTTATTTAGTTGAAAGGCAGAGATACAGAGAGAAGGGAAGAGACAGAGAGAGAGAGAGAGAGAGAGAGAGATCTATCTTCCATGTGCTGGTTCACTCCCCAAATAGCCACAACAGCTGGTGCTGGGCCAGGCTGAAACCAGGAGCCAGGAGTTCTTCAGGTCTCCCACGTGGGTACAGGGGCCCAGGCACTTAGGCCATCCTATGCTGTCATCCCAGGCGCATTAGCAGAGCAGCCGGGACTCGAACTGGAGCCCATATGGGATACAGGCACTGCAGGCCAGAGCTTTAAGCTGCTGAGCTGGCACAGAGAGAGTTTTTAAAGATACAGCTACATATCAAGATTTAAGTTCAGAAAGGTCCTTTTGGCAAAATTTTTGTTTCCTGGAGACTTTCAGGAACTCTATTGAGTTAGTTTAGAGATTAGTCTTCCAAAGTAGGGCTCTAGGAATCTCTGTTTCAATGAGGATTACAATTTGGTGATTCTAGGTTTTATGTGGCAGTGGCTTTGCTGGCTAGAGATTTCTTCCATATACTGCCATCTTGGTTGTGCCTGCTTTTATTACATAGAATTTCTACCTACTATGAAACACATGAATGCCAATGAGTTAGCAGAAAACACCTTTCAGTTTTTCTTCATGAATTGTGATAATCTGTTTTAAAAGTAGATTTGTAATTTTTTCAAGTTGCATTTTAATTTCTTTTCTCCTGGGAGGTTGAAAACTTGCAAATCAGTCATAACTAGTTGGAAATAAAAAATTTCATCCTTTCTCTCTCCCTCTCCCTCTCCCTCTCTCTCTCTCTCTCTCTTTCTCTCTTTCTCTCTTTCTCTCTTTCTCTCATGCTCACTATGAGATGTTGGTCAAGGCATAAATCCCAGAATCTAGGAAGACATTTTCCAGCCATGGCTGCCCTAATGCATGGATCACCTGAGCTCTCCCCCGGAAGACAGGCCTGTTTTCAAACTGGTCGGTCAGTATAGAGGACAGGCAGGGCCCTGACTTTGATGCAGCTTAGGAATCAAACTGCTTCCAAACTACCCCATTCTTCCTTCTTCACTCTCTTATCCTACACCTAGATAGGTTATCTATTCTGTCTAATGCATCCTATAGCCTGTAGGCTATATATGGCTTGAGATTTCCCTAGAGGTACTTAAAGCTGGACACCCCTGGGGAGCATGATCAATTGAACTGTTGGCAATAATGGGTGTCAAGTTTGGGATGCTTGAAAGGGGTGGATTGAGTTCCTTTTGGGCAACAGAATCCATTTATAGCAAATGTTTCCATCAACATTCTTTGCTTTGCTAACTATAGAAAGCTGGCCCAAAGCAGTTGAGGAGGAGAGAGAGGGAGAGGGAGAGGGAGAGGGAAAGAGAGAGAGAGAGAACTACTGTCTGACATAACTGGTTTCCTATGGGGTTTGACTTAGGACTCACAGATGTGACCAAACCCAGCTTTGGCTCTCCGCATGACTCAACTCACTCCAGTGGCTCCACTCACAGTCAGTCTCTACCTTTGTGGCTCAAGATGACTGCATGCACCTCCTAGAGCTACTTGCACCTTCTTCAGGTCCAGAAAGGGGATATGGTAAACCCCAATCACATTACACTGGGAACAGGGGCAGGGTAAATTCTTCGATGTACTGTAATAATTAAAATGATGAGATAAGTTTGTCATCTGTTAAATGGGCAAGAATTACAAAAGAAGAGAAATGCCATGGTTTGGCGAAGATTCAGATAAATAGTTCCAGTGTACACTGCTGGTGAGAATCTAAATTGGTGAGAACCTCCTGAAAGACAATTTGGCAATCTATGTGAGACATTTTTAAAATGTGCATGCACTTTGACTAAGCAATTTGGTTTCTGGAAATGTTAGGAAATAGTCATAAAAATATATAAACATTTCCTGCATGAATAATCCTTGAAGTTGCATAGAAAAATGAAAAACTGGGAAAATAAACTTAATAACTAAATTCAACTCTTGGTTAAATAACAAGGTATAGTCATATAGTGCATTCATTTAAAATTGTTTTAGAATAACATTTAGTAGAATCGGAAAATTCCTAGGCTATTGAATAGAGAAGTACTGTAGATTGCCGAGCATTTTGTAAGAAGATTGCCAGACATTGGAAGAAGATACACATAGGGGCAAATGTTTGGCACAGATGTTATGACACCACTTGGGAAGCCTGTATCCCATAGCAGAGTGCCTGGGTTTAGTCCTGGCTCTGCTTCCAATTCCAACTTCCTGCTAGGCTGCACCCTGGGAGACAGTGGTGATGGCTCAAGTAATTGGGAAGCCTGGATCAATTTCTGGGCTTCTGGCTTCATCCTGGCCTAGCCCTGGCCATTGTGGCCATTTGGAGAGTGAACCAGCAGAGGGAAGATCTCTCTCTCTCTCTCTCTCTCTCTCTTTGCATGTGCACCTTTCAAATAAATAAGCAGATACAATTTTAAAAAGAAGATATACACAAAACAGAGAATGTACACATGTACACAGGAAAGATTACAAGAAAACATACATCACCATAGTAACATTGCTATACTGTTAAGGATAATGGGTGGGGCTGGCGCTATGGTGTAGCCAGTAATGCCGCTGCCTGCAGTGCCGGCATCCCATATGGACGCTGGTTCGCATCCTGGCTGCTCCATTTCCCATCCATCTCTCTGCTATGGCCTGGGAAAGCGGTAGAGGATGGCCCAAGTCCTTGGGCCTCTGCACCCACGTGGAGACCTGGAAGAAGCTCCTGGCTCCTGGCTTCAGATTGGCGCAGCTCTGGCTGTTGGGGCCAATTGGGGAGTGAACCAGAGGATGGAAGATTGCTGCTCTCTCTCTTTCTGCCTCTCCTTCTCTCTCTGTGTGTGTAACTCTGACTTTCAAATAAATAAATAACTCTTTAAAAAAAAGGGTTATGGGTAATTTGTTTTGTACTTTACTTTACTTAAGCAATTTTTAATATTTATTCTAGAGTCAGAGAGAGGGGAGTGGGGAGAGAGGGCTCCCATCTGCTGGTTCACTCTCCAAATGCCTGAAATGGCTAGGACCTGGCTGAACCAAAGCCAGGAACCAGAACTCAATCTAGGTCTCCCACATGGGTGCTAGGGACTCAATCACTTGAACCAGTACCTGCCTCCTAGGGTCTGCATTAGCAGGAAGCTGGAGGCAGAAGCTGCAGCCAAGAACCAAACACAGGCAGTCTGAGACACTGGTATCTTAATTTCTGGGACAAACACCTTCCACTAAACAATGTTTCATATGATGAACATGTGTTACTCTTAAAATCGGAATTTTTTAAAGCTAAGAATACACTAAAGTCTTTTAATGGCCAAATTATCCATTAACATTAGATTGTTCTCCCTATTGTTTGATTTGCATCCAGTTATTTCTGGGTACCCTCCACCTTTCCACCTACCTCCCTTATGTACATTGCCATCTCCCCCACCCCAACACTTTTCTGGAACTCAGTCCAGTGTATTTTCTCCCCTAGGGTATGGTGCATTCCAGCAGAAGCTTGTGCCTTTAGCAGGGGATGGAATCCAGTTGAACACCTTCAGAGGCGCTCCAGGCTGATTCAGTCCTTACCAAAGTGGGTCTGACGTTCATCATCTCCATCGGTTCAGCAAGTACATGCTTCGTGTGTGATCCATCAGGATAACCCCACATAACCTATCCGTTCTTTGCTTGTAGTAGATGCTCAATAGATGTTTGAATGCATAAATAGAGCACTGAGATAAGCAGAGACATTTTAGAGCTCTCTGGGGATAAGAAAAGATAGAAGAGCTGTAAGAGTGAATAGGAACCGGATTGACCAGGGCTGACCCAGGCAAACAGCAACACAGAAGTTCTGCCTTCAGGATCCCCTTGTCAGGTGTCTTAATCAGTACTACAAGTCTGCTGCTCCCACACAGTTCTGTCGGCATGCGAGGATGCAGCAGTTTGAAGGAAGGAATTGTTAGCCTAGCCCCCATTTTGAGGGCTGTATTACAGCTGTCAGTGGAGCAGGATATTTTTCTAGACAGCAAGTTGGGAAATTCCCTGAACTGGTTGGCAGCACCACCAGCAGGGGGTGGGAAAGGATGGGAAGTTTTAGTTGCCCTTTGCTGTTGAATTTGCCAGATGTGTCAAAGACATAATAATCTTACCAGCAGATGAGAAACAAGCCAGTTAAAAGAAATCCATGGTGCTTCTCACTCTTCATAAAAATCTTCCATGACTGCTCTTCTGTCAACTGTCAGCACTTAGTAAAAACTCTATTTATTTACTTACTTGAAAGGCAGAGAAACAGAGATCTCCCATCTACTGGTTCAATCTCCTAAATGCCCCCCAACAATTGAGGCTGGTCCAGGCTGAAGCCAGGAGGTAGGAATTCAATTTAGGTCTCCCACAGGCGTACCATGGACCCAACCACTTGAGTCACCACCTGCTGCCTCCTAGGGTGTGAATTAGCAGGAAGCTAGCATCGGAAGCAGGCAGTCCAATACAAGATGCAGGCATTGCAAGTGACATATTTTTTAAAATTTCTTTATTTGTTTGTTCATTCTTCAAATGCCTGCAACAGCCAGGGCTGGGCCAGACTAAAGCCAGGAGCCAGAACTCAAAAGTCTCCCATGTGGGTGGCAGGGACCCAACTACTTGAGTCATTGATTAGCAGGAATCTGGAATTAGAGTTGAGCCAGGACTGGACCCCTGCAGGGGTTTAACCTCTGCACCAAATTCCAGTCCCTACTGCAAGAACTTTTTTGTGTCCTACTCCCTGAATTCCTAGTTATAGGTTTTGCTATTTTGTATTTGTTTCTTTGTTGCTTATAATTATTCTCTGGTTGTTACATGTGAAAGGTTGTGTTTACTCAGGGAGCAGGGACTACAGCGGAAAGAACACACACCTTGGAAAGTCAGGCTTGGTTATTTACCTCCAACGTTTTTATCTTTGACAGTTAATCACCCTCTGAGCCGTAGTCCCCTTTCTCATCTGGAAATGAACTACTGCTAACCATCCTCACGATTGTTCTGAGGCTGAATGGCATGACAGCTATAGAAGTAAATGTAAAACACGATGTAAGTGTATGGCATTACCTTTTGTATGGAATGTAGAAGACTCCTAAGAAATACGAGATAGTATGCAGTGTGGGCCTATGAGGGAGTCTGTTTTGTCACAGTACTGGTGGGAATAATAATGGCAGCTCATAGAGTTGATGTGAGGGTAAAATGGAATAATCCATGCAAAGCACTTCCCAGCAGTATCCAGCATGGAGAAAGCACGTGGGAAATGTGAGCTGCTGTTTGCTAGTGACAGAGGGGAAGATGTGAACAGGAAATGCATATTTGAGCAGAGAGCATAGGAAGTCAGGGCTATGGGAGGAGCACAATGTAGTAACACGAGCTCTATAAGTAGCAGTGTCTGTAATCAGTCTGGGAAGCCTTCACCAAGTAATTGGGCTTTCTGGAACCCTTTGGATTATGGCTAGAAGCTGACTTGTTGGGACTGAGGCTATTGGAAAGAATATCCCAAACACCTGATACAACTTGGAAGCAGTTGGGTGGGGGTGAGGTGACCGGAGGATGGGAGGTTGAAAAGTTCTGAAATAAAGAAGGTGATGTTGACTGAAGTCTGGTGACCAAAATGTAGGCGCATACCTGTCCAGGATAAAGGAGGGAAGTAAAGCGTAAAGCAGACTAGGACCCCCCCCCCCCCGCCGAACATGTGGGAGGTCTTCAATTTGACGTGTAGGGTGTGACTGACAGCACAGCTGGCCTTGTAGTTGAATGGGGGTGTTTCAGACTTCAGAGAGGGACAAGCAACCCTAATGCAGCTGACCAGGTGAACAGGGAATACATTATTAATTGAAGTTTTGTCTGATTGTGAGGATGAAGGGGCAAGGAAGAGAAAGCATAGACATTACTAGTTACTGGAGTTGGGCGGTCCCCACAAGTAAGAAGATAGCTCTTCTTTAAGAGATGAGGGATTCAGAAAAAAAACACTGAATTTGCCTTTACAAAAGGTGACATTGTACTGTCCCTATGAGGGATTTGGTGTTAGAACATCTACCTAATTTCAACCAAAGTTCTTTTTTTTAATATTTATTTTATTTGAAAGATAGAATTACAAGGGAGAAGTAGAGACTGAGGGGGAGAGAGAGAGAGAGAGAGAGAGAGTGAGTCTTCTGCTCGCTGGTTCACTCCCCAAATGGTTGCAATGGCTAGAGCTGAGCTGATCCGAAGCCATTAGTTAGGAACTTCTTCCAGATCTCCCATGTGGGTGCAGGGGCCCAAGCACTTGGGCCATCTTCTACTGCTTTCCCAGACCATAACAGAGAGCTGGATTGGAAGTGGAGCAACCGGGATTTGAACTGGAGCCCATATGGGATATCGCTGCTGCAGCCACAGCACTGGCCTCCTCAACCAAACTTCTTTCATGATGGTGGATCATGCCCCAAATTGTAGATATTGCTTACCGCATTCAAAAGATGATAGAACCACAGAAACATGAGAAGGGTCGCATCCTCCTTGAGCATCAGATGCAGGAACTGAGGCTGAGGGTTGAAGCCAGCCATTCGAGATTCTACAGGCGTATCTGGTTCAATTCTCTTTATGTTTTTAGTTCCCTCCTACAAAGACTTAAGAGTTCCCTAACTTCCTCGTTTGCTATCTGGAAAGGATCAAGATGAAAATTGCAATTTTATTTCGTCGCGGTCCCTGAGCGCAGCCAAGTCCCCTTTAAATCCGTCCACTCTTCTCGCCATCTGGCAGGCTTTGATCGGCCCACCGTGTTTCTCCATTGGCCATTTTGTGTTGCTTCTCTCCCCCTTCCAGAATTCTCAACCAATCAGCTCTTCGCTCTAATGATCCCCGTGGGCCTTGAGGAATGTACCACATGTATCGTGCGGGGGTTGGAAGAGAGAAAGGGAGTGGCAACGGCGCTTTGCTTTACCGTTTGTCTGTAACCCTTGAGTTCCCGGCAAAAGCTGAGTCTGTGGATAGCGTCGAGGTCCCTGAGCACGGAAGCAGCTGCCGGCCCCAGAGGCCACAGAGAGCGCGCGCCCCCCAGGCTGAGGTCCCGTGGTCGGGCCTGGAGGGCCGCAGCCTCCGCCCTCCCATGTGCCCGCCCAGCCTCCGCCGGCGGCGCCGCTGCTCCTGTTGCGGCCGCTGCCAACGCCGCTGCTGCTAGAGTCGGACTCCAGGAGTGGGACTGAGAGGCTGCGGGACTGCGGAGCTGCGGGTCCCGAGTCCCGGAGCGGCACTAGGCGGCCTGGGCCGGGCGCGGGCACTCCGGCGCCGGGGCCACACGGCAGCATGAGGCGGAGGTGAGAACGCGATTTTGTGTCCTCGACCGGCCCCAACCGCCCCGGGGAGCCGCATCTCACTCGCGTTCCGAGCTCGGGGTTTCCGGGCCCCCCAGGCCGGTCGGATAGCTTGCTTTGGTGCCGGGCCTGCCGCGGCCGGACCTGTGGCTGAAGACCTCCCTCCTGGCAGCCGGAGGGCTCCGGACCCGCTGTGGGCATTTGGCGCCTCCTTCTGGCGGCCGCTTCCAACCTTTTACTGCCTGAGGGTGACGCCACCGGGAAGCCCCCACTGGCGCTGCCCGGCCCTGCCCTGCCCCTGTCCTTGACCTCCGCGAGGTGGACGTCAGGTCAGGTTCGGCCAGGAGGGTCCCGGGCGAAGCCGAGCGAGTGGGAGGGAGAGTGGCCGAGACTTGATGTGCTGCTGGGTGCCGGAGCAGCTCTAAGGGACTTCCCAGAGTCTAGGGGTCTGGGGTCTTGGAGGCCTCGGGATGGGGCTGCGCGCTTCTCTCCCGGAGCATGGCTTCCAGGGGGTAGACACGCCTTCTGACGTCCTTGCCTGGACCTGTGGCCTGCGTCCGGAGTGTGGGGTGCCGGGGTCGTTCTGGCAGGTGGCCACCGGCGTACCCCGAAATGCTGCTTAGACGTTTTCTGTGGTAGCGTTCTGAGGAGATGGCAGCTACTTCCCCGATGCCTTACAGAGTGAGCCGCTGTTGGAGGTCTCTGTGGCACAGTGGAAATCCCTCGTTTTAAAATCACCTTGAGGAGCCCTGCACAGACCCAGGGCTTGCCGGGTGTAAGCAGAAAGCCAGCCGTGGTGTCTGTCTTGGCGGTGCGTGTTTCTGGCGTCTCAGCCTGGCATCGTGGTAAATGGCGGTCACATCCCCCAGCTCATAGTTGTGTGTGGAGGATCAGAGGAGGGGAAGCCCCTCACCCCAGGCTGCTGGGCTCCATCCCATTAGGACATGCACCTACCTTAGATCTTGGCGGGTTTTTCTCCAGGGTCTGAATACAGAGAAAGTATTAACAGGACTACAAACCACATTTATGTTCTTTTAATGTTAGTGTTTAACACAGATGTTAATTATGGTTGACATGGAATGAGTTAAGGAGAGGAAGGGAGGTGAATTGTGGACAGTGTTTTTGTTCGTAAAGCTTATTAATTGTCTTTTTTTTCCTTAAGTGAGATGTGGATGGAGAGGATGGCATTTAAGTATCAGGGCACCAATGTGTATTTGGTTCTGCCTGACAGTTTGCTGCAAAGACAGTCATTTTGGATTGATGGCCTGTACCCCAGGGGTGAGAATGCCTTAAGTTTTATGGTGCAAAAGTCTTACTAAAGCGGCACCTTCTTCTTACCTGGCCACACAGACGCTGCTTCATTGTTCCTTGTTGTGGTTGCCTTCTGTGAGCGATCACTGAAGGACCTGTAACAGTATTACAAACTGTCAGAGGCAGATTCAGAAATTTGGCCCAAATCCTTTGAGGCCTACATACAGTAGGCTTTTAGACTGCAGGTTGTAAAAGTTTTTCAGCTCTTTTGTTGGTATTAAGTAGCATGAGTTAATGTTGGAATTACAGGGAAGCCATGCCTTGGGCATTCCTCTTAGAAAGGATCTTTCAGATTCAGTGACCTGTTTCCTCAGCCAGGCATCCGTTTTGCGTTTACAACTCTAACGTTTGAAATATCTAAAACTTGTCTGCCAGACTGTGATTTCTTTTCTCCTCTGACCTGGGGTGGTGTTTCTAGGTGTGGGAGAGGCTTTGGAGGTAGTGTGTGAAGAGTACTTAGCATGGTGCTTGGCACATAGTAGATGTTCAATAACGTTAAGTAACTTTTTCCTTTCCTCCTTGGGCTTGGGAGATCTGGGCATGATGAAACTAGATGCAGTTTTGATTGCACATTCCCTTCACCAGTTAGGAAAAGTCACTCCCCTCCTCCCACTCCAACCTCAGCTCTCCTGACATTTTAGTGGTAGATTAGAAATGAAACCCACCCTTCTGGACTTAGAAGTAAAATCAAACAAGGAAAAAGCGAGCTCTCCTTCCTGGCTCATATGTTGCATTTTTCAAGAACAGACGGTGCATGCCCTAGAGGTCTTACATCACTCAGTGCAGGAGAGTAAATGGTCTGAATTGACCCTTTCTTGGATCTGTGGAGCAGTTGAACAAGTGAGTCTTTTGGTTGTTGTTGATTTGACGTGTCCAAGTGGAACCAGAAGCATTACCTAATTTCTCCTGGCACTGGCATCGGAGAAGTGGCCCAGTGGTGGAGGCCTGACTGGCAGGCAGGGGTACCGTTGTAGCTTTCGAAGGCCTTGCCTCTGATTTAGGCTCTGCGAGGTGTAGCTGTGTACCTCCTCCTGCTTGAAGCAGGTTCCATGTGAACAGATGAAAAGGCTGTGAGACCTGATGTTTTACCAAGAACCATCATTGGTTTATGCAGAACGTGAGTCTGGATGTGGCATTTTAATAATAATTGTGCTCTGGGGTTACTTACTGCTTTTTCTTCGAAGAAGTGAAAGCTTTTTCTTTAAAATCACATGTTATTTCCTTAATTCTTGTCTCTGAGGTTATCAGAATTTGATACCTATATGGTTCTCATTTTATACGTGAAGAAATGATGGTGATGTGTTTTGCTTCATGCTGCAAGTGAGTTGGTTTCTGAGCTGGATTGAATTTTCCTTCGCATATTTATCATTGCTGCCTTTGGAGGAAAGAAAAACTCCATACCTGTTTTTGCAAGCTGAAGGGTTTGGTGAGATCACAGGGCAAGAGAGTGACAGTAAGTGCCAGCCATGACTAAAAGCAAGCCTGGGGCTTAAAAGGGCCTTCTGATTCCAGAGTGTGCTCTTGGACAATAGTGGTGTCCGAGGAGCAGATCTCAGAGTCCCTGACACCTGTTGCTGCTGCCCTCACAGGTTTCAAGCCCCTCCAAGGGCTGTACCTGGATTGGGGTCTTCCTCCTCACTATGGTAGAGTTTTCACTCTGTGGACTCTTCCTTTGCCAGAAGCATTCTTCTAGCCAGGTGGAAGGAGGGTCATTGCTTTAGAAAAAATAATCAGAGCTAAAAAAAAATTTATATTTGGAAGGTATGAAGTGTTTAATAAAACCAGATGGGAAGATTAGAGACAGAATGGAAGGGGTTTGTGGACAGAGGAAAATTAGTGATATTCTAACCCAGAGGCCCAGGGTTTTTTGTTTTTGTTTTGTTTTGTTTTTTAACGTAAGCTGCTAGTCGAAATTGTAAAACAGGAGGCGCAGCATTTTTGTTAAAATCTGTGCAGTAAATAAGGCTCTCGGTTTCTACTTTAGATGGCAAAGTTGAAAATCCGATTCCATTTTGGTCATTAGCTTCCACAAATAGAATACATACTGGGAACGGTCTGGCTAGTGTTTGGAAATTTACCTAAACTCCTGTGGACTTCCCCTTCTTTCCAGCCATCCTTTTGTCATCTTTGGTTCCAGTTTTCCGAATTCAACTCTAATCCTGAGGGACTGGGTGAAGGTGGTGGTGACGCCAGATACTGGAGTGCCAGGGATAAACCAGTAGACAGAACACCATCCCTGCCCTGGGGGCTTGGCAGTGTGTGCCTTGCTGTTCCTGGACAGGCATTATCCATCTTCAGATGTAAAGGTGCTGTAACCAGGCAGCTAACTCTGCAGTTCAGTCGCTTGTTGTCACTGGCAAGTTGGAGTTTCACAGAGGAGAGAAGATTGCCACAGCTTAACAAAGAAAGTGGTGATCACCAGCTTGAAGAAGGGAAAAGGAGTAGATTGTGACTTTTACCTTGGCGAGAGGTTGGGGGAGCTGGAGAGGGCAGGAGCTTCTGTAATGAGTAAGTTCCTTGGCCCAAGCAGCTGAGTATTTGTGTCTGTGAAGCACTGTGGGGATGAACGCAGGTGTTGTGTGAGTGACACCCAGCAGAGTAGTCTTTGTGCTTTCAGCAGGTCTGCAGGTGTATACCCAGTGAAGGTTCTGGTGTGGGGGAGGAGGGAGAAGGACAGCACAATCGAGAGGCTAACTGGTAGCTTTCATTGACTTTTCCTTACTGTCTCAAAAATAAATATATAAAGGCAAAGTGAAACTTTTGTCAGGTATCAGCCTGAACCTCTTTCCTGCCCCTGCCTCTTTTCCATTGCCGATTTCATCATAGAGGAGGCTTGAGGCCAGTAGGCCTTCTTCATGTCAGCATTGGAAGATTGGGAAGAGAGGAGGAGAGGAGTGGAATGATCCAGAGAGAATATATAGGTTCTCACTCCTAGCACCTGGAGCCCCCTGAGCTCTTTACCCTCTATGTTCGCAGCCTACAACAGGTTGCCTCACTAAGGTCTCCCTGACATTCCTCCCTGTTTTCCCACATCTCCTGTCTCCCTGCCCCAAGGCTGCCTTGTGTGATGGAGCATCGCAGGATTTGTGAATGGGAAAGGAAAAGAGGCAGGGAAAGCAGCATCCTGATGCTAAGGACAATAGTAGAGATAGTACAGCAGACACCTCGAGACAGTTGACTGTATCTTAACTCACAACAACCTCAGAGGAGGGGTGTATTATGATCCCTGTTTTACATGTGAGGAGGCCAAGATACAGACAGCTGGAGAAAGTGGTGATGTCAGAATTCAAACTTTCATTTGGTTCTGGACTTGAGCTCTCATGGGCCAGTTAGCAGCAGCTCATTTGGGTAGACCCCTGTACGGTCATCTCCATCCTCCAGTCACCTCTTCCTCTCTTCAGATTTAAGGCCCCACCTTCACATTTCTCCTCCCAACTCTTGAGTTGCTTCTCTGAAATGGTCCAGGAGAGATGCATTCAGGTTACTGGCATATTCCAGTAATCTGGAGAGTGTTGAGTCCAGCCCTGCTCCAAGAAAAGGGGAGGAACCCCTATCCTTGTTTCTCTGTACCTCCTTGCCAGGCGTGGTGTCTGATTCCCAAGGACTAGTGCTCCAGCAGATCTGTCATTGCCCCAGCTTGATTACTCTGTGGCTGGATTTTGGTTTTGTTTTTAAATGGGTTACTCTGGGGATTCTAACTAATGTGTATAGTTGGCAAATGCACTTTTGGAATAGAACCTTTTACCCAGTTTGGCCATGATTGGTCAGAGTCATTTATTTCCCTGTGAAGAAGGGAAAAAAAATGTTAACTAGTGACATGGGCTCTTGTCAGCTTGTTTCCCAAACGGACTTTGTTTCAGAACCAGCTTTGCAGGGGTAGGAATAAAAATCCACTTTCTGCCTTTGGTGTTTTGAGTACCTTTACACTAGTGGTCCTGTGCACAATTGTGGGAGATTAGCCATGACACTTACCACTTACTGAGTGTTGCTATGGGTAGAAGCTGTGCCAAGTGCTTGATGTGCACCCATCACCTCTGGTCATCATGTTGATTCTGTCACCCCCATTTTAGAGTAGGGATGCTATTCCAGAGAGATGAAGTTTGCATGGGCTGGATACTTCAAGTCCTGAACATTTACTCATCTCACTCTAACATAAAATGTTGAGTGAACAAGAAGGAGAAGGTAGTATGAGGCAGGGGAGAGAAATTTGCCAGATGGAAACTTGGTCAACCCTTGGTATTTACTGGACACTGCATACCCAGCCCTAGTTGGGAAGGGAAGGCACAAAGAAATCCATGGGCCTCAACTGCCCTGAGAGAGCCAGGAAATCTAGGGGATGCTGAACCCAAGACACTTGGACTTTCTTTCAGCATATGTTTTTTTTTTTTTCCAAAAAAAAATTTTTTTTTATTTATTTGAAAGGCAGAGAGGCTGAGAGATCTTCCATCTACTGATTCACTCCCCAGTAGGTTCACTCCCAGCTGAAGCTGGGAACTCCATCTGGGTCCTCCTGGTGAGTGGCAGGGACCCAAGTACTTGCTGCCTCCAGGAAGCTGGAATTGGGAGTTGAACTGGGACTCAAATCCAGGCATACCGATATAGGATGCAGGTGCCCAAGTGGCATCTTAACCACTATGCCAAATGCCTCCCCCCAGCATGTTTATTGAGTGTACAAATACATATATATATATCCATGCAAAGTGTCATGTATGTATATGTATATACATACAGAGTATCAGAGCGAAAGAGATCTTCCATCTGCTGATTCACCCCCCACAAATGGCCACAACAGCCAGGAAGTCTATCTGGGTCTCCCATTTAAGTGGCAGGGGCCCAAGTTCATGAGCTATCATCTGCTGCCTTCCCATGCACATTAGCAGAAAGCTGGATTGGAAGCTGAGCTGCTGGGACTTAAACCAGCATTCAGTGTGGGATGCTAACATTGTAAGCAGCGGCTTAACCCACTGTGGTGCAATACTGGCCCCTTTATTCACCTTTGTTTATTTCTTGAAAATAAGTGAGAAGTTTTAGAATTTACTTATCCCTGTGGCTGTATGTGTTTTGCAAACAGGATTATTTTGCAGCTCTTCCCTGAGGACCAACACTGCATTGTATCTCAGGAAAGTCTAGAACTACTCCCCTTCCTACAGGCTGTCCTTGGGTCCATCACCACGGTGGATCTGTTGGGCTTGCCCGCCACTGCTTGAGAGACAGACAGAGATCTATCTTCAGGTGGTTCACTCTACAAAAGGCTGCAAAAGCCAGGGTCGGCCCAGGCTGCAGCCAGGAGCCTGGTACTTCGTCTGGGTCTCCCATATGGGTGGCAGGAGCCTACATACTTAATCTGCTGCCTTCTCAGGCATATTAGAAAGGAGCTGGATTGGAAGTCCAGCAGCCAGAACTGGAACTGGTGCTCAAATGGGATGCCAGTGTTACAGGTGGTAGCTTAACTTGCTGTTCCACAGCACTGGCCCCAGATGCTGTATCTCCTGGAAATTAAAATTCTTCTGACTTCTGCTCCCTGCTATGTTGATTGAGTAGACTGAGTTTGGTGATAACATGTAGGATGCTTTTACAGACTGCTAGTGAAAGTTTATCTGTCTATGACCAATGATCTCAGAGAAGGGTTCAAAGATGTTCCTTGCTTAAGCAAACTCTTGTATGTATGGAAATGAGAATTTATCCCCCATGTAAAACAGTATGTGTTTGTACTTCTTGGCTTTAAATTGAATACTTCACAGTAAAGAAATTTTGCAACAGAAAGCCCTTTCTAGGAATTTAAAATTTTACTTCTCTGTATACATGAGTAGCTTTTTCAGACTGAATTTCTACCATTAGTGGAAGGATGCCCTATCACTTTTACCTGCACTCTGTCTTGACCCCCTAACACATGCAGCTTCAGAGACTCAGATGCTGCTGGACTTGTCTTTGTAGCCTCCTGGGCCTGTTGTCTGGGCTTGTTGGTACTGTCATGGGCTGTCAGGGTGCATTTTGGCAGGGCTCTGTGGCCCAGCCTTTGCTCATGCAGTATTCACTTGCACGCAAGGACTGGTCTGGTCCATCCCTGATTATACTGCCTCACTCAGTTCCACGTGCACTTGCTTTCCATTCATGCTTATCTCCAGGCTGTTTTTACAACCTTTTTTGAGGTCCAAATGCTTGGACATAGGCAAAAGGCAGGACAGTGCAGAATGTCATAGAGAGTGCTGATAGTGAAGAAGTTCAAGGGATTTGGCAAAAAACTTTGCACTGGGATATGAGATATATGGGGAGGGAGCTACTAACTCACTAAGAATCAGCTTTAGAAATACAGTTTCTGACGTGGTCTCCTTTCATCCTTGCAGCATTGTTACAAAATTCAGTGTGTGGTGCCTACTTACCAGACTGGGAAACATCCAACTCAGGGAGGGTACATGACTTGCCTGAGCTCTCTGCTGGTAAATTGTGGAGCTGCATCAAAAACAAACAAACAAACAAACAAACAAAAAACCAGAATGGGTCATGATGAAGAGCAGGAGATCTGTACCCAGACTACTGTACTACACAGTCTGCTAGAACGTGTGGCCTTGACCGTGTTCTTTAACCTCCAGGGCCTCCATCTTCTTGACTGTGCAGTGAACGGTATGGCTGTCAGCATTCAAAATCCTGCCAGCACATAATGGACACACATTGAGCACCATGAGTGTTAGCTAGTGCTGTTACTGACTTGTGCTCTTAGGACCTGGAACACTGAGGCTCTGGGTTTCTGCTCATCCGTGGGACAGTCTTCTGGGAAGCATGGCTGTATCCAGACTGCCCAGTGAATAAGAAGTAGGTTTCTTTGCAGTATTTGTGCAGGTGAAAGTGAACAGTATCAGTTCTTTCCTATCTCACAGGCCCCTCTTTCAGCCAGTCACACCTACTCAGCTCTCTTGTAATTTCCTTTCTTATCAACATAAGAGTACCCTCACATGCTTCCCCCACCTTGGTCTCATTACTGTCTGCCTCATCCCCTGGGACTCTGCATTTTTTTAATTGAACAGTTTTATTCTGCATTAGAATATGCATTATTTTTCTAGTTAGTAATTCTTAAAGCTTCCTGAAATCATTTATTCATTGATTTTTTTTTTTAATCTGTTAGGTCTCTCCGCCACATGTTGCACTATACTGGATATTAGGGCAGGGGGCAGGTTCTTAGAACTGTATGACCTTGGGGCCAGTCCGGTGGCACAGGTTAAGTGGCCACCTGTAGGCCTGGCATCCCGTGTGGGCACTAGTTTGTGTTTCTGCTGCACCACTTTTTTTTTTTTTTAAGATTTATTTTGAAAGTCAGAGTTACACACAGAAAGAAGGAGCGGCAGAGAGAAAGAGAGAGAGAGAGAGAAAGTCTTCCGTCCACTGGTTCACTCTCCAATTGGCTACAATGGCCAGAGCTGTGCTGATATGAAGCCAGGAGTCAGGAGCTTCTTCCAGGTTTCCCATGTGGGTGCAGGGGCTCAAGGACTTGGGCTATCTTCTGCTTTCCCAGGCCGTAGCAGAGAGCTGGATCGGAAGTGGAGCAACCGGTGCCCATATGGGATGCCAGCACTGCAGGCAGCGGCTTTACCCGCTACACCACAGTGCCGGCTCCACTTCTTCTTCTTCTTCTTTTTTTTTTTTTTTTTTGACAGGCAGAGTGGACAGTGAGAGAGAGAGACAGAGAGAAAGGTCTTTTGCCGTTGGTTCACCCTCCAATGGCCGCCACGGCCAGTGCGCTGCGGCCAGCACACTGCGCTGATCCGATGGCAGGAGCCAGGTACTTATCCTGGTCTCCCATGGGGTGCAGGGCCCAAGCACTTGGGCCATCCTCCACTGCACTCCCTGGCCACAGCAGAGAGCTGGCCTGGAAGAGGGGCAACCGGGACAGAATCTGGCGCCCCGACTGGGACTAGAACCCTGTGCGCTGGCGCTGCAAGGCGGAGGATTAGCCTAGTGAGCCGCAGCGCCGGCCTCGGCTCCACTTCTGATCCAGCTCCCTGCTAATGTGCCTGGAAAGCAGTGAGGATGGCCCAAGTATTTGGGCCCCTGCCACCCACGTGGGAGACTCAGATGAAGCTCCTGACTCCTAGCTTCGGCCTGGCTCAGTTCCCACCATTGTGGCCATTTGGGGTGTGAACCAACAGTTGGAAGACTTATCTCTCTCTGCCTCTGCCTCTCCTTTTCCGTATCTCTGCCTTTCAAATAAATAAATAAATCTTTTAAAAAACTATATAGCCTTGACCCTGCTCCTGATAATCCTACTCCCTGCTTTAAAATATACTATACTAATATACACAGCAGCGAGGGGGAAGAGAAGATGAAATACTGAAATAGCATGGACAGGTGTTTGGGGCAAAGGTGGGTAACAGTGATAACTGTTGCTTTTTGATAATCTATTATATGCCAAGCCCTGGTGTAGGTGCTTCACATGCATTGTTGACTCTGCCAGTTAGGTGCAAACCCAGTGATAGCAACATCTTGTCCAAGGGCTCTTGGCACTTGAGTGAGAGGAACCTGGAGTTTGAACCTTGTTCACACCAACTGTTGTGAGCCTGTCTAGGAGAGGCAATTTAAACTGTGTCCCAGGTCATTGGTAGATGGTGTAGGTGAGAAGACGGGGTGCTGGGGTAAGCAGAGGGTTAGGGATTAGAGTAAGCACAGTGCATTTGGGCACTGGCTGGCTGGAGCTGAGGTCAGTGTTTATGCACAGCCGTGCCAGGTTCTGTCTGGGTGTTGGGAGATGAGTAAGATGTGTTTCTTGCACTCTGGAATCTTGGCTGTAGCTGGGGAGACAGACACACAAATATATGATTTCAGAGCAGTGTGGTAAGAGCTGTGATGAGTGTTAAGTATAGGGTGCTGTGGGAGCAGAGGAGAGGGAACCAGGAAATGTTCCCAGAGTCTTGAAAGGTAAGTTAGTAGCAAGCTCAGCAGTTGAAGAGAGGAAGGGATTCCTAAAAGGCAGAGAATAGCATGAGCAAAGTGTTGGCTTTGTGAAGGCTTTTCTTGTTAAACACAAGTTGATTCACCTAGTCTGATGGATGTCAGGGTACAGTGTGGAGTTTATGGGCAGCAGGTGGTTTCAACGCAGAACAGCGTGGAAGTGGTATCTTAGGTCAGTTTAATCTAGGGGAGGCAGGAGAGATGAGAGTCAAGAAAGATCAGCTGTGGGAGGAGTCAGCACTTTTTCTGTGAAGGGCCAGAAAGTAAATGTTTTAGGCCCCATTAGCTGGACATTCTCCAGTGCAACCACACTCAGTTTTACCGTTGTCACATGAAAGCAGCCACAGAGAAACGGATGGGTGTGGCTCTGTTCTTTTTTTTTTATTTTATTTTTTTATTTTTTGACAGGCAGAGTGGACAGTGAGAGAGAGAGACAGAGAGAAAGGTCTTCCTTTTTGCCGTTGGTTCACCCTCCAATGGCCGCCGCGGCCGGCGCGCTGCGGCCGGCGCACCGCGCTGATCCGATGGCAGGAGCCAGGAGCCAGGTGCTTTTCCTGGTCTCCCATGGGGTGCAGGGCCCAAGCACCTGGGCCATCCTCCACTGCACTCCCTGGCCACAGCAGAGAGCTGGCCTGGAAGAGGGGCAACCGGGACAGAATCCGGCGCCCCAACCGGGACTAGAACCCGGTGTGCCGGCGCCGCAAGGCGGAGGATTAGCCTAGTGAGCCGCGGCGCCGGCCAGCTCTGTTCTAATAAAGTTGTTATTTATGGCCCCTGAAGTTTGCACGTCACGTAATTTTTATGTGTCATAAAATTGTCTTCTTTTGAGGTCCCCTCCCTCAACCCCAGCCACTTAAAAATGTAAATACCATGCTTTGCTCTTGGACTGGATTTCCCCATATGTGGTAATGGTGAGGATTCAGGTGTGACATGACAAGGAGCTGGGGCAGGACTTTGGCCATGGAAGTAGAGAGGAATGGACCAGTGACATTTGGAAAGAGGACACAGAGAAGATAAGGAGAGGGAAGAGCCCCAGACAGTGCCGGTGCTTCAGGTTAGAGACATTCTCAGCCCCCTGTTGGTCCAGCTGGTCTTGCTTTCCGCATGCCAAGAATATGACTTGGTCCTAAAAAACCCAGAGATAGCCGATGCCTTAGATGCTCCCTGACTGCCATAAGCATTGTTAATTGTTCTCAATGTCTCCCAAGAATGCCAGTGTCACCACACCAGTCACCTCTGTGGTCTTGGCTTCCAGATGTGTTGGGCACATGGTGGCTCCTGCAGTAGCTGGATAGGATACCCTTCTGTTTGTCAGGGTGTAGGTAAAGCTATTTTTTTGGGGGTAACCATTCTGATTCAACGTCAGATCTACATGGAAGTTGCAAGCAGAACTAGGAGCTCTCTTCCATATCTGTTACCTAAATTTATTGGATTTTGTTAATTGTTTTCATTTGCCCCAGTTGCTTTATCAGTCTCCCCTTATTTGCATATGTGTGGTAGGTAGGGGGAGGCATTTTTTTGATAATCAAAGGCACTGTTCCTCTTATGCTAAATACACTTCTAGTATCTAATTGTTTTTGAAGCCAGCATCCAGCCAATAGTTGTTACCTGTATATTACCTGCTGTATGTCATTGGTGATGCAACAGATGTTATGTCACACAGGTAGGCAATCCTTGTCTGTCTCTGGAGCCTACAGGCCCTGGCAGTGATTCTCCAGCACCCATACTGGGGCTGCTCAGTGGGGCAAGACCTGCAATTGCCTGAAAGGAGGAGCCCCAGGGCTGACAAATGACCCGTAGTGCCAAGCTGCCATAGGGCAGCTGTGGTGTTTTACTGCACATAGCTCCTGCTCTTCTACCACCTTCCTGAGGAAAGTAATCTCCCAGACAGAGCACAGCCACAGCACATTTTCTCTTTTACCCTCTCCTGCATTTTGTCTCAGCTATGGGAAAGGGTTCTTTGAGTCTGGATTTTTTTTCCCCCAGGCTTGATCTGGAAAATAATTTGTAAATAAATTGGAGTAATTTATTTCGGAAATTAAACCAGAGGAAAAACATACCATTTCTGATTTAGCTCCCAAATGGACTTTCTTTTGGCTATTTTAATGGGATTAAAACCAGAAATGGGGAAGTGTCTGATGCATATTCCGTAATTCTTTATGAGCAGCTTGCTTAGCCCAGTGGGAACTATGGAGAATGAATCCAGATACTGCACATGATAACTGGGTGACTTACTGCATTGAACTAAATTCTCTGTGACTTCTTTGGGTATCTAGGCTTTGGCTGAAGCCTGCAGCTGTCACTGGGACCCTACACTGTGTTTATGTATTACTGTACCTTTAACAGTCCAGTCTTGTGATACAGGACTGAATTCCAGGAGTTAAGTGACTTCTGTGTCTTTAGTCCATAAGGTGTAGTGCTAGGCATGACAATGGCTGGGAAGGTTACAGAGGAGCAAGAAGTGCGGGTTATCTCTGCTTTCCTAATCTCCTAGTTTAAATAAGGAAACCTTGGGCTTGGCTGAGACATTTAGTGGTTCTGGGTCAGTTTTGCTGTTTGTTGGGTAGAGATGTTGGCTGTCAACCAATTTAAAGGTGTGTACTGAGGGTAAAGTCTGAGTGTGAAATTAAGCAAGCATACCTTGAAACAGAATGCAGGCACTGTTTATGTATTGCTGTTTCCTTAACACTTCCTGAGGAGTCCTCCCACTAGGGTCGGAGGACCAGTGGGCAGAGATCTTGAAAGTCATATGAGGGGTGGCCGTTTGGCACAGTGATTTAAGATGCCACTTGGAGGGGCCGGCGCCATGGCTCACTTGGTTAATCCTACGCCTGTGGCGCTGGCATCCCATATAGATGCTGAGTTCTAGTCCCGGTTGCTCCTCTTCCAGTCTAGCTCTCTGCTGTGGCCCGGGAAGGCAGTGGAGGATGGCCCAAGTGCTTGGGCCCTGCACCCGCATGGGAGATCAGGAGGAAGCACCTGGCTCCTGGCTTCGGATCGGTGCAGCGCTGGCTGTAGCGGCCATTTTGGGGGGTGAACCAACGGAAGGAAGGCCTTTCTCTCTGACTGTCTCTCTTGTCTATAATTTTACTTGTCAATAAAAAATAAAAAAAATAAATAAAAAAAAGATGCCACTTGGAGCTTCTGCCTCCATATTGAAGAGCCTGGGTTGGAGTCTGGCCCTGATCCAACTTCCTGCTGATGTGTGTGCACTCTGAGAGGTACTTGGGTCCCTGCCACCACGTTGGAGACCTGAATTGAGTTCCAGGGTCCTGGATTCATCCTGGCCCAACCCTTGCTGTTTTGGGCATCTGGGGAGTAAGCCAGCAGATGAAAGATTGATCTCTGTCTCTCTGTGCTTTTCACATAAGATGAAAATGAGAAATTTTAAAAAGTTGTAGGACAGGAACTTCTCGTCCTTTTGGACCACGATATTCATGGAATCTACAAAGCAAAGCAGACAGATCCAGCAGACATCAACCAAGAAATGCCAGGGACAGGCAAGGGAGTAGAGGTCACAGAGTCCACAATTCACTTTGTATATCAAGATAAATTACAAAAGAGCAGCTAGAGCACACCAGGAAGATGTAGAGAGTCAGGTGCAGACTACGTATGAGAATTGTGCTGCATTGCTGTCCCCTCGATCTCTCTGCTCAAGCTTTCTGATCTGTACCCCAGACATTCCAGGTATATCCCCTGCCTTGGGGCCTTTGCACAGACTCTCTACTCTCCCAGAAACAATCACTGTAGATATTGCATAATCAGTCCCTTAGCCCTTGCATGTCTTGGCTCAGATGTTACCCTCTCCATGAAACTTCATGCTCCTCAGATGAAAATTTCTCCTTCCAGTACTTCAGATGCCTTTTACACTGCTTTACATTTTCATGTTTCAAGAGCATGCCTTGTCATTTATGTAGGTGTGTTGCGGCATCATAGGCTTGGCTCTAGAGCTAGACTTCCTGCGTTTCTGTTCTAATTTCACCATTTACTACCTATGTGGCCTTGCATAGATTATTTAACCCCTGTGGTCTTTGTTTTCCATTTGTAAGAATAATACTTAACCAACAGAATCTTATGAAGATTAAAATGAATTAATATTTATAAAATGCATACCATAACACCTGGCATGAAGTAAGCCCAATGTAAGTATTTGATAAATACAGCTTTTGTTGTCTTGTTTCTTCCAACTAAATTGCACGTTCATGAGGTCAGAGAGCTTTATCTGTTCTGTCCTGTAACAGATCCCTGGCACTCTGAACAGGGCCTGAAACAGACAGGCAGTGAGGATGTGTTGAGTGAATGGGCTGTGGGCTGAGTTGTTGTGGAAAGGCATCAGGAATCAGTGAGGTATAGGCCTGTAGAGTCTATCTGATTTCCCATTCCAGCCCTGCACTTCATGGTTGTGTACTTTTGGACCATGTTAGCATCACTGAGTCTTGTGCTAATAATGCCTTCTTAGTGGAAGTAATAGCAAACTAGATGAAAGAATGCACAACAAACACTAAGCACGGTATCGTCAGCCTGGTTGGTAGCAGATGGTCAGTAAATATGAGTTCTTTTCCTTCCTTGGCATCCCTGGAAGAAGTGAGTCAGCAGCTGGCCCTCAGGGTAGTGAAGGAAGTGGGTTGTTAGGGAGGAGCAGGGGAAATCCTGAGTCTAGGTGTAGAGAGAGGGACAAAAACAAAATGTTGCACTGAGCTGTAACCACTGCAGAGCAGCCTGCCTGGAGTGGTTCATAAGTAGGAGCTGTTTATTGTCAAACTTCAGTGCTAAGATGAGGGTTTGGACTTGTTTTTTGATAACGTTAGAGAAGTGTGAAAATAGAGCAGGGAACTCCTTCACTCAGAGTCAGTTGTTTGTATTTTGCCCCATTTGCTTCTTCTCTTTGGATTGTTTTTCCGGAACTATTTGTGACCCAGTTAAAGACATTGTACCCCTTGGCTACTAAGCCTTTCAGTGTTTATTGCCAGGAGCAGGAATATTCTTTGTGATTTTGATAGAAGGACTCAGTGTAGTCCTTACATAAGGAAGTGGCCTTATGTGCAAAGTATTTGGGGAAGGTGGACTGGAGGCCTGGAGGGAATGGTTTCCATCATGGCTGATGAGGACCATATAGTGACAGAAATGGGTCCAGTAACAGCAAGTGGAGTTTTGGGTATGCACCGCCTAGGATAGGGTGAGGGAAAGGAAGAGGAAGAGAGGAAAAAGGTCTTGTAACAGTACTGCCTTCTGGGGGCAGGGCAGCCTCCTGTAATCTAAAACGGCCAATTCAGCCTTAAATTTATGCTTGGGAAAATGAAACATCTCCTCCCCCTTTTATTCATTTTATAACCTACAGAAGATAAAGTTCCACCAGATCCTGGCTGATATGGATACAGTCTCTCCCTGCATTCTTACAGTAGTGGAAATGATATGTTTGCCTTTATGGAAGGCTTGAGGTTTGGGATACACAGTGTGAATGTGAGGATTCTGAAGTTGTCAATAACTGGGTGAAGTACTTTAGATTTTTGTCATGGATATAAGTGGTAGAAGTGAGCATGCAGGTAGGCCCATATGGATTTGGGAGTCATTAGTGACAACCAAGGCAGTATTAAGAAACTTGGTTCTGGGCCTGTTGCTGTGGCACAGCGGGTTAATGCCCTGGCCAGAAGCTCCCGCATTCCATGGGGTGCCAGTTCGAGACCTGGTTGCTCCACTTCCGATCCAGCTCTTTGTTATGGCCTGGGAAAGCAGTAGAAGATGGCCCAAGTCCTTGGGCCCCTGTACCATGTGGAGACCCGGAAGAATCTCCTGTCTCCTGGCTTTGAATCGGCACAGCTCTGGCCGTTGCGGCCAATTGGGGTATGAACCATTGGATGGAACACCTCTCTCTCTCTCTCTCTCTCTCTCTCTCTGCCTCTCCTCTCTCTCTGTGTAACTCTGATTTTCAAATAATAAATTTTTAAAAATAAAAAAAGAAACTCGGTTCTTAACAACTGTGGGGAAGCTGGTAGGAAGTGCAAGACTACAACCAGCCTGAGGGGCAGGGAGGATCCATGGTGAAACTGGGAGAGGTGTGAAGATTGAAGGGAAAAGAATGAGGAAGAGTAGTCCCAGACTTAGCTACAGGTGGCACAGGGAGCAGATGGGTTCCCAGCCATTACCAGCCCAGTGCCTTCTGGGGCCTGGAGGTACTTATTGGGCTCTGTTTTCTACAGACCCAAAGCCAGGACTCACAAGCTTTAAGAATACTCTGTGAATAGTGGCACCCATGGTCCTAAGCCAAATAAGACTGTTGAGGGATTTAAAAATCACTTCCAGCTATCTACATATTTTGGTGGAAGAAATACCTCAAGGAGAACTCGTTAAAGAAGGTATCTTATATTTGAGAATATGCTAAGTATTTAAAAAAAAGACACACACCCCTTTTAAGAAGGCAATAGTATGTTATATGGAAGATTATACTATTCCTTCTAGCTTTCAAAATTCCCAGCTGTAGAAGTCTTATTTCCCTATGGAATAATATACTCTTAGCAGAAATTTAAGTATAGGATGATACTTTGTTTTCACAAATATGACTTGAGCACCTTTGTGTTCTGAACACTGGGCATACTGGTAATGAACCATAGCCTGCTAGAGCCAGCTCCTACCCTGTTGTTAAATTTTCAAGGAATTTTGCAAGTTGATTGTTGAATACAGCCATTATTACAATTAAGTAAATTATATTAAAGACAAGGTGATAAGAACAACTCATCATATCATTATTTTAGCATTACATATGCTGTTACACCCACTGTATCTATATAAGGGAATTACTGTTCACATAGTAATATGCTATGGTTCATCTCTTTCCAACTGTGCATTCCGATGTCAAGTTAGGGGCTTGACAGGAGCCATGGTAGAAGAATTTCCTCCACAGAAGTGTGCAAACACTACAAATCAGGGCTTGGTTTGTTGTTTTGTTCATTGTCCAAAAATGATAGAGGGGCAGGTATTTAGCCTAGTAGTGAAGATGCTTGCATTCCATGTTGGAGAATCTGGTTTTGATTCCCATCTCGAGTGCCTGACTCCAGTTTTATGCTCATGCAGACCCAGGGAGGCACTGGTGATGGCTCAAGAAATTGGGTTCCTGCCTCCCACAGCAGAGAC
The DNA here is from genome assembly GCF_051225735.1 of Oryctolagus cuniculus. Classification (NCBI taxonomy): domain Eukaryota; kingdom Metazoa; phylum Chordata; class Mammalia; order Lagomorpha; family Leporidae; genus Oryctolagus; species Oryctolagus cuniculus. The sequence continues at coordinate 89,279,436 of NC_142875.1, forward strand.
CTGGATTGAATTCCTAGCTCCCAGCTTTGGCCCAGCTCTACTCTGTTGAGCAGGCATTTGGAGAGTAAAACAGCAGATGGGAACTTGCTGTCTCTCTGTCTCTGTGCTTCTCAAGAAAATTTTTAGAAAGTAATAATTTTAATGTGTATTCTTCTAGTGGTTGGAAACTAGTGTCTGATTCGGGAAAGAAGTTGTTTTTATCAGCGATGGGCTTTTGGCACAGTAATTAAGAAGTTGCTCCTATCATGTTTTATGCATATCTTCCTTGTTTCATTTTTTTCTCCTTCAAATCAATGAAAGTATCAGCTAACAAACAACTTGTTTGTCAGTTGCATCCATAAGTTGGCCACAGATATGAGACCAAAAAAAAAAAAAAAAAGAGAGAGAGACAAAAGTCTATGAATATGTCCAATGAGAATCAATTGGCTATATGGTATTTACAATACAGAGTATTGTATATTTATCATTGATTATGTTATCATGGCATATTACAGTATGCTTGTTGCTGTAGTTTGTTACCAGTGTGTACTCTATAGCTTTTACATCAGTAAACTTGATAATAAATATATGCACATGTATACACACATGTTTTTGGAGACCAGATGTTAAGTCTGTGTCACATGGCATCACACTGGAAACCTTCAGGGAGTCTGCTGCATCTGTATGGGTGGGAGATAAACAGATAAGCACAGATACAGGTCTGTGAAAAGCATTGATGAAGGACTAGTATGGGGTCAGGGAGAGTATATGACAGAGTCTTTACTCCGGGTTGGAGGGGCAAATCAGAGAGGTGATAGCTGAGTCAAGAAGGTGACTGGCAAGTGGACCCACATCTGGGTGAGGCGTGCAGGCTGGAGAGACAGATGGGCAACTCATGTGCTGCAGTGTAGTGATAAGAGGGCCAGCGGCAGGAGTTCTGGAAATGAAGGTGGGTGTGAGCGACGAGAGTGTGTGGGGCTTGTAGATCATGTGAAAGTCATGTTAACAAACTAAAGATTCTACCTTCAGGCAGGTGGCCACAGACACTAAAAGGCTTCTAAAAGAGGTGTCAAAGTAATTTTTTTTTTTTTTTTGTGACGGGAATGCTTAAATTCAACAAGTATAAATTGTCTGCTTACTGTGTGCAGGACTTAGCTAATGGCTCTCAACAAGCCATCAATTGTGAACATTTTCTGTGCCCTCTAGGAGTGTGTTACACGGTGGGAGAGCCAGACGTGTGTGCAGCCAACAGTAATAGATGGCAGATCTGAACCAGTGCTGTGGAGGAAGCCATTGATTCTGATGGCAGTGTGGGGAAGGCTGAATGGACAAAGCAGCATAGTAGTTTGCAGTAATTTACTTAGGGGCCCCAGAAGAGTATCCCACCTTTAACAGAAAGTCCCAAGTTTTTATTTTCTAATATATGTCCATCATTTACTGCCTTGACATATGTGATTACTTCATGAATGTTAATTCTACCTCTAGCCAGACACCCCTAGATGGGCCAATTCCATGCTTTCCCCCGTGCCTCGTGAGCTCAGATTACTTATGTGCTTTTGGAAACTGTTTTTTTATTCTCACCAACAAAGTCTCCTAGCATCCAAGCTAAGAAAAGACTTTAGACAGAGAAGATCATCCCAGAGTTTGTGGGAGAGTAGACTGTGTGCTAGGCTGGGAGAAGGTGCTAAAGTGGGGCTCCTGTCTCCTCTAGTTGGGGAGTCTGTGAATACAGTGGGGGAATTCCTAATGAAATGTTTAGTGAAAAGATCAATACCTCTACTCTGTTTTACCAACACTTATTGAATACATCTGTATACCAGGCCCTGTGTTAACTTTAGAGAATACAGTGTTATTATGGCCAGCGCCGCGGCTCACTAGGCTAATCCTCCGCCTTGCGGCGCCGGCACACCGGGTGCTAGTCCTGGTCGGGGCGCCGGATTCTGTCCTGGTTGCCCCTCTTCCAGGCCAGCTCTCTGCTGTGGCCAGGGAGTGCAGTGGAGGATGGCCCAAGTACCCCATCGGATCAGTGCGGTGCGCCGGCCGTGGCGGCCATTGGAGAGTGAACCAATGGCAAAGGATGACCTTTCTCTCTGTCTCTCTCTCTCACTGTCCACTCTGCCTGTCAAAAAAATTAAAAAATATTTATTTATTTATTTGACAGATGGAGTTATAGAGAGAGGGAGAGAGAGGTCTTCTATCCTCTGGTTCACTCCCAAAATGGCTGCAAGGGCTGGAGCTGGGCTGATCTGAAGCCAGGAGTCAGGAGCTTCTTCCAGGTCTGCCATGTGGGTGCAGGGGCTTGAGCACTTGGGCCATCTCCTACTACTTTCCCAGGAGCATTACCAGGGAGCTGGATTGGAAATGGAGCAGCCAGGACCTGAACTGACACCCATTTGGGATGTGGGCTTAACCTACTATGCCACAACACTGGCCCCCCTCAGGTTTTTAAAAGTAGCTTTATTATATAATCCACTTACTATGCAGTTTATTCATTTCGATGGCACAATTCAATGATGTTTAATATCTTTAAAGTTGTGCAACCATCACTACAATCAATTTTAGGACATTTTTCTCATCTCCCAAAGATCCCTTTCCCTATCTCCAAGCAACTGCTCATTTACTTCCTGTCTCTAGATGTGCTATTCTGGACATTTCACATGCCATTCTGGAACTGCACAATACTTTCCTTTTGTGATTGGCTTCTTTAACTTAGCTTAATACCATCAGATTTCATCCATGTTGTAGCAGGGCTGAGTGCTTCATTTCCTCATATGGCTGAATAACATTCCATTGTATGGATTTACTACATTTTCTTTCTCCATTCAACAAAATCGATAGACATTTGGTTGTTAGCACTTTTGGATTACTTGGAAATGATGCTGCTGTGAACTTTGTTGTACAAGTTTTTATGTGGGCAAATGTTTTCGTTTCTGTTGGAGACCCACCTAGGGGTGAAATTGTTGGGTCATTTGGGAACTCAGTTTAACAAACTGTTTTCCAAGGTAGTTGCACTGTTTCACATTCCTAGCAGCAGTGTAGGGGTGTTCTAGTTTTCCTATATTCTCAGCAGCATTTGGTATTGTCCATCTTGAGTATAACCTTCCTAGAGGGTATTGACCGTTCATTGTGGTTTTGGTTTGCATTTCCCTGGTGATTAATAATGCTAAGTACATTTTCATGCGCTTAATGGTCTTTTGTGTATTTTCTTTGGGGAGATGTCTGTTCATATCTTTTGACCAGTTAAAGATTGGGTTACCTTTTTATTGAGTTGTAGGAGTTCTTTATATGTTCTGGCTACAATATAATGTAGGAAATACAATTCAATATAAGTATCATCGTATATCAGATATATCAGATATATGATTTCTCTATCATATGGGTTGTCTTTTTACTTTCTGCTTTGAAGCATGCAAACTTTTAATTTGGATGAAGTAAAATTTTCCCTCAGTTCTTTTTGAGTAAACTTAGATTTAGATGTCAGATTACTATACTTTCAGGTGTTTTCGTTATATTTAATGAGTCTCTAGAGCTGACTGATCTCCTAGAGTCTCATAATCTTTAATACTCATTTTTATGTTTGTTGACTTTGTTTTAGCTTTTAGAAACTTAAACCCCTATGGAAGCAGAGGCTAGGCTGCAAAAGCTCCTTATAACAATTTTATTCACCATGATGCTGATTTAAAAAAAAAAAACAAAAAACATAAACTGGTTACTGCTGGACATATGGGGGACCAGTCTTCAGGGAATAGCTGAAGGTTGGACCAAGTGCATTGAGATTGTATTTAAGTGCAGTCAGGAAAATGGAGCAATGTTGGTTCCCGTTGTAATCTTAACTCCCTTATGTTATCTAATGAAAATTTTCAGCTCTCTTTATGCTATTGTAACACAGGAAATTTAATAAAGAACTACATCTGGGTTATGTGGAGAAGTTGCCAGAATAAAAATTTAAACTATTCCCTACTCTAATCCCTACAGCATATTTTAGCAGTCCACCTTCTTGCTAAACTGCTCAGGCAAGATTAAAAAGAAATAAAACATTTCACTTGTATAATAATGTTCTATTGACTGTCCTATTTGCTGCCTTCTTTGAGCCACATAGCACTTTTTTTTTTTTTTTTAAAGATTGATTTATTTATTTGAAAGGTAGTGTGACAGAGAGAGGGAGAGAGAGAAAGAGATCCTCCATCCACTGGTTCACTCCTCAAATGGTTGCATTGGCCGGGGCTGGGCCAAGCTGAAGTTAGGAGCCTGGTACTCCATGTAGGTCTCTCACATGGGTGGCAGGGACCCCAGTACTCAGGTCATGTTCTGTTGCTTTCCCAAGTGCATTAGCAGGGAGCTTGAATCAGGATCCAGAGGTAGGTATTGATCCTAGGCACTCCAATATTGGAGACAGGTTGATGTCTTAACTGTTGGGCCAAAGCCTCACTCCTAGCAAGTAATTTTGTTGTTGTTGTTTTTTTTAAACATTTATTTAATAAATATAAATTTCCAAAGTACAACTTTTGGACTATAGTGGCTTTTTTCTCCCATAACCTCCCTCCCACTCACAACCATCCCATCTCCCACTCCCTCTCCCATCCCATTCACATCAAGATTCATTTTCAATTATCTTTATATACAGAAGATCAATTTAGTATATACTAAGTAAAGATTTCAACAGTTTGCACCCACACAGAAACACAAAGTATAAAGTACTGTTTGAGTACTAGTTATGCTGTTAATTCACATTAAGGACAGAGATCCTACATGGGCAGTAAGTGCACAGTGACTCCTATTGTTGATTTAACAATTGACACTCTTATTTATGACGTCAGTAATCACCCTAGGCTATTGTCATGAGTTGCCAAGGCTATGAAAGTCTTTTGAGTTCGCCAACTCCGATCTTATTTAGACAAGGCCATAGTCAAAATGGAAGCTCTCTCCTCCCTTCAGAGAAAGGTACCTCCTTCTTTGATGGCCCCTTCTTTCCGCTGGGATCTCACTACAGAGATCTTTCATTTAGTTTTGTGTTTGTTTTTTTTTTTTTTTTTTTGCCAGAGTGTCTTGGCTTTCCATGCCTGAAATACTCTCATAGGCTTTTTAGCCAGATCAGAATGCCTTAAGGGCTGATTCTGAGGCCAGAGCTAGCAAGTAATTTTTAAGCAAAGCATGGTCCTGTATTGCCATTTTGAATGGAACTGCATCTGATCAAGTAGATGATAGTGGATGACAATGACATCTTGGTTTGTTCTTGCCTTTCTCTTCTGTGGAGCTTGGGACCATTTCTATATGCCATTGTGATCACAAGGGCAACATGAGACTGATAATTCTTTCAGAGAAGTCACCCTTAGAATGGTTTTACAATCTGTGTTCCTTTAGTTCCTTTTGCCTAGTTTGTGTCTGCCAAGGACATATTTTCATACTTTGGATTTGGTTAAATGTGAGGGTCCTTAGAACCAGACTGCTTGGGTTCAGTTCCATCCTGTACTACTTAGTAACTGTGTGACCTTGAATAAATTGCTAAATTTCTGTTTCTTTATAAAATGTGGATAAAAATCATTATATCATGATTTATTGCGAGGATTAAGTGAAATCTTATGTATAAAGTTCAAAAGAACAGCACATAAAACAATGTTCGTAGCTTAGTAAGCACATATTAAATGTTAGGTGCTGGGGCCAGTGTTGTAGTGAAGTGGGCTAAGCGCCGCCTGCGGTGCCAGCACCCATATCAAGTGCTAGTTTAAGTCCTAGCTTTCTGCTTCCAATCTGGCTTCCTGCTGATGCTCCTGAGAAAGCAGCCGAAGATGGCTCAAGTATACATGGGCCCCTACCATTCATATGGGAGATCAGGTTGGAGCTCCTGGGCCAGGCCTAGCTGTAGTGACCATTTGAGGGGTAAACTGTGAGTGGAAAAATCTCTGTATATATCATTCCTGCTTTCTCTCTGTGTTACTGTACCTTTCAAGTAAATAAATAAATGTTTAAAAGAATGTTTAGGTTCTAACTGCTGTTGTTATGAACAACTATTAATGTGGGACCAGGTTGGGGAACAAGGATGGAGGGATGACTCACTGCCATCACTTTCTTTCTTTCTTTTTTTTTTTTTTTTAAGATTTATTTATTTGAAAGTCAGAATTACAAAGAGAGAGGAGGAGGAGGAGAGAGAGGAGGGGGGAGAGAGAGAGGGAGGGGGAGGGAGGCCTTCCCAGGCCATAGCAGAGAGCTGGATCGGAAGTGGAGCAGCCAGGACTTGAACCAGCACCCACATGGGATGCTGGCATGGCAGGTGCTGGCCCCTGAGTCTGGCTTTTTCTTTTGTAGCATTTAATACAATTGTAAGTAATAGTAGTAATTGAATTAAGTAGTAGTCTCTTCCATAGGATTGAAAGTTCTATGAGATAAGGCTTGCTTCTCTTGTTAACCACTGCACTAGTAGGGCCCAATACCTTCTGCACAGTAAACAGGTATTTAATACTCTTTCAGGTGGTTGTTTAATCCACCCATTTCTTATTAGGTATTCTCAGAGGAGCAGGTGGAGAGGCAGAGTTTGTGGGCTTGAAGGTGGAGACAGTGGCTGAATGGCAGAGAGGAAAGAAGTCAGGGTTAAGTTAGTGGGGAGGCAGGAAGAGCGAGGAGGAAACTCTGACACTCAAGGAGGCTTCCCTCTACTCCCGCCCCAAACAAGTCATCAGACAGTAATTTATATATCCATTTCATTAGTTAGGTGAACATGAGATTATAAAACCAACACCGAGTAATTCTGCAGAATTAGAGTGCTTCCCTGGGTTAGACGTGGGCATGGAGGTGACCGTGTTCCTCCAGCTAAGCTCCGTGGAGAACGAGGCATCCGCGTGCAAACACACGCTCTCCTCTCCGTCGATGAGCAACTCTCTCTCCAAGGCCAGCACTACTTCTTCTTTGTGGCTCTCTTCCCTTCTCCTTTCCTGGGTTTCCCCTTCCCACGAAGCTTCTTCAGACGTACTTGCTCCTCCTTAAAATCTTGGTGCTCATCTCTGTAGAGGCCATGAAAATGGAGGATCCCCGTGAGTGCAAAGTACGTGTTGTGATTGGGATACCAGTCGTAAGTCTCCTTCCTCTTGGCCAGCGGCTGCTCACTGAACAGTTGCTCACTGAACAGTTTCACCACTTTCATAGACTTGGAGTCAGTGGGCCTGGCAACTTCTCCAAACAGCCGGGCACTCAGCCGAGAGTCATGTGCAAGGCATATTCGGAAAGTGACGACATTTCTTGGGCAGCAAGGAGCAAGAGTATCTGTACCTGACCTTTCTCACCCACCTGCCGTGGCCCCGAGGGCCCACCCGATCTCGGGCCATAGCAGAGAGCTGGACTGGAAGAGGAGCGACCGGGACAGAATCAGGCACCCCAACCGGGACTAGAACCTGGGGTGCCGGCGCCGCAGGCTGAGGATTAGCCTATTGAGCCACAGCCACTCATTGAGCCACTCATTCCACTTTGTGCCTCAAGATGAGTGCAGGGGGGCTGGCACTGTAGTGTAGTGGGTTAAAGTGCCACTTGAGACACTGGCATCCCATGTCAGAGTGTCGGTTTGTCTTGGCTGCTCTGCTTCCAATCCAGCCCCCTGCCAATGCACCTGGAAAAGCAGTGCATGATGGCACAAGTGCCTGGACTGCTGCCACCCATGTAGGAGACCTGGGTGGAGTTCCAGGCTCCTGGCTTCTACCTGGCCTAGCCTTGGCCCACTGTGTCCATTCGAGGAGTAAATCAGCAGATAGAGATCTGTTTCTCTCTTCGTCTCTCCCTCTCCCTCTGTTACTCTGCCTTTCAAATAAATAAATCTTTAAAAATTTTTCTTTCAAAAAGATGAGTGCAGGATCTGTATGTGCTCAGTTATGTATTCTCTAGAAACAAGTCCCTTACCATGTCCATGATTTGCAAAAAAATCTATTCCCATTTGGTGGATTGTCTTTTCACTTTTTTGTTGCTGTCCTTTGAGGCACAGGATTCCTTCTGCTGTGTTCTCCCACCTCTGCTCCCCTATCCCACCCCACAATCCTGTTTTCTGCATGGTGAGGCTTGGCCAGTGTGGGATGCCACAAGATATGAAAGAACAAAGGAGGCAGCAACCCCTTTACCCACATGAACACACTCCCTCCTTGCTCTCATATTCACCCAGTCGCATAGAGAAGTTAACATGAAAGGCCCATAGGAGTCAGGCTTGGAATCAGGATGAAGCTCTGCCAACAAGAATCCAGTCTGGGGGCCAGCATTGTGATACAGCAGGTTAAAGCTGCCACTTGCAATGTCAGCAACCCATATGGGTGCCAGTTTGTGTCCTGGCTGCTCTACTTCTGATCCAGCTTCCTGCTAATGGCCTGGGGAAAGCAACAGTAGATTACCTAAGTGTTTGGGCCCCTGCCACCCACATGGGAGACCGTGTTGAAGCTCCTGGCTTCAGTCTAGCTCAGCACTGGCTATTATAGCTATTTGGAGAGTGAACTAGTGGATGAAAGGTTTCTCTCTCTCTGTCTCTCCCTCTCTCTGACTTTCAAAATAAATAAATAAATCTTAAAAAAGCCCAGCCTAATGTGGGCAGCCAGGTGAGCTGCAAGCACAGCATGGGTACAGAAGGCCAGGAGTGTACAAGGCAGGAGCACGGGGTGGCTGAGCAGCAGGTATGTGGTGGTGGCGTGGGCTGCCAAGTGCCGGATTGGGTAGGTAGCTTTGGGTCTGGCAGTGCCAAAGACCACATACCCCACCGGGTAAAGTTACAGTTGCTGTGGGAACTGTGACCTTTGAATTTCCTGGCTTATGCATGGAATTTCGGTTGCATAATACTACAACAACTTGGATATTCCCCCTCCCCCCTTTTCTTCCTCCTCACTTTTCTTCCTTCTTGGAATTTAGTGTTTTATCCCAGTGAATGAGATCCTTAACTCTCTACCCCTCCTTCTCTTCTTGGGCACTTAGTCTTTTTTGCTTTCCTTCTGCTCTCCATAGAGCCTGCCAGCCAGAAGAGCAGTCCAGGCCCTGGCATATGGGAGGAGCATTTGGGAGCTGCCTCTGGAACACACTGCTGTGTGTTTTACAGTGGTGTGCATGCTTCTGAATGCACCTTGCTGTTCCTATTCACATTTTTGTTCACAGCCTCCTGCAAGGCTGGAACCTCCTCCAGGTGGCTCAGCAAAATTCTCCCTAGACTTCAGCCTCCAACTGGAGTCCTGTCCTCCCTGGGAAACCTGTATTATTTCCCCTTCCAGTGAACTGGGTGATTTAAGCATTCATTTGAGTATGTGTATTTTCTTGTTGTCTCAAGTGTTTTGTTGTTGTTTCCTTGATTAGCGAGCAGTGGGGTAGTCTGATTTCTTTTTTTTTCCACAAACTAGATTATAAGTTTTTTTCTTTTTCTTTCTTCTTCTTTTTTAATTTAAGGGAGAGAGGGGGAGAGCTCCTATCTCCTGATTTACTCCCTCAAATGGCCACGACTGCTGGAGGCCGAGAAGGAAGGGGTCAAAACTGGGAGCTGGGAACTCAATCCAGGTCCACCATGTAAGTGGCAGGGAACTCACATACTTGAGCCATCACTGCTGCTTCCCAGGGTGCATATTAGTAAGAAGCTGTATCCTAACTAGAAGGGCTGGTACAGGAACCAGGCACTCTAATATAGGATGTGGACCTCCCAAGAAATGTCTTACCTGCTGTACCAACACCTGCCGTCAATAATTTCTCATATGTTCTGCCATCTTGTCTACTTATGCATCAACATTTTTATGCTAATAGATGTGTCCACCATATTCTGTTTTGGGTCGTGTTCACATTCTGTGCTCAGACACAGCATCACACCTGGTACTTGGCAGGCCCAGAGTAAAAGCTAAATGAGTGAATCTGTAAAAACATACATATGAGGCTTTAGCGGCAAGGGAAAAGCATGGCCTGGTTGGTGATCTATCCTGCGGATTGTGCTGCAGTGGTTGATCTGCAGGAAAGAAGCTTTGTGGAAGCACTGGCAGCCCTCTTGACTTCAACTGAAGCTTCTTCAGCCCAAGGCAAAATCCATGTGCTTTTTCTCCTTTATTCCTTCTTTCCTCTGCTGTCTATTCCTTTTTAGGTTATCCTAGAAATGACTTAAGACAGCTTGGATTCTGGATCTGTGAGGAGGGTGAGGCAGGACTATTATTCTGCTCTGAGGAATTCTAGACACTTATTTTGGGATCTTTGAGATACTCACTTTTTCCTAAACTCGCATGCCCATTCTTGAGAAGCAGCCTACACTGCCTGCCAGAAGAGCTAGAAGAGGCCGGTTTGGTCTCCTCTCTGCTGACTCAGTGGGTTACAGATCGCTGCGAGGAGTGTGATTCTCCTGAATGCTTAAAGAGGACTTGCCTCGTGCACGGGGATACAATCTGTGACTTGCCTGTGACAGTGTTTAAAGAACTTTGGGGCCCAGTGAGGTAATGTGTACGGAAGCACTGTGAGCTGGAGAGGGATGAAGGAGGCGCTGTGTTAGGTCAGCATGTAATTATTAATCAGACTTTCCCTAGTCCACTCCTCTGCCCTGGGCTTGACTTCTGCTGCCACTGGGGTTGCCAGGGCTCGCAGACAAAAGGGTAGCTGGACTGGCTCTCCTTGCTGGCACAGTGGCACAGAGCATAGTAGAGAAACACTTTGAGTGACTGTCCACAGCGTGAGTAGCTGCAGACAACAGCAGGGCAGTCCCCTGGGTGACTGTCCTGGAACCTTACTTTCCCCGAGCCTCTCGCCTTTGCCCTGCTTTCTGTCCCTCAGGCAACTCAGTAGCCTTGCTACTGCTGTCTTCAGTTGGGCAAGAATTGGGGCCAGGTGGGGTTCTCCTTTGCTAGCCACCGCTCATGTTGCCCAGTGCAAGCTGAGGGTGGACACCAAGGTTCAAATCTGGCCTTCCTTGAAGAAGTAGTTAAATAGCCACGGAGCCCATGCCTGGAGGACCTGCCTTCTCCTCACCAGGTCCCACTGTCCAGGGAATGCTTTGAGAGTCAGCCAGGGTCAGAACCATGTCTGTTTTATTACAGTGGTAGGTCAGCTTATTGGCTTCTTACTAAAGATAATATTTCAACACTAATTTGAATATACATTTTAGAAATCCAAACTCAGAAGCAAAATTTGATCATTTTCCCCTCACTGCTTCTTCCTGTCCATGTCTCCTCCTCACTCCAAGTAGGCCCATTCCTCTGTAATATTCCTAGCACAGAATAGGTGCTTTAAATAGTTTTAAACTGAGGGTGGTAGGAAGAGGAGCCAAGTCCAACTGTCTTCTCAGGCTGTATAATTTATGTTTTAATTTTACAATTTTTATTTGTTTTTTAAATTATACATGTTCATGGGGTACTACTATGTGATGTTTCATTACATGTATACATTATGTAATGTCCAATTAGTGTGTATGTATTTATCCCTTTAAGCATTTAACATTTGTTTTAATGTGAAAACATCTAAAATCCTATCTTCTAGTTTTTTAAATAGAGGTTTGTACAGTATATTAACATTATCTATAGTCACTCTATTGTGCAATGGAACTCCAGAACATCTTACTGCTGTCTAGCAGTGGCCTGGTACCTGTCAGTCAGCCTTTCCCTGACCTTCCCTCCCCACTTCCCTCCTCTGCTCCTGGTAACCACCATATAAATACATATAGGTACATACACACAAATATATGTGCATATATTATTTAAAAAAAAAGATTTATCTATTTGAAAGGCTGAGTTAGAGATGGGGAGACTAAGACAGAGATCTTCCATCTGCTAGTTCAATCCCCCAAAATGGCTGCAACAGCCAGGCCTGGGCCAGGCTGAAGCCGGGAGCATGGAACTCCACCCATGTCTCCAACATTGGTGGCAGGAGCTCAGGTACTCAGGCCATCTTCTGCTGCTTTCTTGGGAGCATTAACAGGCAGTGGAATACAAAGCAGAGGAGCCATGACTTAAACCAGGGCTCTGATATAAGGTGCTGGAGTCACAAGCAGCAGCTTAACTCACTGTGCCTGCCCCACATCATTATATATATTTTTCAAAAGATTTTATTTTATTTATTTGACAGGCAGAGTTATAGGCACTGAGAGAAAGAGAGACAGAAAGAAAGGTCTTCCTTCCATTGACTCACTCCTCAAGTGGCCGCAACGGCCGGAGCTGCGCTGATCTGAAGCCAGGAGCCAGGTGCTTCCTCCTGGTCTCCCATGCAGGTGCAGGGGCCCAAGCACTTGGACCATCATCCACTGCCTTTCCAGGCCACAGCAGAGAGCTGGACTGGAAGAGGAGCAATTGGGACTAGAACCGGTGCCCATATGGGATGCCGCGCCACAGGCAGAGGATTAACCTAGTGCGCCATAGCGCCGGCCCCAACACACCATTATATTTTTAACTTCTGTCAGGTCACCTATATTTTAAAAGGTTCCATGTATGAGTGAGACCATGTGATATTTATCTTTCTGTGCTTGTCGTCTTATTTTACTTAGCATAATGACCTCCACTTCCATCTATGTGGTTGCAGATGACAAGATATCATCCTTTTTTATGGCTAAGTAATATGCCTTTGGATTTGTGTACCACATTTTCTTTATTCATTCATCAGTGGATGAATACTTAGGTTATTTCTATCTCTTGGCTACTGTGCTGCAGTAAACATGGTGATGTGGGTATCTATTTGACAGATGGATATATACCCAGGGGTGGGATTGCTGGATTAATGGTAATTATATTCTTAGCTTTTTGTGGAACCCCTATACTGTTTTCCACAATGGCTGTTAATTTACATATCCACCAACTGTGTACAAAGATTCTTTTTTTTCCACATCCTCACCAACCTTTGTTATCATCTGTCTTTGCTAATACCGAATCTTATCAGAATGAGGTGTTATGTCATTGTGGTTTAGATTTGTATTTCCCGCCGGTGCCGCAGCTCACTAGGCTAATCCTCCGCCTTGTGGCACCGGCACACTGGGTTCTAGTCCCAGTCGGGGCACCGGATTCTGTCCCGGTTGCCCCTCTTCCAGGCCAGCTCTCTGCTGTGGCCAGGGAAGTGCAGTGGAGGATGGCCCAAGTACTTGGGCCCTGCACCCCATGGGAGACCAGGATAAGTACCTGGCTCCTGCCATCGGATCAGCGCAGTGCATCGGCCGCAGGGCGCCAGCTGCGGGGGCCGTTGGAGGGTGAACCAACGGCAAAGGAAGACCTTTCTCTCTGTCTCTCTCTCACTGTCCACTCTGCCTGTTAAAAAATAAAAAAATAAAAAAATAAAAAAAAGATTTGTATTTCCCTGATGATTCAGTGATAAAGAGCAGTTTTTCATGTACCTGTTGGCCATTTGTCTGTCTTCCTGTTCGAAATGTCTGTATAGATTCTACTGTCCATTTTTAAATTGGATTATTTGGAGTTTTTTGTTTGTTTTGCTATTGAATTTTTAAAGTTTCTTATATTTTCTGGATATTAACCCCTTTTCAAATATATAGCTTTCAGATATTTTCTTCTGTGCTGTAGGTTGTCTCTTCACTTTGTTGATTTTTTTTTTTTTTATTTTGACAGGCAGAGTGGACAGTGAGAGAGAGAGACAGAGAGAAAGGTCTTCCTTTTTGCCGTTGGTTCACCCTCCAATGGCCGCCGCGGCCGGCGCGCTGTGGCCAGCGCATCGCGCCTATCCAAAGGCAGGAGCCAGGTGCTTATCCTGGTCTCCCATGGGGTGCAGGGCCCAAGGACTTGGGCCATCCTCCACTGCACTCCCTGGCCACAGCAGAGAGCTGGCCTGGAAGAGGGGCAACCAGGACAGAATCCGGTGCCCTGACCGGGACTAGAACCTGGTGTGCCGGCGCCGCAAGGCAGAGGATTAGCCTACTGAGCCGCGGTGCCGGCCATTAATGTTGATTGTTAATAAGAAACTTCTAATAAAATGATTGGATTTTAATGATTTTTAAAAGCTGAACATTTTCTAGGTAGTTTATTTATCCATTGAAACTTTTTTATTTGTGAATAAAAATTATTTTAAATTTTAAATCACTGGGCATTTAAAAATTTGTTACCCCATGCAGATTTAACCATACCTAATATCTCTTGAGCTCCTTTAATATTTCTTTTATATATTTTAATTTGAAACTGTTTTGTGGTCATACCTATTTGAGGAGTGTTGAGCTAAGGCATGCAACAAATCTTTTCTACTTTATGGATTATTGGTAGTCATGGTACTAATGCAAGGATCCTTCAAAAAGTTTGTAGAAAATAGAATTAAAAGGTAAGTTTATTTTGATGTGAAATTTTTTTGAAATCTCTAGTAACCCTTTTCCATTAACTTTTTCAAGACTCTACCATCTGTGTGGATTTAAAATTTTTTTTTCACCAAAAAACTTATTTTTTATTTCATTTTCTACAAACTTTTTTTTTTTTTTTTTTTTTTTGACAGGCAGAGTGGATAGTGAGAGAGAGAGAGACAGAGAGAAAGGTCTTCCTTTTGCTGTTCGTTCACCCTCCAATGGCCCCCGCAGCTGGCGCGCTGCGGCTGGCGCATCGCGCTGATCCGAAGGCAGGAGCCAGGTGCTTCTCCTGGTCTCCCATGGGGTGCAGGGCCCAAGCTTTTGGGCCTTCCTCCACTGCCTTTCCTGGCCACAGCAGAGAGCTGGCCTGGAAGAGGGGCATCCGGGACAGAATCCGGTGCCCCGACCGGGACTAGAACCCTGTGTGCCGGCACTGCTAGGTGGAGGATTAGCCTATTGAGCCGAGGCGCCGGCTCTACATTTTCAAGTCCTCTTTTATAACATATGTTGAATATTTGTGCATTGTTGGACCCCAGACACTGTCCTGAACACTACAAAATGGCTACTTGTTCCTAACCTCAAAATCATTATGCCCCATTCTTCCTCTGTTTCATTGTGAGAGAATGTAGTGTGAGGAAGTCTGCTTTCCCAAGGATCTGTTGGTGGCATAGCCCAGATTCAAGGCTGCATCCTTGCAATGCTGGAACCCATGCTTCCTGCAGACTAGCTCCTGGGTTGCACACCACTCGCCCTCTGAGAATTGGGAACCCCTAGGATTATGGGTCTAAATCTTGTGCCAAGGTCACTTCCTTATTCTCTCTTTTCCCCTAACATTTCCACAAAGGCAGGCCTACACACTCTGTTGCTCATTTCTCCTTTGCTCACATTATTTCCCTCCTGTTCTTTCCTTTCCTCTTCTCTCTGTTGAACTTGATCTTCAGGCCTTCAAGATCTCTTTGAATCTTTCCTGCATCTATTTACCCATTTTTTTCAGGCATTTTTTATTATAATATGTAATTAATCAAATGTTTATTAAATTGATTCTGTTAGAAGCATGTCCTCTAACCTCTACTTTCCTGAACTGCTGTTAGTGGGAGTCTGTGCTACTTGGGGCAATTGTGGGTAGTAAGTTTGTGTGTGTGTGTGTGCCCAGTGGCCAGGCCTGCAGATCTATAGAGCAGATTTCATTAAACACCATGGGTTTGAATAAATGATTTCTCAAACATATGTGCTCTACTTTTTTTTCCCTCAGCATATGTAGATACTGTTGTGATGAACAAAATACAAATTCATAGGAAAATGTTGAATTCAGAGTATCTTTTATTCATTAGGCATTCTTTTCAATCAGTAAATATTAAGGAATATACTCTACCACATAAAGATTAAAAAATTATTGATGGTAAGGAGTCTCAGCAAAATAGTATCTGTGGCTATACCATTCGCTTGGTATTTGTTGCCATTCTGCTCTTTTACTATGTGTTGTCGTGGCCTCTTAACTAGACTGTGAGCCCTTGAATATGGACCTTTGTCTTAGCTACCCTTTGTAACCCTTGGAATGCTTACATACATCAGTGCCCAGGAAGTATTTACAAATTTCATTTCTTCAGTAGATCCTATTTTCCCTGTTCCACCACTATCCATTCCACTCTGATACTTTGGAATACTTTCTTGGAGTCCTTCTTGCTTTTTTTTTTTTTTTTTTTTTTTTTTTAACAGGCAGAGTGGTGGACAGTGAGAGAGAGAGAGAGACAGAGAGAAAGGTCTTCCTTTGCTGTTCGTTCACGCTCCAATGTCCACCGCGGCCAGCGTACCGCGCCTAGCTGAAGGCAGGAGCCAAGTGCTTATCCTGGTCTCCCATGGGGTGCAGGGCCCAAGCACTTGGGCCATCCTCCACTGCACTCCCTGGCCACAGCAGAGAGCTGGCCTGGAAGAGGGGCAACCAGGACAGAATCCGGTGCCCTGACCGGGACTAGAACCTGGTGTGCCGGCGCCGCAAGGCGGAGGATTAGCTTACTGAGCCGCGGCGCTGGCCTCTTGCTTTTCTTTGCTAGCAAATAATCCCAAACCTCCAATAATTTCCTATCAATTAATTGCTCCTTCTTATTGAGCTCCAGCTGCACATTCAGCAAGCATTAGTCTGGGCTGTGGGCAGATACATAATTGAAAGAATTATTTATTGAGCTTTTTTGCCAGACATTGTGGGTGGCACTTTAGAAATGCATTCTCCCCTCAGAAATACCCTGTGAAGTAGGCACTGTTTTTATCCCCATTTATGAGCGAGTTAACCAGGAATTGGGCAGCTGAGTGTGTGGCAAAGTCAAGATTCAGTCTCAGTCCAACTCTCAAGTCTATGCTCTGAGGCCTTCTGGTATCTGTGCCTCCTGAGCATTGCACACGGTCTTCCCCTGAGGAATTTTCCACTGGGAAGCAGAAACAATGTCAGATGACACTGTGTGGCTGTGAGTCAGTGTTAAATTGTTTGGAACTGCAGCACACCTCAGGAAGGACGAGAGAAGGGGAGGGACTTTGTGAGGGGGACAGGTCTCTCTCTGGTTTCTGAAATGTGGCTAGATAAAGGAGCAGGAGAGCATTCAGGTGTGGAACCAAGGTGCAAGTCTGGAGAATGGGCTTGTGGAAAGTGGGTGCTGGGCTGGGGCTACTCTAGTCAAATCAGAGGGCAGGATATCTCAGGAAAGTAGGATGAGGTTGGAAGTCCCTCACAGGATCCATAATACAGTGGATGGTACGTGTGCATGGTTTTTAAACAGGACAGAACAGGATACAGTTTCTGTTTTAGAGTGATGAAGTTGACATCAGATAGATTCCTCATGGCAGGATAGTTCCCTTCAGACTCTGCTAATTCCTCTTCCTCCTTCTTATTTCTTCTTTTCCTTCTCCTTCTGCCCTATCTCCTCCACCTCCTCCTCCAAGATTTATTTATTTATCTGAAATAGTTATAGAAAGAGAGTGACACACGCACACCTGCACGCCCCCCCACACACACCTGGGGATGGGCAGAGAGAGGGAGAGGGAGAGGAAGGGAAGGAGGGAAGTAGGGAAGTAGGGAGGGAGGGATGGAGAGAATCTTTGATCCTCTGGTTCACTACCCAAATGGCTGCAACAGCCAGGGTTGGACCAGACAGAAGCCAGGAGCCAGGAGCTTCATCTGGGTCTCCCACTTGGGTGGCAGGGGCCCAAGCACTTGGGCCATCCTTCACTGCTTTTCCCAGGCCATTAGCAGGGAGTTTGATCAGAAGTGGAGTAGCTGGGACACGCACCAGAGCCCATATGGGATGCTGGCATCCTAGGTCGCAGCTTTACCGGCTGATTCCTGCTTTTTGATTCTTCCTTCCTGTGTGTTCTTGGGAGCTCCTGTCATCTCTTCTGGTCCTGGGGACAGATGTTCCATGTTGGTTGAAGAAACCACCTTGGAGTGTGGGGAAGTGAAAAAGTATAGAATGTGGAGATCAGATAGCTGGATTTGACTCCTGGCCCTTTAGTTTACTAGCTAGACAAATGATCTAACCTTCTCTCTCTCTCTCTTTTTTTAATAAAAAAAAAGATATTTATTTATTTGCTTGAAAGGCAGAGATTCAGAGAGAGAGGGTGGGGGGCGGGGGAGAGAGTGCAAGCGAGCAAGCGCAAGCCACAACAGCCGAAGGCTGGAGCTAGGAGCTTCTTCCAGGTCTCCCATGTGGGTGCAGGAACCCAAGCACTTGGGCTATCTTCCACTGGTTTTCCAGGTGCATTAGCAGAAAGCTGGTTCAGAAATGGAGCAGCTGAGACTCAAACCGGTGCCTATATGGGTTGCCAGCACCTGAGGCAGCAGCTTTACCCATTATGCCACAGTACTGGCCCCTAACCTTACTCCTTTTATTTCCCCTTCATCAATAAATTACAGATAATTTTAACTACTCTTAGGATTGTAATGCCTTAAAATGATAGTAAAAGTTAAGTGGGAAGGTTACATAGTCTAGTGATTATAGATTTCCTGGGAGCTAGTGTCAGTTATATCACTTACTTTGTGACTTTGGGCAAGTTACGTAAACTTTATCTCCTTTCTTGTCTCCTTTTTTAGTTTGTAAAATCAGGCTTTTAACTGTATGTAATTCACAATGAGAATTGAGTAAGAGAAGGATGCATATATGTGATTGTGTAAGCCATGGGAATTAATGGAATTAAAAGATAAGTTTAGGGGCCGGTGCTGTGGCGTAGTGCGTAAGGCTGCTGCCTGCAGTGCCAGCATCCCATATATGCACTGATTTGAGACTCGGCTGCTCCACATCTGATCCAGCTCTGTGCTATGGTCTGGGAAAGCAGCAGAAGATGGCCCAAGTGCTTGGACCCCTGCACCCATGTGGGAGACCCAGAAGAAGCTTCTGGTTCCTGGCTTTGAATCTTCCAAGCTCCCACTATTGTGGCCATTTGGGGAAGTGAACCAGTGGATGGAAGATCTCTCTTTCTGCCTCTGCCTCTTTGTAACTCTGCCTTTGAAATAAATAAATAAATTTTTTTTTTAAAGATAAGTTTAGGGATCAGGGCATTTAGCCTAACAGTTTAGATGCCTCCCACATTGAAGTGACTTGAGTTTGACTCCTGTCTCTGGCCTAATTCCAGCTTCCTGCTAATGCAGTTCAAGTTCCCAGCTCCAGCCATGCTCCCCTCCTCTCCTCCCATTTCCCCTCTTCCTCCTTTCCCCTCCTCTTCTCCTCTTTCTCACTCCCTCTCAAATAATTTTAAATAAATGAAAGATAAGTTTATTTTGCTGTAACGTTTTTTGAAATCCATGTGTAGTTTTGATAATACACATTTTCCATGAACTTGTTTTCTTTCTTCCTTTCTTCCTTCCTTCCTTCCTTCCTTCCTTCCTTCCTTCCTTCCTTCCTGTCTTTCTGTCTTTCTTCTTCAATCCATGTGTTTATTTGAAAGACAGAGTGACAGGGAGAAGAAGAGAGATCTTCTACCCATTTGGGACGTGAACAACCACAGCTGGTCAAGGCCAAAATCAGGAGCCTGGAACTCTATCTGGGTCTTCCACATCATGGGGTAGAAGCCCAAGTACTTAGGCCATTATCTGCTGCCTTTCCAGGTGCATTAGCTGGGAGCTGTCTTGGAAGCAGAGCAGCTGAGACTCAGCTGGTACTCTGATATGGGATGCTGGCTTCCCAGCAGTGATTTAACTGGCTGTGCCACAATGCTGGCCCCTTCCATGAACCTTTTGAAGTTCTCTCATGTGTGTCCTTTAAACAATTCTTAACACATGTAGTAAGTGATTAATAAATGATAGCTGTTAGTGTCGTCATCATCATCTCTGCCATCACGGTTCAAGGTATGCAGAGTAGGTGCTTTCCTTAAGGTAGGAGACTAAAGAATAGAACCTTCTCAGTGGAAGGTAAGAAACTTCCCCCAGTCACTGTGTAGAAATGATGTGTTTTCAGTGCTTTTCCTAAGCACTGAGGTTGTAATCAGATCATGCCAGTTCCAAGGTCTTTTAGGGATTCCAGATATTCCTGAAATCCTTAAAATCAATGATTATTTTCTAATACAGAGGAACTCTTGGAATCACAGTTTTCAGGCACAGAAATAATTCTTTTCTTTTGAAAATAAAGAGTGAGAAAGAGAAAGAAGGGAAGAGAATGCATGGATTTCCTTGGGGCTCAGTTTCCTCCCTCTGTCAAGGACCTGCTACCTTGGTGAGCAGGACACTCCAGCTTGGGATGGAGGGTCAGCCCTGCTGGATCCACCCTAGGGCCCAGCCCTGCACCTACTTTGTGCCCTTCACTATATTCCTTTTGCTTTGGCATATGTGCCTTCCCCTTGTCCCAGATCCAGACTAGCCTGGTTTAGCTTTAGCAGTCCACTTACACTCAGCAACTAGGGTCAGTGCCTTGTGGCTGCTTCTAAAACCTCCCAACCCCTCGTTCTTAAACCAACAGTTGAATCTGAGTCTGAAATTATCTGGGTAGAGCTGGTTTTGTTTTGCTTTGTTCTTTTTTTTTTTTTTTTCTTAAATTCAAATCATTGGACCTTGTCCTTTGTAGATGAAGTGAGAGTTGCTTTCTGAGGACTGGCTTGTACCAGAAACCAGCTGGTTTTAAACTGTTGCAAATCTTTAAAGGGAAAGCCCACAAAATTTTGTTGATTGTAGGAATTCTAGTATGGACTGTTACAGTGTGGATGGAGGTGGGTGACAGCTGGTAGAGGTGCACGAATTTGATTTGAAGCCTTCTAAAAGTCTTTTTTATTAATTTAAAGAGAACAGATTTCATGTATTTCATAGATACAGTTCTATTTATTTATTTATTTATTTTGACAGGCAGAGTGGACAGTGAGAGAGAGAGACAGAGAGAAGGGTCTTCCTTTGCTGTTGGTTCATCCTCCAGTGGCCGCCGCGGCCAGCGCGCTACGGCCGGCGCACCGCGCTGATCCGATGGCAGGAGCCAGGTGCTTCTCCTGGTCTCCCATGGGATGCAGGGCCCAAGCACTTGGGCCATCCTCCACTACACTCCCGGGCCACAGCAGAGAGCTGGCCTGGAAGAGGGGCAACCAGGACAGAATTCAGCGCCCCGACCGGGACTAGAACCTGATGTGCTGGCGCCGCAAGGCGGAGGATTAGCCTAGTGAGCCGAGGCGCCGGCCAGATAGATACAGTTTTAACAAGATAACCATACTCGCCTCTCTCTCACCTCCTTCCCTCAATCTTCCTCATTTCTTCCTTTTTTTTCCCCTTTAATTTTTGCAAATAACATACTTCAATTTGAAGTCTTTTAACCTCACAAGGGTCAAAGTCCTGTGGAATTAATCCCTTTGATATCCCTCTCACCCTCCCCTCACCCAGTGGTAACCTGTGTGGATATGTGCCATTTGCAGGGATGGAGAACAAAACCCAAATGTGCTCAGTAATCATGGGCAGATCATCAAACAAATGTAAAAATACCATTTGAGGGCCCTTGCTGTTGGCAGCAGTGCCTGTAGCTGAGGAAAGATGTCCTCAGCTAGCAGATACTTTGTAAATGGCTGAAAGACTGGGCTTTGCATATTTGGCCTCAACCATGCATGATAAAAATGCAATCAGAGGATGTGATGGGAAGACTGGATGCTGAGGGATACAGAGTGACAGAAGGGCAGCAACAGGATGCCTTCCTACAGCTCTGCTTTTCTTGGATTTCCCACTGGAGCAGAGGAGAGACAGCTCTTTCTGATGTTGGCCAGTTCTTTTCCTTCTTCTTGGAACACAGGATTCCAATAGTCACACCATTCTGAATATGCTGTTTATAATGTCCTGAAAGCTGGGGCTACAGAGCAAACAGACCTCTGCTGTTGGGGAAAGACTTAGGAGTCTCTATGCTAATACCTTGGCTGTTACCATGGCATTAAAAATCTGTAAGGTCCCAGACTTTACCATGTGTTTTAAGTGCAATACACCTGGGACCACATCCTTCAAACATGTGCTTAGGACCTTGTACATGTTTGACCCTGAGATGGTTGTCCGATGGGGGAAGAGGCTACTTATCTGAAGCTAGAAGCTTTTATCTTGAAAGCTGATAGTGAGTCTATGGGATTTTATTTCCATGTGGATCAGGATGAGAGATGGAGATGACTTTCCTGGCTCTTAGTGTGTGTGGCTGTGTCTTCAGTGGAGCCTGGCTTGGCCTGCTTGCCAAGTTTGTGATGACTGCTGTGGCACTTTGAGGCACTTTGAGTGTGGATGGGGGCTCAGAGAGGAGTGAGAGGGCCTACCTCCATGCCAGGAGTGTCAGAGCAGCTCTTCAGGTTCCAACCCACTGTGCTTATGTCCCTGGGTTCCCACACTAAGAGGGATGTACTTGACCATAGCAGGCTAAGGAATGGACCACCCAGGCCCATCGCATGTTGATAACTCAGCCTTACCATTCAAGAAACAGGAATTGTCAGATTTCCAACCCCCTTCCCATATTTATATAAAACTCAGGGGAGAAAAACAATTGTTATTAAGGGGTCGAGATGACTGTCACATCATCTCATTATGGGTGTCCCTGACAGTTCTCCCTTGACACATTCTGTGTCTAGGAAGGTTGTAGATAAAGTGAAGTCATTGGTTAGGGTGTAAAAGTG
The DNA here is from genome assembly GCF_051225735.1 of Oryctolagus cuniculus. Taxonomy (NCBI): domain Eukaryota; kingdom Metazoa; phylum Chordata; class Mammalia; order Lagomorpha; family Leporidae; genus Oryctolagus; species Oryctolagus cuniculus. The sequence goes on from NC_142875.1 coordinate 89,301,742, forward strand.
TTTGTTTGCCTTCCTGTCCTTGAACAGGATACAGTTAATAAATGAATAAAATCAATACTTGGTTTGTGGGCATATATCTCTCCTATGCTTTGTTACTTCTTTCTTCAATAGGTCTTTGGAAATTTACTTATTCCAGCACCTAAAACTACACCTGCCATAATTGACGCTCAGATTTGGTGAAGTGATTTTCCATTTTTAAATTCCAGTTGCCGCAGTTCTAATCTGGTACACCCTCGTCTCATGCTTGGGAGATTGCCTGGTTGTGCTCCATCATCTCTGGCAGCATCAACTGGCTGTGGTCAGGCTCTCGTGATCTTAAGGCCCTTGTCCTCCCCAGGTCCCACACAGCTTCTCCAGCCTGGTTTGGAAGGCTAACCAGAAACTGCCTGCCTGTCTAACACTACTTCTCTACCTCTCCCCAGCACCTTGCATATGTGAGCTGAGTCCTGCCTCTTGCTTTGCTAAGCTATTACATCTTTGAGGGGACATTTTCACTGCTCCCTGCCCCTCTCTCCCCCACACCCACCCTCCAGCCCTATTTATCCTTATCCTGATAGCTTGACCATACAATTTAAGAAATGTTTGTACTCTCAGTAGGTTTTCCATTGATCACATTTTAAGTTTATGGAGGGTGGGAATAATGGCTTACTTTCTTTTCCTTTTTTTAAAGATGTATTTATTTACTTGAGAGGCATAGTTAGAGAGAGAGGGAGAGACAGAGAGAGAGGTTTTCCATCTGCTGGTTCACTCCCCAAATGGCCCCAGTGGCTGGAGCTATGCTGATCCCAAGATAGGAAACAGGAGCTTCTTCTGGGTCTTCCACATGGGTGCAGGGGCCCAAGCACCCATATGGGATGCCAGCACCGCTGGTGGATGTTTAACCTACTACACTATAGCACCAGGCAGCACCCCAGGCGGATGCTCAACCTATTATACTACAGCACTGGCCCCAGTGGCTTACTTTCTGTGTGCCTCTCTCAGTGGTTATCATACATTGTGTGTTGTAAGCAGTAAGTAAACACTAGATCAACAAACTTACTGCTCTCTTATAGTTATTTGCCTCAGAAACTACCAGTAAGAAGTACTTTCCCATCTTTGCCTCTTTGTGAATTTTTTTTTCTGTAGGTGTTGCAGTCTATCTCAGTTTGAATGTTCAGGAAATAGGTTGTATGGATTTCTCCAAGGAAAACCTCAGGAGTGTATTTTCAAAGATGAATGTCGTGCTCATGCAAAGTGCCTTTTTACCTTTTGGAGGTTAAAGTCATAATGAAGAGGAGTGGCTGTGCGTAGCAGTAGTGCCAACAGTGGTGCCAGTGATGGCAAGGATGGAGTGGGGCTGAAGGCCTTCTGTGAATTGGAGAATGGCTGGCTGATGGCAGACACAGCCCGAGAGTAGGTTGGGATGCAGATCTTCTACTTCCTCTTGCTTTCCTTTTCTTTCTTCTTCTTTTTTAAAGGTTTATTTATTTATTTGAAAGTCAAGAGTTGCAGAAGCAGAGAGAGAGGGGTTTTGCATCTGCTGGTTCACTCCCCAGATGACTGCAATGGCCAGAGCTGAGCTGTCCCGAAGCCAGGAGCTTCTTCCAGATCTCTGACGCTGGTGCTGGGGCCCAAGCACTTGGACATCTTCTGCTGCTTTTCCAGGCCATAGTAGAGAGCTGAATTGGAAGTGGAGTAGCCAGATCTTGAGTTGGCACCCAAAAATGGGATGCCAGCAGCACTGTAGGTGGCAGCACGCCACAGTGCCCGTGCCTGCTTTCCTTTTCTTATCCCCATTCTCCCACCTCCATCCCAGGCTTGAGCCTCCCTCTACCATATTGAAGGTGTTACTGCTTTAGTGAGTAGCATGGAGCATCTGTGTGTAGGGGAAACTCTTGGGGTTGTTGTGTGTGTACTAAGAATGTGGGCTTCTACTTATCAGGAGCTCAGTCAAACTGTTCTGGACTTGTGGAGGATCAATAAGTAAGGAGCTCCAGGAGCAGGTTCTGTGGATGTGACATCCAGTGCCTGCCCACTGGGGGAAGGCTCATAACCAAGAGTGTAGGAAGTAGATGGGGTGAGAAGCTGGATCTTGATTGATGCCCTTGGGATGAGATCTGAATGTGGAAGGAGACTTCTGCCAAGTGACTACTTGTCCAGGGACTGACACTCTTGCATAGTGAGGTGGCCGTGGGTTATTTCATCTGCTCCTTAGCTGTAGCAGGGCCCAATCAGGAAGGAGATTCATGCTTACGCTTTTGTTGGTTGTTCTTCATTTACCTTAACTTCATGTTTTGACTGACTGTAATCTACATGGATGCTTCACCAGCCCAAGCCACATCCTTCTGTCCCTGGTTTTTTGCCATAGCCTTCAAACTGGTTTCCTCGCTCCTGCCCTCCAATCTCATCATTCTTCCCTCTTTCAACTTCTTCAGAGGTTACCCATTGTACCCAGTGACAGCTAAAGCCTTCCCAGGGGCCTGCAAGGTTCTGAGCAGTCTGGCCATCACTCTCCCCTCACCTTACTTCACTTCTCTAAGGATTCTGTCCAGATGGATCCACAGCTTGCCCTCAGGCCTGTGTTCTGCTTTCACTTTCCTCACAGGCTTTCCCAACTCTGTTGGGTGGCATTGTAGCCCCCTCCCCAGCACACCTGGGCACTTCCTTCTCCCCTTCCCTGCTTTGCTTTTCCTCCACAGCATGTATTTCCTTCTAAGATGTTAGTGTTTGCTTATGGGCTATCCACCTCCCCTCATTAGAGTAGAAGCTCCACGAGGACAGGGATTTTTGTTCAGTTTTGTGTGACACATAGGGAGTGAACAGTAAGTATGTGTACACTCCATTCATTTATTTTGCATTCTTTATGTACTAGGAACCAGGCTCTGGGGAACACACATGTGCATACAACATGGGAATACGAGGGGATTGCCACCTCCTTGAGCTCACTGCCCAGTAAGGACCTAATAAGGACAAAGTGATAAGGGCAGCGCTGGTGGAGAGAGAAACAAGCCATGACAGGGATGAGGAGGGACTGACCATCCTGGGGAAGGGCAGGGGCCGGGCACCAGCCCAGAATAGCTTCCTCTTGAGGCTGAAGTCATCTTACCCAGAACCATTCTGTTCTCTGTTCACATCTTTGCATCTTTTCCCATGATGCTGAGAGATAGTATTAACATCTTCCATTTGCTAATCAGTCAACAGATAGTAAATGCTTGTTTGAGGATACTACATACTATAGGGTCCTGGCATCATAAATTTTATTTCTTTATTCTCTCCTTATAAGGTCTGTTTTTTTTGTGGCTATTTTTTTCTGTACCTCTCTAGTCCCCCTCCCACACTGTTTAATTATTTTTTGTCCCAAAGGATTCTATTCCTGTTGAGGGAAGGGAAGTATTTATGTCCTTAACTTACCCAATTCTTTTTTTTTTTTTTTTTTAATAATGTTTATTTCCCTCTACTTGAAAGGCAGAGTAACAGAGAGAGAGGGGGATCTTGCGTCTGCTGGTTCACTTTCCAAATGCCAAAACATCTAGGGCTGAGCCAAGCAGAAGCCAGGAGCCAGGAACTCCACTCCATCTGGATCTCTCACGTAGGTAGCAGGGGCACAAGCACTGAACCATCATTTGCTGCTTCCAAGGATGCATTAGCAAGAAGCTGGATTGAAAGTGGAGTAACCAGGACTCAGGACCCGTACTTCATATGGGATGCAGGTGTCCTAAGTAGTGGCTTAACCTGTTGTGCCTTAACGCATGTTCCTATCTAATTTACTAGCAAAAATAGTCTTGCCTCCATCCTTCCCTTCTCCAAACATAGGCATTGTCACTGACAATCACCCCTGGTACCCCTTGCATTTGAACTGTGCTTTCCAGTAAGACAGGGCCACCACTGCTTCAGTCTTTCCTTAAGATCAGTTCTGGTCCTGCTAGCTGTTGTGTGGTGGTGGTGTACTTAACTTGACCTCTCAGGAGTTATCTCTGGCTTTTGGGATACAGGAGAAATCTGTTCCAGCTTTTTTCCTGTAAATTAAAAAAAAAAAAAGTATTTATTTATTTGAAAGGCAGAGAGAGAGGGAGAGGGAGAGGGAGAGGGAGAGAAATTTTCCATCTGTTAGTTCATTCCCCAAATGCCCACAATAGCTGGGGCTGGGCCAAGCCAAATCCAGGGGCCAGAAACTCTATCTGGGTCACCCACACACATGGCAAGAACCCAGGCAGTTGAGCCATCATTTGCTGCCTCACAGGCGTATTATCAGGAAGCTGGATTAGAAGCAGAGGCATATCTCAATTCCAGGTACTCTGGCATGGGATATAACCATCCCAAGCAACATCCCTCTAAATTTTTATTTTACTATTTATTTTCATTTTTTTAAGAGACAGAGACACACACATAGAGACAGAGACAAAGAAAGATCTTCCTTCCACTGGTTCACTCCTAAATGCCTGCAACAGCCAGGGCTGCACCAGGCTGAAATCAGTAGCTGGGAACTCAATTCAGGAAGGAAAGTGAAGGACCTGGGACTTGACACAGGGACTTTAACATGGGATGCACACATCCCAGCCAGTGACCAACTGCCCACCCCTGTTCCAGCTTTAAACGATGATGGGGATGAGGCCAAGGCCTCTGGGGACAGAGGAGACACTTCAGGAAAAGAGACAGAGCCAAACTGAAGCTCTGCTTTCTTTTTCTTTTGTCCATGACTATCTCCAGCCATGTATTTTCTTCATCATCATCATCATCATCATCATCACCACATGGACTCTTCATCCAGCGCAGTCTCTGGGTTTCATGGATTTGCATTTTAGGGAACAGAACACCATTAGCATCATGGCCTAAGGACCTAAAGTAACCCTAGAAGTGAGTCTTATTGGTGAGGGAATGAGCAGTGCATTTCGAGATTTGCTGAGCTCTGTATAGTAGAGCTCTTCTGCAGGAGGTGGTAGTAGAAGATAGAACGTTCCCCAAGAGTTAACAGGTTACTTTAAAGGGAGTTGTATTACAGGTTGAATGTCCCTTATCTAAAATGCTTTCTAGTTTTTGAGTGTTAGGGTATTTACATAGACCTTACTGGGTATGCATCCCTAATCTGAAATTCAGCCCAAAATCTGAAATGCTACAGAATCTAAAACTTTTTGAGCATCATGTCAGTGCTCAGAAAGCTTTGAATTTTGGGGTTTTAGGATTAGGAATTCTCAAACTGTGTTTCAGTTGGTGAGAAAACTCTGTAGGCTTGGATCATCTAGGGTCCACTTAAGAGATCAAATCAGGCCACCTCACTGTCAAAAGATTTCAGTTTTGGGTAATATAGAATATTTAATCTCTTCTGTGCCTTAAACTCCTGCAGAAAAGCTTTGTTCTTTCCTTAGTTGCAGGTTTGCCACTGAAGAAACACCAACCAAAGCTGTTTTCCGTCAGCAGGCACCATCTTGTAAGCTGCTGTGTTAGGATCTGTCCTGTTTCTATATGAGATTGGTTACGATTTGTCTACTTCAGAGTGTCTCTTAGTAAATAAAACTTTTATATCAGGGTTATTGCATCAGTTAGCTCTACATTCAGTTGGAAATTGCAAAATGTGGCTTAAATGTGAGAAAAGATTTTCTCTTTTATGTAGAAAGAGTTAGAGAGGAGGGTCCCTGAACCATTAAGGCCACCTCTATGGTCTTCAGAACTTGGATTCATTGAATCTCCGGAAAGATGGACGTTCTTGCCGTGTTAGCTGCAGCATGATGGTTGTGTGGTCCATCCTATGGATTGATAGCAAAGAATTTAACTTCACCCAACCCTATACCCTGGCATGTAGTTTCCACCCTTAGGGTAACCTCATGGTCAGATATTGCTGTGGGAGCTTTAATCGTATTATTTCTGTTTCCATGGAACACATGAAGGAGAGGTGTCCTGGTCTGTTTTCTGAGGTGAGACCAGGTAATTTATAAAGAACAGAGTTTATTTGGCTCACAACTTTAGAGTCTGGTAAGTCCAAAAGCCTTGTGCCCGCATCTGGTGAGAGCCTCCTTGCTACTTCGTAATACTATAGCTGAGAGGCCAGTGCTGTGGCATAGTGGGTAAAGCCGCCACCCGTAGTGCTAGCATCCCATGTGGGTGCCAAGTTGAGTCCCGGCTGCTACACTTCTGATCCAGCTCTCTGCTATGGCCTGGGAAAGCAGTAGAAGATGGCCCAAGTCCTTGGGCCCCTGCACCCATGTGGGAGACCTGGAAGAAGCTCCTGGCTCCTGGCTTTGGATCGGCACACCTCTGGCCATTGTGGCCAGTTGGGGAGTGAACCAGCGGATGGAAAAGCTCTCTCTCTCTCTCTCTCTCTCTCTCTCTCTCTCGCCCTTTTTCTCTCTCTCTCTGCCTCTCCTACTCTCTCTGTGTAAGTCTGACTTTCAAATAAATTAATAAAACTTCAAAAAAAATACTATAGCTGAGGACATCACATGGAAGACAGAATCCGATGTGCTAGCTTGAGTCTCTCTGCCTCTTGGTGACCCCCTTTAATCCTAATCACCTGCCCTACCTCCAAATACCGTTAACGTATGAATTTGGGAATCAAGTTTCTAACCTAAAGGGGAACACACTAAACCATAAAGGAGGGAATGGAGAGAAAGGCAAAAGGTTGCCCTTTAATGTGAGGTAACTCCTTTAAAGAAACCTTTCTGGAAGAAATATCTCAGCTGCCAGAACTTAGCATAACTTCAGGGAAGGCTGGGGAATGTGGATTTGTAGCTGAGCGTTATTACTGGCTCTGATAAGACTGAGATACTGTTCCAAAGAAAGAAGTCATCACTATTGTTAGTAATGTTTTTTGCTTCATGTGAGACCACTTCTTCTTGCCCTGTCTCCTGTGGACATCAAGATGTGTTGTGCAGTTGCACAAGCAATCTGCTGTACAAGCAGTCTGGCTGTCCTTGCCTCTCTCCTTTGTTCTCTTTTAATAATCATTCAGTTTCAGTGAATGAATTGGGAGCCTTTCAGGTGACAGAGTACATACACCTCAGTGGGTCACACACTTAAATCAGTGGTAGTGGCAGAGCAGGCCTGGGTAGACCTGGGAGGTTGCTGTTTCTGTGTCTCAGGGCTCATCCCCTTCCCTTTCTGAATCCTCTTCTCTTGAGAAGTTGTGGTATTGATGTGCAGCATTCTTGGCTCCCGCTGTTCAGCTAGTCCTTACAGGGCCCCAGAGGAGAGGGTGCTGGCTGAGCATGCAGCACCTCTGATCATACTATATTAAGCCAGTGCAGACTTCAGTATGCAAAACCCACATGTATGTTTATGTCTCCTCTCAGCATTTACATCTCCTACAAGATCACGACTCATAGAGGACAAGAGTCCCTCTTTCTGCTTATTTTCCTTCCTTTTGCACATAAACATTAAATTGTGCAAACACCACTTAATGGCCCAGGATTTTAGTTGATGACAAAGATCTGAAATTCCCAAATTCTCTGTGGACCCTTATAGTCCTTAGGAAAACTTGATCCTCTACTCCACATAGTGAATTAGTCAGATGCCTCTTAGCTCTTTTCCAATTCAGATCTTCAGCAGTTGTGGTGTTGGCTCTGGGTTTTTCAGGCATGAGATCTATTTCCACCTCCCACCCAGGCTGGAAGTTGTCCAGGAAATTATCGCTGACATATTGAGATGCACAGCAAGTGAAACTGTCAGAGAAATGTTGAGTTTTGTCTCAGAAAACATTGCTCCCAGAAGTGGCTTGGCAAAGTGTTAATTTGGAAGAATTTAATGAGTATTTATATTATGGGATGTTGGTGGGTGGGAATAAGCAAGTGAGTGTAGGATTGGTTCTCCATGCAGTCTGTTTCCTTGTTGTGGTTTCTTCCAGGCTAGATTGCCTTGGGCCATGAGAATCACTTCCTTTCCTGAGCAGAACAAAAGGAAGATTCCTGGGGGTAGGGGTGGGTATGAGGGGGATGGGTTGAAATGGGTTTTGTAGGAACTAAGGGAAGGGGAGGGTGTTGGGAGGTGGGGTAGATGCACCTGTGGTAGAGAAAGGGTGGAACTGGATTTCAGCCACCACTCCCAGACTCAGCCTTTGATTCTTCATGGTGCCTGCTTTTCTACCCCAAGCTGATACTGTCCTTCTTATTAATATTTTTTCAATATCAGTAAGCTTATGGGCTCATATTCAGAGAAGAATTCTGAGTACTGGCTCAAATAGAGCAGACAACATTTCCATGTTTTAAGCATTTTATTCAGTGAGAGAAGTACGCAGAGAAGTATGCGGGAGAGTGAGGGCTTTATTTAGGGGAGAAAGAAGTCTAGAAGCCAAGTTGGGTTCATACCAAGCAGAGAGCAGGCTGGGTGCCATGGGGAACAAGAATGCAGGCAGGAAATCAGAGAGTGGTGGCCTTAGGCCTAGCACAACAAAGGCAACAAGGGCTGCAAGGGCAATAAAGGCCACAAAGGGGCAACTCCCCATTTTCCAGGCCTTTTATCCACTTGCAAAAGGGAGCCATTACGTAGCCTGATTGGCAGGTGGGCATACCGGTGGGATCAGGTAGGGGCCTGAGACGGCACAGGGGTGTGGTGAAGGTGTGCTCTTCCAGCTCACAAGTCGAGTCAAATTTTTTTCCCTGTCTGTCTACATCAAAACCAGGGAGTTTTTGAGGGAATAGGGCTGGGAGAAGGAGATGATCATAGTTTATAGGCACCATTGAGAGTACACTGGGTACTAGGCATTCCAAGTGGCTAAATGCTCTGTCATTTAATGCTTAACAAGAATCCTGTGATGTAGGTATTGAATATCAGAGAGGTTGAATGACTTGATTAAAGTCATATAGATAGTAAGAACCTAAAAGAAAAATTTGAATACAGTTCTGTGTGACTCAAAGCTTATGCCCTTAAGCATTTTAGATTTCTGCTTCTGTGTTTCATTCATGTGACATCAAAGTCAAGAAATCCATGATAATGTCGATTCTTCCTGTGAGGTCTCAGAGAGGTTCTCTCAGTTATTTTAGCTAACTTATTTTTTTCCTCTGGAGTCTGGTTCAGGCTTTTTGGATATAACAGAAGGTGGGCTAAATTTTTTGGTCTGCCTTCAGATCAGATTCAGTGCCTTCCTTTTGACATGGAAGAAAGGGGGTGGGGGAAGCCATCAGAGAGCACTGTGCACTAAGAGTGGCTCACTGTGGGCTTGGAGTGAGTACATTCACCTGGGGTTCATGAGATCTGTTGAATGAAGAATTTTGGATTCGACATTGTCCGATGTTGAAGATCTGAGGCAGAGTCCACATCATGACTGACAGTGCTGTCTCTGAGTACCTACTATGTGCCTGGTACTGTGAGAGGCATTTTAAACATGTCACAGCCTTCCTCTAAGGTAGATGTTAGAAAAGGAAACACAGAGCTTAGGAAGCTCCCTAGATAGCAAGGGGTCAGCGTTGGAATTGAACTCAGTGTCCTGGGCCCCAAATCCCACTGCTCTTTCCAGGGCTCCACACACAGACATTTATCTTTTGCTTATTAGACACATTCAGTTATGTCAGGAGCTCTGTGTGGATCATGTCCATAGACCTCTTTATGACATACCAACTTGTGTGTAGATTTTTCTTCCACAATTCCTTTAACCTTAAAATAGTCATAAATACTCAGGGTTTTTTGTTTTTGTTTTTTTGCAGCATATGATTTCTCTTCCTTGTATTTGCTTCTTCCCTCTTCCCATTCCCACTCCTTTTCCTCCCTGTCCCATAAAATGTATGTAAGTTGACTTAGTTTTGCCTCCTCACCTGCAGAATTGTGGCAAATTTTAGAAAGCTTGAAAAGTGGAATGAAGTAGGACATTTTAAAAAGGAGGCACCTGTCTACCTTGTGTCTTAGTTCATTTTCTGCTGCTATAACGATATCACAGGCTGGATAATTTATAAACAATAGAAGATTATTTGGCTCACAGTTCAAATGTGTCAGCATGTGGAGCTGGACTTCATGTGGGAGACACACATAGAAAATTTGGCTGAATTCATCCTTTACACCACAAATCCACTTTCGTGATAATGGCATTAATCCATTTCTGAGGGAAGAGCCTTCATGGCCTGATCTCCTTTTAAAGGTCTTGCCTTTCAGTGCTATCACAATGACAATAAAGTTTCCATAAGAGCTTGAGAGGGGATGTTCAAACCATACCACCTTGCTCTAATGACCTCTCATGCTACTAGGGTGTGTCAGAATGGCTCGCCTACTCCAGAGGTTCATGATCTGGATGCTTGCGATTTACTTGGTGGTTCCTCAGGAAAAAAGAACTCAAAGTTGAGTTTGGGTATTGTGGCGCAGTAGGTTAAGCTGCCACATGGGACAGCCACATATATAGGAGTGCTGGTTCAAGTACTGACACCTGTGCTTCCAGTCCAGCTCCCTGCTAATGCCTCTGGGAAGCAGCAGATGATGACTCAAGTACTTGAGTTCCTGCATACATTAGAGACTTAGATAGAGTTCCTGGTTCCTAGCTTCAGCCTGGCCCAGCCTTTGCTGTTGTGGCCGTCTGGGAAATGAACTAGTAAATAGAGGATCTTTCTCTGTGTGTCACTCTGCCTTTCAGATAAATAGATAAATAAATTTTAAAAGGAAAACTCAAGGTTATTGAAAGGGTTTAGAGAGAAGAGAATGGAGTATTGGGAGGCATTTGCTCCTACTTAGAGCAGCTTTTACCAGCTCTAGGTGTTAGATGCTCTAGATGGATTGCTAACAGAAAGTTTAGTTATTCAGCTCTTCCAGTCCTGTCTTTTTACAGTAAACAAAGATGAATCCTTGTCCCAACAAGTGTCATATCCAAGGATGTGTAATCCTAATTAATCATTATGTCAGTGCTAAAATCTTGTCTTCATCCTTCCAATCAGTTCCACCTTGGAATGTTATTATGTCAGATAACAGGAGTTGTGTTCTGAATGATTTTACCCTTGCAAGGCACCTTTAGGAAATGTTAAAATATAGGTTTTTTTTTAAAAGATTTATTTATTTTTTATTTGAAAGACAGAGACAGGGGCGGGGAGGGGGAGCAGAGAGAGAGAGAGAGAGAGAGAGAGATTGAGAGAGGTCTTCCATCCACTGGTTCATTCCCCAAATGGCGGCAATGGCTGGAGCTGAGCCAATCTGAAGCTAATAGTCAGGAGCCAGGAGCCAGGAGCTTCTTCTGGGTCTCCTAGGGGCCCAAGCACTTGGGTCATCTTCTGCTTTCCCAGGCCATAGCAGAGAGCTGGATTAGAAGTGGAACAGCCAGGGCTCAAACCAGCACCCATATGGGATTCAGGCACTGCAGGCTGTGGCTTTACCACAGCGTGGCCCCTAAAATACAGGTTTTTGAGAGTCAGATTAATAGATCTTTCATAGCCACAACAACAACAAAAATATGTGACTTCATGACGGCTTTTAGCTGGTGTTTCATTCCTGAACAGTCATGGATTTGATGTTTGATCTTGAACATCCCATGGTTTCTTCTGTATGCTTTGAGTTTTTCCTTCTATATACTAGAGATGTACAATAGCTAGGACCATGAAAGGAAGAGTGTCATAAAGTGCTTTAAGCTTATGAAGCACATTTCATTGCTGAATTGTTTCTATAACAATAAGGTCTCCTGATTCTGAATCCAGTGCTTCCTGCTATCCCACTGCACCACTTCACAGACAGTGGTACATACTGCAGGGTCATTGGGGTTACCTTTTCCTACAGTCCGGACATTCATCTCTGGTGGCCAAGGCGCTGATTGAGTAAGGGTCACGCCACTCTGTCTGAAACAGCTGAGGAAGTGGCCTAGCCAGGAAACTGGGCCAAATCATAAGTTGGCAAGACCACTCTTCTGGCCTTTCTGGGACACCCGTTTTGGGTGGCTCACACAGGGTGGAGCTGACGGTGGGATTTCCTTTCCTGCTCATTATGGCTTGCATTTAAAAATGTCTCATGAAACATTCTTTGGCCCAGCATGTGCCAAAGTAGATTTTTTTAAACCTCAGACCATCATCACCAATTAGTGAAGTAGTCAGGGCTGCCTTCTGCAAGATGTTTATTGTGAGTGTTTTTTAGATCAGCAAAGAGAAGCTAGTCAACAGGAGACTCTGCAAAGAGAAGTAAGGCTTATAATTCCTGGCAATCAAGTGTTGATACAGATTGGTAGTGTTTTTACATTTTAAAAAATAGACAGCTATCCTTTTAATTTGTTTTCTTTCTTCCTTTGCTTAAAATACTGTTTTGTCTTTTCCTAATGGCATTCCATGCCAAACTTCTACAAATCCTATTCGACCCTCTAAAGGCTCTATTTCTCATTCACATCTTTACCTTTTCTTGAGCACTGCAGCTCAGGTAGTCTTGGAAGTACCTGAGCCTCTTGTTGATCAGCAGTGTGTACATTGCCAGAGCTTGACAGAAATGTAGCATTTCAGGCCCCACCTGGGCTTGCTAAGTCTGAGTTTGTGTTGTAAGGGGATCCCTATGTGATTTGTATGTGCCCAGAGAAGCATTTGCCTATGCATATAGGGGCCTTTCAGAAAGCCTTTCACATGAAAAATATGAAACAACTATGCATGGATTTAAAATATTTTTTGCCCCCAAATCATTGTACTAACTTGTTATAAAATGTAAAATGAGGATCTGGTTTGAGGCACTAAGAAGGATGTCAGTTTGAAAAGTCTCTGTCAGAGCAACATGCATTGTGCTAAAAGTGAAACAAGAGCCATCATCAAATTTGTGGTGAAGCTTAAGAATGATGAAATAGGCCGGCGCCGCGGCTCACTAGGCTAATCCTCTGCCTTGCGGTGCCGGCACACCGGGTTCTAGTCCCAGTCGGGGCGCCGGATTCTGTCCCGGTTGCCCCTCTTCCAGGCCAGCTCTCTGCTGTGGCCATGGAGTGCAGTGGAGGATGGCCCAAGTGCTTGGGCCCTGCACCCCATGGGAGACCAGGAGAAGTACCTGGCTCCTGCCATTGGATCAGCGCTGTGCGCTGGCCGCAGCGCCGGATTCTGTCCCGGATGCCCCTCTTCCAGGCCAGCTCTCTGCTGTGGCCAGGGAGTGCAGTGGAGGATGGACCAAGTCCTTGGGCCCTGTACCCCATGGGAGACCAGGAGAAGTACCTGGCTCTTGCCATTGGATCAGCGCGGTGCGCCGGCCATTGGAGGGTGAACCAATGGCAAAGGAAGACCTTTCTCTCTGTCTCTCTCTCACTGTCCACTCTGCCTGTCAAAAAAAAAAAAAAAAAAAAAGATGAAATAAATCATTGATGCCTTACTAAAAGTTGATGGGCGCAATGTCCCAAAGACATTAGCAGTTTACAAATAGATAACTCATTTTAGGGAGGAATGAGACGATTTTGAAGGTGAACCCCACAGTAGAAGACCATCCACACCAATTTGTGAAGGTAATCTTGTTTGTGTACTAATTAAAGAGGATTGTGGTTAACAGAAGAAACAATAGCCAAACACCATAGATATCACAGTTGGCTCATCTTCTACAATTCTGGCTGAAAAATTCAAGTGAGACAAACCATTCTGTTGCGTGGGTGCCAAAACTGTTGCACCCAGATCAGCTGCAGCAACAGCTTTCAATGGAAATTTTAAATAAGTAGTATCAAGATGCTGAAGCATGTCTTTGAAGAATTGGAATAGCAGATGAAACATGGCTTTATCAGTACAATCCTGGAGACCAAGCACCATCAAAGCAATGGTTACCAGGAGGAAGTGGTCCAGTCAAAGAAAAAGTGGATAGTCAAGAGCAAAGGTCATGGTAAGAGTTTTTTGGGATGCTCAAGGCATTTTGCATCTTCACTTTCTAGAAAACTAAAGAACAGTTTTGAGGAAGCCAAAGCTTTAGCAGAAAAACATCTAAGAAAGCTTCACCAGAGGCCAGCACTGTGGTGAGCGGCTTAAAGCACTGCCTTCAGCACTGACATCCCATATGGGTTCCGATTTGAGTCCTGGCTGCTCTACTCCTGATTCAGCTCCCTGTGGATGGCCTGGGAAGAACAGTGGAGGATGGCCTGAGTGCTTGGGCCCCTGCTACCCACTTGGGAGACCCAGAAGAAGCTCCTGGCTTCAGCCTGGCCCAGTGCTGACTGTTGTAGCCCTCTGGGGAGTGAACCAGTAGACAAAGACCTCTCTCTCTCTTTCTCTCTCTCCCTTTCCCTCTCCCTCTCCCTCTCTCTCCCTCTCCTTCTCCCTCTCTCTCTGTCTGTCTCTCCTTCTCTCTGTGTGTAACTGACTTTCAAATAAATAAATAAATCTTAAAAAAAAAAGGACACGTTTGTAAGTGATGACATCAGCCAACTGGCCTCAACGGCTGGAGCTGCGTCGACGCAAAGCCAGGAGCCAGGAACTTCTTTTGGGTCTCCCATGCAGATACAGGGGCACAAGGACTTGGGCCATCTTCTACTGCTATTCCAGGCCATAGCAGAGAGCTGGATTGGAAGTGGAACAGCCAGGTCTCAAACCACCGCCCATATGGGATGCCAGCATTGCAGGGGGAGGCTTAATCTGCAGCGCCACAACACTACCCAAAGTTTATGTCTTTCATTTTTATTGTTTCAATTAGGTTGTTTTCTAGTTTTTTTAAAAAAATGATTTATTATATATATTTAGAGAGAGAGGGAAAGACAGAGAAAGAGACATCTGCCTTCTGCTGGTTTACTCTCCAAATGGCAGCAATAGCTGCGGCTGGGCCAGTATGAAGCCAGGAGCCAGAAACTCGATCCAGGTTGCCCACATGAGTGGCAGAGGCCCAAGTACTTGGGCCATCTTTTGCTGCTTTTCCAGTGCTTAACCAGGAAGCTGGATTAGTACTTATAATTGATGCTCTACTGTGGGATGCCGACATTACAAGCAGCAGGTTAACCTGCTCTGCCACAATACTGGCCCCTACTTTTATTTTTCAATGAACTTTTAATTCCATTGTTTTGTAAACTTTTTAAAAATTATTTTTCATTTTGTTTGAAAGTCAGAAAGAGAGAGAGAGAAACAAAAGCAGAGACAGACAAATATTTTTTTATCTGCTGATTCACTTTCCAGATGTCCACAACAGACAGGGCTGTGTCAGGTCGAAGCCAGGAGCCTGGAACTCAGTCTAGATCTCTTAGGCATGTGGTAGGGACCCAAGTACTTGAGCCATCATTGCTGCCCCCTAGAATGTGCATTAGCAGGATAAATGGAGCTGAGACTGAAACCTAGGCAACTCCGATATGGAATCTGGAGATTGCAAATGGCAGCTTAACTGCTGTACCAAATACCCATCTGTGTTTTTAAACTTTCAGTTACATTTTTTCATGAGTTTTTGAAGTTTCCTTGTACATCTCATGTCCTTTATTGATCATGTGTTGTATTAGCTTTTTCACTATTTCTTCCTCTGCTTTAGGCAATGATCTTTTGTCTGGACATCGTTGCAGCATCTGACACAACGTTGGCACAAAAGCAGGAACTAATCAATATCTGCAGTTTGATAGTTGCCATTTATTAAAATTTGTCAGAGTGTATAGGGAATTGAATGAGAAATGTGACATACACATTTATGAGTTTACTGTAGAAAAAGCCAGAAAAAGTGAGAGAGGATACAATTCATAAATTGGAATCCATTGAGTGAGCCAGTGTTTGAAGAAGGGGCTTAAACTTAGGAGTCAGTCAACCCTTTGTAGATAAATTCTCTGAACTTCATCACTTACTGTTTGTGTATGATTCTGGAGAAGTTAATGATCCTCTGGATCATTAGTGGTTAAAACTGGATCCTAGTGGTTAAAACAGTGCTTGAGTCATCCACTTCCCATACAAGTGTGCTGGGTTTGAGTCCGTGCTCTCCTCCCAGTTCCAGCTTCCTTCTGATGCGCACTCTGGGTGGCAGCAGGTGATGGCTCAAATAGGGTTCTGCCACATGTATGTGAGACGAATTGAATTCCTGCTGGCTTCTGACTTCAGCCTGGCCCAGCCCTGGCCATTGCAATCATGTGGGAAATGAAGCAGCAGCTAGCAGATCTCTCTCTCTCTCTCTTCCTCTCTCTTTGCCTTTCAAATAAATAAATAAAAATTTTGACTGTTGAGGGGATTGAGGCATCTTTCTGTATTTTTAATTTTACAATTACAGGGCAGTGAGAAATCAGGATGAACAGAATTATGTTTAGTTCTTACTGAAGATTCTGTAACAGCTGCATTTACCAGGTGTAGTGAAAGGGAGCACCTTCCTTAAATTTTAGAGCTAAGCCAACTACCCCCTTTTTGCTGTATCCTTAAAGGCTGGCTTTGCTCTGCATTACCTGCTTTGAAAAGCAAAAACACCGTACATTGGAGTTCCAGTCCCACTGGTGGGCGGCCTTGCTCTCTTCAGGCTGGGGGGTGGCTGTGTTGACCAGCACAGCCTTGCCTGCAGGCATGTGGGTTGCAAGATTAACAAGTGTAGCAGCAGAAGGTGTGCCAATTCAGCCATGTGGCACAGCCGCTTTGCCTCGATCTTAGATGGGTAACATTTTATGGACAGTATTTCTCTTCTAAAGGCACACTCCTAGTTTCTTTGTGGTCTAAAAAATTTCTTCCCAGTTTAGACCAAGATCCTCAGTTCATACTTTTGAAATCTTCTGTGGAAGAGGCAGTAGCAGGCCTCTGATAGCCCCACATTACTGCTCTGGGTCAGGATCCTATACCCTAGCCTGGTGGTTTGCTGGAGTAGAGGGAAGGGCTTTCCCTGGGGAACAGGGCAGGAAAGACCAGAGGCTAAAAACAATCTGCTTGTAAGAACCTGCTCACTGCTATCTCAGGTCAGACACGTCCTCCTGTGATAAGCAAGCTTGGAATAGAGGACTTTTTTGGAACACAAAAAGATAAATCTATCCTGATTAAAATATCACAACTAAATATAGGCTTTTGCTGTATATTCCAAATAAGAAGAAGTCTCCCACATTGCCTGGTAGTTTTAGGTGTATGTCCCCTGGTAATTCTGGGTTGTATGTGTTTGTGCATGTGTGTGTGCATGTGTCTACATGAGTGTGGGAAATGCATGTGTCTGCATGTGTGTGGTACTCAGATGGTTCATGGTTCAGGAGCTGAGACCATGTGGGGGCTCTGGGAAAGTATTTTTTTTTTTTCTTTTTTGACAGGCAGAGTGGACAGTGAGAGAGAGAGACAGAGAGGAAGGTCTTCCTTTTTGCCATTGGTTCACCCTCCAATCGCATCGCACTGATCTGAAGCCAGGAGCCAGGTGCTTCTCCTGGTCTCCCATGGGGTGCAGGGCCCAAGCACTTGGGCCATCCTCCACTGCACTCCCGGGCCATAGCAGAGAGCTGGCCTGGAAGAGGGGCAACCGGGACAGAATCTGGCGCCCCAACCGGGACTAGAGCCCGGTGTGCCAGCACCGCAAGGTGGAGGATTAGCCTATTGAGCCGCGGCGCCGGCCTAAGGGAAAGTATTTTCATAGAGGCATTGCCTAAGATATCTTTTTCATGGATAAAAAAATAAAAATTGCACTAATTACGAGGCAACTCTCCTTACACTGAATGAGAGATTCCCCTGGGTTGTGTTTGGACAGCAAATACCCAGTCCAGGTCATTGTTTTACACAGAAACTATGGTGCTTGCAGAGCAGAGGGTTCAAAATGCAAGCTACGCTGGCTGGGCTAATATGGGATTGGTCTGTAAACTGCCTATTGCCCTTTTTGTTCTTTGAAGTAGAGATACCCTGCACCTTAGACCAAGGAAAATGAAATCTTCCTGCCTTTCAGGCTGTAAAGCAGAGGCAAGAGGGTGGTTCTGGTCAAAACTGGCTCCTTTTCATTTCCCTAAGATAGCCAGGGAGGCTCCAAGGGAAGCTCCATAAAGCACTTGAGCTGCTGCCTGACTTAGGTGGCTAGTCCCTGCTTGTCACTTCCTTCTTCTAGTATGCAGTGCCCTGTTTTTGCCAGGGAGGATTTTCTGTCTTAATGTTCAGACTGGATTTTGAATAACTTAATAAGGTTATGGCTTTTGTATCCCTCTGGGCCTGTTTCTACCTTTTTCTGTAACCTGAGAAAGTAGCTGTGCTCTTCAACAAACTGCCCCCAGCTCTGATTCTGCCTGCTGTGGTTTGAGGAAGGTCCACTGTGCCCAGCAGTAGTTAAGGGCTCGTGTGGTGCTTGGCCTGTGTGACTCATCTCATTCCTTTTATCTTTGTCTGCCAGCTAAATATAGTCTCTTCTTTCTCTCATCCCTTCTTTTTCTAGCCTCTGGGCTGAAGAGAAGCCTTGTCTTGGCCTTAGATGTAGTGGGCTGGGAGGACTCATGGTGGAAGTGGGGCAAGCTGGAGAAGAGGCCCACTGCCCCCCTAACAGAGCCCTTTCTTCACCCTGGGCAGTGGCACCCACATTTCTGAAGTTCCTCATGTGAATATTGCTGTTGTTTGATGTGGGAGAAGCCTGGACGTGTAAGTGACCGGGGTCCTTCTCAGCTGGTGCCTTACTTTGGGCTCTTCTTTTTCCCTTTATGGGTTTCTGTCAGGGAACTCGCAGCAGAGGTTGACTCTGCCTGCTGCAGGGTGAACTAGCCAAGGACCCTGCCTTTAGCCTGGGCAGGGAGCACTTAGACATGGGCCCAGAGCCCCAGGTGTCCTGTTAATTTAGATTTTCATGTGGATTAGTGGGTGAGGGCAAAGTGAGCATAGGCCCTTGGGTGGTTTTGAGACAAGCTGTCAGTTGGCAGGCTTCTTATTCCACCACTGACTGAGCTGGGCCCGGAAAGTATTGATGGGACAAGTAACCCTTTCCTGCATCTGGGAGACTACTTTTGGGTAAAGGAAAAGACCAGAGTAGCAGTGTGAGAGGAGCTCTGAGTCTTTTCTCCCCTAAGTCATGGAGAATTACAGTACACAGTAGTCAGACCCACAGATTGAGCCTAGTATGAAGTCAATATTAGATCTTGTGTTTACTGCCTTTATCTTAGTTTTATACCTAGTCTCACTGTTAAAAAAGAAAAAAAGTAGGATCCCTTTGTGAGTGAGTGAGTGAGACATTCATATTTAGTGGCAGTTGATAGTGTATTTGTCAATTTGGGTAAATTTCAATATCTTAGAGGTGTGCAGTGATAAAACATAGTACAGTGATTTCCTGGTAGCTATGAGGAGAATCTGCTCCTGCCTCAGTCTCTTCCACTTCCCTCTGCTATGACATTTCCCATCTACAGGTAACTGAGGACCCCCCAGGGGCATCTGTTTCAGTTAGAAGTGCAGTTTCTCCTGTGACTATATCAATGAGTGCAATGCTGTCTCTTGAAACTTAGTCCCCTGACTCTCATCAGTTGAGTGTTTGTGTACCTTGCTCCCTGCTTTTGCCCAGTAGCCTTACTTGTAGATTCCCAGGAGAGCAGGCACTCACCGTTGCTGGGGCAAGCTTTGCCTGGAATGCTGCCCTCATGCCATTAGCAGAGCGGAGGCTGGGTCAGCTCAGCTCTGCCTGCCTCCAACTTTATTGTTTGAGACTTCGTGTAATAATATGCTCTAATGGACAGAGAGATCCATTGGCTCTGAGTTGTAAACAATATTTACTCTGTAAGTTTTCTCCTTCACTCCCTGCTTTCCTGGAGCCCTGTGCCTTCTGCTCCTACCATCCCCTCTTAACTCGCATATTCTAATCTTGGCTAAATAGCTTCATTCATGAGATGGCTGGTGTTTTCTGGAAGGAAAGTAGACTGAAAATAATCAACTTCTAGGAACCTCCAGCAATGATGCACAAATAACAACTGTTTAGTTTCTTGGTAGAGATTTTAAGTAGTCTTTTCCTTTTGTTCCCCACTCCCATCATTTCTTTGGAACCTTATTTGAAAACACACACACACACAGACATGTGCTCAGGAAACTGTGAATGACTTTCCCCAAACTCTCTTTCCTTGGCAGAGAGCCTGGGGAAGATACCACTGACTGTCTCTTAGAACAAAGACTTCCACTGAAAGACTGGTGGGATAGGGGTGCAGGTGCACACCTAGGTGGTATCTTGCATACACCAAGGTTTCTGGGCTTTTTCTATAGAAAGATTTTTGTCCTCTGCTTTCCACTTTCTTTTATAGTTTAATATAGAAACAAGAAAGAAGAAAAAACCCAACTCACATCCGCACAGTCTTCCGTGATTTGACAATGGCATTGGTTGGCTTCAGACAAAACCAGCTCTACCTTCTCTGTTGATTAGTGGCTGCTGATGTCATAGCATAAAACTCAAACTAATTGTTTTCTCTATGGGACAGGTCCAAAAAAGCAGACAGCAGAGCTCTTGCTCTTTTGTTCCCTCCAATTCACACTATCAGACAAGATGAGAAAAGGTAGGAGCTGAGCCACCACTGCAGATTGCTTTGATGTCAATTCATGAACCTCTGTTACCTAGCATAGAGGTCTTACCACCCAAGGGAAGAACTTTGTGTTTCATGAGAACATACAGTACTTTCTGTTCTAAAGAGATTTGAGTCTGTCAGTCTTAATTTCCTCTGACAAGAAAAGGATAGAGGCATTTTGAAAGAAACTGTATTCTACTGTAGCAATAATTTGGTTGGTTTTAGGAAAGTAAATACTATCATAAAAATTTCACTTGGTTCCCTACAGAGCTTGGGAATTCTTCTTGCCATCAGTATGCTTCCAACATAGAGGTAAGCTTTAGCCATATCACATAGTGTCACTCTACTGTGTGAATTAAGGAACTGATCCAATCTCACAGTGTAGCCTCTGGCCCAAAGGGTCTAAGAGCAGAAGGTACTTGGAGGTTTACTCTTGTGTATACTTGATGAGATCTGCTTTCCCTTGAAATTTGCTGGGCCCACTGTAGTGCAGAAAGAACAAGTGGATCACTGTTAATCCAGCAGGGCAGGGCAGTGTGAATCTCAAAAGGTTACACCTGTTATACTTGAATATTCCAGGACTGGGTTGGTTAACATCTTGCACTTGATTCACCTTGTACTGCCCAGCCGAATTACCAGATACCTGTCATCTAGAGCTGTTTGGGTCATCTGGAAGCCTAATGTAGAGGCTAGGTTCTCTCAGGGGGTTTCGGCAACAGCATCAACAGCAGTACCCTCAGTGACTCTTTCATTAGGGCTCCTTTGGTGACTGTCTTGTGATGTGTTGAGGTCTCTGAGCATTTGAAAACTGTTGTCATCTTCCTCCTTCTCCTCCTCCTCCTCTTCTTATTTTTTAAAGATTTATTTATTTATTTTATTTGAAAAGCAGAATTACAGAGACAGGAGGAGGGAAGGAGAGAGAGAGAGAGAGAGAGAAAGAGAATGAATCTTCCATCTGCTCATTTACTCCCCAAATGTCCCTAACAGCCCAAACCCAGGAGCCAGGTGCTTCTTCCAGGTCTCCCACATGGGTACCAGGGCCCAAGCACTTGGGCCATCTTTTGCTGCTTTTCCCAGGGGAGCTGGATCAGAAGTAGAGCAACTGGATCTTGAACCAGCAGCCATATGGGATGCTGGTGTTGCAGGCGGAGGTGTAACTTGCTATGCCACAATGCCAGGCCCAAAAGCTATCTTTTAGATTCTATGTATGATCCTTTCAAATTCATGAATCTTGAATTAGCCCTGACTTTTTTTTTTCTTTTTAAGATTTATTTATTTTATTTGAAAGGCAGAGTTACAGAGAGGCAGAAGCAGAGAGAGAGAGAGAGGTCTTCCATTCACTGGTTCACCCTACAAATGACCACAACAGCTGGAGCCAAACCGATCTGAAGCCAGGAGCCAGGAGCTTCTTCTGGGGCTCCCATGTGGGTGCAGGGGCCCAAGGACTTTCTCAGGCCATAGCAGAGAGCTGGATTGGAAGTGGAGCAGCCGGAATTCAAACTAGCACCCATATGGGATGCCAGCCCTGCAGGCAGCGGCTTTACCCGCTATGCTATAGTGTCGGCCCCAGCCCTGACTTTAATAGCCGTTTTCAAAAGCTTGGCCTAAAAAGCCTCACCACTGTGAATAAAGGAGGTGAATGAAGTATGTCTGACATCTGGCACCTTTGGAGGGACGGAGGACTGGATAGGTGTCTCTCTCAACCCACAGAGCTGTCCTTGGTGGGGCTGGGCTATATTTATACTTTTTGGACCATTCAGGACTTTGATTTGTTGGACAAAGGGAGACTCTGAAGCTGGGCTGGCAGCCGCAGTCACCCAGTGCATAGTCTTCCTTCACCCACTTGGATTGTGCTTAATTCTGTGCTTCCCTGCAAACATACAATCACCGCACTATCTTTAGATATGTTGTGGTATAACTTCCCCTCAGGAGAGACAGAACATTACAGCTGGTTTACATTTCCTGAACAAAGCATACACAATCAGAGATTAGGCACTTCGTTTCCTTGCACTTTGTGGAATATTACTCAGTTCTTTGGTTGGACAACTGTCCTGTCATTTGTATTGTCTTAAGGTTCAGGATAGTAGATTTGCCGAGTGGGTATTTGACATCTTTGTAGGGGAGAAGGCATATTTGAAGGAAGATGAACCTTTGAATATTCAGTTGAATATGTGCTGTACTCCTAGATTTGCCTTCTGTGTCCTTTCTTTGCAGTTCTGGTGGTATGTTAGAGTCAGCCGGAGGAGAGGGTTTCACATACCTACTCCATGATGCCAAAGAGAGTCTAATTTGATCAGTGTAATGTGGGTCCTGGATATTGGTGTACTTTTTTTTTTTTTTTTTTAAAGATTTTATTCATTTATTTGAGAGGTAGAGTTACAGAGGGAGAGAAAGGTCTCCCATCTGCTGGTTCACTTCTCAAATGGCTGCAGTGGTCAGGGCTTGGTGGTTCTGAAGCCAGGAGCCAAGAGCTTCTTCTAGGTCTCTCACAGAGGTACCGGGCCTAAGCACTTGGGCCATCTTCCACTGCTTTCCCAGGCCATAAACAGAGAGCTGCATCAAAAGAGGTGCAGCTGGGACATGAACCAGTACCTATATGGGATGCTGGTGCCACAGGCAGAGGCTTAGGCTACTGTGACACAGCTCTGGCCCTGGTGTACCTTATAAAGATTTTTTTCCCCAAGATTTATTTATTTATTTTGAAGGCAGACTTACAGAGAAAGTGGGAGGGAGGGAAGGAGAGGGGGAGAGAAAGAGTGGTCTTTCATCTGCTGATTCACTCCCAAAATGACTGCACTGACCGATTCTGGGCTAGGCCAAAGTTAGGAGCCTGGAACTCCATCCAGATCTTCTACTGCTTTCCCAGGCATATTAACAGGGAGCCGCATCAGAAGTGGAGCAACCAGGATTCGAATCATTGCCCAGGTAGAAGGCTAGTTACACAGGCAGCAGCTTGCACCACTGTGCTACAATGCTGGCCCCTAAAGATTATTTTTCTTATGTTTTATTTCTTTGAGAGACAGAGAGAGTGAGTTCCCATCCATTGGCTCACTCCTGAAATGTCTGAAATGGCCACGGATAGGCTAGGCCAAAGCCAGGAACTGGGAACTCAATCCTGGCCTTCCACATGTATGGCAGATACCCAACTACTTGAACCACACAGCTACCTCCCAGAGTCTCCATTGGCAGCAATCTGAAGTCAGGAACCTGAGCCAGGAATTAATCTTAGGCACTCAAATGTGGAGTACAGTACACTAGGCTAAATGTTCACTCCATGCCAGACTCTTTGAAGTCCCTGGGTGGCTCTAATGAGCTTCATATATACCTTGTAGAAGTTGACCAAATAGCTGAACTCAGAGTCTGGTAAAATGCATTTTCCTTCTTCTCTCTTTCCTAGTTCATACGCTCCAAAAGTGACATATATAAGGGTGCTTTTAAAATTTCATGGGATAAATAAATAAATAAATCTTCAAAGTTCATGGGAAGAGGATTTAAAATACAAATTTATGTAGTTGCAACAAATTTAGAAATCCATGCACATGTATTTTTAAAATAATACATATTTTTGTATGGATGGATTTCCAAATTTTTTGGATCAAAATCAACTAATCTTTTAATTACATTTTCCATGAACTTTTTGATACACTCTCTCATAATGTATATGGCAGTTCTTTCTCAAATTGAGAACTGCTTTAACTTTATGAGCAATGGTAACTGTTGCTCTGGTGTGAAATTTGAAGCTCAGCTTGTCTGTACTTTCTTTCTTTCTTTTTTTTTCTTTTCTTTTCTTTTTTTTTTTTTTTTTTTTTTTTTTTTTGACAGGCAGAGTGGACAGTGAGAGAGAGACAGAGAGAAAGGTCTTCCTTTGCCGTTGGTTCACCCTGCAATGGCCGCGGCAGCTGGTGCGCTGCGGCCGGCGCACCGCGCCTATCCGAAGGCAGGAGCCAAGTACTTATCGATCCCATGTAGGGTCTAACTGAGGAACGTTCTAATCCATTAGGAGAGCTCAGACACTTTCTCCAGCAACACTAGGGATGAGGAAGTGTGCTAAAGTTGACTGATAGGTCCACTCCTAAGGATAACTGGTTTTTAACTGACCTTGATGCCTTTGTTCACTTCTCTGATGGTGGGATCTCTCTGGGCAGTTATCTTCTGAGTCTCTTAGGGCCAAGCACTCTGAGCCTCATTCCCCACCCCTGATCCCTACCTGTAACCAAAGCAGACTTGGTATAAGTCTGAAAGAACAAGGTGAATGGCAGGTTCCTGTCAGTGTTGATCAGGCACTGCTGTGCACGTGATATGGTGGGTGGAAGGATTTCTGTGCTTGGTCCCTTTGAACTATGGCTTCTGGGCACAACTGGATGTCTGCTACCTTTTTTTTAGCAGAGAAATGGGGGTGGAGTGGATTGACTCATTGTTCTGGGTAGGCTTCTGATACATTCATTGAATCACATGGCTTTTGGCTTGTTTTGTGTAATTCCTCTTGCCCTGATTAAATGGCTGTCAGTGCTGGCCTGTGTAGTGAGGCAAGGCTCATAGGTTTGCTTTCAAAAAATTTATCTACAGATGTGGAAAATGATCATTAACTGCTTGAGTATTTTTTTAAAGATCTATTTATTTATTTGAAAGGCAGAGTTACAGTGAGGCAGAGAGTCTTTCATCCACTCGTTCATTTCCCAGATGGCCACAATGGCCAGAGCTGAGCTGCTCTGAAGTCAGGAGCCAGGAGCTTCTTCCAGGGCTCCCACAGGGGTGGAGCCCAAGGACTTGGGCCATTTTCTACTGCTTCCCAGGCCATATCAGAGAGCTGGATCAGAAGTAGAGCAGCTGGGTCTTGAATCAGCGCCCATATGAGATACTGGCACTACAGGTGGCAGCTTCACCTGCTACACCACAGCGCTGGCCCCTGCTTGAGTACTTTTTTTTTTTTATGTAATTGCTAACCCTCCTCAGCCTAGTTCCCTTTCCGATGCACTCTCAGGCTACCATTGTGTTTGTATTTCTATATCCTTGGGTTTATACTACCTTTGCATCTTTCCTTGTGATGGATTTTTTTTAAAAATTTTTACTCTTGCATATTATATTCTTACATATTTTCTGCCACTAGACTTGATTATTTCATGGAGCTAGTCGCCTCTTTGATCTTTTGGTTTGGCCTGGTTACTGTTAATTGGTTTCTATGGATTTAATAGCATTTATAGGATTAGTTCTTTATAGGCTGAGTCATAAATACTTTTCACTGATAAAAAGTCTTCTTTTTGAAGTTGTATCCAACTGGCCCAGAAAGGGCAGATGTTAAAATGACAAGTGCTTTGATACATTGGCAGAATTAAATGTTTACACTTCCTTGTTTGTGCTTTGTATTTAGCCTCAGAGTTACAGAGTCTGGAGGCCTTTTCCAGTTCTGTGCAGGCAAATTATGACATAACAACAGTACTGGACTGTTGGATGTGATGCTTTGACTTCTAGAGCTACTTGGAGGAGGATTTATTTATTGATTTGAAAGATAGAGTGACAGAGAAGGAGAGAGGAAGGAGGGAGTGGGGAGAGGAGAGAGAGAGAGAGAGATCTGTTGGTTTATTCCCAAAATAGTCACAATAGCCTGCGGACTCATCCTGCGAACTGCTGAGGAGTGTTGGGCAACGGTGATATTCCACAAGAAGCACCTGGGACAGGCTTTGGTGAACATGTCCGCTTTATTAACAACCACACACATCTTTTAAATGGCAGGCAGAAGGGGCATAACTAATTCAGGACAACGCTAACTATAGGACAGAACCGACACTGCACCAATATGCCTCTCCAGTCAGCTTGAAGGGCACATACATAGCTAGGGTAGCTTTCTAGGTGGGCTTGGGCCACACCTGGGAGCAGTTTACCTGGTTGGCAGAAGTCGGGGGAGAGGGAGGGGAAATGTGCCTGGGGCTCCCGCCACCTGTCATGGTTTTCTCTTTCAGGAACTCACGGATGTGGAGAGACAATTGTGTAAACTGGTTAGTAGAGAATAAATTTTATAGGTACCATGACAGAAATCATTGTAGGAAATGGTGAAGTTAGCAGTCCATATATATATATATATATATATTATTTATTAGAA
Organism: Oryctolagus cuniculus; assembly: GCF_051225735.1. Classification (NCBI taxonomy): domain Eukaryota; kingdom Metazoa; phylum Chordata; class Mammalia; order Lagomorpha; family Leporidae; genus Oryctolagus; species Oryctolagus cuniculus. Next base: position 89,328,066 of record NC_142875.1, read on the forward strand.
AGTCAGAGTTACACAGAAAGAGGAGAGGCGGAGAGAAGTCTTCTACCCTCTGGTTCACTCTCCAAATGGCTACAATGGCTGATGTTGGGCTGATCCGAAGCCAGGAGCTTCTTCCAGGTCTCCCATGCGGATGCAGGGACCCAAGGACTTGGGCCATTTTCTACTGCTTTCCCAGGCCATAGCAGAGAGCTGGATCAGAAGTGGAGCAGCCAGGTCTCAAACCGGCGCCCATATGGGATGCTGACATTGCAGGCTGCAGCTTCACCCGCTAAAATGCTGGCCTCCAACAGTCTATTTTTGATAACAGTCCATCTCTTCCTCCCCCACCTCCCAAGTATGAAACTGAAGTCTGGAGAAAGCTAGTCTTTGGCATTATCCAAATATAAAAATGTCCTTAGAGAACTGATGGGTCCTGGAACAGTTAGGGAGTATGTATTTGGCCTCTTTAGTAACAATGCAAAGGGAGGTAATGAAGAGAATTTACCATTTAATCAGCTGCCATTAGTAGCTATGTGACTCAAGACAAGTTATTTCATTTCTTTTGGTTCCTTTTTTTTTTTAATCTGTTTTGAAGAGACATTAGCATTTGCCTCTATACTCATGGAATCCTGTGATGTGTAAGTAGGATAATCTGTGCCAAAGTACTGTGAAGAGCATGAAGTGCTACCTACATACTCTCTGTAGGTGGTTGGGTTGGGCATACATAGATAGATGGATTGCACATTGAGAATCAGCTGCAGAGGAAACCCATGATAGCATTCAAGACTGAGTACAGGCTATGTTCTCTTGTCTCTCTGACCTCTGCTTTAAGTTATCTGCTTAGAAAAGTTTCCATGACCAATTTGTCTTAGGTCCTCTACTAGTTGAAGTCACTGTAATCTATATGTTTCCTTCCCAGCACCCACGTTTTATAATAATATACTTGTTTGCTTACTTGTTTATTGTCTGTATTCTCCATTAGACAGTAAGCTCCCACAGATAGACACTGTGTTTTCATTCACTCAAATAAGTTTAATGGCAGAAGAGGGCCACATACTACACACTCAGTAAATTAGTTAATAAAAGAAGTGAAAGTAGGGCTGATGCTGTGGCATAGCAAGTTCTGTGTCCTCTGTGCACCCTCTGCAGTACCCTATGGGTGCCAGTTCAAATCCTGGCTGGTCCACTTTTGATCCAGCTCCCTGCTAATGTGCCTAGGAAAGCAGAAGAGGATTGCCCAAGTCCTTGGGCACCTGCACCCATGTGGGAGACTTGGAAGAAGCTCCTGGCTCCTGACTTCAACCTGGCCATTGAAGCCATTTGTGGAGTGAACCAGTGGATGGAATATCTCTTTCTCCCTATAATTCTTTCAAATAAATTAATCTTAAAGAAAAAAAGTGAAAGGCAGAAAGAGGTGTTAGCCTTCTGCCTGGGAAACAGCTTTGGGGATGCACAGTTATATATTTCACTGATAGGTTCTCATCCAAAGGATACTGTCTCATGCAAAGGATGCTGAAGAGTGTCAGCATGAGAGAATGGCATGTATGGCGCCCCCAGAGAGTACAGGTTCTAAGTGCCACAGGCTGGCTTGTGACTCATTATCCCACAAGTCCCTTTCCGCCTTTTTTTAGAGACCCTAAACTTTTTTTCATTCAAGCTGCACATTAAGTTTGGTGATTCTGTCCCTTCATAAGGGAAAACTCAACTCTAGCCTAGGAAACTTGGTTCCAGGGAGTTGATAGCTCTCCAGGCAGGGAGCATGTGTGTTCTATTTGCTATTTATAAAGCACACAACCCTGGCTGTGGTTAGAAGCCACACCTCAGTGGGCTTCTAGCTGTCTGCTAGGTCTTATGCCAAGTCGTTCCATGTTGGGGACTTTCTTAGTGTGTGGGGCAGAGTGGAGTCCATTCATGGATGTTGCTGGGGGTCCTTCAGATGGCTATCCTCACAGAGCACTTAAGAGATGGTCATTTATTTATTTATAACAAGTTTAAATGGTGGTATAATATATATTCTGTAAAATTCAAAAATCTTGAGTGTACAACTTGCATATTTATGTGTCAGCATCTGTCCCCAGCAGGGTTCATTGAGGGCAACTGACCCACTGTGAAATTTTTAAAGATAAGGGAGTTATTCCCAGGATTAGACCTATACCACCAAGGGAGAGTTTGTGGAGGCTGGGAGGTCAGAGAGAGGTTGTCAGCCAGTCCACCCTGAAGTGTTGGCATGGATGGACAAATGCTACAGGAACAGATGAGGAGCCAGACAGGTCTGCTGCTCAAGTGACACAACAAAGCGGGGCCCTGGAGTTCTCTGTGGGCTGCTGCTTTCCAGTTGGATTCCCAACCGTGGTCTGGGGCTCATGTTGGTCAGCAGAGTCAGCTGTAAGAGACTGGTGCTGAATGCAGGGTAAAGGAGAACAAAGACAGACAAACCTGTTGACCCCTCTCTGCATCTGGAACCCTACCGGACTTCTGAGACTGTCAACAGAGCAATGCCCACTGCCTCAATTCTGCCTTCCAGCTCCTCTTTTGGCCATTTCTAACTCAGAACTCTAATGGGATCCTGGGAAACATGTTTTCCAGCTTTGCCAAGTTGGGATACAGCACTACCATCCAGGTCAGGATCCCAAAGCTCCCCAGCCTGCCATAAGCACTGTTCTGACTACATGGATTTGGGGTTGTTTATTCTTGATTTTCATGTAAACAGAGTCACGCCGTTTGTTCAGCACTCATCTGCTGGTTTCATCCATGTTGTTGTATTTCGTAGCTTGGTAGGCCTTCCATTCAAGCCCTCTGTGTCTGTGGGTTCCATGGATTCAACCAACAACAGATTGAAAATATTGTTTTAAGAATTGTATCTATACTGAGCATGGGCTTTTTCATTTGAAATTGTTCCCTAAATAATGTAATATCATACTCATATAACAACTATTACAGTATTTCTCTTTATCTGCAGTTTCTCTTTCCATAGTATCAGTTACTGCAGCTCAAATCTCTTAATGACAAATTCCAGAAATAAGCAATTCACAAATTTTAAACTGCCATTCTGAGTAGTGTTGTGAAATCCCCAGCTGTCCCACTCTGTGCTTTCCAGGATGTGAATCATCTTTTTATCCATGCTGTATATTGTTATAAGTATTCTTTTTTTTTTAAAGATTTATTTATTTATTTGAAAGGCAGAGTTACAGAGAGGCAGAGGCTGAGAGAGAGAGATGTTCCATCCAGTGGTTCATTTCCTCAGATGGCCTCAACAGCCAGAGCTGCACCGATCCAAAGCCACGATCCAGGAGCTTCTGCTGGGTCTCCCACGCAAGTTCAGGGACCCAAGGACTTGGGCCATCTCCTTCTGATTTCCCAGACCATAGCAGAGAGCTGGATTGAACTGGAGCTGCTGGTACTTGAACTGGCACCCATATGGGAATGCCTGCACTGCAGGTGGCAGCTTTACCTGCTGCTCCACAGCATTGGCCGCACTATGCTTAATTTGTAAATTAAACTTTATCAAAGGTGTGTTTGTATAGGCAGAAACACAGTGTATCTACAGTTGGGTGTTATCCATAATTTCAGGCAGCCACTGAATGTATCACTGTCAGGTAAGGGAATTGCTGTACATTGTATCTGGTGTTATCAGTCATCTAGAGATGATTTGAAGAGTATGAGAGGATGTGTACCTTAAATGCAAATACTGTGCCATTTTATAAAAAGGGCTTGAACCAGGAGGGAGTTCCTATAAACCATCCTCTGTGGATACTGGAGGATGAGTGTGGTTTATTTCTTTTTGTTGCTGCATAGTATTTTAGTGCACAATTGTACCTACAACTTGTTTATCATTTGGTTGCTATGGATCATTTAGATTATTTCCAGTTTTGGAATATTAAGAATAAAGCTGTTGTGAACATTCTGTACTTGTCTATTGGTTGACATAGGAATTCATTTCTGTTGGATGTTTCTGCAAGAGTGGAATTGCTGCATTTTAGGGTAGATTTATGTCTAGCTTCAAGAGCCATTGCTAAGCAATTTTCTGAAGTGTATATACCAGTTTACACTCTCAAAGTTTCAGGGTTCCAGTTTTCCCCTGTTGGTCTTATCCGTCTTCCTTTTAGTCATCCTGTTGAGTGTGTAATTATGTGTCATTGTGGTTTTGATTGACATTGTCCTGACGACTAATACATTGACCACCTGTTCATATACTTTTTTTTTTTTTTTTTTTTTGACAGGCAGAGTGGACAGTGAGAGAGAGAGACAGAGAGAAAGGTCTTCCTTTGCCGTTGGTTCACCCTCCAATGGCCGCTGCGGCTAGTGCGCTGCGGCTGGTGCACCGCGCTGATCCGATGGCAGGAGCCAGGTACTTCTCCTGGTCTCCCATGGGGTGCAGGGCCCAAGCACTTGGGCCATCCTCCACTGCACTCCCTGGCCACAGCAGAGAGCTGGCCTGGAAGAGGGGCAACCGGGACAGAATCCGGTGCCCCGACCGGGACTAGAACCCCGTGTGCCGGCTCCGCTAGGTGGAGGATTAGCCTAGTGAGCCGCGGCGCCAGCCCTGTTCATATACTTTTGGCAATTTAAATATTCTCTTTTGTGATGTGCCTAGTCAAATTTTCTGCCCATTTTTAATTTAGTGTCTTTTTTTTTTCTTCATTGGTTTGTACAGATCTTTTATATATTCTGGAGACTTCTCAGTTACATGTAACTCTTCCGAAGCAGGGAACAGAAGGGGCTTCAGGCATGTTTGTAGAGGAAGCCTTTGAAAAAGTTGTTATTTATTGTTTCTTTTTCTCGGGGAACTAATATATAGTAGAATTAGACTTTAACAACCATCCCTGTACCTGGTTTTAAAAACAAAATATTAGACCTAAAAGTATTTCTGCTGCTTTTTTAAAAAAATTATTTATTCATCTATTTGAGAGACAGACAAGAAGAGAGAGCTGCCAGTCATTAGTTCACACCCTAACCCCAACCCCCTCCCCTCCCCACCCAAATGTTCCAGCTGCTCAGGTGGGAACTAAAGCCAGGAGCCAGAAACTCAGTCTTGTGGATGACAGGAACCCAATTATATGAGCCATCACTGCTGCCTCCTAGGGTCTGTGTTAGCAGGAAGCTGGAGTCAGGAGCAAGAGCTGGGAGTCAAACCCAGGTACTCGGATATGGGAAGTTGGCACCATAACTGAAGTATTAACTATTAAACCAAAACTGCTTTTAAGGAACACTGTTTATCCAAAGAATTCTGAGTGCTGTTCTTTTGTTGCATCAAGGTAGTGTTATGTCAGTGGATATACATCTTTACCACACTGTTGCATGTAATAAACCATGTAAATATACATGTAAAAACTAATCCCACAATTTATCTTTGTTTTTTTAAATAAGATTTATTTATTTGTTTGAAAGGCAAAGCTACAGAGAGGCAGAGGCAGAGAGAGAGAGAAAGAGAGAGAGAGAAAGTCTTCCATCTGCTGGTGCACTCCCTAAATGGCCACAAGTGGCCGGAGCTGGGTCAATCCAAAGCCAGGAACCAGGAGCTTCTTCTGGGTCTCTCACATGGGTGCAGGGACCCAAGGACTTGGGGCATCTTCCGCTTTCCCAAGCCATAGCAGAGAGCTGGATTGGAAGTGGAGTGGCCAGGACTCAAACCGGTGCCCATATGGGATGCCAGCACTGCAAGTGGCAGCTTTACCTGCTGTGCCACAGTGCCAACTCCCCCACAATTTATCCTGAACGCTCCAAGTACACACTTGTATCCCAGAACTTCAACTCATTCCATAAAGATATGATTATTGTGTTTGGCATTCTGTTCAACTCTGGGAGTAGAATCTGTGAGAAACTTGTGATGTGGGATCCCAGAGTCTAGTTGGGGTTGCTTGGAGAACAGAGAACAGAGCTGCCACTGGGAAGAAAGGAAAAGCAAAGTCCTTCAGGGGAGATCTCAGAGAAGATGCAAGGGAAAGACACTGATGGCTAGTGGTGGTGTGGGAGGGGGTGTCTTATTCATTGTTTGCCATCCTTCAGAGAAGATTGAAGGAGGTGAAGGGTGACCAGAGGTTCAGAGGTGTGAGTGCAGAGGTAGGGAAAGTGTGTTCTAGGCTCTGAAAACAAAGTGTACAGGAAGGAGCCTGGTGTGTTCCTGGAGTAGCAGGCAGATATAGGTGACAGGAGCATGGGGGTGTGTCAGAAGGTGGAGATAATAAGAGGAGGCAGTGAGACAGGGCTGGCTCAGTTGTCATGGGCTGACAGCCAAGGAGGTTAGCCTGCCAGTGAAATGGTGTCTTTCAGAGTATGTAAACAGGACAGTGACATTAGATTTGCTTAAGATCACTTTGGGAAGAAATCCATGAATTAGAATTTTACACTTGTACAGGGTCTTTCTGCACACCTACGCTTATAGTAATGTTATTCACAATCATCCAAGGGTAGAAGCACCTCAGATATCCATTGCTGGATGGATGAGTGGATAAATACAATGCAATATATGCTAAAAAGGAATATTATTCTGCCATAAAAAGGAATGAAGGTATGATACATGTTACAATGTGTATGAATCTTGAAATATTCTGCTATGTGAAAAAGCCAGATGCAAAATGACAAATATGAAATGTTCTACTTATATGAGGTGCCTATAATAGGAAAAAATCAGAGAGACAGAATGTAGAATAGAAATTACCAGGAGCTAACAGGGGAGAGAAAAATGGGAGTTATTGTTTAATAGGTGCACATTGTTACTGGGAATGATGAACAACTTCTGGAAATAGATAGTGATGGGGCTGGTATTGTGACATAGCAGGTTATGCAACTACCTGCAAAGCTGGCATCACTTATTGGTGCCAGTTTGAGTCCCAACTGCTCTACTTCCAATCCAGCTCCCTGCTAATGTTCCTGGTTCCTGGGAAAGCAGCAGAATATGGCCCAAGTACTTATGCCCCTGCTCCCCTAGAAGAAGCTCCTGGCTTCAGGCTGGCCCATCCCCTGCCATGTAGCCATTTGAGGAGTGAACCATAGATGGAGGACCTCTCTGTCTGTCCCAGTGTCTCTCTGTAACTCTTTAAAATAAACAAAATAAATCTTAAAAAAAAAAAAAAAAAGATAGTGGTGACAGTCTTACAACATTTGGAATGGACTTAATGCCACTGTATTATACACTTAAAAATGGTTAAGACTTTCATTTATCTCACCACAATAAGAAAATAAACAACCATTTAAGGAAGAGTCTACACTTAGAAGACTGTGCTGGAGTCCAGGTAGGGATAATGAAGTACAGGGGCAATATGATTAGAAAGGAGAGAGTATATGGAAGAGAAATTTAGAAAGGACAAACAAACGGGAGTGTATTCTACTTCCCCACTCCACCCGTTTTTTAGCAACAGGAACTAAGGCAGGTATGATGCCGGCACCTGGAATTCTGGCCTGAGTGGATAGTGGTTTTATTAGGGTAGTAATTCAGGGGGAAGGAATAAGTTCAGAAGAGAAGAGTTCTGCTTTGAATAATCTGCCTTGAGGTTACCATATTCTGTTGGAGATGTCCAGGAGAGACCTACAAATATGGTACTAGCATGAAATAATAAAAAGGAGGTCCAAAGACAGAAGCCTGGGAGTCTGTATGGTTTCTGAGTGTGAAATGAGAAATCCAGGAGCCCGTAGAGAGAAAGCAAGTGAGGAGAGCTCAGCAGGGTAATCCTTTGTGCTTTGCCAGACTGCCTCTTTGGTTGCTCTAATTGGGTTCATACTATGCCTTGCAGTGCCGAAGCTGAACATGGTAAAATGACTTAGGACAGGATTTTCATTTCTAGGCAATTGTCATATGTGACAATATATGGGAAGCTGTAGATCTTTAGTTTTCTAACCATTTCCAAATTTTGAACTCCACCACTCTTTCGTTGCTTCTTTTGTTATATTCTATTTGTGGAGAAAAATTATGAGTTTTGGCCAAGATCAATCTTGGGATTAAAAAAAGAAATCTGTAAAAGTGTACAGTCCCGTGGACACTGTCAATTAAGATGCCTATATCTTTATACAGTTTTAAAAATCAAGGCAGTTTTTCTGTAAATTTCATTTCATTTCTTTGACCAGTGATTTAGAAAACTATAAGTTTGGGATCCAGAACTCATTGCTTTGCACTGTTTTTGAAAGTATACAGCTGCCCGGAGGAAGGGACAATGCATATTTGAGGTTTTAGCTGAAATGCATTTAATTCCTTGGCTCTAGTACTGAGAATCTGCCTTGGTGAAAAGAGATCTGAGCACTAGTACTACTCACATATTATTGGAGGGAGAGTACCAGAAAAACATGAGCAGATTAAGGGATTTTTCTTTTTGGTTTGGGAAGTAGTATTTTCGGCTACAAACTCTTGAAAGAAGAGAATGCTGTACGTTTTCAGGTCCCCAAGCCAAGGCCCTCTGAGTGCTTTTCTCCTAGAGGCAAGATGGCTGTGAATTCGTCTTGCTTTTCCTGTCCCGACTTCCCTCTGTACTGCTGAGTTGGACGTTTAATTTCTTTCTTCACATCTGCCAGCCTCCTGAATCTCACTCATCTGTAATTATCTTCAGGTTTGGGGGTTATTAAAAATCCCCCACCCCAGGGTGATGGAAATGTTCTAAACCTAGATTGTGATAATTGTTACACAACTTGACAAAAAACACTGATTTGTGCACTTAAAATGGGTGAGTTCATTGCATGTAAATTATCCTCAATAGAAAAACACAGCTTCTGGCCCCAGCTATCACACCATTTGTCCTGCCTTGAGCCTACTCTTCTGGGTGGCCAGAGGCCCAGCCCCATGTCCTTATAGCTCTTGGCCAAGTCCAGAGCAGCTTCTGATGGAAGGAATTGGCACAGCCTGTGTCTCTCACGGTCCCTTGACCCTTGATCTGCTTAGGTATTGGCACCTACCAAGATTGGACTAGTGGTCAGGAATAAGCCAAGCCCACTTCTGCCCTTGGCAAGAGGGTCTGATGTAAGAAGCTCGGGTTCCCAGGTATCCAGAATCCAGTGATTTACTTAGTGATTTATTTGGGTCCCAGGACTCCCTCACATCTCCCTGTGCATATCCTTCCCTGCTTTTCCCTGTCCCCAAGTGAGTAATATTTCTAACAGTGTTGTGTTTAATCTACACCTGGAATGGAGACTGGGAGGGTGATATGTGTCTAGATCAGCTTTGGAATGCGTGGTGAGTCTTGGTGCTGATCCTGGCATCTGCTGCAGGTACAGAAGCTGCTCAGGAGCTCAGGAGAAGGCAGATTCATCCTTTGGTTGCTCTCCCAAAACAATGACTTTCCTAGAGTTAGACTTACCTTCACAGCTGACTGACAGAGGGCCACAGCAGTAACACTTTCTCATATCCCCAAGGGAACCCTTAGGTTCTCTCTGACTTTAGATTTCAGTTCATGGAACAAGCCCAGGCATTTACCTTTTGTGTGCCAGCTCCAGCAGGCCAATTAGCAGTAGCCCTGTGCCTATAATAAACTAAGCCTTGGAAAATCAAGTGGTGGGCACAGAGCAACTCGCAACCTGAAACTGCTGCTGGACCAGAGCAGGGTGCCTGAAAGTGGCATTGGGCTTCCTGGCCATCAGATGATAGCATTTGGGGACAGAGCTAAATGTGGAACACGGGCTGTAGGCCCTTTTGGGTCTGTCCTGACCAATCTCATTGGTGCTGAATTGAATAAAGATTAATAAGTCTTCTGTAGCAAAACTTTGGTGGGTTCTTGGCTTTAAGCCCAGAGCAGTGGAATTTTGGACTCAAAGAGCTCATGGCAGTTGTTTTTTGGCAATTGGTCTTAGAGAGAAAAGAAAGTAATGTTTTGGCTGTACTTCAATACAGCCCTGGACAGGGTAGAGGGTCAAACCTAGGGCAGGAGTGGCATAAATAGGGAAAAGTTGTGGGCTCGGTACTTTCAAGACCCTGCCAGAGTATAGTTTGGGGAATTTGTAATATTCCTTCAGCACAAGAAAGAAAGGTTGTTATTCCCATTCTAGGAATGTTTCGTTTCCAACTAAATGGTTCCATTTCCCACATGAAGGAATTAGGGATGTAGCTGTGGGAGTGATCATGAGTGATATCAGAGCTCCATAGGAATCAAGTAGAGCAGGAGGTTTTAGTTGGAGAAGATATCCCTTTCACTGAAAACTTCCTGCCTAAGATCCATTTTCTTTTAAGCTAATTTGGAAGGGAAAACATACTCCACTGAGCTGGAGTAAGGTTAGCCTTCTAGATTTATTTCTGCTTTGGAGAGAATGACTGGGATTTTTTTCCATGAATGTAGTTAAAAAAAAAAGTCATGGCCTAGGAGCTAGCTATCCAGCATTTCCTCCTGAGGTCTGGAAACAAGACAGGTTGAGTTGGTTTTCTTGGAACATGAAGTAGAGGCAGAGGAGGGTATATAAGTGTTTTGATGGAGAATACAGACCCTTTTCCTTTGTTAGCCACATGCCTCCTGAGACGGCCTTGTCCCTGCCAGTCCTGTCTTGTGGCCAGTCTGTACATAGAGTATCTCCTGGTACCTGCTTCCTTTGCTTCCATCATCATTTCCATTTCCAGGAAGCCTGTGGGGCATCTGGTGAATCTTCCCTTTAATCTTCCTAGTCCTTGGGGACTTCAGAATTGTAATTCTAGTGATTTACAGATCCGCTGGCATCTGAAAAAGGTAAATTACTTTTTTTTTTTTTTTTCTGACAGGCAGAATGGATAGTGAGAGAGAGAGACAGAGAAAGGTCTTCCTTTTGCCGTTGGTTCACCCTCCAATGGCCGCCACGCTGGCGCGCTGCGGCCGGCACACCGCGGTGATCCGAAGGCAGGAGCCAGGTGCTTCTCCTGGTCTCCCATGGGGTGCAGGGCCCAAGCACTTGGGCCATCCTCCATCCACTGCCTTCCTGGGCCACAGCAGAGAGTTGGCCTGGAAGAGGGGCAACTGGGAAAGAATCCAGCGCCCTGACCGGGACTAGAACCCCATGTGCCGGCTCCGTTAGGTGGAGGATTAGCCTATTGAGCCACTGCGCCGGCCGAAAAAGGTAAATTTCATCCTGGATGTCAACTGAAAACAATAGTCCTTTTCATGATCAGGGCTTATACAGAGAGACCTTAGGAAACTCAACTTTGGCCACTTCCTTGTCCCTCTTTCACCTGCTAAATCAACAGCAAGTTAATAACAAACTAATCATCATGCTAATACCTTTTCTCCCTTTTTGTAATTCTGACATTGTAGCTCAGGTAAGCTATCCATTCATCTTTTCCCTTCTTTCCTGGCATCTGCTATACATGATATCAATTGTCCTGCTAGCATCTGTGTATAAGTGCAGTTATGAGCACAAATTCCTCTTCAACTCAGTATAGTCACATGGGGTAATTAGTTGGCAGGCATAGACATAATTCCAGAGCAAGGGATAAGAATTGAAAAAGAGGAGTGTACCAAGGAAAAAAGGAGCAGAAGAAATATGATTGATTTTCTGGGTGGAGGGGGGCTGTTTATTAAAGTCTGGAATCAGGAGTGGGAGTGTAGGGTGGACTGGGCAGAGGGGCATTCTGGGCAAAAGGGATGATAAAATAAGCAAGAGTGAGGAGAACTCTTGTAAGAAGAGCTCAGTGTATCCCAGAAACTGCAGGTATGACCAGTAATCATTTGTGTTTGGAAATGTAGGAAATAGGCCAGTCTAGATCTTGATGGGCCTTTTGAATCTTGCTGAGAGTTTGGGTGATTCCTGAAGTCATTGGAGAGCTGAAACAGGATCACACCTGGTTTTAGGAAGGGATCCTCTGGCAGTCATGTGCAGGGTCTGTTGGAGGGTAAAATAAGGGGCTACTCTGATAGTCCAGACTTTGACCAAGATAATGCCAGGGAAATGAATTTTATAAAATAGAGGTCCTAAAAAGAATCAACATTGGATTGAGGAAGTGAAGAACAGAGAATGGTCTGAGATGATCCCAGATTTCCATTTGGTGGGTGGATGGTGGTGGCATTTGATTAAATGAGGGGTGTGAACTGGGGGAGAAGAACAGAAGTGTTCCATTTTGGACCTCTTCGGTTTGAGGTACCTGTGAGATGTTTAGGTGGAATTGTAGAGTAGCTCTGGGATCTCAAAAGCCAGATCAGAAAGGTAAAAATTTAGGCATCATCTAAATTTGTGATGGAGGGCAACAGCTAAAAGCTTTGGAGTCACCTGAAAGAACTGAGGAGAAGCACAAGATGGTGTTACAGAGGCTAGGGAGAGAAGAATTTTGTAGAAGGGCTACAGAGGAAACAAAGACAAGGATTGAAAAATGGGCCTTTTAAATTAGCCATTTTCAGGGCAAACATTTGGCCTGGTGTTTAAGACAACAGTTAAGATGCCTGCATCTCGTATCAGAGTACCTGGGTTCCATATCCAGCTCCAGCTCCTCACTCCAGCTTCCTGCTAATACAGACCTTGGGAGGCATCTGAGATGGCTCAAGTAGTTGGTTCCTACCACCCAGGTGGGAGACCTGGAATGAGTTCCCAGTTTCTGGCTTCAGCCTAGCCCAGCCCCATCCACAGAGTGAACCAGCAGATGGGAGCTCTCTTTCTGACTTTCAAGTAAATGAACAAATAGGTCCAATCCCAACTGTTGTTGGCATTTGGGAGGTAAATCAGCAGATGGAAGCTCTCTATCTCAGTCTCTTTGCTTTTCAAATAAGTAAGTTGGAAAAAAGATCCTCATTGGCAACCTCAGTGGAGTGGTGGAGACAGAAGCCACATTGGAAAGACTGAAAAGGTGAATAGAAAGGGGCCATGAGGAGATGAAGGACACAGTGGCAGCAATTGCAGAGTTGGTAGACTGCTCTTTGAGGAAGCTCAATTGCAAAAGCAGGCAGGAGATGTCGGTAGCTTGAAGGGGTTCAGGGTAAGGGTTCTCTGTGTATCTACAGGTCTTCTACGATGAGAGAGACTCATCTCTCATCTCACCTGTTAGTAGGCTGAAAGCGAAGGAAGCTGATCATGAGAAGGATGTGTAAATGTATGACAGATGCTGGTCTTTGCACAACATGTGAAGGTACTTAATGCCACCTAAAAGTGGTTAAGACACTGGAACAGGCTTTTAGTTTAGTGGTTAAGACACTTGTGTCCCATATTGGAGTATCTGGGTTCCATTCCCAGTTCCTGACTCCAGCTTCCTGGTCATTTAGAGCCTGGGTGGCAGCAAGTGATGGGTTGAGCAGTTGGGTACCTGCCACCCACATGAGACTTGGATTATGTTCCCAGCTTCTGTCTCTGGCCCTGGCCTACCCCCAGCCAATGCAGGCATTTTGGAAGAGAATCAGCAGATGGCAGTGTGCTGTGTGTGTTGTCTACCTCTTAAATAAGTAAAAAATAAGAAATAAAAAAGATTTTGAGTGGTTACTATGGCAGATAGGTATGAGAGAGTATAGATATGAAAGAATATTTGGATCTGGATTCAGAGAACAGCAGTGTGAGAGGCAGGGTCATTCGACTGGTATGAGGGTGGGAATGGAGGCCTGAGACTCAGCCAGGTTTGAAAGAACCAGCAGAGGTTCTGTAAAAGGGTCACTGGGTCCCACCTGTGGCTGTAGGTGTTGGAGTCACACATCTGCATCTGCTTCCAAAGGTGCAAAAAAGTTCTTATGCCATCAACATTCTGCTCCTAGGCCGGCATTTTAGGTATAAAGCATTAATCTTTCTGTCTCATTTGTCTCTCTCCTCTCAGCCTCATTACTGGGCAGCCGTATCAGAAGATGATGAATAGTGAAATGCACAATAACCCTTTTGGGTCCTCTTTGTCATCCTGCCTTAAATGAAGAAATGCTGCCCTTTCAGACACCGCAGGGTTTTGACAGCTTCACAGTTTTCTGACACAGATTTAAACACGCATGCATATAACTCAGAAATATCATGGGCCCCACTTATCTCTCTGGGCAAGTGGGCTGGGGGCTGTCATATAGCATTTCAGGACACTGATACCATAAGCCTTTTCTAGGAACCAGTTTCTTTTTTCGGGTACAGTTTCTCTGAACTGATTGGGCTATCGAAACGAAGCTGCCTCCAGGTTCTGGATCCTGTCCTGCTCTCCTCTGCTGCTGCCAAGAGCAGGGCATGAACTGAGTGTGAGGGCCTGCTGGGCCAGCATGTGTAAGTCAGGACCATGGCAGGTAACGGCCATGCAGAAAGGGAAGTGCAGTTTCCCCAGTGGGCAGAAACCACCCAGATTCCCCACTCAGGATTCAGATGAGTACTATTCCCACTCTCATTTGATGTGGCTTTGTCTCATATTCTAATAGAATTCAGCCTGGATCCCCACAACATCTGGACAGGCTGGAGAAGTTCATTTACATGTCCATTCATTCACTGAATGGTAGTTACTGTGCACCTGCTGTGGGCCAGGGACTGTTAGTTCTAGTTGCAGGGATATAGCAGTGAATCAAATGGCAGAACTCTTTACCATATGAAGCTTACATTTTGGAGGGGAGATGGACAGTAAGTAAGTAGCATAGAATGTCAGGCTGTGGTAAGTATTTGCAGAAAAAGGATAAGCACTTTTATTTCATTTTTAAAAAAGATTTATTTATTTATTTATTTAAAAGAGCCACAGAGACAGAGGCAGAGAGAGAGGTCTTCATCTGCTGGTTCACTCCCCAAATGGCCACAATGGCCAGAGCTGGGTGAATCCTAAGCCAAGAGCCAGGAGCTTTCTCTGGGTCCCCTACAGGGGCCCAGGGACTTGTGCCATCCTCCAGTGCCCTTCCAGGTCAAAGCAGAGAGCTGGATTAGAAATAGAACAGCTGGGACTCAAACCGGTGCCCATGTGGGATGCTGGCACTGCAGGCAGTGGCTTTACCTGCTGTGCCACAGTGCCGGCCCCAAGGATAAGCAGTTTTAAACATGGTGGTCAGGGAAGTCTACACTGAGAAGCTGACGTGTGGACAGACCTGTCGACTCCATTAGAAGGCTCACGCTCTGGGAGGCAGAGATTTTTTATTTTTTTCATTTTTTCACTGCTGTATCATTTCTAGAGTCTAGAAAGTACTCAGCACATAATAGATGCTTAGTGTTATTTTTTTCAAAGAGTAGGTGGATCTGGGGAAAGAATATTTTTAGGCCAAAGCAACAGCAACTGCAAAGGCTGAGGTAAGATGGTGTACAATTGAATGTTATTTAAAGTGAATTAATAAATATTAAAATTTTCTCATCAGTTTCATATGTAGTGAATATTGAGAACTCTTTTGGTCCATGATGATTTTTTAGTGTGTAAAGAAGTTCTGAGACCCAGCAATTTATGAAACAGTTATTGGGCTTTGTAGACCATTGTAAAAATGTTAGCGGTAACACCTTGGAAGTAAAAAGACATTGGAGTTGTACTATATAGCATGTGTCAGCAGCTTGGGGCATCTTCCAGTTAAGCTATTTTCTCTTTAGTTGGGGCTTATAGTCTACTAAGAAGACAGACAATAAGCAAAAATAAATTATGTACCAGAAGGTCTTTTAAAAATTAGTAGGAAAATGGGTATTATGAAAAAGTTATGCATGGATTTCAAAATTGTATCAAAATAAACTTCCTTGCAATTCCATTTTCCATTAGCTTATTTTTTGAGAGACAGGAAGACATATGAAAAGAGCTCCCATCGACTGGTTTACACCCCAGAAGCCTGTAAGAGCAGGGCCGGGGCCGGCACTGTGGCTCAATAGGCTAACCCTCTGCCTTGCGGCGCCGGCGCACCGGGTTCTATTCCTGGTCGGGGCACCAGATTCTGTCCCGGTTGCCCCTCTTCCAGGCCAGCTCTCTGCTATGGCCCAGGAATGCAGTGGAGGATGGCCCAAGTCCTTGGGCCCTGCACCCGCATGGGAGACCAGGAAGAGCACCTGGCTCCTGGCTTCGGATCAGCGCGATGCGCTGGTTGCAACATGCCGGCTGCGGCGGCCATTGGAGGGTGAACCAATGGCAAAAGGAAGACCTTCCTCTCTCTCTCTCTCTCTCACTGTCCACTCTGCCTGTCAAAAAAAAAAAAAAAAAAAAAAAAAAAAAAAAAAAAAAAAAAAGCAGGGTCAGGTTATAGCCACAGCCAGGAGCAAGGAACTCAGTCTGAGTCTCCCAAGTGGGCGGCAGGAACCCCAGGCCATCATCACTGCCTTCTTATGTCTGCGTTGGCAGGAAGCTGGAATTGGGAACAGAGCTAGGACTCAACCTCAGCCCTCAGATATGGCTGCAGGCAGCCTAACTGCTGTCAAATAAGTGCTTCAATTTTCCACAAACTTTTTGAAGTCTCTTTGTATACTGTGTCAGTTGGTAACAAATGCAGAGGGAAAATAAAACAGGGTACTAGGAATAGAGAGTGGTGGGGGCAGGGTGTCCCTTCATGTAAGTTTTCAGGAAAGGTTTCTCCAATAATGTGGTGTTTGAATGAAGACCTGAAGAAAGCGAGCAAGCCAGCCATGTGTTCATATGGGGCAGAGCATCAGACAGGGCAATGAGGAAGGATAGAGCACCTGGATGGGCAGCCTGCTAGAAGTATTGACGAGCAGGAGACACCTGACAATGTGCCTGGCACCGTGTAGCAGAGGGCAGTAGACATGAAGAAGGGGTGGCATACAGGTGTTAGCAGATTACTCACTGGACCAGTGTTTTCAGTGGATGTTTTGACCACTCTGTGGAACATAGTCTGGGGAATTCAGAGAGTGGAGTTGGGAACATGCTATTGCAGTAATCCAAGTGAGAGGGTGCAGTGATTCCCACAAGGGTGGTGACACGAGATGGTGAGAATTATTTGAAGATACAACAGACAGGATTTCCTAAAAAACTGACTCTGGAGGTGACAGAAATGAGGACAATTCCGTGGTTTTTGGATTAAGCACCTGCTTATATGGTGGTGGCTATTTGCTGAGATGAGAACACTAAGGACAGAACCCAGACTTGGGGGGTTGGAGAGTGGGATTGGGTTGTGTTTTATATTTGTTAAATCTGAGATGCCTCTCAAATAACATGTAGAAATGTCCAAGAAGCAAGTGATTATGCAAGTTCAGGAGAGAGGAGATAAATATTTGGGTGCTGCTGGCTGTCAGTCCTAGATAGGTAGTTCTTAAAGCCTTGAACTAGAAGAGATTATCTAGAGCAGAGACTTTCAGAGTGGGTTATGTCTCATTAATGGGACGTGAAATCAGTAGTGTGGGGACCAGTGGTTTTTTTATTTTTAATGAAATCAAATGGAAAACATCAGAATATCTCAGTGTCATTTTAAAAAATGTTTTTGTCCTGTAAAGCTTTTTAAAAATAACATGTATATAAATATGTACAGAGATAACTGAACACCAAATCATCATATAAAACTTTTCACTGTAGGTCGTAGTTAAAGTTTGAAAGCCACTGATGTTTGGGAGAGAATATAGACTGAAAAGAGACCTAAAGACTGAGTAAATCCAGGACCGTTTGACGCAAAGGTTGCGGTCATGTGAGGGAATAGCAGAGAGAGGACACAGTGAGGAAAGAGAAGAGAAGAGGGCACTCAGCTGTGACCAGTGTCATGATCAGATTGAAGAAAACGGGCATGCATGAGAATTGGCCATTGGTTATGATAGTGTGAAAATTATTCTTGACCTTGATGAGCTGCTTCTGTGGAGTGGTGAGGATAAGGTCTAATTGCTATAGTTTTATAAGGATTTATTTTATTTATCTGAAAGACAGAGTCACAGAGAGAGAGGTCTTCCATCTGCTGGTTCACTCCCCAGATGGCCGCAATGCCAGGGCTGCACTGATCCGAAGCCAGGAGCCTCCTCCGGGTCTCCCACGTGGGTGCAGGAGCCCAAGGACCTGGGCTGTCCTCCACTGCTCTCCCAGGCCATAGCAGAGAGCTAGATTGGAAGAGGAGAACCAGTGCCCACATGGCATGCCTGTGCCTCAGCCCTGGGTGTCAACCCGCTATGCCACAGTGTCAGCCCCCTAATTGCTGTAGTTTTAAAAGATAGTGGAAAAGGGCCCGATGCTGTGGCACAGTGGGTTAATGCCCTGGCCTGAAGCGCCAGCATCCCATATGGGTGCCAGTTCGAGACCTGGCTGCTCCACTTCTGATCCAGCTCTCTGCTATGGCCTGGGAAAGCAGTAGAAGATGGCCCAAGTCCTTGGGCCCCTGCACATGCGTGGGAGACCTGGAGGAAGCTCCTGGCTCCTGGCTTCAGATAGGCACAGCTCTGGCCCTTGCAGCAACTGGGGAGTGAACCAACGGATGGAAGACCTCTCTCTCTCTCTCTCTCTCTCTCTCTCTCTCTCTCTCTCTGTGTGTGTGTGTGTGTGTGTCTCCTCTCTCTGTGTAACTCTGACTTTCAAATAAATAAATAAATCTTAAAAAAAAAAAAAGTGGAAGAAGAGAACGTCATGACCGACCACAAGCGTGGAAGATTCTTTCAGGGAGTTTGCTGTAAAAAGGAACAGAGTAAGTTAGAAGGGATGAGGGGGAGGGGGCAGAGTTTTTAAAGATGTTAGGTCCTGGAGCTGGCATTGTGGCAGAGCAGGTTAAGTCACCACATGTGATGCTGGTATATGAACTCTGGTTCAAGTCCTGGCTACTCCACTTCTGATCCAGCTCCCTGCTTAAGATGTAGGGTCCTAAATTGATGGGGATAGCTCATCTGGGGTGGAGAGACAGATGAAGAAAAATAGTCCAGTGCAGGAGGCAGTGTGGTTGGCTAAGAGGGGGAGATGGGATCAGGTACACAGGTGGAGGGTGTCTTCAGGCAGTTATGGGAGTAGCTGTCCATTCATTGACATAAGTAGGGGGACAGATGAGATGGGCATAAGAATTGAGTAATGATAGTGGTGTGTGGAAGAAAGTGAAGAGACTACAAACTGTATCAAAGGAGAAATGATTGAAAAAACTGATAAGAATCAGTAGATTGCAAACATCTGTGAGGCACTGAAGGAAACATTATGAGAATGATTTGTTCTTCTACATAGAAATTGAATCCTTGAGAAATTAATGTCTCAGCCTGCTCAGAGATTGCAAAGGCTGCTTCATAAGGTAGGAAGTTGCTTGTCATTGGAGCTGTTCACATGCCATGGGTGGTCAGGAGAGGAAAGCCTGTCAGATAAGATGGTCTTCAGTTGCTGCCTGGCTTTGACCGGTATGTATTTTGTGGTTTCTGCAGCAGTGAGAATAGGGAGTCTACACACCTGAGAATCCCCCAAATTCTGTTCCAAGTTAATCTCTTGCCAGCTGCGTGTTGGGCAAACACTATAAAGCTTTAACTGCAGGTTTTGCCCCTAGGAGAGAGGTAATTAAGATGTTGCAAAATGCCTTTATGAGACCTTGCGTTTTTCCTGAAAACTCTGCTATCATATATGAAGTATTTATATTCCTTTGGAATGCTGGGACTTTGGGGCATTCTCTGAGCCCTGTGCAGCTTGCCAGCCAACTTCCCAAGTCTGCATAGGTTTAAGTGACTTGGCTGCTCTTCGTTCAGGAGCACCTCATTGAGCACCTGTTGTGTTCCTGGAACTGGGCACAATACTGAGCAGAGTAGATTGGAGCCCAGCGTCTGCTTGGGATTTTCTGGTTGTGTTTTCCCACATCCTCAGTAAGGCTTCTTCCCAGTCAGAAGCCTCTTCATCACCCTTAAGAGCCTGGATCCCAGCAATACTCTCAGATTAGTGGGCCAGGTAGGTGTAGGTCTTTTGACCTCTTTGTAACTTATCTCTGTACTTTGGTAGTAGGTATGTTGAGGTTTATCTCCTGTCTTGTCCTGAGTATCTGCAGTGAATGGAGTGGCATTAGGTGATCACAACATGCTTTGTAATTGATTCCTTAAAGGTGTTGCTGAGGTTCTAGAGTCCCCTAAAGAATGCAAACAGATAAGTCCTGTAGGTGCTGTTTTAGTTGCTTCACTTTTCAAATGCAGAGATAACTTATGAGAGGAGAAAGAATCCTACCTTGTGAATCTTTGCTAAGTTTACTTGAAATTGCATATCCACTGATAGCTGGGCAGCTGTATTCCTAGCAAACAGGATCCATCTGGATGCCTGCAGGTCATGGCTCTCTGGCAGCAGGGCGTGGAGCACACATTCCGATGAACTTTTATTTTTAAATCTGTGTTCTCAGGTGTTTTTTCATAATAGGACTTAGACTCTATAGGAGACAAGTGTAGATCGAAAACATGGCTGTGCTGTTGGATGCCTAATGCCTGTTCAGCTTCATGCTGCATTTCCCCATCTGCAATCTGGAGGTAATAGATTCTCCTCCCTCACAGGGTCCCGATGAAGATGCCGTTAGGTATGGATCTGGCACCCACTAATCATTCCATATGTTTTTGCCATTATTGATGGAATTCCTTATATCTTCCTGTTTCAGTGTTCACATTTGGTAGGAACCTGTTGACAGAGATCTTATTCCTTTAGACCCTCCTGTCCAGTGCCATTGCCACACCCTCTAGAACAGATGGAATGTAGAGGGGGAAAGTGATAACGGGACAAAGAAAATTTTTTTAAAGATTTTATTTTATTACAGACAAAGAAAGGGAGAGACAGAAAGATCTTCTATCCTTTGGTTCACTCCCCTGGTGGCTGAAACGACTGGAGCTAAGCTGCCCGAAAGCCAGGAACCAGGAGCTTCTTCCAGGTCTGCCACATGGGTGCAGGGGCCCAAAGGCTTGGGCCATCTTTTGCTTTCCCAGGCTACAGCAGAGAGCTGGATCGGAAGAGGAGCAGTCGGGTCTCAAACCAGCGCTCATATGGGATGCCGGCGCTTCAGGCCAGGGTGTTAACCCGCTGCACCACAGCACCGGCCCCCAAAGAAAGTTTTAAATCAATCTTCTTTCCTTCAAATACAAAGCTATCTAGGGTGGGCCTGTGGTATAGCAATGCTTGGGAACTACCAGCATCCCTTATTGGAGTGTCTAATTTGAGATCCAGCTACTCCACTTCCAATCTAGCTTCCTGCTGAT
Source organism: Oryctolagus cuniculus (assembly GCF_051225735.1). Lineage (NCBI taxonomy): Eukaryota > Metazoa > Chordata > Mammalia > Lagomorpha > Leporidae > Oryctolagus > Oryctolagus cuniculus. Next base: position 89,348,925 of record NC_142875.1, read on the forward strand.
GCACACCCTGGGAAGCAGTCAGTGATGGCTCAGATACTTGGGTCCCTGTCACCCATGTTGGGAGACCTAGATTGAGTTCCTGGCTTCAGGTTTTGGCCTGGCCCAGCGTTGGCTGTTGAAGGCATTTGGGGAATGAACCAGTAGATGGAAGATCCCTGTCTCTCTGCCTTTCAAATAAAAACAAACAAACAAACAAACTAAAAATATACAAAGCTATCTGAGCTCTGTCATTCTGTTATATAGAGTATCCGTTCATTTAGACTTGAGCATGATCTTTTGTTGCTGGGATTTATTTATAAACTGCTAGATGATAATAACAGTGCTACCATTGATTGGGCCTTGTTATGTGCCTGGCACTCCTAAACACTTTACATTTATTACCTTAATTCCTAAAAATCCCTGTGAGTCTCATGAATATTATTTTCATTTTATGGATAAGGAAACTGCAGTATTCTTTTTTTTTTTTTTGACAGGCAGAGTTAGACAGTGAGAGAGAGAGAGAGACAGAGAGAAAGGTCTTCCTTTTTCCGTTGGTTCACCCCCCAAATGGCTGCCACAGCTGGCGCGCTGCACCAATCCGAAGCCAGGAGCCAGGTGCTTCCTTTCGGTCTCCCATGCGGGTGCAGGGCCCAAGCACTTGGGCCATCCTCCACTGCCCTCCCGAGCCACAGCAGAGAGCTGGACTGGAAGAGGAGCAACCGGGACAGAATCTGGCACCCCAATTGGGACTAGAAACTGGGGTGCCAGCGCTGCAGGCGGAGGATTAGCCAAGTGAGCCATGGCGCCGGCCGGCAGTATTCTTTTTGGTTACTTGTTTTTGTGGATTATTTTGGATAGACATTGGCATCAGCACCAGTGGTTGTATTTATTCTGTACTTAGCTCTAATTCAGATATTTTAATGTGTGTTTGGAGCAACAGAACCATGAGACAGAAGTCAGTTCATTTTGATCCATGTTGTCTCTTAGCTGTATAGGTGTTCTTAGCCTATTTATAAGGACAGAGAGAGAACTGCTATGCAAATAAAGAGCAGATTCTGGGAAGCAGGGAGAGGCTCAAACATGGGGGTGTCTCTTCACTATCCTGCTAAGTGTCAGTTTGGTGCAGAAATAAGAATTCATAGGAATCAACACCCTTTCGTAATAAAAACATTCAACAAAATAAGGAATAGGAGGAAGCAACCTCAGCATAATAAAAGTCATTAGTGAAAAACCCGTGGCAAATGTTATACTCAAAACTGAAAACTTTTCCTTTTATGATCAGAAACAAGACAAGGATGCCCATTTCTGCTTCTTCTGTGCAATATAGTATTTGGAAATTCTAGCCAGTGCAATTTTAAAAAAGAAATGAAAGCCACACAAACTGGAAAAGAAAAAGTAAAATTAATTTGTTTGCATGTGATATGTTCTTACACGTAGAAAACCCTAGCATTTCCACCAAAAAAAAACCTGTTAAAACTGATACAAGTACATGAATTAGCCAAGTAGCAAAATATACAAAGTCAACATAAAAAAAATCAGTTACATTTCTATACACTGATAATAAATAATCTGAAAAGGAAATTACGAAAGCACTTGCATTTCAAGTAGTATCAAAAAGAATAAGAATTTACAAAAGAAGTGAAAGACAACATAAACTTGCAAAACATCACTGAAAGCAGCAAAGCACAAATACATTGAACATATTCCATATTCTTTAATAGGAAAATGTAAGATGTCAATATTACCCCAAACAGTCGACAAATTTAATACAACCCAAATCAAAATCCTGATGATGTTTCTCATAGAAATAGAAAACACCATTCTAAAATTAATTTGGAATGTTAAGATACCCCAAATAGCCAAAGCAATCTTTAAAGAGGAAAACAGGGTTGGAGGACTCATACTTCCTGGTTTTCAAAACTTAGTGCAAAGCTATGGCAATCAAAATAATATGATAATTAGACATCTAGACTAATGGAATAGAAGGGAATAGAAATTCCAGAAATAAACCCTAGCATATATAGTCAGATGATATTTGATAAGGATGCTGAGACCATTTAGTTCAGTAAGGGCAGTCTTTTCAATTAATAGTGCATGGAAAACTGGATGTCCACACAAAGGAGAATGAATTTAGACTCCTATGTAATACCATATATGAAAATGAACTCAAGATGAATCAGAGATGTAAATGTAAAGCTTAAAACCACCATACTCTTAGAAGAAAACATAGTACAGAAGCTTCACAGTATTGAACATGAAATGAGTTCTTGAATGAGACACCAAAAAAGAGACAGGCCAAAAAAGAAAAATAGGCAAATTGAACCTCATAAAAATTTTTAAATTGGGTGTCTCCAAAGACACTATCAACACAGTGAAAAGGCAACTCACATAGTGGAAGAAAGTATTTTCAGATTACATTTCTGATAAGGAATTAATATGCAGAATATATCAAGAACTGCTAAGGTTCAACAGCAAACACCCCAGTTAAAGAATGAGAAAAAGACTCGAATAGACATTTCTCCAACGAAAATATATAAATTGATAATAGGTACATTAAATATACTGAGCATCACTAATCATTAGGAAAATGCAAATTAAAATTACAAGGAGATGCCAGTTCACATCCACGAGGATCCCTGTTATCAAAAAATAATATGAATAAATACTAACAGAAAATTGTGTGTTGTAAAGGATGTAGAGAAACTGAATCCCTTATGCCCTGTTAGTGAGATTGTAAAATGGAATAGCCACTGTAGAAAGCAGTGTGCAGCTTCCTCAATTAAAAGTGGAGTTACCTTATGATCTATTCCTGTTCAGGGTATAAAACCAAAAAAATTGAAAGCAGAGTCTCAGAGCATTCATGTACTTATTTTCATGGCAGCATTATTCACTACAACTAATTCATGGAAGCAACCCAGGTATCCCTCAACAGATGAGTGAGTAGGCAAACTTGAGTTTACACATACAATGGACTAATTTTCAGCCTTTTGAAGGAAGGAAATTTGTCAGTGTCACAACCTGAATCAACCTTGGAGACATTATGCTGAGTGAAATAATCACAAAAAGGCAAACACTATCTGATTCCACTTGCATGAGTAGTAGAAGCAGAGATAGAAAGTAAAAGTCAACCCAGGAAGTAAAGGAGGAGTAATGGGGAATTATTTTTTATAATAGATATAGTTTCAGTTTTAAAACATGTAAAGATTTATAGAGATTGATGGTGATGATGATTGCAAAACATTATGACTATATTAATAACTTTCCATTGTTCACTTAAAAATGATTAAGAGGGGCAATTTTTGGCCTAAAGGTTAAGATAGATACTCACGTCCCACATCAGAGTACCTGGGTTCAGTTCCTGGCTCTGGTTTCTGACTCCTGTTTCCTGCTAATGCAGACACTGGGAAGCAGCAAGTAATTGGGTCCCTGACACCCATGTGGGAGATGTAGATTGAGCTACCAACTTTAGCCTAACTCAGTCCTAGCCATTGTGGGTATTGGAGGGGAAAGAACCAGCATATGGGAACATTCTCTCTCTCTCTCTCTCTCTCTCTCTCTCTCTGTCTCTCAAATTTTTTTTTTTTTAATTTTAATGATTAAGATTGGAAATTTGGGGCTGGCATTGTGGTACAGCAGGTTGCTGCACCACATACGGGTGCTGGTTTTGAGTCCTGACTGCTCCACTTCCGATCCAGCTCCCTGCTGACATGCTGGGAAAGCTGTGGAAGATGACTCAAGTGCTTGGGCGCCTTCCACCCACATAGGAGACTTAGATGGAGTTCCAGCTCTTGGCTTTAGCCTGGCACACTCCTGGCCATTGTGGCCATCTGTGGAGTGAACTAGTGAATGGAAGATACACACACACACACACACACACACAATTCTCTGCATTTCAAATAAATAAATCTTTTTTTCTAAATGGAAACTTTATGGTATGTGTATTTTACCACAATTTTAAAATTGAAATAAAAAGAAAAGGATACATGAGAGAACTTGCTTTCCTAATTGTCTTTTGAGCTTGCTTCATTGATACCCAGAGGACTACTTCAGAGCTGTTTCAGTAGCATTAGAGGCCATGGGGAACCCTGTTTGCCGATGTCTGATTCATCCACTAGCATTCTGGTCTCTATGTTACAGTAAGACAGATCAGGAATCCAAGGCATTTTGGTCATTTGAGTCCTTGTTTTTGAAGTCAAACACCAGGGATTTTTCAATAACCTGAAGGTGTATTTTTTAGCCAAGTGTCCTCCCAGTGGCAGTTCCCAAGCAGGCATTCCTCTACACCTCTCCCAGGATCTGATTAGACAGGTCACCCTCCAGGTAGGCTGGGGAAAGAGCATGTCATAGACTATGCCTGCTGCTGTATTAAGAGAATTAACCTTGTCCTTGGTCCTGTTTTCATCAAGGGTAATTCTAGTTTTGGTGTTTTCTTTTTCCTTTTACTATTTTTAAAGATAATTCTCCTCTCCACCCCACTCCTGAACAACTGGCCCACCAATTCTAAGAGCTGGAGATTGAGTGTCATAACCAGTCATGAGTCAGTGACAAGTCTTTTTCTGTTGTTGTAAATAGAAACATGAACTCTGTTCCTGCGTACACTTCATAGGCTGTCTCCCAAGCACGTTCCTCCACTGCCGAGGAATGCACAAAGCTTCTGAGTCAGCAGTCAGCTGCCATGAGACAAAACATGCAGGGCATTGCCAAGTGACAGAAATGGCATGGGTGCCCTGGAAACCTGGCATCACCTCCTCTTCCTCTTCCTTCCCAGCACTTCTTACTTCCCTTACCTCTTACTTCTATGCCGTGGCGTTTCCATTGCCAGGCTTCCTGGCACCTTGTGGCCAGGCTTCCTAATCTCTAGGTTCCTGTGATTATGAAAGTTGATTTTCTCAAGATACTGGGATGAACAGAACAGAACAGAGGGGTAATCCAGGAGAGGCCAGAAGGAGAATGATGTAGTTTTGACCTTCAGGAACGAGGGAAATGGAGGTGGTAACAGGAATGGCCATTTGACTGCCATTCTTTCTGATTGTACTGTGTGATTCAGTGTGCTGGGTAAGTCCCCTTGCAAAGTGACACAGTCCCAGTCCAGCAGAGCCACAGAATAATGCTGTTACAGTCTGGAATTGTCTTCCTGCTGCAAGCATTTGGCTTGCAAAGAAGGAAAAGTGAGACAACCCGGGGGAATTCATCTTGTGTAGCCTTACCATGGGTGCCTGTCACATTGTTCCAGGAACCAACTGGCCTGTATTCATCTGTTGTCATTAATTCCCTGCAGGTCAAAACCCTGTAGTCTGGGTACTTAGGACTTGCTGGCTCTCTGCAGCTCTCCAGGAACTGTGGTTGATACCTGTTAATTGGAAAGTGTTTTGCACAAGCAAAAGATCAGGCCAGTTATTAATGAAGGTGGGAGTGTTTATTTCACACAGAGAGGGCCACAACCAACCGAAGGACAGGATTCTTAGGAAATTAATTCCTGAGACTAACTTTTAGGGGGAGAGGTAAGCACAAGGCAGGCATTGTGACAGGGAAAAGGCTTTTTTTTTTTTTTTTTTTTTTTTAAATTTTTAAAAGATTTATTTTTTTACTTGAAAGGCAGAGTTACAGAGAGAGGAAGGACAGGGACAGGGAGAGAGAGAGAGACAATGAGAAGAAGAGAGAGAGAGAGATTTCATTCTCTGGTTCACTCTCCAAATGGCCGCAATGGCTGGGGCTGGGCCAGTTTGAAGCCAGGAGCCCAGAGCTTCTTCCAGGTCTCCCATGTGGGTGCAGGGGTCCAAGAACTTGGGCCATCTTCCTCTACTTTCCCAGGTGCATTAGGAGGGAACTAGATTGGAAGTGGAACAGCCAGGTCTCAAACCAGTGCCCATATGGGATTCCGGCATTTCAGGCAGAAGCTTAACCTACTTGCTGTATCACAACATTGGCCCAAGGAAATGGGTTTGAAAATAAGTGTTTTGGGATTTTTCATGTGTTGGCTTAGCAAGAACATCATGATTCAGAGTGCTTTGAATCCTGGCAAGGGGTAAAAAGTGGCTCTGTGTCACATCCTTGATATGATATATAGAGAGATCAGATCAGGTATATTCTAAGCTTGCAAAACATTGGGACACTGGTGGAGTTAAAGTTGGCCATGAACACCAGTAGGTGATGCAGGGTCAGGAGTTCACAATGCTGTCTGCTTGCCAAATTGCAAATAAAGTTACAGGAAGAAAGCAAGCAAGAGGCAAAGAGGACCACTCATGTAGCAATTGCTCTGGGTTTTAGTTTCTAGCCATTGGTTGTTACCTGTCACCTTTCTTCTGCCTTTGGATAAGCACATTTTGTTTTTTTCTGCCCATTCGGACTATCTTCTGACTGTCTACCATTTCAAAGATCATCTTTGGCTTATAAGAAAAGGAACAGATTTTTTGGCTGCTACCTAGAATAAACTTTTATGGGAAACTGAAGGCTAGATCTAATTAATTTTTATTTCTGGACTCTGGGCCACATGGGTTTTGGAATAAGCCATGTTTATTAGCAGTATATTTTGTAATATTCAGGGCCAGGAGGGTTTGTTGAGTGACATTTTTGAGATAGGAATCCAAATCTGCATTTCAGGTAGAGAATTATCATCTTCAACTTGTCCTCAATGGCACATGAAGAGTACTATGTCTGTGGCCATAGAAAACATACAGGTAAATGGCAGTTCCTTGTATCCATTCATTACTTTCTGTAGGGAAAGTTAAGACAATATCCAGAAACTAACGCTGTGGCACAGCTGGTTAAGCCACAGCCTGCAGCACTGGCATCCCATATGGACACTGGTTCAAGTCTCAGATGCTCCACTTCCAATCCAGCTCCCTGCTAATGCATCTGGCAAAGCAGCGGAGGATGGTCCAAGTCATTGGGGGCCCCTGCACCCACGTGGGAGACCTTGAAGAATCTCCAGATTCCTGGCTTTGGCCTTGCCCAGCCCTGGTCATTGGTGCCATTTTGAGGGTGAACCAGCAGATGAAAGTTCTCTATTTCTCTCTCTATCTGCCCTTCTCTTGCTCTGTAACTCTGCTTTGAAATAATTACATAAATCTTAAAAAAAAAATCTCCTGTTGACCTGGAATAACCTTGCCGTATTAAGATGTGGAGAGAGGCAGAATGTTGTTTCTGTTCCTCAGAGGGGGATTTTGTTGCCCAGTGACTTACCTATAGTAAAGGCTTCATGACAGAACCCTGGACCTCTTCTGTCTCATTCTGAACTTGGTGCCTGTCTTCTGAGAACTGATTCCATCAGTGCCTACAACTTGGCGGCTCTCACTAAATACTGGTCAGCTTCTTGCTTATGTAGCCCTCTTGAACATAGCCAGCAATAACTCCCTGTCTCCAACTCCCCCCACCTCTGAGAATAAATCCTCTTAAAGTTCTAGTTGAGTCATGCTTTTCACACCAGTGGTACATGGGTGATTAGGGACAATTTTGACCAGAGCATCGGGAATGAGGACTGTGATTGTGTAGTACACTACACTCCCAAGAACTTCAGTATGGAAAGAGAACTTTGAGATCATCAATCTAACCTCCTCATCTTACTCAAGAAAAGGAAAGCCTCACGGGGCAAAGTGACTTATCCAGGGTCTTGCAACCACTGGCATGTACAGTCTCAGAACCAGGGTCATGCATGTTGCACTGCCCTGTCCTACTTCTCCCATCTTCCTGAGGCTTTGTTTTAGTCTTTGATCCTTTGCCTCCAACCTCCCAATAATCAATAAAATGATGATGAATAAAATGTGTCACAAAAGTAGTAAAATAGGTGCCAGGGAGTTAGTGGATAATGGAACACCTAACATGCCATCGCCAATCTTTGGGCCTCTAGCCTGCAGCATCCAGGAGGGCAGTTGTATGGATGTTTATGAAAAGTGGAAGGTGAAGACATCATCCTTATTACTGCAAGATATGACTGTGGGTAAAGTGGAGTGGCTAATCAATCGCCCCACCCTTCCATGTACCACACTCAGTGACATGGCTTTTTGAGTCCTTTAGATTCTTGCTGACTTTTACATTTCTGAATCCTCTGTTCCTTAGCCTGCCCTTCAATTCTCTTCAGGCCGCCCTCTGTTTTTGCTCAGAACATTTTTAGAGGGCTCATTGTCCTCTGCCAGCCTTTTAGAGGTTTCTGCTTCAGATCTCAGCCACAGCCTATGGCTTTTCTCTCCTCATGGCTCTCCTTGTATTATTGTACCAGCTTTCATAGGTTCAGCCACCACCTGTATGCTAATAACTCTCAGATCTGAGTCTGTGTCCCTAGCCCCTCCTCCTGAACTTCAGATTCATACTAGTTCGGTGCAGACCTCAAGCTAGGACCCAAAGAGCTCATATGTAACAGGCAGAAAGGAGAACTTGTCATCCCACCCTCACTGAAGAATGCCCCTAGTCTTAATCTGTTAACCTCTGTCACCATTTACTCAATGGCCTAAGTTGGATGCCTGGGCATTATTCTTGACTCCTTAATCTGTGAGTCACTCGTAGGACTGCCTGTTTTACTTCTTTTCCCATATCATCCACTTCTTCCCTGCCTGACTGACTCTTTTCCTGGAACACTCAACTGTCACCTGCTGGAGATTTCATCTTCTGTAAGGACTCCACCTCCCTGTTATTTAGGTTCTTTTCTTGTGTATTCCCCAAATCTCTTATTCCCCTTTCTCCAGTGGTACTTAGTTGACTACATTGTAGCATTTTGTTTATGGTCTTATCAACTAGATTGTGAGACCTTTCAAAACAAAGAACTGTCTTGCTCACCTTTCCATCTGCAGTCTTGGATTGAGCCTGGAGTCCCGAAGTACACATTTGTTGAACCAATGAATGTTAACACCTGGAAACTCTACTTTGGGAAAGAATATGTCTTTGGAAACATATGTGTAGGCACAGAAATGCTAACCATGTCTTTTTCTGTCTTTTTGTTAGATTAATGTGACAGAGTCGGGTGGACCAGTAGCCATCACCCTGCCCCCTCTGTGGGGAGGTGCTGAGAGTGGATAAGCATGGAAGAGAGGAAGCATGAGACAATGAACCAAGCTCATGTTCTCTTTGACCGGTTTGTCCAAGCCACCACCTGCAAGGGAACTCTCAAGGCCTTCCAAGAGCTCTGTGACCACCTGGAACTGAAGCCCAAGGACTATCGCTCCTTCTATCACAGGCTCAAGTCCAAGCTTAACTACTGGAAAGCCAAAGCCCTCTGGGCAAAGCTGGACAAACGGGGCAGTCACAAGGACTACAAAAAGGGAAAGGCGTGTACTAACACCAAGGTAAGTGTTTGGCTGCTCTATGGCCCAGGGGTCACTGATATGAAACTTCAACCAGATCCTAAAGAGAGGGTTAAGTAGAGGTTACTGAGTGAGAGCCAGATCGAGTCTACCTACAGTCTAATGTGGACGATAAGCTTCTGCCTTGTCAAAACTTTGTGGATTCATTACCTGTGTTCGTTTGTTCCATGATCCAGATTCTAGTTTAAGCATATTTCATATTTTTACATACTAAAATTCAAAGCTTCAACTATTTAAAAAACAACCCTGAAGTCAGGCAGATAGAATGTTTTATTTTGCTAACTTCCATTGAACCTCACATTGTTAAGATACAGGTGTCACTTAACCGGAAGTAGCCAAGCCCATTTAACATCCTGTGAACATGGCTTTGTGGTTCCTGGCATGTCAGATTTACAGTCATCATTCCATTCTCAGTAACTGATCAGGTGTGGTATTTGCCAATTTGAAGATTTTCCCCAAGCTTTAGACTTGTTCCCATCTCTATTCCAAAAGTCTATTTTGATTCATATAATAGTCACTTTTAAAAAAGACTTATTTATTTATTTAAAAGTCAGAGTTACAGAGAAGGAGAGGCAGAGAGAAAGAGAGAGTGAAATCTTCCATCCTCTGGTTCACTCCCCAAATGGCTGTAATGGACAGAGCTGGGCCAATCCAAAGCCAGGAGCCAGGAGCTTCTTCCAGGTCTCTCCCACATGCATGCAGGGGCCCAAGCACTTGGACTATTTTCCTCTGCTTTCCCAGGCACGTTAACAAAGAGCTGGATCAGAAGTAGAGGGAGCTGGGACTTGAACTGTGACCCTTGTAGTATGCCAGCACTGCAGGCGGCGGCTTTACCTACTATGCCACAGTGCCAGCCCCAAGCAAGGGCTTTATTTTTTTTTTTAAAAAAAGAAAGCTTTTATCTAATAAAAATTTCATAGATACAGCTTTTGGATTATAGCGGTTCTTCCCTCTATACCCATCCTCCCACCCCAACTCCTTTCCCACCTTCTACTCCCTCTCCCATCCCATTCTTCTTCATTAAGATTCAGTTATAGTTATCTGTATATACAGAAGATCTCTATACTAAGTAGAGATTTCAATAGTTTGTACCCATACAGATAATCAAAGTATAAAGTACTGTTTGAAGACTAGTTTTACCATTAATTCTCATAGTACAACTCATTAAGGACAGAGGTCCTACATTGGGAGCAAGTGCACAGTGACTCCTGTTGTTGATTTAACAATCGACACTCTTATTTATGATGTCAGTGGTCACCCGAGGCTCTTGTCATGAGCTGGCAAGGCTATGGAAGCCTCCTGAGTCCACAAACTCCGACATTATTTAGACAGGGCCATAATCAAAGTAGAAGTTCTCTCTCGCAAGGGCTTTTGAATGAAGTGCTTCTGCTACTGTCTTCAAAATTTATAGGAATAGGGGCCAGCTGGTCATTGCTGCTATTTGGGGAGTGAACTAGCATATAGAAGACCTCTCTCTCTCACACACACTCTCTCACTCTCTCTCTGTCTTTCAAATAAATAAAATAAATCTTTTTCTAAAAATGTATGGAAATAAAGTTTCCATGAAGCAGGTAAGCTTCGACAAAATCCTGACGTATAGTCGTCTGTGGGGGAGTAGATGTAAGGAGGTGGAGAAGGAAAGATACATTTCCTGATTCTTTCATTATGAGAACACTTTCTGTGAGAAGTTTGGAAAAAGCTAGCAGAGGCATAAATTTGCAAATGACTTATTTTGTCTTTTCACCATGTTTAATTTGCACTGTGTGGATACCTGAAGACCCACTCCCAGTGGATTTGCATTGAGGTAGATACTCATCAACAAAATTTAGGAAATGTGAAAGCATGACTTTTGTGAATGAATACCAGACTTCTCTTGAGAACAAAAGGAATGCAAAGCCAAAACCCTTGTGTGGTTCCTTCTATACATATAAAGTAATTAAGTGTCCAGTCTTCCCATTAGTTCTTCTCTGGAGTATAGATTTTTAAGATTGCTTTCCTGGACTTTCAATCTGGGAATGGTGATTTTTGAACTGTTTACAATACTTAAAACTTTGGCTCTTGATAGTTGCCAAATAAACAGTAGACCCTTTTCAGCACTGTAAGGTTGCCTAGACTATGTAGGTAATATCTGTCTCCTTAGAAACTTTCCCCTAAACCTTCTGTTGATGGAAGATTAGATGTGATTTTTATGTCATTTGTTGAAAAGGTGACCCACTTAAATATATTGCAGGTGTTACAGGCTCTCCAAAGTGATCATGTATTCCATTTATGTCTACTATTGACAAGACGGGCTTCTTTGTCCATGGCAGTCACTGTCTCTTCATTCAGTCCACTCTGGATATTCTGTTGTGACCCAAATATGTTTGAAAGTTTCTTGGTAGAGGGAAAGTAGCCCCACTGGAGGTTTTAGGGAATGATGGTTATGAGATCATGAAACTTCTCTAGAAATGTTTCTCAGAAGATGCTGCCATTGCCCTGAACAAGCAGCTGTGTTTTTTAGTGTCTCATCATTGGAGCTGGCCCCTGTGGTCTACGGACAGCCATTGACTTATCTTTATTGGGAGCCAAGGTGGTCGTTATTGAGAAACGGGATGCGTTCTCCCGCAACAATGTCTTGCATCTCTGGCCATTCACCATACATGATCTGCGAGGTCTGGGTGCCAAGAAGTTTTATGGCAAATTCTGTGCTGGAGCCATCGACCATATCAGTAAGTAAAGCCAGTTCTCTTGTAGGATTTCATCCCTACCCTCATCTGCTTGTCAAGTCGAAGGACAAGTAGATTATCTGTGGAATTCATAATCGACAGCCCAGTTGGCTCTTATCATTTCAGGATCTATTTTGTAGCAAGCAGACTCTGCTTGTAGTCAGAATAGCTGTTATGTGGTGGGTTTGGAATCTAGGATTGTTATCTGCAAGTGCATCTCCTGGAAGTAAAGAATTTGACCTAAACATTTCTAAGTTAGATCTTGGACTTTTACTGAGCACTGGCAGTGTGTGGGGCAGGTGCTGGAGCCATGCTGTGGGAAGCATCACTAATACGGGCTTCAACTCCTTGGTGATGTTTAGTCCAGTGGAACTAGGACCCAGGTATATGGCTCTCTGTAATGTGATCTGATACACTTTCCTAATAAAGAACAAGTACTCTGGAGATACAGGGCTGGGTAAACCACACTTAAAGAAGAAGCAGAATCCTAGGTGGTCACAAATGTCGATAAAAAGTCGATAGTGGGGTTCCTTTGGTTAGGTGACTCTCATGAAGTCCACAGCCAAATAACTCTTGGCATACTCTTGACATCTCCAGGCTCATCTTGGGCCTGTGCTTTTCTGAACCCCACAGGATGAATACAAGTTATTATAGTTAGTAATGTTTTTGTGACTGTAAGAGACCTATCTATCTGAAAAGCAGTTCAAAATAAACAGTGTCTGTGTTTTGAAATTGAAATCTTTTTGTATTATCATTAATGATTCCCGGGAAGCTTTATCAAGGAACCTTTGTTCCGAGCTCCTCCAGATGTATCCTGTAAATACATTCAGTCACTGAACATTTCACTGAAGCGGTTGTGCCAGTTTATCAAACGTTGGCCGACAGCTGCCACATTCCACTGGAGGAGAAAGCACTCTACTCGTTTGTTGGGCTGTAATTTGCAAAGCATCTTGGAACCCACAGTTGTCTGCAAAAATAAAATGCGTGCTAGCACGGGATTTAATGCGTCTTGGGAGTGTGACTCAGAAGGGTGGTGGTTGTGGTAAACTGGGGAAAATAACCAAGATCACCCAGAGGAGGATTAGCATGTGCTTCTAGCAGATTAGTCACAGACTGCAGGTATGTTTGGTCTCGAGAAGATCAAGGGTCATGAATTCAGTGGATTTTTATGCCTTATGTATGGCAGAATTTATCTTGGGATTGAGAATCTTAGATCAGGGACTAGATTTTTGTCTCTGTATACTTGCTATGGAAGCCCTGTTTGGCACTAGTCAGTACTCAGTGAATAAATCTCATTGGTATAATGAGCAAGATTTTCAGTCGTTTTGGACCTTAGTCTCCACAACTGTAGACTAAGGATGAGAGAGGGAGTTGTGAGAGTGTACAGTTGGACTGTGATTTTCCTTCCTCATCTCATACAAATGTATGGAGATCAATGAGGTGGAATGGGATGAAAGAGAGATGCTGTATGCATATCAGAAGTAGTGCAGAAACTCTGCATCAAACTGTGGGTGCACATCATCCATCTCCCTTGGTGAGTACCATATCCTATCTGGATTGTAGATGCTGCTAGTAATGGTAGCTCTGACTGCATCAGGGGAAGATGGGATCAGGCGAGTTCGGGGTGGTATGGCCGTAGACCAGGGAAGTGGGAAGGAAAGTCTCCTGTTGGCCATGATCCTGCATTGTCTCAGAGCTTTTAATTGTTTAGAACAACTAACCTAAGAGGTGCAGTTGCCTTGTGTATCTTTCTAGAAGAGTTCTTCCAGTAAAATATATTTACTCTTAGAAAAAGAAAGAAAGAAGTTATGGAGCATGGCTTGGAAAATATCTCCTGCTGCAAAAGGCATTGGAAATCTGAATAAACTATGCATAAGTGGATGGGTGGACCATGAGTAGGAAACTGCTGCTGGTGACTCTTTTCCCAGTATAGTTTCCCCAACATAATCTTTGTATTCACCTAGGTATCCGTCAGCTCCAACTAATACTCTTGAAAGTAGCCTTGATCCTAGGCATTGAAATACATGTCAATGTGGAATTCCAAGGACTTGTGCAGCCTCCCGAGGATCAAGAGAATGAACGTAAGTTGTATTGGACAAATGAAGGCATTAAAGGGCATTGGATTGGTGAGAAAGGATGAGCTCAAGGAGAAAACTAGAGGAACCTATAAATCATTTTCTGTAAGTTAAAGGGCTTCTCCATATGTATAGCCTGTGTCTTCATGGACTTTTGGCTTCATGAAGAGGCCTTTGATGTAGTAATAGCATTGCCAGCACTTATACTATAGAAAATTCTGTGGTTGAGAGGTTGCTTTGTGAGCCCTCTTCAAAGCTTCTTACTTTCTGTGGTTTGAACCCCATGTTACACATGTTGTTTTGGGTTCAGGGTTCTGTGTAGTCTGTATGCCTGGGTATGGATGTGTCACTATGATGAAGACCTTGCCTTTGGTCCACAGGGATAGGTTGGAGGGCACTGGTACACCCCAAAACTCATCCTGTATCAGAGTATGAATTTGAAGTGATCATCGGTGGGGATGGCCGCAGGAACACCTTGGAAGGTATTGATCTAGGGTCCTTTGTCTTGTTCATAGCAGAGTGAAAGCCTATCCTTTTCTACCCTGAGGTAAGATTTTTGTCATCAGAGTCCATATTCCTAAGAATCTGCATGTGTGCTCCATATTCTAATTGATAGGCCCAGCCTTCCTCTTGACACGGTGTACTTGGATCACATCTTACAAGGCATTCATGTCAGTATAGCTAATTCAAGGATGAGCTATACTTTTAGCGGTGACCCTGCAGGATTTAATCTGCATCTAAAAAGGATTCCATCCTCCCCTCCCCACTAACACACATACACAGGGATTCTGTTTTTGAAAAGGTTGGTCAGGTTTTGGTTATGTTGTTTGGCAGGTAAACAACTTATTTTCAGATAGAGAAGAGCTGGCCTAAAATTTTCTCATTTATTCCGGTTCTATAATTTCCCTGATGTCTTTATCAACACACACTCCCTCAATTAAAGTGATCTTCCTTCTTCTCTAGCCAACTATTGCCACCTCTGGAAATTTCTTTTCCTCCAGGATTTCGTCGGAAAGAGTTTCGTGGCAAACTGGCCATTGCCATTACTGCAAATTTTATTAACCGAAATACAACAGCAGAAGCCAAAGTGGAAGAGATCAGTGGTGTGGCTTTTATATTCAACCAGAAGTTTTTCCAGGAACTGAGAGAAGCTACAGGTCAGTAAAGAGGCTGCCAAAGCAGTACTGGTGACTTTCTCCCTGGGGTCTGAAGGGTGGGTAGCAATTTGGAAAGAGTTGGTAGAAGGCAAATTAATATTTTGAAACAAATCAATAAAGAGAAGCAACACCCAGATCCATCAATCGCTGAGGAAGATTTAGAATCCTGGAGAAGTCCAGTGACATTGCTGTGGAGTCTGTCCTCCCATTCTTTGTTCTTGGCTGTTGCTTCCCATCACTGGACTTCTCCACTATTCTAAATCCTCACAATGACAGGAAGCTCTGGGTTTTGTTCTCTTGTATTGATTTGCTTTAAAGTAATAATTCTGCAACCAACTCTTACCAAACCCTACTCCTCTGCTAAGTCAGGGTACTCAGTGTACCTGGCTGCTGATGGGTAGTTCCTGATTTTATTGAGAACCTGACTTTAGGTATTAAGTATGAGGTCTTTTTCCAAGTGCTAGTTTGGACTGAAAGCAAACCATGTGCTAGATCAGAGTGAGACTGTTCTGTGATAGCTTTTGAATAGATTAACTCAGATAATTTTCTGCAACATAAAGGTGCCTTCATTTTCTGTTTTCTTGAACATGACTACTATTTCATTTATTTTTAGATTACTCAAATTAAAAATTAAATAGTTCAGTATCTACTTCCAGGCACTATCCTGTTCTTAAGATTCTGGGAGGTTCCTCCATCTTCCTTAATGACCACCAGAGAGGTTTAACATGATAACCCAAACCCTCTTATAAAGCTAGTCTTTCTCCCTCCCCTCCCCAATCCTCCCCTTCCCTATCTCTCCTCTCTTTTCCTCTCCTCTTCTCTCCTCTCTTCTCTCATTCTCTCTCTCTCTCATTTCTTTCTTCGTCATTTTTGTTTTCCCATATTTATATTTATTTTCGAATTTTTTCAATTTATCATTATTTATTTTATTTATTTGAAAGGCAAAGAGAGATATAGATGTCTCCCATCTGTTTGTACACACCCCAAATGCTCGTAATATCCAGGGCTAGGCCAGGACAAAGCCAGGAGCTGAGAACTCAGTCTAGGTCCCTCACGCGGGTAACAGGGACTCAAGTACTTGAACCATTATCTGCAACCTCCCAGGAAGCTGGAATGGAGAGCAGAGCTAAGATTCAAACCTGGCACTCCAATATGGGAGGCAGACATCCTAAATGATGTCTTAATCTCTAGGTCAAATGCCCACCCCTTCCTTTTATCATCATTCATTGTTTAGGATAACTTAGGATACTGAACGAATCCTAGAACGATACGACAAGAAGCAACAATCCCCAATTTTCATGAACTACATGTGCAGTAAGTAAGAATCTGGATTTAGGCATCTTTCCTTAGCTGGAGTTTTGCAGTCCTTGTCTCTGTAGATCCATGAACAACCATTCTGGCTGTCCTTGTGCCCTACCCTCAGCAGACCCTTATCTGTGCCTGTTTGGTTGTTTTCTTCTCAGGTATTGATTTGGAGAACATCGTCTACTATAAGGATGACACACACTATTTCGTAATGACAGCCAAAAAACAGAGTTTACTGGAGAAAGGCGTGATCTTGCATGTGAGCAACAGCTTTCTTTCAAACCTCTTTCTTATTGAACCGTTTAATATGATTACCAAGAGAAAGAATTTTATTTTCTGATGGGATTTTAATGGATGGAATTGAAAATGAGCACTGGAGGTATTACCTGAGAATAGAATCCCTGATATTTTTAGTTTAACTGTAAAAATTTTTTATTAAGGAAAATTGCAAGTATATACAAAAGTAGAGAGAATAATAGAGTGATCTCTCTTGTGCCCATCATCTAGCTTTAACAACTATCAACACATAGCCAGTGTGTGTGTGTTGTTTTTTTTTTTTTTAAGATTTATTTATTTATTTGAAAGAGTTACACAGAAAGAGAAGGAGAGACAGAGCAAGAAAGGTCTTCCCTCCACTGGTTCACTCCCCAGTTGGCCACAATGGCCGGGGCTGCACAATCTAAAACCAGGAGTCAGGAGCTTCTTCTGGGTCTCCCACGTGCGTACAGGGGCCCAAGGTCTTGGGCCTTCTACTGCTTTCTCAGGCTGTAGCAGAGAGCTAGATCAGAAGTGGAGCAGCCAGGTCTAGAACCGGCGCCCATATGGATGCTGGCACTGCAGGTGGCTTGACCTGCTACGCTACAGCAACAGTCCCCAGCCCATTCTCCCGTTCCACCATTGAACTGTATGAAAGTAAGTCTCAGATATCATCCTATGCATAAATGTTCAGTTTAATACTGGGTTGTTTGATTTTGATTATAATGCATTCCATATATAACTGGGAATTGGTTTGTTAATAGATCATAGAGGAAGGGGATTTGTCCAAGAAGTAACTGGTGTTTGTGGGAGCCTGGCAGTAGTTCTGGTTTTACAATGGAAAAAGTTGTCAGAAGTCCAGACAGCATGGTCTAGGTCAAGATATATAGGCCTTTTTATAACAGAACAGCAAGGACTTAATGTCAGGGCCAGTTTAGCCTTTTTTTGAGTTCATTGTATACCCTGAGATGAGGATCTGAGCTCAGAACCACAGGGCAGAGTTACTTAAGGAGCCTTTCTTGTTAGGTTTCATTGGTTTAAACATAAGAATCACTGTCCCCTTGTAATGAGGATAGAGGCAAAGAGGTATTAGATGACCTGATTTAGGCTGGTACAGTTCCCACCAGAGACTCATGGCTGAATGTCAGGGAGTCCTTGTCTCTGCAGGATGGGAATGAGTCAAGTCGTGTGAGTCTGAATTACACCACTGCCTTATCTGAGAGCAGAGTGGAGAGCAAGTGATGAGCACGTGCCTGCAGCACAGAGACTCCTTTTGCCCAAGAACTGCGTGTCTGTTTCTCACATAGAGGTCCTGTGTGTGTGCAGAGAAGCAACCATTCTACCCAAGAGGTGTTGGTTCAATGCTTTAGAAAATGAGCTTGTTGATTATCTGGGGCTGTTATTTTCCCATAAGTAAGAAATGGCCGTGATAAGTACAGTGTGCTGTCTAGGTGGAACCATGGTTGTCAGTTGCAATTAGATGGGAAGAGTCCAGAATGCCAAGACCTGATTTATTCTGCCTTTTTATTTTTGTGGAAGGCAGGAACCAAGTCTCCTGTGTGTGCTTCTAAAACTAAACCCATTGTAACTACTTACTCAGTGCTGAACAAACACTATTTTCACAATCAACTTGAGTGCTTGGTGTTTAACATCTTGTAGTGGTAGCTCAAAGCATCATCAGAGGCACTCAGAAACCATGGGTCCCACTTGAGGAGAATAAAGAACTTGGCTTAGTATGCCAGGAACTTTCAAGGCAAAAAAGGGATTTTTCATTCCTTTATGAGGGTTCTTCAAAAAGTTCTTGGAAAAATGAAGTTAAAACAGTAAGTTTGTTTTGGTGCAAGACAGTTTTGAAATCTGAACATAGTTTTTTCATAGTATGCATTTCCATGAACTTTTTTGAAGACTCCCAGTATGTGGAAAGCACTGTCATTGCTTGTGTCAGTGGGTTTCCATAGAGCCTTTGAGAACGTTATGTGTTGTTCTGAACACCTCTGGCCCATGTTCCTCCTCAGCCTCTTGGACCACTGTTGCTTCTACCTCCACATCTTCTTTGCTCTAAGGCTTTTGAGTTCTTCCTTTGGAGATGACAAATTGTGCACAGCTGAGTGTTTCATGTGCCCTCCCACCCCCACCCCACCAGTTGCCAAAAGCTACTTGCTACCCAGAAGATATTGTGGAAGATAACATAGACTACAAAATGCTTTTACAGCTTAAACGGTACCATCATATAAATTATTATATTTGATACCTGGAACAACTCATTGAGGCAGATTGGATGGGTTCAGAGTGGTGTGCCTTGCTCCAAGAGAATGGAAAAGCCAAGACTGTATTTTTGGGGGCAGAGTCTTTACTACCTTAGAAACAGCCCCCACCTCCAGTTCCCTTTTTAGTTTGTGAAATAGATGAAGCTTGGGAGGGTGAAACTGCTTTGGGGGAAAGAAAAGCTGAGAGATGAGGTTCTGTCTGGCACATGCAGCATGGCTCTGGCTGGCTAAGCCTGTCAATCCGCGCCTAGGCTGTTCCATCTTGAGCCTCTCCCCTCTCTGGAGACAGGACTACGCTGATACAGAGCTCTTGCTTTCCCGGGAGAACGTGGACCAAGAGGCTCTGTTGAACTACGCCAGGGAGGCAGCGGACTTCTCCACACAGCAGCAGCTGCCCTCTTTGGATTTCGCCATCAATCACTACGGGCAGCCTGACGTGGCCATGTTTGACTTCACTTGCATGTATGCCTCCGAGAATGCTGCCTTGGTGCGGGAGCACAACGGACACCAGCTTCTAGTGGCTCTGGTTGGGGATAGCCTCCTGGAGGTGAGTGAGAAGGGTGGCAGCACTTGATGGCGAGGCAGTGGCAAGGAGCCACATCAGGACTGAATCTCGGTGTTCCCATTGTGGAGGAAGCATCTTCAGCATTGCAAAGCATGGGGAACCTCCTCACGGAGCTGTACCCACCAGCATGCAGGGTGGATTACAGGACACTGGGAACCCTGACTTGCCAGGTGTGGGTGGGAGCGCTGTGGCTCTTTGTGCCTGCCCCTGTGTGGGTTTGTGAAGTACAGGAGTCTGGTGTCTGAGCAGTCGCTGAACAGTACTGTCAACGGCAAGCTCCTTCTTAGTTCCTCAGTTTAGTTTCCCTCTTTCAAAGGGGATTCATTTTAATTCTTTGTCTTCTGTCTTCTTCATAGCCTTTCTGGCCAATGGGAACAGGAATAGCCCGGGGCTTTCTAGCTGCTATGGACTCTGCCTGGATGGTACGAAGTTGGTCTCTAGGAACAAGTCCCTTGGAAGTCCTGGCAGAGAGGTAATAGGAAGTGACCCTGCCTTTTTTCCACGAAGGATCTGTGAGAAAGTGGTGATTTACTCTGTAGGCAAAACACAAGTCCCCCCCTTCCTTCCTTCTTTAGTCCTGTCTTTATTAAGACTATTTCATAAAATCATAGAAAATTCAAGATTATCTAATCCACCTGCTCTTCTCTTATCCCTTTCCAAATTGAATTGACAAATGGTATCTGAATCTTTGTAGACCATTGATTCCTTTATGACAGTTGTAGGAACAAATACTTTGAAATAGTAAATTAGATCCTCTTGTCTTTAAACCAGCAAGACTTAAACTAATGAAAGAAGAGAAGAAATTAAAAGTGATAGAATTAAATGGCAAACATCAAATTGCTTATAAATGTTTTTCTAACTCATATATGTCAGATATTTTCAACCAGGTTTTTGCAACTGAGGTAAAAATCCTAGGATTTGCTTGCTGATAAAGGGCCAATGCCTTGACTAGAGGAACTAAAGAGAGAAAATTTTCTGGATGAAATTGGTAATCAATATCATTTTACCACTTTAAATCTGTTGCTTAAAGTATTCTGGATAAATACAGTGTCAGGTTCTTTGTTAATCTGTGATTTGATGTCCTTTTAAAAAATTTAATTTATTAGAAAGGCAGGAAGACACAGACAGATCTCCCATTCCCTAGTTTACTCCCCCAAATGCCTCCACCAGCCAGTGGAGGCAAGGGCCAAAGCCAGGAGCCACGAGCTTCATCTAGGTCTCCCATATGGATGGCAGGGGCCCAAACAGTTGAGTCATCTTCCACTGCTTTCCCAAGGCCATTAGCAGGAAGCTGGATCAGAAGTGGAGCAGCCGGGAATATGAACTGGCACCCATATAGGATGCCAGTGTCACGGGCGGCAGCTTTACTTGCTACACCACAATGCTGGCTACCACTTGGACCATCTTCTGCTGCCTTCCCCAGGCACATTAGCAGGAAGCTGGGTCAGAAACAGAGTACCTAGGACTTGAACTGCCACTCCAGTATGGATGTAGGTGTCCCAATCAGTGGTTTAACCCACTGCACAACAATGCCAGCCCTCTCCATCTGTAGTTTTCTTAGAAACTAATTGGCATTCTTGAAAAAAATAAAAGCAAAACAGTAAATTGATCATCTTGAAAGATGTCAGGCATTTGTGACTGCCCACAAACATTATGCCTGGTCTTCTCCTTTGTGTTTAGCTAGTCCAGTGCTTGTGGAGTCACCAAGGTGCTAGGTGTGAGAAGCAAGGACTGAGATGGGGTTGGAGGAAACTGATGGAGGATGGGGATTTGTGATTTGGTGGACTCTCAAAAAATAGAAATATTATAAAGAGGAAGAGAGGTGTTTCAGGTACTTGTCAGTGTGCTGAGTAGATCATTGTTTGTTGTTGCAGGGAAAGCATCTACAGATTACTGCCCCAGACCACCCCTGAGAATGTGAGCAAAAACTTCAGCAAATATAGTATCGACCCTGTTACTAGGTATCCTAATATTAATGTCAACTTCCTCCGACCAAGCCAGGTAAGAACCTTCCAGTACATATGGACCCATTCTCATGACTGATCAGAACTCTGATATACTGAAGTGTATATAGCCATGTTTGCTGCTAATACCAAACATAAACACACTTTTAGTGATCAGTTAGCTGTTGCTCTGAATTGGCGGAAGTGGGTGTCATTCTCCATCCACAGGTCAGCTGCTACGGCATGGAGGCATTAGGTGACTTACAGAACGAATATCAAACATGACAAAGACAGTAGCTCCAGGACTTTGTCCCAGGCTCTTAATTCAAACTGCATATTGTAGGGAAGAATGCTTGTTCAGTCATCAGAGACATGGCTTCCCTTCGTGTTACTGGCACTCACATTTGTGACCTGAAAACCTGCATTTCACTTTTTCAGAACTTCAGGGTTTTTTGTTTGTTTTGTTTTAAAAAGATTTATTTGAAAAGGAGAGAGAGGGAGGGAGAGATGTCTTCCATTCAGTGGTTCACTCCCCAGAAGGAGCCAGGAGTTTCATCTGGGTCTCCCACATGGTTGCATGGGCCCATGCACTTGGGCCATCTTCCACTGCTTTCCCAGGTGCATTAGCAAGGAGCTGGTTTGGAAGTGGAGCTGCTGGGACTCAAATTAGTGCCTATATGGGATGCCAACACCACAGACAGTGGCTTAATCTGTGCCATAGCACCAGCCCCAGAACTTCCATTTTTCACTTGAAAAATGGAGACGATCATTCCTGTCTACTCAAAGTATCATTCTGAGGGCACTTGGAAGAACTTTGAAAGATGAAAACCCTCTCTTAAGTATAAGATGTTATTACTGAGAATGATCTTACAGTAAGAATTAATCTTACAGTAATAATTCTGAGTTCAAAAGTTTTTACATGGCAATCTCTTTGATATATGAGTATTTGTCTATATTATTATTTAATAATTTTATCCTTCTTTTGTCTGAAATTTGCACAATTAAGCCTTTTGTATGTAGGTGTGGTTGAGTTTCTGAAGAGTCCATATTCTGCAGTTAATGGGCAACGATGGTCAACAGAGGCTATTACAGGGGCCTGCATTACTGTACACTCTTCTCTGTTTCTCTATAACCTTACCTCATCCTTACAGAATTTAAAGGCCATCATCATCATAACTTCTGCATAATCTTCACCCAGACTGCTTTCTCAGTCTTTTACCTTAGTCCTTCTGGTCTTGGGGTCTTTTGTTACTTGGTGTTTATCTGCCTTCTTTTTCACTTTCTGCCAGGTACGCCATTTATATGACACTGGAGAAATGAAAGATATTCATCTGGAAATGGAGAACCTGGTGAATTCCCGAACCACTCCAAAGTTGACTCGCAATGGTAAGTTCTGGTGATGACCTTGTTTAGTGCTGGTAACCTACTCAGAGAAGCCTGTTCTCATGCACTGAGCTGTTACACATGTGTAGAACTGACTGAGGCAGTTTTTACTCTAAGGACATTTTCATCCTGACAAGGGGAGGATGCCGCTAAACCTCTGACAATGCCCTAGACTGGTCCCCACAACAAAAAGTTGGGAATATGGAGATAAATCACATATGTATATGGGTGCTGGAGTTGGGAGAAGAGAGAGAGTATACTAAGGTTTTGGGGAAGATTTTATGGAAAAAGTAGTGGCATACCTTGCTCCTATGACATTGCAAGGATATGGTAAAAAGTTGTTGCATATTTTGCATGTCTTGAGGAATCCCTGAGGATTTTTATGAAGGAAGAGTGGCGTTGAATACCCTCAGTCAGCTCCCTGTAAGATGGACTGGAGAAGGAAATGCCAAAGGCAGGAAACCAGTTAGGTAGTTCAGCTACAGGTGGTTAAGGCCTAAATCTGGCACTAGTGCTGGATGGCAAGAGGAGTAGATAACAGAGCATAGTTAGAGGGACTTGGAGTTTGGGGTAAGGTGGGGCCAGGTCCCACTCCAGGCTCTGCTGCTTGTGAAGTGTGTAGCCCTCAGCAGGTTATTGAGCATCTCTGAGCTTTGTTTTCTTTGTCTGTGAAGTGACAGTAGCAATGCCTACCTTCCACAGAGCATGAGGATTCTGTGACATGTATAGTGTGCTCATGTGCTCATTATGCTGCCTGGCATGCAGTGAATGGTCAGAATGACAAACACTTTGTCACTGCCATTACTAGTTATGTGAGAGAGAATATTGAGCCAAAATCCATAGGCATTGGCCATTGATTGCCCTTTGGGGCAAGAGATAGGTCTTAGTGGATGGAGCTATATCAGTCCAAAAAAAGAAATGGGGCAGTGAGATGGTCTAAGTTCTGTTTGGACGTTTTGAAGTAAGCATGCTGTGGCTCTCAGAGTGGGTGTGAGGAGCCACAGGCAGTTGGAAACATCTTTGTTTTCTCAGCTGAGCTGTCACTTTCTTGAAAGTAGAGACGGCATATCTAGTAACTATTATTTCAGAGCCTGAAAGATTGAAGTTGCCCAGTGCATAATGATGGATGGATGGATGGATGGACGGATGGACGGACTCAGGAGGCATCTGAATAAAATTAGTCTCTGAGCCAAGAGTTGGAGTAGCTCTGTGTGTAGCTTTGGAATACATTTTCCGGCCGGCGCCACGGCTCACTAGGCTAATCCTCCGCCTCGAAGCGCCGGCACACCGGGTTCTAGTCCAGGTCGGGGCGCCAGATTCTGTCCCGGTTGCCCCTCTTTCAGGCCAGCTCTCCGCTGTGGCCAGGGAGTGCAGTGGAGGATGGCCCAAGTGCTTGGGCCCTGCACCCCATGGGAGACCAGGAGAAGTACCTGGCTCCTGCCATCGGATCAGCGTGGTGCGCTGGCCGCAGCGCGCTGGCCATTGGAGGGCGAACCAACGGCAAGGGAAGACCTTTCTCTCTGTCTCTCTCACTGTCCACTCTGCCTGTCAAAAAAAAAAAAAAAAAAAAAAAAAAAAAAAAAAAAGAATACATTTTCCCTGTGAATGACTTAAATGAAAACTGTATTTAGCCTGATTGAGTACAAGCTAAATATTTTCAGCTATCTTAGTAAGGTAAAACTCTTTTCTTAAACATAAATAGGAGTTTACAGATTCTTTCAAATGCTCCATAAGAGCTTTTGATGTGATTAAAACAAAGGGATTTTATGGAGGCTGTTTGGATTTTAGACGATATTTCAATGAACAGAAAAACCTTTAAGTATATATATTTGCCTATTCAGTTTTTCCAGAAGTGGTAACTTGTAACATAGGGAGCCACACATGGTCCAGAGTCCTTGGCTTTCTTGGCATTATAGCCCTGCAGAGTTTCTCCACTTGGCAAATTGCTTGGAACCTTGGAAAGCATAAGAGCAAGGTTTTGTTTGCTTTTGGCCTGATGTGCTGCTGGATAGAATGAACCTTTCTCATCTCGTCTCCCCAGTGTTACTTTGTAGGGACAAGGCTTCCTCAGCCAGCTGCCCAAGTGGCTCCCCAGGAAACTCCTAGAACTGCAGCCACTAAGGATGACAGCTCAGCAGGTGGCACTCTTTTGTTTCTTTCAGTTTCCAGCAGTACCTAGGAGAGTACTAGGTCCAGCATGAATAGGTCTGGATTGCTCTGTATGTGACTTAGCAGCCTGTTAGGGGATGGACACTGACCTCAGAATCTGGATAACTTGGTAGTTTCTTATCTATATGAAATTCCACCATCATGATACCATTTATATAACTATATTCCTCATTCCTTGTTCCTTTCTTTTAAAAACTAGTAATGGCTGTTTAATCCATATCCTCTGTTCAGTCACTTCTCAAACTGGATATGTGCACTACAAAGAGGATCTGGTCAGTGTTACCAGGTGACCACACTTCCAGAAATATTTGTTGTTGTTGTTTTAGAATCTGTAGCTCGTTCGAGCAAACTCTTGGGTTGGTGCCAAAGGCAGACAGATGGCTACGCCGGAGTGAATGTGACAGATCTCACCATGTCGTGGAAAAGTGGCTTGGCCCTGTGTGCCATTATCCATAGGTATCGCCCCGACCTGATGTAAGTTCTGACTAAGCTTTGTTGTTTTATTTTGTATCCCCCAAATTCTCAGAGCACTCTGGTCTCACTTTTTCTAGAATGAGGTACACAGTGAGATACTTTCTCTAGAAGTCATAATACAACTCCATGTGTCAAGCATTATATAGCTCAACCCAGAAATTATCAGCTGCATTTTTTAAATCACAGCATTCATAATGTCAAAATGGTTTTGACATCCACCTGGGCCTATTAACTTCACACAAGGGAAAAAACTGTTAGCCCCTAGGTGAACTCTTCATTTTGTCCAGCTACCTCTGAAATGCTTTTGGCTGCAAGGCAGACATGGTTAGAACATTTAGCCAACTCCAGGTAAACATGTCACTGCCAAGAAAATGAAAGCAATGAATACTTCCCCAATTTATCATGGTTCATTGGCATATTTTCTTTGTTTTAAGATTGCGTTTTCTTGCAGACATATTCTGTCAAGTCCAGGAAACTTGTGTTATATTACCCACGTGTACCAGTAACATCTGTTTTGGCTATTCTTCATTCACCTGTCTAGTCAGTTCACTGGGATGACCTTCTGTCTGCTGTGGTGACCAGTGCACTCAGATTTCCCCCAGAGGCATTTGTTACCATGGAAGCCAAACAAAAGATTCAGAAACAGGAGTTGAACATGTTGAATTACTTTGGCTGCCTGTCCTTTTTATCACTTAAGGGCCCAATTTTTGTTTGTTTTGTTTTAATGATTGCCTAAGGAATTCTAAATGACATGGTTGCTATTCATGTGATGGTTACAAACTAATGAGGCAAGAGCTTGTAAAAACAGCCTTGCATGGTGTGGATTCAAAATGGGGATTCTGATTTACTTGGATAAAAGTGAGAGACCTCAGGTGCACCTGTCCTTGGCTCATCTAGAAGCTGGTAAAAAGTAAATGAAAATAAGGCTTATTATTCCCACTAAAGAAGGGAAGCAGCTCAAGAAAGATTATGACCAAAAAAGAGAAAGAAATAAAAATATGACACAGAACTATTTTAGATGATGGGCCAGATGGGATGGGTATTTGCTTTAGCAGTTAAGATACCACTTGGGATGCCCACATTGCATATCAGAATAGCTGAGCTCTAGTCCCAACTCTGCCCCTAATTCCAGCTTCCTGCTAATGTATACCATAGTAGACAGCAGGTGGCTCAAGCAGTTGGGTCCCTGCCACCCACACGGGAGACCAGGTTTGAATTCCTGGCTCCTGGCTTTGCCCTGGCCTTCGTGGGCAATTGGAAAGTGAGCCAGTAGATGGGAGATCTCTGTCTCTGTTTTTTGTTTGTTTTGCCCTCACCGTGTGTGTGTGTGTGTGTGTGTGTGTGTCTTTGCCTTCCCAGATAAATAAAGAAAAAGAAAAGAAGATGGACTAGCTAATCAGTTTTTGTTTCAAAGGAAAGGCAAAGGGAAAAAAAGATGAAGACAGGAGTAGTCGAGGGCAGCCTAGTAGATGATGTTGACTTGTGAATGTGGGGCAGAGAAAGTTCATTCCTGATAGAACAGACCAGTTGTTGCCTGGAAAAAGTCTAGGGGAATTATTCAAAACACAAAGCAGTAGGTAGGGAATTTGGCTCTGGTTAGACTATGGTGATTTCATTCAGGAAGAGTCTCCATAGTTGAATAGCTCTAATCTTCAAGGAAAATAAATTTTAAACAATTAAAGTGCAGCAGGGTCAGTAGGTTAGCATAAAATAAGGACTGTCTAATTAATCTGAAATTACCTAAAGAGTTCTATCAGTCTTTACTGTGAATAGCAAGAAGCTTAAAACATTTCCCCAGTAGGAAATATCATTCATCTAAATACTTGGGAAAACTCAGGAAATTTAGCAATGGAAAATTTTTTAAGGAAGGTTTTGGAACTTCCCCTCACAAAGAAAGCTGAGTAAGGTTTACCAGAGCTGATCTAGTACAGCAGCAGTTGGTCAGGTCCAAGGCCACCAGATCTGATAGTCCTAAGCCCTTGGGAACAATCTGATCCAAATAGGATTCTTATCATTATTTACTGTCATTTATTATATATAGATGACACACAAGGTACAAGAGAATGCATATAAAAATTAGGTTCCTTTCTTGAGCTTACATACTAGTAAGATTTGTGTTACCAAAAACATGAGTTTTTCAACTTCTTCCCCCTTTAGTGGGTAGATCTTTAATCATTTCTTCTTGAGAATACTTTTCATGTCCTTAATGAAAGGGAAGAGACCAAGGGGCTTGATCTCAAATGTCCATAATGTCTGCTCCCTGGATTTTAGCCTCAAGTCTGAGAAGTGGTGATTCCGTGATATTTTGTTTTCTTGTTTGAGGGCAGTCACCTGTTTTGATACACTGTCCTCATCCTGTTTCTCAGAGATTTTGATTCTTTGGATGAGCAGAATGTGGAGAAGAATAACCAGCTGGCCTTCGATATTGCTGAGAAAGAACTGGGCATCTCTCCCATCATGACAGGCAAAGAGATGGCCTCCGTGGGGGAACCTGACAAGCTGTCCATGGTGATGTACCTGACTCAGTTCTACGAGATGTTTCAGGACTCGCTCCCCGCCAGTGGTAAGGCCTGCTGGGCGCTGGTGTGCAGGGCCTCCATCTCTTGCTGCCTGTCTCTTCTTTTCTTCCAGCTGCATCCTTCATCAGTACTACTGACAGCAAACCTGAGCTTCCCTTGTGTTTCCTGTTCATTGCTTTTCTCTTCTCTAGTTGTGTAATCATGGGCACTCCCTCTTTCCCCAGTCCCTCTCTTAAAATCTGTAAGTGTGTTAAAAATCATTCCTATTCAAACTTTTTTTTAAAAGTATTTATTTATTTATTTATTTGGAAGGCAGAGTGACAGAAAGAGAGAGACAGAGAAAGAGAGATTTCCCATCCACCGGTTCACTCCCCAAATGGGTGCAAAAGCCAGTGCTGGGCCAGGCTAATGCCAGGAGGCAGGAACTCCATCCTGGTCTCCCACACAGGTGGCAGAGACCCAAGCACTTGGGCAATCCTCTGCTGCCTTCCCAGGCATATTAGCAGGAAGCTGGATCAGAAACAGAGTGTCTGGGATTTGCCAAATTTCTGTTCTATTTCTTGTGTCTTATCTCTTGCATACTTGGCTTTTTGGCATAATTCAGCGCTGTGGATAGACATTCTTTTTCTTGAGATTCTCTCTTGTGAGCTTCTGTGATGTTACCATACTCGGTACATTTCCTTCTTTCTTCTATTAGTGTTCCTCCCCTGGTTTATCTTTCTACTCCTACATCTTAGTGTTTCCCAAAAATCTTTAAGCCCTCAGCCTGATGCCTCATTCTGTCATAGTGCTACAGATAATAATTATTTTCATTTATTGCCCCTTGAAGTAAATGTAGCATAATGTTTAAGAGTGTTGACCATAGTGGCAGCCTTGGGTCTATATCCCAGCACTTTGTTTGACCTTAGAGAAGTTAGTAAATTTCTCTACAGCTTAGTTTCCCAATGTGTAAAATGGGAATGATGTATGTAATCACATTATGATATGCTAAGAAGAACGTTTGACAAATGGAGCCACTTAACAAATATTGGCCTTGTATAATTTTTAAAATTACTGTTATTACTAATAACATTGGAGTCCACAGAGTTGATGGTACCATCCTCCAGTGTCTCCCAGGCCATGTATTTCTGTGGCTTCTCCTGAGCAGATATATAGTTCTTATGACAGAAACCCACAGCTTCAACACTGATGTTGCTGCTCTGGGGCCTGTGGCATAGCAGAGAACACGGCATCTGTATGCAGTGAAACCCATGACCCTGAGTCACATACCTCTGCTTTCTTCTCCATCTTGCTGTAACCCCGATCAGCAGATTCCAGCTTTTGAAAAGCAAAAGTGCAAGTGTTTATAACTGAAGTGGACTGGGGGAAAGAAAGTTGTTTTTGTTTATGTTGATGGAAAAGCGGAGACTCAGTGTCCAAACCCAAAGGTGTCTTTCCTTTAAGGAGTCTTCTGCTGAGACCCACAAGCTTCCCACAGAGCTGAGGAACCTTTAGAACTCTTGAAGGTCTCATGATCCTCCTGCAAGGCTGAGTAGTTGCAATCAAGACTTTGCAGTGCCCTCCAGCCTACCCTTGAGTTGTGCTGATTTCTGTTCACAGACACTTTGGACCTGAATGCTGAGGAGAAAGCAGTCCTGATAGCCAGCACCAAATCCCCCATCTCCTTCCTGAGCAAACTGGGGCAGACCATCTCCCGTAAGCGTTCTCCCAAGGTATGTGCAGGAGTCTTTTTGTTGGCTGCAAAGCTTATTGGTAAGGTGTAGTGACTGGAATAATGCATATCACTTCTCCCTTGGTACAGGATAAAAAGGAAAAGGACTTGGATGGTGCTGGAAAGAGGAGAAAGACTAGTCAATCAGAGGAGGTAGGATTCATCTGGCTGATTTATGCTTTAAACCCTTCCCAAATTGCTTTTCATACACAAACTTTATGAGAATTTCCTGGGGCAGATGCTTTTCTGTGGATTCTTGTCTTTGTTTAATTTTCCAGAGAGCATGAGGGGAACATATACATGTGTGTACTCAGTCCTTCTTGTCTTTTTGGAATCACACATTTGGCCAAGTGTAGTGGCCTTCCTAGGATGTGACAATACCAGCACAAGTCTGAGTATATCTGTTTTGCCCTGTGTGCCAAAGTCTTGCTGACTCCATTTGAAGGTCAGAGAGCTGTTAAGCTCAATCTAAAGTATAACTCCCAGCCTCTGTGCTTGGTACTGACAGTGCCTCCTTTGAGGGAGGTGTTGGGAAGGCCTCCTGTCACCAATTCTGATCCTTGAATGTTTTGTGTTCATTAGGAGGAAGCACCTCGGGGCTACAGAGGAGAAAGACCAACACTGGTGAGCACTCTGACAGACAGGAGGATGGATATTGCCATCGGGAACCAGAACAAAGTGAAGTACATGGCAACCCAGCTGCTGGCCAAATTCGAAGAGAATGCACCCCCACAGTCCACGGGCATAAAGAGACAGGTAGATCCCTTCTGCTTCCTCACTCATCCAGGTTTGGGCAGGTGAGACAGTAGAGAGTGATCTTTTCAGTCACAGACCCCTGGATTCATGGGCAGGACTGGTGTCTGGCTTTCCTGTGTCTAGTAGTGGCCAAGGTGAGCATGTTACAAGCTGATCTTAGGTGTCTGGGGCTACGTTATCTTCAGCACTCAAGTGTGAAGTGTCTAACAGAAGCAGCAGAGGGACCTAAGAAATGTGTACCCATATCTACTTATCTATACTTACATACTTAGGTGTGTATATACACACTTAAGCTATCTGTACTTAGGTATATTTTCACATACACACACACATTTAAATTGTACAAGAAGTATATTGAGTGAAAATGCTGAGAAGTATAGTAAAGGTAATTAAGGCACCTCTAATTCTGTTAATATTATGCTGTATTTCTTTGTGCTTTCTTTTTCCAATGTGTTCCTTTTTTCGTAGTTGAGATCATTCTTAGTATTTACTTTTTTTTTAAAGGATACCTATTTTGAGTGTTTGCTAAACCCTGAGAAACAATCTGTTTGTTTATTTTTAAAGATTTATTTATTTATTTGAAATGCAGTTACAGAAGAGAGAAAGAGAGTGGAAGTGAGATCTTCCATCTGTTGATTCATTCCCCAAATGGCCGCATGGCTGGAGCTCAGCTGAACCAATGTCAGGAGCCAGGAACTTATTCTGGGTCTCCTATGTGGGTGCAAGGGCCCAAGGATTGGGCCATCCTCCTCTGCTTTCCCAGGAATGTTAGCAGGGAGCTGGATCAGAAGTGGAGCAGCTGAGACTTGAACTGGCGCCCTTATGGGATGCTGGCACTATAGGAGGCAGTTTTACCCACTACACCACAGCACCGGCCCCAGGATACACTTTTCTATTATGTTTTTCATTTAATTTTAGACACATTCTATGTTGTTCCACACTCTTATAAGCATATTCCATGGTGTGTGTAGGTACCATGCTTTTCATAACTCTTGTTCTAGTGTTGGGTATTTCAGTTATTTTTCATCTTTCATGATAAAACACAGAGGTACACATCCTTGTGGTAAGGATTCTCCCATGTTTTACAGGTAATTTTCGTAGGCTATTATCAAGAATATGAACATTTTGGGACCTACACTCCTGCAAGGACCTGCACTCCTGGAAGTTGTGTTTGAGAGTGCTAGGATGAGAGCATTTGACTTGAGATGCTCTGTTAGGTCTCATTTTCCCATTGCTTGTCTAAAAGTCACTAAGACTTCTTAACAAGAGGAGGGCTGATATTTTGAGATTCACACTGAAAATTTCTAGAGCATCCAGGGGACTGGGAACCACTTTCTTTGTTCTCTTTCTTTCTTCATCTTCTCCACACTTATCAGCCCTTGTTCCTATGGACCAGGATGGTAGGGGAGACTGACTTTACCCATGCCTGACCATAACTAACTCCTTCCTGCTTCTAGTCTTTGCTTATTAGTCTTTGCATCCAATCTTTTAATGCTATGACCCACAGGAAAGATGATCCTATTGGTTGGGAAACACTGGAGGTTGCCCAGAGGCCTCAGAAAGGCTGGATTGCATTCCAATAGGGAAGATGCTTCCAAGGCGAAGTTGCATTTTTCTTTTCTCTTTTTCAACACTTTCTGTTGGTTTAAGGGAGGCAAATCTCTAGGGATTAATTCGGCCTCCTTCCCCCGCAGTTCATACAAGGGTACTTCAAAAAATTTGTGAGAAATGGAATTTAAAAGTAAGTTGATTTTGGTGCAGCAAAGTTTTAAAATCTATGCATAATATTTTTATAATATGATTTTTTTTTCATGAATTTTGTGAAGACTCTTGGATGCATGGATTTCTAAATTTATTTTATTTTTTTTAGCCTTCTATCAGAGAGAACAGAGAAAGAGAGCGAGCTCCCATATCCCACTTCGCTCTCCAAATGCCCATAACAGCAGGGGCTGGGGCAGACTGAAGCCAGAGCCAGGAACTCAAATCCAGATCTCCCCTGCAAGTGGCAGGAGCCAATTACTTGAGCCATCACACTACTGCCCTCCCAAGGTCTGCATTGATGAGAAGCTGGAGTCAGGAATTGAACCCAGGCTCTCTGATATGCAATGTGAGCATCTTAATCACTAGGCTAAATGCCCACTCCAAAATAAACATATATTTTACTCATTTTTTCCATGAACTTTTTGAAGTGCCTTTTTAGATGTGTGTCTGTCCCTCCATCAGTACCTTTTTCATGTCTTCTCTTCCCTTAATGTATTTTATTTTGTTTTGTCTCCATGTCCTGTCCCTCTCTCATTCTTGGCCTGTGTGTCACAGCCGACACAAGAGCGTGGGGTCAGCCATCCATCCTGCTGCCTGCCTGAGCAGGGCCGCCCTGCTCCCATCCCCCAGTGGAAACAGGTAAAGGAACTGCTCCATACTGACATGGGGGCTGCCACCCCAGGCCCTGCCACCTTGCCTGTTCTCCTGGGTTAGCCAGCAATTCAGGCCTGTGCTTATAAATCCTAGCTCACAAATGTGGGAAGGCTCTGTGCTCATTTGAGCACTGACTCTGGAAGAATACTTGACAGGTAATGCTGACTAGCTCCCATGATTTGTTTAACTCCTTGGGATTTGAGAAACTGGTTACAAGAGCAGACTGTTCATTTGGTATTGAAAGTAACTGAAGTAATGTGCTATGGTGTACAAATACCTTCCCCTTAGGGGTTTTGCTATTGTAATGTTTGTCCCAGGTTAATGTGTTTGCTAGAGTGTGTATTCATGACCATTAGAGGGAGAATCCTCTAGCCCACCAGGCCTGAGAATTGGGGTGCAAGAGCCTAGCATATTCAATAAGAAAATAGTCTTGAACTATAATTTTTGTTTCACACCCTGGTTAGAGACATTCTTTGGTACTTTTTTTTTTTTTTTTTTGTAGACATTTAAAATACTCTTTTAGGAAATTTTCACTAAAACCTATGCAGGATCTCCCAGAAGAATGCCTTTCCTAAGCAGTGCTGAACTGGCCCTGGCTTTTTAATGGAAAGCTGTCAGGGGGTTGAAGGCCTCCACTTTTTTTTCACGTGTCACAGTCAAGCAAGTTCCTGCTCTAACTGGAGCCTAGATTAACTGAGGCATATTTTGGTATCACCAGGACTGATGAGATGCTGAGAGGTCAGATGAGCTGATCCCTGATTCCATCAGCATCTTCCACCCTGGCTTCAGCAGCCTCTTGTGTACTAGAGTTGGTGGGGGTGCTGTGAGGTACAGAATTGGGTTTTGTTTATGTTATGTCCAGGGGAACATGTTTCTTTCTAACCTTTCTTGTGCCACATTCAAGTTAGGTCCTCTGAGGCTGTGGTGGATCTTGGGACCATTGTCCAAACTGTCAAACTTCCCCCTTTTTCTATGCCTTGGGGAGTTTTTCTGAAGAAATTCATCAGGAATCTGCTTACCCCTTTCTTCGAAGTCCAGCTGCAGGTGTGATTTGAGAGGTTATCTTTGATTGAGTATTTGTTGAAGAGATTTCAGAAACTCTAGACTCACAATATTCTTAGTAGATTTTATTTTATTTTATTTGAAACACAGAGTGACAGAAGAGAGGTGAAAGAGATCTTCCATCCGCTGGTTCATTCTCCAGAGTTGGACCAGGCGGAAGCCAAGAGCCTGAAATTCATCTGGGTTTTGCACATGAGTGGCAGGGGCACAAGCACTTGGGTCATGTTCCACTGCTTTCCCAGATGCATTAGCAGAAAGCTGGATCAGAAGCAAAGCTGGAGTAGGCACTGTGGTGCAGTGGGTTAAGCTGCCGTCTACAGTGCTGGCATCCCATATGGGCACTGGTTTGAGTCCCGATTGTTCCACTTCCAATCCAGCTCCCTCCTAATGCACCTGGGAAAGCAGCAGAGGATGATCCAAATCCTTGGGACTGTGCATCTATGTGGAAGAGTTGGATGAAGCTCCAGGCTCCTGACTTTGTCCTGGCCCAGCCCCGTCTGTTGCAGCCATTTGAGGAGTGAATGAACAGTTGGAAGATCTCTCTCTATGCCTTTCCTCTGTCTCTGTAACTCTGACTTTCAAATATATATATATATATATATATATATATATATATAAATAAAAATTTTAAAGAGCAGCTGGGACTTGAACCAGCACTTAAGTATTGGATGTTGATGTTGGAAGCAATGGCGTAAATCACTGTGCCACAACAGCTGGCCCTCAAAATATTCTTAAAGGATGAATGAGGTGGAAACAAAGGGCAAGGGAGATCAGGAGTAAACACAGCAACCTGATGAGCCAATGACTTCACATACACTGTGGCAATGTCTGGAGCCAGTTGGGATGGGCTTGCTAGGAAGTTGCAGATCAGCAAATGGGATATAAGGAACCTGACTGAGCTGTGGCCTCTGTCCTTGTGAGGACTCTATTCAACTTGTCATCTGATTGACTGTATTGAGAATGTTGGGGTCTTGGTTTTTAGGGGCTTGCTTGTATTTATCAAATGTTTGGCCACCTCTAGCCTTGGGCTGGGTTCTACATAAAGAATGTTGTTAGTCTATACAGCTTGACATCTGGGTATTTGGCAAGCAGAGTTGGGAAGCAGAATAGTCATTAAAGTCAAACATAGCTTCTGCAAAATGGCAACAGAGGTTACAATTAGAAAAGACTAGCTGGGTAGATGGAGAAGTGAGACTTGAGCAAAGTAAATGCTATTAGATTCTTGTATGCCTTAGGTTGTAAGGAATTGGGAATTGTAGATTTATTTTACCACAGAGAGATAGCCCTATGGTGAGCTGTAATGATCCTTATTATGTCTATATAATATATATAATAAATATAAATATAATATATATAATATAATATAATATATATATATATTCATATACAGCTTTCCTTTCAACACTAAATCATGCGTTTCTCCATCATAACTTATCTCCTGAAAAGTAGAGTTAGAATGCAATGCCACATGCTACATAATCTGGAACAGAAGAACTCAGTGGTGCCAGGGGCCTCTTCTCACCCATAGTGATAGCTGGTCCTCTGTCACCTGTGGGGAGTTGGGGGCCTGATGGTACCACCTCAGAGTGACTCACCATGTGTCTCTGTTGAAGTAGTTCAGACTGAGGCACGAGGGTGTGGCAGGCACAGCGATGGTGGCTAAGCTAGCACAAGGACCAGTTTCAACTTAGGTCATAGTGTGGAAGAAGCAAAATGAGTAACAACCCTATTGCCAGTGACTTTTTTCACTCTCCTTTGTAAATACTATGGCTCTTCCTTTCCCCACCCTTCTGCCTTTTGATCTCCAAAATTGTCCTGCAGGCAAACCCTGCATACTAAGCAGCCTTGGTTTTGACACAGATTGTCATGTGAGTTTGGAACCAGTGATGGAGCCACTCCCCAGGCTTCTGACTTCCACAGCTTTTCTTCCCCCAGGCCTTCCATGTGTGCTACCCCTATATGGCCTCTTGGGTCTAGGGAAGTGGAGAATTACTCCAGAAGGTATCAGAGAGGCCTGAGAATTTGCGAGTGTTCTCATACCACAAGGGGCTTTCTGACTCTTAGACTCACAAAGAAGGGGATACATGGAGAGGGGCAGAATGAGGACATACCCCTCTGTGTGACTTTCCGTTAGTGAAATACGTGTAACTTTTATGGTCTGTTACTTATACTTGTATTTGTTTATAGTTTTGCAGAACCTTCTGAATGTGTAGGTGAGAAGACTAAGGAGGGAAGCAGGGGTGGGACAGCATGATATTTGGGCTCTTGGAGAATGCCCTGGCGTGAGACGTGGCTACTGGGAGGTGGTCTCTTTATCTGCCTCATGGTGGTTGCCATTTCCCTCGACTTGTAATCAAGCTGACTTCTTCCTTCACTAGCGTACCTGATAAACCCCATGATCCCTGGTATTAGAAAGTGCTGCACTGCAGATTCTAACCAGCTGTAGATTACCTGCACAACTGGAACCTAACAGCAACCAGGAGGCCCCCAGAGGCTACAACCAGCCACCCTCTCTGATTGTATAGCGATTGGCTGTTGAGGATGGGAGTGGTCCTCTGTCTCAACAATGTTCTCTCTGTTTTTGTCTGTTGTAAAAGCAACGGGAAAAGGAGCGTTCTCGGACCTGCCCCAAAAAAGTGATCACCCTCACTCCTCCCCCTACTCCACCTCCCTGTCGGGCACGTGCCAGCCAGCAGGTATCTTCTCTGCATGCCCTCTTGTCCTGCCTATGTCTTCCTGCCTGCCTGTTTAGACCATTTGTGCCAAAAGTCACCTTGACTTCTGCAAATGAGCCGTATAGTGCATCATATATTCAACTCTGGCCTGGGTGGTTTAATTTAGTCTCACACCACCACAGGAATATGACTGCGCCATCCCAGCTTAAAATCTCAGCTGTATTTGCCACAGATTCAAGGTCCAGAATCCCTAAGGGCATCACATTTTTATAAAGGACCATTTAAGCAGTGTTTTCTCTCCTTCTGTCCAGTGAGATATAGTTAGGACATATGGAAGGTTTGATCAGGTGTCACTACATTAATTGGGTTCCTTTTGATTCTGAGAACCTTGCCTCTTGTTTCTCCAACTTCTTTTCACTATATGCCCTTTCTCATTCACCCCACTCATACCTGAGGCTGACCATTGAGGAACTACTTTTTATAGTAGCTAACCATAGATGTAGTTAATGAGGACAATGAGCACACTTACACAAAGTATATTTATAGAACGGCATATCTGTATAAAATAAAATGCTTGTTTCAAGGGTCAGATCTATGGAAAGACATTCTCTCAACTAAGATTGCCTGTTTAAAAAATG
Organism: Oryctolagus cuniculus; assembly: GCF_051225735.1. Classification (NCBI taxonomy): domain Eukaryota; kingdom Metazoa; phylum Chordata; class Mammalia; order Lagomorpha; family Leporidae; genus Oryctolagus; species Oryctolagus cuniculus. The sequence continues at coordinate 89,386,271 of NC_142875.1, forward strand.
GCCACTCATAATGCGTCTGATTTTAAAGACCCAGCCTGTACCCCTGGGTCTAAGGATGGAGCCATTGTGGATTTTGTAATTGCCCTATGCCTTGTCTCTACACAGGATATCACAGGATATGTACTAATTTTGAGTCTTTACCCAGACAATATTCTAAGTTCTTTTCATGTTTTATCTCAGCTCTCACAACTCTATTATTAGCTCCATTTTATACATGAAGAGCCTGAGGTATAGGTAGAAAGGTCCAATAATTTGCACAAGGCCACACAGTAAGTAGCTGAGGCAGAATTTAGTTGGGGTGTCATGTGATTCTGGAGCCTGAACTCTAGTCTCATCCTGCCTGTGGAGACATGCTCCTGAGTACTGGAAAGGAGTGGCCATGTCTGCAGCCTTGGGTCAGTTGTTCCACTGTATGTGGCCACAGGTGAATGAGCCCTTGGTTATCCACAGAAAGAACTGGTTTCCCAGCTCTTGCAGTTACTATAGTAATGATTTCCTCAGGCCAGTGAGGCAGCTATGAGCTTGTCTTAGGGATTTCCATCCCTCTTACATGTGTATTCCTGTATATTTGCTGAAAATGCTTCCAGTCAGCCTACTTGACTCTTTAGTACCTTATAAATTGGTCTCATGTTACTTTCCAGGGACCACTTCCCACCCTGGAGTTCCTCTGAACTGTTGTATCGGCCACTAATTCCAGCCAACTTCCATATTCCTTTTTCCTTTCTAATGTCTTATTGTGGAAAGCTTCACTCTTCTAACCTGCCTCTCCTTCTGAGTCTTCCACATAACACTTCTGATCTTATGCCTGTGTGGAAGAAATACGTTTGTTCCACTTTTGTACTAACCGTAGTTCTTTACTTGTCTGTATAGCTGACCTCAGTGGAGGGCAGGTGAGCAAGATGGCTGTGCAGAAAGTTGCCCTTGAGTCATGAAATTAGATAGAGATGGGACCATGGTTCCTTGGGATGGGGATCTGGAGAGACAGTGTTGAAATGAACTCTGAATTTCTGGCACTAAATTTCCCACTGTCAGTTAGTAGGTCCAGAGAGAACATTGGGATGGAGCTTAAGTTTCTACTTTGTTGCCAACAGACTTACAGGGATCTTGATGCTGACAACCGTGGCAAGCAGAGTCCCCGCCATGAGAGGGTAAAAGAGCATGAACCCGTGGCATGGGATGCTGAGAAGCAAACAGATGGGGCACGCTGTGGTTGGGAGCGGGGTGGGCAGTGGGAAGGGAGTATGGGGGACATTCTCCTCTCCCCTTGCTTTTTGCACACTCTTGTCACTTAGCCAAGAGTTAGAATCCTTTGTGCTATCAGTGTTGACCCATGCAGGTAGCACTCACTTCACCCAGCGTTCCTCCACCCAGCAGTTGAGGTGGGATGCTAATCCTAAGTGTGTTACTGTGAAGGGCCTTAATGACTTCCTACTTCTGTCACCTTTCCATCCCAAGCTCCTGCTACCTCTGCCCTCAAAATATGTGCCAGTGCTAGAATCGCATTGGACTGTCAGGTATTGCTGCATAGGAGGAAGGAATTCTGTGAGAACCAAAGCTCTGACCAGTGTGGGAATGACCGAGTATGAAGTGAATGAGGGCAAAGAAGATGATGGCAAGATGGGAGTGCATAATGAAAAGCTTCAGCCCATCTTTTCTGAAAGGCTAGGGGGAAAACTCCTGATTATAGCTGGCTGTCATGATGAAAGCAGAGATGCCCCAGTAAGGAAGCTTGCTTACTTTATCAAACATTTTTTGTTGTTAGGCCTCCTCTGAAAGAAGTGAAGAATCATACTTATCCTCTGGGAGTTCATTCCTACTAAGGCTATGCCCTCAGCTTTACCCCCACTGCCTTTCCTCCCTGAGAACTGCCATTGGGACCAAGCAGTAAATTTACTTCTTTGCTCCTTTAGGAAGTGAATCATAATGTCATCTCTCTCTGCCCTCTCACCAAACTAGCAGTAGCCAGGGAGTGTCCTACAGAGACCAGGATTGAGGGGAAGGGGGCTGCCTTCTCCCACAGGCAGTGTTCCCCTCATGAAGAACTATAGGCATTTTCATTGAGCGGGGACATGCCCTACATTTGGAGTAATGCGTATTTAATGAGGTGCTGATGATTTTGGACAAAGCGGTGCCTAAAAGTGGAAGGAAAGAAGTATGAGGCATGAAAGGGGAAGTTGGTAGGAAGACACAGTCTGAAGCCTGGGGCCACGGTGCACACAAGGACTGGTGGGGTTTGGAGCTCAGGAGGCAATAAGATTTGCAAAGCTCATTCTTTCCTTTTCCCTGTGAGCTGGTTTCTGGATTCCTCAGTATAGGACCCCAGGCCAGATGCTTTTGAGCTGTGTTGTGGACATTCTTTCCCAGGGTTTTCCCTGTCCACTCCACACTCCTGCTTGTGTACTCGTCCACTCGCTCCTTGCCACCTGCTCAGCCGCCCTGTGCCTCCCATCACCTCTTGGTTTCCCCACAGTGGGAGGTACTCTTCTCCAGAGGTCTCTCTGGACCTCTGAGGGCCTGTGGGGCTGATTGCCCCCAGAGCTTTGCTCAGGGCCAGTAAGCCTGCTGAGAGTCTGGAGCAGATGCAGGTGGGGTACCAGGTAACTGCCATGCCCCTATCCCCACCAAGCGAGTGTTGCTGAAATATGGCCAGGATGCCTCTGCTTAGAACTGTAGAGGCAGAGGGCTTCCCATTACCTTGACAGTTGCCTGCAAATACTTCACCCTGATCCTCCTGTGTGAGGAAACAGTTACTACTTACCAGAGCTTTCAGCCACCTTCTCACTCTCTGGTGACTGCAGAGTTCCTGGTTGCATGGGCCCCCTATGAGGAAGTCCCGACCCACTTCTGCTATACATGCTGTGTGCAGTCTGCAGAGGACTTGGGGGCTTTGGGTCTTTTCTCCTGATCATTGCCTGGAGTTCAGCCAGCTCCTTGGCAAGCAGAGCTTTGCTAAACATTAGCAAGAGAAGAAAGAGATACCCGTTCCTGGCTTCCATGAAGAAGTAGCAAGCTTCCTCTAGATTTACAGTCCCTGTCGCTTGCTGTTTGTACAGCTAATGGACTGGTGATAGGATCTCTTTACCCAGGAGAAATCCCAAGATAGGCCAGTGAGGGCTCCCCACACAGCACAAAGAGCACCTGTGTTAGCAAGGGACCACCTGTGCCTCCAGCACCTCCTACCTGGCAGCACTGTCCACTTGAGGGTGAAGAGTCAGAACACCAAGCAGGAGAGGACCGGGCTTTCACAGGTGGCTCACAGCTGCAGGCCATATTCCAGAGCACGCTTTGCTTAGGGCAGCGCAAGTAGAAAGCAAAACAGAAGCCTGGAATGAGCCACTGGTGCTTCCGGGTACTGAAAATGTTTCTTTACAACATGTGTTGTTTACATAAAGGCATAGGGTAAGAGAACCCAAAGCTGCCAGATTATGTGTTTGGATCAGTGACTGTAATGTTTCCATTGATTTTATTTTTCTCTTATAGCCAGAGCCTGAACCTTCTCGTCGATTCTTTGTCGACCAGTGGGAGCTTTCCCTTAGCCTTCGCTCCTCCAACCGCCCTGCCTCTCCCTCCTCTGACTCCCTCCGACAGGTAGCATGACCTGGGACTTGGCAAAGTTGCGTTCCCTCTGCAGCCTGTACTCACTTCACTTTCGCTAATGTCGTCTGCTCCAGGGAGGTTGCACACATCTTAACTTGGGCCTGTTCCCTTACAGGAAGCCCGTTGCCTGTGTGTGTGTGTGTGTGTGTGTGTAGGCACGTCTGTTTTATGTGTGAAGTCTGTGGCCAGAGAGTGAAGTTATAAGTTGCTGCTAACTTTTACTGGGTTGTGTTTAACTCATCAGTTCTACCAAAGTACACCTACTCTGATTATATTTAAACTATATTAAATAATGATAAAAATTTTTCAGCCATTGGCTTTTTAAAGTCCAGATTTCTTCATGATAATATGTGTTACAAATGGTGAACCACAGTGTATTTAAACCTCTTAAATGGAAGGGCAAATATGCAGTATTCTGGGTGCCCCTCGATGTGTAATCATTTGAGGAATGAATCTTGCTATTTCCTGCAGTGGCACTAAGCCAGTGTAGAAGACTTTACAGAGATTGGAGGATCTTATTGCCCTTTGGGCTTATGCTTCCTGTTGTTGAGCAAGTTGCAGACTGTATGGTACATGTGTATGAAAGAGTATGCATGTGTGTGGTGTACAAGAGGATAGGCCCAGTTATTGCCACATTTCAGCTACTTTTTTAAGGGTCGGGAGAAGGAAACCATCTGCTCTTCATGTCAGTAACAAATAGAATTTGAGTCTTCCACTAGTCTTGGGGGAATGCTTGTCAATGTTATCACATTGCTGAGAACTGAATGTGACAAATGCCTTTGCACGTGGCAACCCCAGGCTGTAACTGCTCAGGGGGGTGGTTCTGGTCAGAGAGAAGGGTCCTGGCTGGCAGTGAGGGCCCAGGGCATGCTTGGTGTCCCAGCCTCAGATTTGATGTCTGGTTCACACTGTCACTTGTCTGCTGCAGGATGAAAGAAATGCAGTTTTCTGCTCCCTTTGTGTCAGCTATTAAATTATCTGCTCAGCTCTGCCTGGTGTCTGTCTGTTCCAGACCTAAGCTTCTTTAAATGTTCTTAATCTAAAGAAGGTTTAGATCTAAGAGCCACTTGTTTTCTCGGCCACTAATGAATATAACCTATGAAGTTAGTGCCACCTGAACCAAACAGAAATTGTTTTCTTGTTTGTGCTTCTTTTGTTCCCTGATTTACAGAATTCTAGGGGGCACCCTAGAATACTTCTATCTGTCCCTGCTCAGCCTGGGACATGACATTGCTCAGGCCAGTGATTTTCTTACAAGGCATTATATGTTTGTCTGTTCAGACCACATCTCCAGTATGTCCTGGAGTGTCTGAGTCAGAATTAAGTGTTAGAGCCCCTCAGGCTTGGCCAAGGACCCCCTATTGCATGTAGTTCCTCCAAGAAGCATCATGACCTGGACATGGACAGCCAGTAGATTTTGCCTGCATTCCTGGGGACAGGCTCCAAAGCTGGACTGTGTGGGAATTCAAGCCTAGATGCGAACAGGATGGCTTACAGTGAAAGCTTAGCCCTTTTCTCCTATTATTTTTTCAACTTTGCCAAAGACAGGATCAAGTTGTTTGGATTTTTTTTCTTTTTTATCTTTTCTTAACCTGTGATAGTAAGTCATTCTGGAATAGATGCACATTCTAACTTCTCAGGACTTTCTGGGCAGCTTGTCTGCTTGGCTGCAGCTTGCATTAAGATGCCCAATCCAGACTAAGGCTTTGGCCTCCTGACAGCAGTTAAACCCCCATTAAATATCAACTGGGAGAATAGCTGAGAAGGCGTCTTCCAGTAAAGCATAATAAGGAGGAAGGAGATGATCACAAATAATACTAGAGCTGTTGACATCTGCTACTCCAGTGGAGAGTCAGCCTTTGTAAGAATAGCTTGGTTTTTTCTAAGTGAAGAAATAACCTTCCCAGCCTTCTCCTGTACCCTGATACAGTGGTTGTTCTGGTTATCCACGACCTACATGGGAGTTGACCTTCCTAAATTCTTTATTTGTAATTGGAGTCCCTGAGATACAGACCCTTCTCACTCTCTTCTGTATTTGCCTCTATCCTTTCTTCTTAACTCTCCATTACCCTGGAACTGAATATTCCAAAAAGATGTGAAAGGCTACATTCTCCCCCATGGAAGAAAAATTTTCCTGCAGCCGTCGTTCTATCCTATGCTGGCATCTCTGCGTGGACACTGACACGGTGTTTTTCTTACCACCCAGTTTCCCTGCTTGTGGGCACTGTGTTGGCATGGTTTGCTGCTGCACTTTGTATTCATTTTATACCTTTCAAAAACATTTTTCCATCTTTTTAATTTACTTATTTTTCCTCTTCATTCTGATCATTTATAATCTCCAATCAATAGAAGTATATAAAGATGTACACAGGCGGAGTGAGCTCATTGGCTGAGCAGATAGCCAATCAGCTTCAAAGGAAAGAGCAGCCCAAAACCCTTCTAGACAAGAAGGAACTGGTAAGAGATGTATCAAAGGCACTGACTAGCTAGACATAACACAGCTCTGGTAAACAAACCTGGTCTAAGAAACTTACTAACTTGTATAGCCAATGTGTGCCATGAGGTAATGGTAATGGTAATGTTTTTTTGAGGTTTGTCTGAATTTTGATAATTGAATTTCTAGGACAGCAATAGTTGTTTAGAATGCTATATGGTGTATCAGTAGCTTTTAATCTAGAGTTCAAGGGACTAATATATATATTAATTATATATATAACAATGTGAACACTGAGAATACAAGGGTTTTCAAAAAAGTTCTTGGAAAGTGCACATGAAAACTATTCATAATTTCAAAACTTTTGCACATAAGCAGTCTTTGGGCCTAGCCATTGATCTCTGTGTCTCACAACGGTATCTGGTTTCAATTCCTAGCTCCATCTCCTGACTCTAGCTTCCTTCTAATAATATGTACCCTGGGAGACAACAGTGATGGCTCAAATAATTTTGTTCCTTGCCACCTATGTGGCAACCCCTAGCTTCAGCCTTGGCTGTTGCAGGTATTTGGGCAATGAACCAGCAGAAGGGAGCTCTTTCTACTATTTTGCCTCTGAAATAAATAAGTTAAAAACATTTTTACGCCAAAATAAATATCTTTGAATTCCATTTTCTGTGAACTTTTTGAAGTGCCCTTGTATGTATCTATGCTACCCTCGAGACAGAATTCTGACAAATAACTTGCTTTGATTGTTATGAAACTCTGTAAAATTGGATCCTTTATCAGAAGCAAACTGGCTTAGGATTCCTCGTGGTTCTTGCTCAATGTTGATTCAGAATCCACCTCATGTAAAGGTTTTCCAGAAGCACAGATGGTACAACTATTGCAGTAGTGCCATTGCCTGTTGGAAAGCCCAAAGTCAAGTGATCCATAGCCATTCAATACTCATAGTCTTTCTCCAGAAACACTTAGTGAGGGTTGGTTTTACTCACAGAGAGAGGGTTGTGCACCTCCAGCAGGACAGCCTGAGTGAGAGACACTGCCCTGAGGTGCTCCTCCTTTCTCCCTTCCCTCTCCTCACCTCCTGCAGGGCTCCATGAAGAAGGAGTTCCCACAGAACTTGGGAGGCAGTGACACGTGCTATTTCTGCCAGAAGCGAGTCTACGTGATGGAGAGGCTGAGTGCTGAAGGCAAGTTCTTCCACCGGAGCTGCTTCAAATGCGAGTACTGCGCCACCACCTTGCGCCTCTCTGCCTATGCCTATGACATCGAAGACGGTGAGTCTTCTTGCAGCTCTGCCCACACTTAGAAACCAAGCTCAAGGACACTGTTCTCCATTGGTGCTAGGACCTTGGGGCCCCTGACTGCGTTCTTCTGTGTGTGCTTTTTCATCTTACCTCCCCTGACTCTTCCCATCCATCTCCATCTGTTCTTTTTTTTTTTTTTTTTTCCTGTAAGACTTGTTCTTATAAATATTTCCCAAAGTCACCAGGCTGTCTCATAGCGTTGCTCAGTAATGCATTCACCTCAGTCATCTCCCAGACTTCATAGAAACTCACTTGCTTTTTCACCTCATGATGGGGTGTTGAGATGAAAGGAACCCAATAAGGACAGATCTTTCTAGAAGGGGAGTCACAGGTCCATAGAAGTCAAATTTGTTGTCTAAGGTTGACAGCAAGTTGTAACCAAATACCAGGCTCCTGGGTTCTCAGATTATGCCTCTTGGAATGACTAAAATGTGTTTGCTGGTACCTCCTTGCTCTGGCATTGGCATCTTGTCACTCCATAGCTGATGAATTGTGACTTCATTGCATCTGGCCTAAATCTAATTGGTATTCAAGGCCTAGCCCTTTGTGACACTTGCTGTTTTTACAGTGAAAGGTTTTGATAGGGTAGAAAGTAGAGAATAAGGCAGACTGATAACAGAGCCTGATAGAGGTTGGCAGGCAGAGCATGATAACCATTAATTAAAGGATGAGTAATAACAGTACCTATGTCACTGGATTGTTTGAGGATTGAGTTGATGAAGCAGTTAAAACCATGTGTAGAACATGGTAAAAGGTAGGGAAAACTTAGCTCCTTTTACCCATGTGGAAAGTTAACTGAAATAGGTAGCCAAAGGTGTTGCTGCCTCCTATACCATTCCTGTAAGATGCTGAAGGAAATTAATGGGAGGCTGTATCACCTGTAAGTAATGAAGAGACCTAGGTTAACTAGAGAGGAAAGTAAATCCTCACATAGGAGGCATGAAGTCCATTACAGTGACAGGTGATTTCTTCACTGTGGAGCAATTATAAGGTGACGTCATGCAGGAGGGGGACACTGTATGAATAAGGCACAGTCACTGCACGCCCTACTCTGAATAAACCTCCAGTGAATAAACTGGCAGTCCGTCAGAGGGAACAAGAAAGGAGCCCGAAGTAGTGAACTGAGAAAGACTGAACTTTACCATTATAGCATTCTTGTTCCATTAGTGGGGAAAGAATAAGACAGTTTAGATAAGGAAGCTAAATTCTTAGATATCAAATTTTCTTTTCTACTTTTCCCACACACCTGCTATCTGGATAACACCTTTGACTCCAGGATGGGAATTGGTAGATGCAGTCCCCCAGCCCACTTTTATGGTCCTTAATGATCAACTTATTTTAGCTGGGCTTTGCCTTAGGATCTGCCTGGAAGAAAATCCCTCAAAGTCCAGTCCCTTGACCCACAGGTATTTTTTTCCTAAGATTTATGGGGAGAAACACAAACACATACATACTCACTCACACACACACACACACGAGTAATCTTCCCTCCACTGATTTACTCCCCAGATGGCTGCAATGGCCAGGACTAGGCCAGGCCAAAGCCAGAAGTCAGGAACTAGTCTGGGCCCAAACACTTGGACCATCTTCTGCTACTTTTTCCAGGCACATTAGCATGGAGCTGGATAGGAAGTGCAGCATCTGGTACAGAAACTGGCAACTATATGGGATGCCAGCATTGCAGGCAGCAGGTTTACTCACTACACTATAATGCTGGGTCCAACCTGCAAGTTTTTTTGTTGTTGTTGTTTTTTGTTTTTGCTTGTAGATGTGTGCTCATCATTGCTATAGTCCCTTGAGGATAAAGAGGAGGTGTAAATGTGCCTCCAGGAGCACACTCTGAGGGGCATGGTGAGGACAGTGGGCATGAAGCAAAGCAGACAGTGTGAGAGTATATGAGTGAGGGCTCAGATACATGGTATAGGTCGCACCTGGTAGAGATTTAGGGAGGAGAGAGGAAATCAATGAAGTTCAAGAGCAATTTGGAATGACTTACTTGATCTTATGTTAGACTTTGAGAGAAAAGTGTGGGGTGTTGAATCAAGGGAAGACATGTCATGCCAGGTAGGAGGAGGACAGGAGCTCAGATGGAATGATTATGACGTTGGCACAGGATGAGGTCAGCTTGGTTGAATGCATTATTCTTGACCCTGGGGTGGTGGTGGACAAGGGGTCCATACCAACTTCCCATATTTTATCGCAAATAAAATTTTCCTCAGTTTAGCACCTCCATAGACATCTCCCTCATCTGTCAGAGGAGCAGAGAAAAAGAACAAAATTTTAGAGGTACTGAAGTTTAGGCTATGCTTCATCCAGGTTATGGTCATTCAGAAATCTCCCTGAAAAGGCTCACATAAGAAAAGACATAGCTAAAGAAAAAGAAAATAACCCAATCATTGCTCTGGGCCCTTTGTACACATCACGTCATTTTGTTCTCACAATAACCCCGTAATGTAGCCATTTTTATTATGATTTAAAAATTAGGAAACTGCATCCAGAGAAGTTATAAATTGCTTATCGAAGTTTACATGGCTAATAAGAGCTGGTTTGTACTGAATAACCTCTGTGATCCATTCCAGGGATTCTGAAGTGAGTCACTCCAGGCCACTGTCAACTCCAAACTGATAAACTTTAAAGATAAGTCTGCATTTTGCCCAAGTTGCTGGTTGTTCATGCCTTCAGTTCTTTTTAAAGGCTACAGTCTGCCCCATATCAGAGCTACTCTTTTTCTTGCCAAACACAGACTCACTGTTGGTTGCTGCCAACTTTTACGACCAAGACTCTAAATTAGTGTGTCACATCTTTCCCTGTCCCTTTGAGGAACGAACACAGGCCCTACCTGCTGAGGGGCCTGTAGAGGGCAGTTCCCAGTAGGGAGAAGCCTGGGAACAGTCTGCTGCTACCACTCGGACCAGCTGCTGAGCCTCAGCCCAGACCTCTGGTCTCCCTGCCTCCAATACTGCCCTACAGTATGTTTCCACAGAGCAGTCAGATCTCACCAATCACTTGCTTTCCATCTTCCTACTCACTGAAGCCTCTGTCCAGGTTGAAAGAGCTTACCCTAACCTATCCACTGGCACCCACCCAGCCTGTGTGCTCTTTTCACACTGTTCTCTTCCATTCCATAAACACGAGGGAGCCATTGCTACCTTGGGGCTCTGTACTTGCTATCTCTTCTCCTGGAGTGTACTTGCACCACCCTTCACAGGGTAGGCTTCTCTTCATCCACATTTCTACATCATCCTTTCCTCAGAGAGCTGTTCCCAGACCTTTTGATGTGACGTAGCCTCCCAGATGCCACCATGCACCTGTTTGAACTCTCCATACAATCTTCACTGCTGTCTGGTACTTAATTATACATCAGCTGCTCCATCCAGAGGACTGTCTTCTTGACCAAAGGGCTCCTAGTGTCCTTTAATGGCTCTCAGAAGCTGTTGGGTGAATGAATAAATGGCCCAGTTTACCTCACTCTTGCTCTGTAGCCATCTGTTTACTCCAAATCCCTTTTCCAGTCACTCTTGTATTTATGCAGATTTTTCTATTTAGGTCATCTATAATCAGTCAGTTGACTGCATCATCCCTAATTTGTAGGTAATTTATAGCATTATCCTGGCTGGATTTACTAATGGAGGCAGTGGCTAAAAGTGTGGGCTCTGAGCATCCTCTTAGGTTCAAATCTTGTCTCTGAGAGTTAATGACTAGGATACTTTGGGCAGATTGCCTAGCCTCTGTATCTCAGCTGGAAAAGGTGGAAGATAACAGTAACTACCTTACTTAGTTATTTGAAGATTAAATGAATTGAAAGACATAAAGCAATTAAAATAGTGTCTTGCACATGATAAACCTTAAGTAAAAATAGCTCTTTTCATTCATCTAAAAAGTAAAAAATAGGGGCCAAAGTTGTGGCACAGGTGGTTAAGCTGCCACCTGAGACACTGGCATCCCATATGGGCACTGGCTCGTGTCCTGACAGCTCCACTTCCAATCCAGCTCCCTGCTGATGTGCCTGGGAGAAGCTGTGGAAAATGGTCCAAGTCCCACATGGGAGACATGACCTGGACCTGGCTGTTGGGACAAGTTGGGGAGTGAACCAGTGGATAGAAAATTCTCTCTCTCCCCCTCTGTCTGTCTGTCTCTCTCTCTCTCTCTCTCTCTCTCTCTCATTCTCTCTGTATTTCTCTGCCTTTCAAATAAATAAATAAAAATCTTAAAAAAAAAGAGAGGCAAAATTGCCATCAGGATGAGTTTTGGAAGGAGCAATAATTGAACAGCTGCAACACCTGACATGTGATATGGTTTTGATTATCTCAACCTGTGAGATGGGTAGTGCATTCATTTCTATAGAGAACATATTTCAAGAGGCTAAATAGTTCATACAGCTGTTGAATGGGTGAGACAATATGAACTGAGATCTGATCTCAGTGTTCGCGTTCCTTGCATTGTGTTGTAATGCCTTATGAGAGAAAACAATTCTCTAGAATTATCTTGGAAATTACATTTTGTTTAGGCTTGTGGGACTTCTTTCTGAAACTTAATTATCTGTTAATTTAGCATGCCAGAGCAGGGTTCAAGGAAATTGAGTTGAGTTTGGTTAAGCTGTATTTTAAGATCTAGAATTCTACTGTAGTAAGAAAAAACAAATTAATGCAAGAAAAAAAATAGAGTGAAGGAATGAAGGTAGCAATAACTGGTTGTAGTTTTCTCATACTCTAATAAACAAGGTTCTTGGCCAAAGTCATAGAGACCCAAGTCAGATTAAAGTTGAAGGATCAGATTTGTATCTTCCTTCCCAGTAGTGTTCTCAGAGAAGAAGAGCTGCCCTTCTCAAGAACTTCACCATCGGTATCAGTTCCCCAGAGTGGCTCTGCTTGGCTTGGCTTTAATCACAAGCCAGCTCCTGCAGCACTGTTTATAAGAGTGGGGAGAGGGAAAGAGGTATGCAAGGGCCCATTCTGATCACACATCCTCTCTGGGGTGAATGGTGCTAAACCACATGGCTGCTGGTCCCTGTAACAATCATGTTAGGGAAGCCTATTTCTTAACCCCCAAAAAGTGATATGTGATCCAAATACTACTACCTTTTACCAAAATTCATAAACACAGAGGGGCTTATTACACATAATAAAAGCAAAATTTAGCCAAACTTAAATATATATTTATATGTAATACATAAATATATATTATAAATATATAAATCTCCATCCCTGACTCAGCTTCCCTTGTAGAGAAACAAGTGGTAAGAGTGATGGTCCTTCAGCTGTCGGGTGGTTCTGACAATAGCCGAAAGGGTACTGTGTCCTCATCTGGTGCCAGCAGTTAGTGAAAAATTCTATTTGGGAAAATGTTGAAACTGCAGATTTATTTTTATTTTATTTTTTTATTTGACAGGTAGAATTACAGACAGTGAGAGAGAGAGACAGAGAGAAAGGTCTTCCTTCCATTGGTTCACTCCCCCATGGCCACTGTGGCTGGCACTGTGCCGATCTGAAGCCAGGAGCCAGGTGCCTCTTCCTGGTCTCCCATGTGGGTGCAGGAACCCAAACATCTGGGCCATCCTCCACTGCCCTCCTGGGCCACAGCAGAGAGCTGGACTGGAAGAGGAGCAACCGGGACTAGAAACCAGCACCCATATGGGATGCTGGCGCCACAGGCGGTGGATTAACCAAGTGAGCCGCGGTGCCGGCCCTGAAGCTAGATTTCTAATAGCCTATTCAGTATGTGGTGGTGGAGTGTAGGTAAAAAGAAAAACAAGTCAGCTCCTTTGAAGGAAAAGAAGAAAGATCACCAGGCAGAAAGAAATAGGAAGCTGCCGTCTCACTTTGATGGTCTTTGACTTGTAGGTCCTCTGATTTTTACTTTGCCCTCTGGAAAACTCATTTTTCTAAGGAGCACTCTCTGTGAATGAGACAGATGAAATGGAACTGTTCTTGTTTCAGCAGTTTCTATGATAGGGTCTATCATTTAATTTTCAAAAGCTTTAGCCCTTTAAGTGAGGTGAAAGAATCGGACTCTTTGTGATTTGATTCCAATGCCAGTGTCATAGGAAAAGCCAGAATTAGTGATTTTTGACCATTCAGAACCCAGTAAATACATACAGACATGGCTGAAAGTTTAAGAAACAATATTTAACTCCAGTGGTGCCACAGCACTGTTTCATTCTGCCCCATTATTCTGATAAGCCATTGCAGGACCTTTTGCTTTGTACTGTTCCTTTAATGCTGCTCCTCACCTGCTGAAGGTCCTAGCCTGTCATTAGACCAGCACTGGCTGGTGGGTGGTGGGAGAGGGGAGCAGTGGTGGTGGTCCCGTCAGAGTTAACACCCAGCACTGCCCCGCCTCCTGCAGCCTCCACGCCTCCACCCTGCTCTTGCATTCATTCTTGGTTTCCCCAGAAATGCTGTTCCCCACTTTTCATGTGACCACCTCTTTGTTCTTCACACACTGCCACTTTGTTTGCTGGCCCTTCCATGCAAGCCTCACATCTCTGATTGGGTGATGGCTCAATGGCCTTCACATACCCAAAGGAAAAGACACCACCACTACTCCCCCCCGACTTGAGGCAAAGGAGAAGAGGAGGACTGGACTCAAAGTTTAAGAAAGCTGGCCTGGGGAAGGCTGGGGTGGTGGTGATGGCATTCTGTGGTTAGAGGAGAGGTATGGGGTATACTAAGACCAGGGAGTCAAGTTCAGAATTAGTCTTACTCACTCCCCTTTCCCCTGCTCCTTGCTGCCTGCAGGTAAATTCTACTGTAAACCACACTACTGTTACCGACTGTCTGGCTACGCCCAGAGGAAGAGACCGGCGGTGGCTCCTCTGTCTGCAAAGGTACTGGTAATCCATTCTGTAAGTGGGAGCGAAGTAGTGGGCACCATATGGGTGTAATAATAGGTCAGGGTATGGCAAGCAGGTAGGAAGGGCCTGAAGCAGGGTTGCAGTACAGTCTGGGGAGAAGCTAGCCTCCCTTGGGAAAGCATGAGGAGCTTCACTAAGGTGGTATCCCCTCCACAACCTGAGCTGTATTTGGGAGATCATGTAGTCCTTTCCTCAGCTCACTCACATAGTGGATGTGTGCCTCTGTTAATAAATCTTCCTGAGGGAAGGGCTCCCTGCTGCTGAGGGCGACTTCCTATTCAATTTTCTCATAATTAGAGCTCTCGTCAAGAAAGCCAGCTGTGGTGAGAGAAAAGGCAACACGAGGAGGGGTCTCACCTTGTCTCCCCCTTGCCCCTACTCTTCGATATCTGAGATCAGAGGGAGCAAGAGCTAGGCCTTGCCCTCCATACTGGAAAGGAACTTGACTCAAAGTTGCTCTGCCTTGCCAATCCCTTAATTCCCTTATTCTATAGAGTATCTATCTAAGACTTTTTTTTTTCATTTTTTTTTTAAGATTATGTATTTATTTGAAAGGCAGAGAGACAGAGAGTAAGCTCCCATCTGCTAGTTCACTTACCAAATGCTGGGAGCTGGGAACTCAGTCCAGATCTTCCACATGAGTAGCCGAGACCCAATTACTTGAACTATCACCACTACCTTCCCCTAGGTTCTGCATTAACAGAAAGCTTGACTCAAACCCAGGCCCTCCATGCACTTTAGTATGTGACACAGGTGTCTTAACCATAGTGTTAAACATCTGTCCCCCTCCCCCTTTTTAAATGGAAGTGGCTCTTCCATCTCTCTCCATCAAGGTGAGCAGGGCGGTTCCTCACTACATGAATCCCATCTGCTTAGCATGCAGGCTAAGTCATGCTTTCTCGAGAGGCTTCTGTTGACTGCACAGGGGCTTGTGGAAAGATATGCTTGGGTGACTTCCACATGTGTCCATTTATTTAAAGAGTTAGTGTGTGAGGGGTCCAGGTTGGTGAGGTCAGCAGAGACAAACCAACTGATGACATTGTCATTTCCCTGTGTGGTTTGAGTGCTTTAGTAAGTCACTCCTTTTTTCACTGTGGACTTTCACAGGAGGCCAAAGGACCACTGCAGGATGGCCCCACTGCAGACACAAATGGACGGGCCAGCACCACCACCAGCTTGGCTGAGAGAACCCCAGGTAGCCTCACTTCCTTGTTTGGCTGGGTGGCGCGTCACTCTCTTGGCCTCTGTGACAAGGCCAAGGGGATGAGCCAGCACCTCCAAAGCAACATTTCTTCAATTGGGCATCAGGTGGCCCAAAATCCCCTGGACTCCTTTTTCATGTGCCAGCTGCTTGCGTTCGGAGTCCCCTTTCTCTATGGCCTGTCGGAGGTGCTGGTGCAGATCAGAGGGGAGTTCTACTGGCAGCCTGTGAGCCAGTAGGCACTTCTGGGGACAGTATCACCAAGCTGTGGGGTTTGATTACTCTGAGTCCCAAAGCTTCTGACTCCATCCTGCATCCCTCATCAGACTCATTAGGGTAGTTGATCCAGATCCTATGTGGATAAACAGGAATCCAGAATAGGCTACTGTGCTCACTGCCCTGGCTGGGAATCCAGAGTCACCAGGCCTTCATGTATATCCTTGTTTAGGACTCCTTTGTCAGAGCATAGAGTTGTGATCCTCAAGGGCCTGTGGTCTGGATTTGTGTTCACCTGAACTTGAAATTCTTGAACCTGAACTTGAAATTCCCTGTTTAGATATCTGGATAAGGTATCACTGCTCTTCCATTTGACCCATACATGCCGAAGTGATCACTTCAGAGCACTTGAACTTCTAATGAGGGTCAAGCCCTAGTTTGCCCCACTTTGATGAGCACTTCCTATGTCTGCTGGTAAATGACACCATCTCTACCTCTAAAAACAAACTTACTCTGATCATAGCAGGGCAGGACTAGGAGGTCTCATGGACACAGGGCCTGTTGTCAGGAATTGTATTGCATTTTTCCTTAACATTGCCCCTCTCAGCCCCTTGTGCTGTGTCCACAGTTCCACAAACTGCTGAGCAGTGTTGATGCCCCTAAGACAATCCTGGATTGTTCACAGCACTGGGTCACTGGGTATATATAAGAGAGGAAGACAGCAGAACCATGCTTCTGATTTATCACATATTTCCTCTGACTCAAAGCAGATGTATCACAAGTAGCCATTTAGAAGCTCATAGAAACATTCAAGATTATCAGCCAATGGCAGCAACCATGGTGGAGTTGGTAGTAGAATTTCCTTGATGAGAAAGGAGAAAAATTGTCCCCTTTGCCTTCCAATGAAAGATTCCCATGATGCAAGCCTTGAGTAGAAGGTGCCCAGAAGCTGTGTGCAGCATCTGGGTGCTGTGAGGGGGCAGATGAAACTCGGCAACCCTAGCTGAGCTCTGTGAACTTGGCTTGGCTTTTGTACTGCATGTGCCCTTTTTATTATACTCAGAGAAAGTTGTTATGTGCCCTGCTGGGTGGGACTAACATTTTATTAAAGCCATGTGTAAGCCTTGAATGCCTTTTAAGCCCTCTACAGTCTTCAGACCCTCTGTAGTCCATCTTTCCCTTTGCAGTTGACACCCTCAGAGCATGGAGGGGAGGGGTAGGAATTGCTAATAGAGGAAGATTACCCGCGAGATCTAGGCAGAGATTTGGGCTTGACTCTCAGTATAGAATGTATGTGTGGTCAGGTGAGAGCACTACCATGTTAGCCTTATTTCAGCAGAGGTAGGTTTTCTAAGAACCTGACTACTCAGTAAAGCAAATCAAAGAAATTAAACTTGACTTTGTGTGTGACATATAGAAGATTCTTTAAAAAGAATTAAACACAAAGAAGTTCAGGTCATCCCTGAACAAGCTGAGTTTGCTCATTTTCCCATCTGATTCAGATTACCATTATTACTGTCTAATCAAAGGTATAGTGGATTTCAGATTTATAGGAGCTGTAGAGAATTGAGGACTCCCAGAGGAGGAGCAGGGAGAGAATGTGAGTTGGCAATGTAGTTGAAAAATCAAACACCCAAGAAAGAACCAAAGTCCCAAGGATGTCTAAGTTCCTGTGGCTGTTGGTTCTGAGCTAGAACATGACATGGCTGTTAAAGTAGGAGCGAGTCCCAGGATGGTATCCCAGCTGAACCCTCAAGGTGAACGATTGGCACTAGCACCCAGCTTAAGAAACCATCTAGACAACAGAAAGACCGGGGAGGATTCAGTGGTTTCTGCCCTGGAAACCTAAACTTTCAGGAATTACGGCTCTGTGTCCTGACATGCTGCACTGGCACTTTCCCTGTGAGCTCACTTTTGTCAGGCTCTTCAGAAAAGGAACAGACTTATGAGTGGTATTTTATAATTGGCTTGAGATATATTCCTTTCTCTCCCTTGACAGAGATTTCCTTCACTAAATCCCAAACCAAAGCTTTGATTACTTTAGAGTTTCCTTTTAAAAAGCTCAGGAGTTAGGGTTGCAGAATATGTGTCAGGAGAGCAGTCATTAACCCAGATGTGCAGTGTACCTCCTCCATTGCACTGGAGACCAGGAAGGGCTGTGAATGAATGAACTTGACTGTGTATAACTAAACCACCTTCCCTGGACCCACTTCCCTCCAGGAGGTGGAGCTGGAAAAGCTGTGAGGGTAGTCAGCACTTAACCCTGCCTGCTTGTGCTCTGTACCACCTCTTTATTTTGTGACATTTTCTCTTTATGTTCCTACCCCCCATGCCAAATTACTGTTATTGCCAAAAACAAAACAAAACAATAACAACAACAAAAAATAAAACCACCACCACCACCAACAATAGCAACAACAACAACAACAAAAACCTGAACACAGCCAACAAGTTCAAAGCACCCACTCTAGATCTGCTTTGAAATGTCGTCTTTCTCTGGTTACCTAATCTATTGTTGTAACTGCTGCCTAACTTAGTGTTTGGGAGACATTGTTTACAATATTTTTGTTTGTAATGTGCTTTTACTAGAGAAATCCTCTTTTTCTGTTCTCAAAGCTGTAAATTTTTGATTTCCAAACTTCTTCCTCTCACTGCCGCAGATAGTGGCCCTGGCACAGATTGTCTTTCCCTGGCCTCACAGTACCTGCACTACAACAGGCAGAAAAAGGAAACCCCCAGATAAGAGAATTTTCCCCATGAACGTGAGACCCTCAGCTGCAAGGTTTAGGAGTTCTTGTCCAAAGAGCCCCTTTTTATTGTGCATAGTAGATATCCCATAGTGTAGTATAAAGGCTGTGAGTGTCATAGGAAAGGAGTGAAGAGCTTTTCTCCTAGAGTTCCTCATCTGGGAACATTTGTGGTGCAGGCAACAGAGAAATGGAGTGGGAAAACCATGTTAGTAATCTGTCGTCTTTGGAAAATTTATCTTAAAATCTGCAAAGTCACAAGTGGCCTGCTCCCCATCCTAGACCCCCCTTGCATGATAACCATTTGGCTCTATAGATGGGATCTTGGATGGGCCATTAGGAAATGCACACATTTCCCACACCAGCTAGAAGAACAGCCACGTTGTGCAGAGAACTGCATTCAACGCTGGGTTCCTGCCTGATAGTGGGAAGTTAGGAAATCCTACCCCTTCACAAGGCCACTTCCCTCTAGACATTTCTGGAAAACCCTTTAGTAGGGCAGAGAGGATTCTGCAATCCTTACCACCCCAGCCCTATCCAATGAGTTGTATCAATGGTGATTTGTAAATATTTAGTAAATATTTATATAAATATATACACATATATATGTATATATACATTTATCTGTGTATAGGATTAATTTCATATATAATACATAATTATGTATATATATGGATAGATACTTATTTATGCACTGGACCTTAAATAATGCTGATGAAGATGTTTCTAAGCAGCTTGTGCACTGGAAACTGTGCTGCTCTGGATTTGGAGGGAGCAGAGCAGTCCCAGAACAGTACACCTATAGAGGAGAGGACTTTCAGGTCTGAGTATCTCCAAAAATGAGCAGTACACACTTCTAACTTCAGAAAATTGATTCTAGAACAAACCAAGAAAGCAGGGGTCTGTGGCTAGTGAGGAATCCCAGGGAAGCAGATACCCCTCTATCCCTTTGGTGTTTCAGTTTCTCTATTGGCTCCACTGGGTTTGTTATTTCAACTTTCTTCTGTGTTTCGGGATCTACTGTGTCTCTGGCAATTTTCTGCAGGACAGTGGAACATTCCTATGACCTCTGCAAAGGGACCCACGATGGCCTTGAAGGTCTGAACCATGAATTAAGGGGATCACTTTTTTCCTGAGCCATTCAGCTCGGGGGGCACGAGGGAGGGAAAGGCAGCAAGCTGGAGTCCCACAGCAGCGGTACAGAGAAGCCAGAGCAGGGGAGGATTAGCTGTGCCAAGGAACACGTCACCTGTCCACTCTGGCCTTCCCTGAAGCTTTTCTTTTTGCCCTTGTTTTTACCCTGTGCTGTTGTGAGTTTCTGGTGTGTTTCTTTGTGAGTTTTTATTTAATTGTGTAACATTGTTTTTGCTGTTACTGTGAAACCAAGGTGTTGTGCTTTTAAGTTTTTTTTTTTTTTTAACAAATGTTCCATTCTTATTTAAGAGAATAAATTCCAAACAATCTTCAGGTTTCTGAGTTTTTCTTTTCCTTCCCTTTTTCCTGACTGGAGGGTGGGAAGGGAGAAGCTCAGGCAGGTCTCGGGCGTGAGCCTGAAAGCTGAGCACTCTTGCTCCCGGGGTGGGGTCAGCAGAGAGTATGGAGGTGCAGTGGGGGACAGGCTATTTATCCCTACTGAGTAGATTCCTGTTAACAGAAGGGCCCCATTCAGGGGTTGGTATGGGGTGAGGTATTTTGCTTTGCAGCAGCCACACATAGAAAAGAACATCCACGTGTCCCACTTTCAGTCAGCTGGCATGAAGACCTGTGGACAAGGCAGGCCAAGGGCTAGAAGTTCCACACAGAGCCCATGTCTACCACCGGGCCTCAGAACCAGGTCCTCCTGTGTTTCTATGTGTAGCAGGCCATGAGGAGAGCTGGGGCCAGTTATATGGCTCCTGTGTCTTGAGGCTCTTATATGGATGCCTTTAAGTGCAGGGACCTTGCTTTTGGTGATATTGCAGGTTCTTGCTCTTCCTTCCTCGTCCAACATCTCTCCCATGCTGTCTGCTGGGACCAGGACACTGAGCTGGGGTAGCCAATTCTGTTTGGCCACTCTCAAGCGTGGAGGAATGAGCCAGTTTTAAGAAACAGATGGTCCCCTTCTCACCGCACTATTGCTGACCTCAGTGGTCATGCTGACCACAGTGGCACTGGCCAACCTTCAGTGCCAAATCGATCCAGAGAAGGGTACCTTGGTGGGTAGAGCCCTCAGCACCATGACTGCTCCTACTGGGCTCTAGGAAATTGGGTGCTGTAAAATTAGAAGGCCCTGCTGACCTCCGTCTACTCTGAAACAGCCCCCTGGGCAGAACTCTGAGGTGCTGGGCCACCCTTAGAGGGGAGCATCAGAATCCTAGGTTCTCCCTGGTGTTCTCGAGAGCTGTGAGGCCCCGTCAGGAAGGGTCTGCATCCCTGCATGTCTTACAACTGTGCCCTAACACTGTCAGCTGCTTCGTGTTAGTCATCAGAGCATTGTGGTATAGAAGTTATCCCAAGGGAGGTACCTTGGGAAGGTCTGAGAGACCTCTCTGCCCAGTCATGTCCTCCCTCTCTCCTGCCTAAGTGTGTGGTCTACAAAAGGCCGACAAAGAAGTGGGGTATAGGGATTCAATAAGTCGACTAAGAATCTATGATAGGGATGGGTACTTACATGTTTGTAGTTTTCAAAATTTTAAATTCTGGCTGCCGTTGCCTTCCCAGCTCCCTATGATAAAGGGCAGAGAGCTGTCCTTGTCTAGATCGATGCATGGCAACATATAACTGGAGGGTAACAACTGCCAGGATTCTGTGCTGCCATTGTGAAGACCCTAGAAAGTTCCCTTGGGAACTCAGTTTCTTTCTGAAACCTCTTGAAATCCATTCTTTATCTGCTTTCTCCTAATTTCCCCCGGCCATTTCCCTAATTAAGACACTCTCTGGGAGGGATGCTGTGGTGCAGGCATGGGAGAAGAACAGGCCATGACAATGGCCACTCTCTTTTCATGCAAAAAAAAAAAAAAAAAAAAATAGGGCAGGATGATGCTGTAAGACCCAGGACCCACAAATGTCCCCCCTGAGATAAAATAGAAGGAGATACTTAGGTGGGAACTCTCTTAGTATAACAGTCAGGCAGAGGTTTCAGGAAGCACCCGCCCTAATTCCAGGTCCTTCCACAAAGCTCTGAAACCTCAAGACTTCCAGAATCAGCCATTACCTTGCAGCTCATGTCCAGCCAAGCATCCTGCAAGTGCCAACAAGTCTCTTAGTCATAAAGAGTGAGGGGGAGGGAGTTGCATTGGCAGTCCCGCCTGAGTTAGGTCATGGGACTGCTGGGTTCCTCTCTCATCACCGCCCAGAATTTTCACATGTGTGTGTTGGCTACGGATGCCTCTTTCTTTACAATTGTTCCTTGTCTCTATGCCACTTAATCCTGGAGGGGAGAGGCTTCTGCGCAGAAACACCTTCCCTGGAAGGGAGGAGGGCCTTTAGGCAAATGTGACTCTGAATTGCTTCCGGGTTTCACCAGCCACGTGAACACCATCTCCCTTTTACTTCCTGCAGGCCAACTTTCACAACACCCTGCACAAGCAGTTATGAACATTTTCTAGATATTTCTGAGGGACTTTAATGGGTTTTCAAGGACAGTGAGCAGGAGATTGAGTCACTACTAACATCCAGACCCTGACTCCAGCCACCCAAACTCAAACTTGCTGTGTATGACCTTTTCCTCCTAACAATGAGTTGTGTGCACCTGCAGTCAGAAGGTTTCCCACAGATGTAGAAAACTCATGCCCCTGGTTGCTGTAAAAGGGGAGTTTTGGAATATCCTTAAGCAAAAAGGGAGTCCAGGGCTCCCGCTCTGCCTTGCCACAAACTTTCTTGGGGCCATGCTGGGATAATTTCTAGAAAAATCCAGACTTTGTTGGCCTCTTATGTTTTCTTCAATTCTGTTCCTTTCTGTCCTTAGCCAACTAGTGGTGATTGTACATTAATTGCATGACACTGTCCCAAGTGTGACTGTTAAGTGACTGGTGTTCCTTATTCCATGATTCTGTAAAATAACAGGATTGTTCCCATCTTATCATTATTATTTCATAGTGTAGCCTTGTTTCTTTTAAGTCCTTGCCTGGCATTGTTTTTTGTTTTTGTTTTGTAAGATTTATGTATTTGTTTATTTGAAAGGCAGAATGACAGAGAGAAAGAGGGAGAGACATTGAGAGAGACATCTTCTATCTACTGGTTCACTCTCCAACGTGACTGCAATGGCTGGGGCTGGGGTAGGCCAATGCCAGTAGCCAGGAACTCTATCTAACTCTGCCATATGGGGGGCAGCGGCCCAAGCACTTAAGCTATCTTTCACTGCTTTCCCAGGCACATTAGCAGGGAGCTGAATCAGACGCAGAACACTCAGTACTCAAAATGGCACCCTGATATAGGATGCGGACATCACAAGAAACAACACAACACCAGCCCTTGGCTCTGTTGTTCTTTAATAATTATTTTAAACTAATTAGTCCCTGACACCAGAAGTAGTCAAAGACCTTAAGCCTAGGGCCTCTTGCCTGCTTCTCTGAGATTCTAAAGCCTTCTGCTAGGTTTAGACATCCCACGTGTTTCAGTGTTACTATGCCTCAGCCAGTGCCTATTCCCCAGGAAAGGTGAACCCCCCCCCCCCCCCGCCTCAGGTGAGGGTCCTGAGTTCTTTTAGCACCAGAACCTACTTAATATAAAAGTAATGACTAAAGTCCAGCATTACCTGTCCAGGACATAAGGGCAGCAGAGCAACTCAGGGCCTTAAAGCATCTTGGTTTTCCTGAACCAACACCTGGCAAAACCATGGCTGTTTTACTGACAGAGGCCTAATGCAGAATGTTCTCATGTTCTTCAAGGTTAATGAACCCAGCAATGCTGCAGAAGTAAGTTCCAGAGAAAAAAAAATCCTCTGGGCATTTGGTAGCTGCTCAAAATCCAAACCTGAAAACCAACAAGTATTGCTGGGTAGACCCTCACTGGACTCTTAGGGACAAGTTTCTTTCTAAGAAGCTAAACCACACGGGCTTCATGGACTGAAAGAAATTGTTGTTGCTGATTATAGCAGCTTATTTATTCCTTGTTTCCCTGTTTCCTAGGACTAAGTCAGAATCTAGAGATTCCAGGTTAGAAAGAGAACAGCTATGAAATTTCTCTCTGGCCATTTTACCAACTAGAGACTAGCTAAATAGGTTGTTTTAAAACCTCCTAGAGTTTAGTCTGATGTGGATTACCCTGAACTAGCTACTTACTTTCCATGTACCTGGGTTTACCTTTCTTGGGGAATTGGCACTGAAAAAGGCACAGTAACTTTGGGATGTGTGTTGCAGGGAAGGTGGCTCCAGGAAAACTCAAAAGCTGACAGAAGCCTTTGAATCTCAGAGAGGCAAGCAGCACTGGGTGCCCAGGGCAGGGGGATCCACTTAGCCAGAGCCAAAGTGTTACTGGCTTTGCTGTGTTGTCAAGAGCCAGCAACAGTTCTCCATGCTGTTGAAAATACCGTACCAGGGGGCTGTCCTCAGATGCTACCAGGAGAGACCTCTTTGTGGAAGTATCGTCTTCAAGTCAAAACTGAGTGTGAAGTGTGAGGTGCACTGACTCCTATTGTCCCCCACCCCTACCCCCACAACATTTGTGATTCAGCCTGGTTTACCATAGTAGCCCATGTCATACCAGCTCACAGAGAGCAGCATCACAAATGCATTGTAATGGCAACAGCAGCAGCAAGGGTAGTTGTCATGCATCACTGAATACACACCAGGCTGCAGGTGGATACTGTGTGTGGTCCTCAAGTAATCTCCTAATGACCTGTGGCAGGGGTAGGGGGGTGGGGTGTGGTTTGCAAATGTGGAAACAGACACAGAAGTTAAGAAAACTTGCTAGTGGAGCACTAAGCCTGTGATTATAAAGTACGTTGAAAGTGAGTTATCACAGAAATGAAAGAAAGAAAAGGAGGAGGGGGGACAGAGGGAAGTATCATTATATTCTTAGAATTGCATCTATGAAGTACATGAAATCTGTTCTTTTTATATTAATAAAGAAAGAAAAAATTTGCCCTCTATCTGATTGACATAGAGTCAGGGTAGAGTCTGTACTGCCGGCATGAGAGTGTTGTGCACCTGCTGTGCTGTAAGGCTTCCCTCCTCATTCTCTATAGCCCCAACTCTATAGCACTTGGTGAGGGCAAAGAGTGCTATGTGGTTAGCTCCACATTTAAGGTTTTCTAAACCTACATGAATGCCCTGAGTGAGCAGTGAGTATGCATCTAATTATTCCTGGGAAATACATGGCTCCCAATTTATTTGGCAGTGATCCCAAGGAATGTACCTTTAGAAACATAGTAGTTTAAAAATTAAAGTATTTCATCACTGACATGTAAAGGGGGAAAAATGAAAAGAAACTGAGGAAGAGAATAAATAACCATCTGAATTAACTGTAAATAATAGGAAATAAACTCTATCTTAAATATCTCTGTATCAATCCTCTTTCTGGTCACTTAAAATAAAATCAAGCCTAGGCTGGCGCCGCGGCTCACTAGGCTAATCCTCCGCCTAGCGGCACCGGCACACCGGGTTCTAGTCCCGGTTGGGGCGCCGGATTCTGTCCCGGTTGCCCCTCTTCCAGGCCAGCCCTCTGCTGTGGCCAGGGAGTGCAGTGGAGGATGGCCCAGGTGCTTGGGCCCTGCACCCCATGGGAGACCAGAAAAAGCACCTGGCTCCTGGCTCCTGCCATCGGATCGGCGCGGTGCGCCGGCCGCAGCGCGCCGGCCGCGGCGGCCATTGGAGAGTGAACCAACAGCAAAGGAAGACCTTTCTCTCTGTCTCTCTCTCTCACTGTCCACTCTGCCTGTCAAAAAAATAAAATAAAAAAAAAATTAAATAAATAAAATAAAATAAAATCAAGCCTAGCATTATGTTGTTGTTAAGTGTGATCCTGAAACAGCCCCTTGCTCTTTCTCCAGGTGGAAATTTAACCTGCCAACCCCCTGGAGGACTGGGGAATGTGTTTGGGGGTGTTTATGATTCCCTGGGCCCTGCTTTAATGGCTTCTAACTTATACACTTGCTGGCTTTTCATCTTTTTTTCCTCTGCAATTTCATTTTATTACGCTTTCTTTGAAAGTCCTTAGTGATGGTTGAACTGATAGTTCTTACAGTTGCCACTCAATAGCCCTCATGGGAAACATCCTGCCCTGGCCTTCTGTGGGGTTTGA
Organism: Oryctolagus cuniculus; assembly: GCF_051225735.1. NCBI lineage: Eukaryota > Metazoa > Chordata > Mammalia > Lagomorpha > Leporidae > Oryctolagus > Oryctolagus cuniculus. The sequence continues at coordinate 89,411,847 of NC_142875.1, forward strand.
GTGTAAGGAAGAGAGATGATTTCAGACCTCTTTTTGAGCCAAAACACCTGTAATAGAATGATGTAGAAATTCATATCCATTCAACTTTATGCCACTTTGAACTCAGCTTACACTTAAAAGACTTAACTTTTAAGTCTTGGGCTGGACATGCATGCTATTCCAGATCATAGTTTTGCTTTTGCCTTGTTGGTGGTGCAGACACAGCAATGCCTTCAGGGAGTCTCCTAAACAGGTAGGGGCGGAGCCTTGCCCTAACCCCGAGAAGGTGTGCCATGGCAGAAAACCCGTCGACCGCATGGAGAGGCTGTTTATGGAAAATGGAGAAGAAGGAGAGTTGAGATACAAAGAGTTCTTTCTTTCTTTCTTTCTTTCTTTCTTTCTTTCTTTCTTTCTTTCTTTCTCTCTTTCTCTCTTTCTCTCTTTCTCTCTTTCTCTCTTTCTCTCTTTCTCTCTTTCTCTCTTTCTCTCTTTCTCTCTTTCTCTCTTTCTCTCTTTCTTTCCACTTTGTGCTCTCAAGCCAGTTTTCTTCTGGGTTCAGTGAGAGGAGAGGACCAACTGTGATGTCACAGGGCTGGTCCTTCTGTTGGCAGCCTTCCCATGGGAGAAAGGAAGGGGGAGAACATTTCATCAGAATCTTTTCTTGGTCTCTCTTTATTTCCTAGTTAAGCCTCCCATGTAAAGCAGACATGACCAGAGGGGCCAGGGGTTGCTGTAGATTGCCCTTGGGTGGCATTGTAGGAGTTGGGCATTGTCATCTTGTGTAATCAGAGCTGTGCCATGACGTGGTGAGGTAGTCCAAGTGTCTCCAGCAAACTCCACAGCACCTGTGCTCCATGAGTGGCATTGGAGCTAGTTCTTCACATGGAATCTGAATGTCTCCCTGGGCTTCCTCTCTGTAGACCAGCCTGCTACTGTCTGCCAAGCATGGCAGTTCTTGGTTGGTCCTTCCTTTATTGTACTCCCCTTCAAGATGTCTCACTTTGGCAACCAAGGCAAGAGTCCATGACCTTGCTACTTTCTTTTTCTTTTGTTAAGATTCATTTTATTTATTTATTTTTAAAGATTTATTTATTTGAAAGAGTGACAGAGAGACGAATCTTCCATCTTCTGGTTTACTCCCCAAATGACTGCAATAGCCAGAGCTAGGCCAGGCCAAAGCCAGGAGCCTAAAAATCCATGCTGATTTCCCACATGGGTAGCAGGAGCTCAAGTATTTGTGCCATCTTCCGTTACTTTCCCAGGCACATTAACAAGGAGCTGAATCAGAATTGGAGCAGCCAGAATTCAAACTGGAACTCCATTATGGGATGCCATCATCACAAGTGGTGGCTTAATCTGCTATGCCACAACTCTGGCACCTGCTGCTTTGCATTCTTAATGCACATAGACTGATCAAACCACAATCAGAATGTTTGGTAAGATATCAGAAACAATCTGGCATGAGGCTGATGCTGTGGCACAGCACTGGCATCCTTTATGGGTGCTGGTTTGAGTCCTGGCTTTCAATCCAGCTCCCTGTTAATGTGCCTGGGAAAGCAGTGGAAGATGGCATCCAAGTCCCTGGGCCCCTGCACCCACGTGGGAGACATAGAAGAATCTCCTGGCTCCTGGCTTCAGCCTGGCTAACCCTGGTCATTGTGACCATTTGGGAAGTAAACCAGCAGATGGAAGGTTTCTCTCTGTGTGTCTCTCCCTCTCTCTCTGTAACTCTGACTTTTAGATAAATAAAATAAATAAATCTTTTTAAAAAGTAAAATAGAAATAATCTGGTAGAATTTCTAAGGCAGTGTTCCTCAAGCTCAGCACTATTGACATTCTGGGCAGAAGAATTCTTTACTGTGGGGCCCTATCCTGTGCGTTATAGGATGTTTAGCAGTAGCCCTAGCTTCTTCCCATTAGAAGTCAGGAGCTGGCTGGCGCTGCGGCTCACTAGGCTAATCCTCCGCCTTGCGGCGCCGGCACACCGGGTTCTAGTCCCAGTCGGGGCGCCGGATTCTGTCCCGGTTGCCCCTCTTCCAGGCCAGCTCTCTGCTGTGACCAGGGAGTGCAGTGGAGGATGGCCCAAGTCCTTGGGCCCTGCACCCCATGGGAGACCAGGAGAAGTACCTGGCTCCTGCCATCGGATCAGCACGGTGCGCCGGGCCGCAGCGCGCCAGCCGCAGCTGCCATTGGAGGGTGAACCAACGGCAAAAGGAAGACCTTTCTCTCTGTCTCTCTCTCTCACTGTCCACTCTGCCTGTCAAAAAAAAAAAAAAAAAAAAAAAAAAAAAAGAAGTCAGGAGCAGCACTCCCATCCAGGTTGTGACAACCCCTAGTATCCCTAGACATTGCCAAATGAACCTTTGAGGGAAAATAAATGACCCCAGTTGAGAACCACTGATCTAAAGTTAACAGATGTGGCATTGACATGCAGTTAGCTTCAATTATGTTGTTCCCAGATCAGAAAAGAGCGTAAATGAGAATAATGGAAGTGACACAGAATGATATCACAGTCTTACAGCAGGAATCTCCAAACTGTACTGCCTACCCCTGTTAAAATTGTGAGCAGATAGTTCCCAGGATGCATGCTTACGTACTTGTGAGTACCTTGTACTAATTCTCTGGCTGCTCTACGAACATTATACAAAGCAGGGATGAAAAATAAGGAATGAATTTCTGTTCTTCTCCAGCCTCCAGTGACTGTTTCTGTTCTCACAGAAGGTGCTCATCCTTCTGTGGTCACCATGGCCTCAGAGGACTTAGCTGCATCTGAACTTGAAAACAGAAGGTGTTCATTGAGTCTTAGTTCTGCCTCCTTTCATAACAACCACTCTGTGCCTCAGTTTCCCCATCTATAAAATGAAAATAGAAGAAAAATGCTACCTTCTCTCTGCCTGATAACTTTGTTATAAAGAGCAAGTAAGCTAAAATACATGGAACTTCTTCAGTTAGAAGTATTGCAGGAATACCAAGTGTGGTTGCCACTGGGGATTCCAGAACCTGCTGGAACATTTGGAGTGAGAGAGTGGGTGAGTGTTGTCTCCCTTCCTTGTCTGTGCATCCTATGTTGTTTGGACTGGATGGCACGTTAGGATGTATCCCTAACCAGCAGAAATTTGGAGAAGCAGGGCAGTTAAGAAGGGTTTGACTCTAATCTCCAGCAGAATGGGCTAGGGGAGTTGACCTGCATTGCATGCTAGCTCTTTTAAAGCATTGTTAAATCTCTGCAAAAATGCATGGCCAAATTTAGCTTTGCTTTTTCTTCAGCCTACATGGATGTGATGTGAAGTCATCCATTCATTCCATGACATGGTGGGGGTTGGTTCTTCACTATCCTAACAAGAGCATAAACAGCCTTACTTAGAGTTTACATTAAACTGAATTTTTAACACCTAACTCAATCATCAGACGTCTGAGTAAGAGCTGATTTGCTTTCTCTTAGGCTGAGCTAGGGTTTATGCCTGGTCCTGGAGCCTATCTGAGTCAGAGCTGTTTTTTCCACAACCCTCGTCCCTCAGGTGCCTTGGTGTTACCCGTGACCCATTTGCAGGTGAGGGAGACTACTTTCCCTTAGGAATCAGTGCACAGATGGGAGCCTTGTGGGAGACCAGAGAACTGAAGTTCTCTAACTGCTGCTGGTTCTGCAGCATCACTCATCAGAAAGGGTCCTTCTGAGCCTGGGTCACCCCCCCCTCAGCCTATCAGCACCTCCCTCCCTACACACTTGAGATTATTTTCCAGATAAGTCTCAGGGACCTTCTAACACTTGAAGGCTTTGTGTCACTCTGGTGAACATGAACATCAGGTGGTAGTTGTGGGCATTGCTGGAGGCTATTTCAGTTTCCTTCCAAAAATATATCTTGAGGTAACAAAGGGAATGCTGTATATAAGATGCCTGAGGCAGGTGGCTGCTACACAGATGTCACCGCTTACTCTTCCAGTGCCTGTTTCATGACCCTCCTGTCATGGGAACTTGGAAACCTTCTGTGGACAGATAGTCCCTGCCCACAGAAGCCTTGGAAGGCACGTGGCAGAGGGTGATGTGTGAGGTGGGAGCCACCTTGCCAACACCACAGCATGGGAACTTCCTTTCAGTGTTTAGTGCCCTCCTAGGATGAGAAAACGTGAGTCCCTCAAGCAGCATCTGCACAAGCAGATGAACCATGGGGCAGAAGAGGAGAAAAGCCCAAGTTGTTGGTACCAGTGACCTTCCAACAAGCAAAGGAGGCATGTTCAAACCACAGGACCTTTTCTCTAGGCTTTAGCCTTGGTTGGGTTCTAAGCTCCCGAACATTAACACCCTTCTCCCATAATCCCAGTTAACGTCCAGTTTGACTCTGCTACTGAGGATGTCTACAAGGCAGGGAGTGACTCATTCTGATATTTTAGACTTATAAGTCAAGATGGCACTCTCATTGGATGGATTTGCCCTGCTTACTTTTCGGAGCCTCAGCAACAACTGCTTTGAGAACTTTAGCAAAAAGTGACAAGCAAGCAGTGAACTAACTTCCAGGCTGATTCTCGACTACGTTTTGTCTAGCTCAGCTCAAGTCAGTTGGGGTCCAGCTGCAGCTTTATACATAGCAAAAGGAAGCAGGGCATTGGACCCAGGGCCATGTCCTAAATAGAAAACTATCTCTGAGCCAGACAGTGGTTCTGTTTTAGAACAGCCACGCTTGCAAATGAGCTCATCCCCATGTCCCAGTATAGGAGGAATTGGGGAAGAGAGTGTAGAAACTGTCATTTCTAGCTGGAGCAGGAAAACCGTAAAACCAAGGCTAGAACTCCTGATATCCTTGCAATGGTTGGGGCTCGGTATGAGGAAGGGCTTCTGATTTCCACGGGGCATTTGTGTGTGTGTGTGAGGGTAATGATTCAGGCAGTGGCTAAGTCCCTTTGATACAGTTTATTGTGAGTTTGGGAGCTCAGTTTCATGCTGCCAGCCTGGTGACTCCACCATCAGGAGGTTTCACCACCTCTTAATACTCCCTCGCCTCCCCAGGCCTTGTCATTTACACGTGGCACATGGTTCAGGCCTGCCTTGGTGCATGCAGAGCAGGGGCAGGCAAGGCTCTGGGTGGACATGAAGGGAAGGCAACTAAAAGAACTTCTGCTAGTCTCTGTTAAAAGAAAAATCATAGCACAAATATCCAGCAATTTTTTTAAAGATTTATTTTTTATTTATTTGAATGACAGAGATATAGAGACAGAGAGAAAGACAGAGAGATCTTTCATCTGCTGGTTTACTGCTCCTAATGGCCAGGCAGAAGCCAGGAGCCAGGAGCTTCTCCCAGGTCTCCCACTTGTGTGGCAGGGGTTCAGGGACTTGGGCCATCTTCTGCTGCTTTCCCAGGCCCATTAGCAGGGAGCTGGATTGGAAGTAGAGCAGCTGGGACTCAAATCTGCGCCCTTATGGGATGCCAGCATTACAGGAAGCAGCTTAATGCATTATGCCACAACAACAGCCCCATGTCCAGCAATGTTTGAAGAAACTGAAATAAGAGGGAGCACTCTATAAAGAATCTCTGTCTTCCAAAATGGCAGGAGTGCTTCTGTCCTCAGATGGGCCAGGCATTTCAAATCCTAATGTTACTCCTCACTGGGACGTGGCCACTGTTTATCCACTCTGGGTCATTAGTGTCTCCTAGCACGTAGGTGACATCCATGCTCTATCAGAACATGGGCTTCCCCCAGGCAGAGCTCTTGTCGCTGGTTTGCCTGAGCACCTGGCACCATGCCTGACTGGGAGTAGCTGCTCAATAAGTATTTGTAGAATTGATGACTAATGGGTCCCTGCAGCCATCCTACCTAGAGACAGAGAAATAGGATAGAAATAAATCTCAGTTCATGGGACCTTTTCCATTGTCCTTGTCAGACTCAGATTTCATTCAGACTTTCCCAGGTTTATAAAGAAGGAAAAGGAATGGGAAGACAGCCCAGACATGACTTGTAGAGCAGAGAGAGGAAAAGTCCTCAATGGTCCTTAGAATCACCTTGTGTGGTGATGCCCTTCACGGTTGCCTAAAGCCCTAATGTCCTCAGCAGTTGTCCCCGCTTACTCCTGGGGCTTTGTTGCGACTGTGGGAAGGATGGGGAAGAAGAGCTGCCTGCTGGGGCCCCAGGAGGACAACTACAGTCAGACAGATACAAAATAAAGGCTTCTGGCAGCTCCTACTCATCAGCTGAGAGCAGGTTGTCCTGCTAGGAAAAATATTTCTTCCAGGATGATCTATGGGACTCATGCAAGCCGTGACTGTTCCAAAACAGAATCTCAGGGCAGGCCCAGAGCCTTTTTCCTATTTAGGATGCAGCCCAGATCCTGGGAACTGTTTCCTTTTGGTTTGTGTGAAGCTGTAACTGGCCTCCCTGTGACCTGAGCTTTGCCTGCCCTGAGTTAGTGAAGAGTCAGCCTTGGAAATTATTCCCAGTCTTTCATCCCACTTTTAGCTGGGCAGTCCCTGTGCAGTTGCTGTTGCATTATAGTGTGTGAAGTGGAGAGCAAGGTGAGTCTTGGCTGGTGAGCCTGGTCTGGCTGATTAAACAAGGAAAGTTAAAACATTCTTGAAAAAATGGAATAAATGATAACTTTATTTTGGTGCCCAAAATTTTTAGTCCATGTATAGTCTTTACATAATATGCATTTTATCGCTTCTCGGCCTTTTGGCTAAGATCAATTGTAGTATATAATATGCATTTTTTTTTTTTTTTGATAGGCAGAGCTAGACAGTGAGAGAGAGACAGAGAGAAAGGTCTTCCTTCATTGGTTCCCTCCCACCCCAAATGGCTGCTACGGCTGGCGCATTGCGCCCGGCGCACTGTGCCAATCCAAAGCCAGGAGCCAGGTGCTTCCTCCTGGTCTCCCATGCGGGTGCAGGGCCCAAGCACTTGGGCCATCCTCCACTGCTTTCCCGGGCCACAGCAGAGAGCTGGCCTGGAAGAGGAGCAACCGGGACAGAACTGATGCCCCAACCGGGACTAAAACCTGGGGTACCAGTGCCACAGACGGAGGATTAGCCTTGTGAGCCACGGCACCAGCCGTAATACGCGTTTTTCCTGAACCTTTTGCAGACCCATCTATGTATGGATTTAAATGTTTTTATGCACCAAAATAAACTTACCTTTTTAATTTCATTTTCCATGAGTTTTTGAAGTATGCTTGTATTTTAACTTTCCAAATCAGAATCTGGCAATTATTTTTATGCCTACTGCCCTACAGTGTCTCCCAGGATCTTCCATTACTTGATGAAGAATGGGGCAAAGGTGGGGGCTGGGCAGGTGGTGTGTTGATCACAGTGTTTTGAGTACTACCCTGACCTCCCGCACTGTTACTTCTTTTGCTACCTTGGTTTATCTTCCCCATTTGGCTCATCTGACAGACAGTCCCCTTGCTCAAGACAGAGAATCAAGGATGCTGGTTTCATTGATTTATTTACTTTTTTTTTTTTTTTTTCAAATTCCCATGGCATTTTAAGATTATAGACTATGAATGTCAGACATATTTAGGCAGTTTGTGAGTTGTGGGTCCTTGCCTAGTGTTCTCTGAGTGTCACCTTCCCTCTGGACATATTGACCCTCCCTGGATCCTCCCCAGGGAACTTCCTTGTTGCTGGAAGCCCCAGGCTGCGTAAGCCTATAGGACTGGAACAGTGGAGGTGACTCAGCCCCTTCCCACTTCAGTTTTAAGAAAATGTCAGGTGAGCCACCTCTTAAAGTTTGCACACCCTCAATCATCCTTTCTCTAGGGGACTGCAGTGTGAATGAGCTGAGGAGTTCTGAGTGTTTCTGGCTTCTTTTTTGCTGGTTGTAGCCAAGCCCAGAATGAAACCAACATTGCTCCTTCCCCAGGCCTCAGGCTCTGGGATTAGACTGCCAAGTTCTGCTACTTAAAGGCCCTTTAGATAGCAGAGCTGGCAGGAATATCCCCAAGAGAAACAACACGCATCAGCGGACAGAACGTCTGTTCTTCCAGATGCCGTGTTCTCTGCTCCAGGACACTGGTGAAGTTCTGTGTCCCTCATCTTAGAAATTATACTGGGGAGGTGATTACATTGAAAACTCCAAACTGGGAGGGCAGAATGGAACTCTTTATGGAAGACACACCCTCTCCACCTTGCAAATCTTGGAACAGCCTGGTTCCAAGGTGAATCATCCAGAATGATTGCTTTCATCCTCAGATTCAAATCTCGGCTCTACTGCTCTCTGATGCTGTGTGACCTTAGGCAGCTTTCTTAATGTCTCTGAACTCTGGTTACCTCATTTATAGAATGATAATACCAGCCTCACAGAACATTTTTCTAAGCCGTCAACTACATATTCCTCCAGAACACCTTCCTTGAGTCTTTGGGTGGATTCTTGACCCTTGTACTCACTCACATAGCACCACATGCCTCCATCAGTTTTAATGCTTCACATCAAAGTGATTCCTACGGGACTCTCTCTCCTGTGAATAGCCTGCAGCTTCTTAAGAGTAGATAGATTTAATCCACTTTGTTTCTGGAGGTTCTAGGAGAATTCCTGGTAAATAGTATGTGTTATCCACTAAAAGCAGACATCACTTCTTGAGTGTGTTTCTACATGAGTGTGTTTGTTCACTCTACCTTGAAATTGGTTGAGTTTGAATTGTTGAATGTTACTGGTTTGTTTTCCTTAAAGTGATAGTTCTTTTCCCATTTCTTTTTTATTGTTTTATTTATAGAAGGTGAATAAATTTCATGCATTTCATATATACAAATGTAAGAGCACAATGATCCTGTTTGTTTTTTCCAGCTAAAAGAAGTACTGGTTTTGGTTTTATTTGTTTGTTTTCAGAGACAGAGTGCCTATTTACTGCTTCATGCCACAAATGCCCACAGTGGCTAGGGCTTGGCCAGGCCAAATCCAGGAGCCAAGAACTCAGTCCACATCTCCCATGTGGGTTATGCGAATCCAGTTACTAGAGCCATCACTGCTGCCTCTGAGGGTTTACATTGGCAGGAAACAGGAAGCAGGAGCTAGAGCCAGGAATTAAACCCAGGCACATTGATATAAGATGCAGTTATCTTGCTGGCGCCGCAGCTCAACAGGCTAATCCTCCGCCTGTGGTGCCGGCACACCGGGTTCTAGTCCCGGTCGGGGCACCGGATTCTGTCCCAGTTGCCCCTCTTCCAGGCCAGCCCTCTGCTGTGGCCAGGGAGTGCAGTGGAGGATGGCCCAAGTGCTTGGGCCCTGCACCCGCATGGGAGACCAGGAGAAGCACCTGGCTCCTGCCTTCGGATCAGCACGGTGTGCCAGCCGCAGTGCGCTGGCCGCGGTGGCCATTGGAGGGTGAACCAACAGCAAAGGAAGACCTTTCTCTCTGTCTCTCTCACTGTCCACTCTGCCTGTCAAAAAAAAAAAAAAAAAATGCAGTTATCCTAACCAGCATCTTAACTGTTAGGTTAAAGGTCCACTAGAGAAGTTCAAGTTTTTGAGGCAGGCATTTGGCACAGCAGTTAAGATACTGTTTAGAAAATCCACACTCCATATCAGAGTGCCTGAGTTCCAGTCCTAGCTCTGCTGCCAATTCCAGATTCCTACTAATGTGTACCTTTGGAGGCTTCAGGTGATGGCCTAAGTATGTGGGTCCTTGCCACGCTCCTGGGAGACTTGGATAAAGTTCCAGACTTTTGGCTTTGGCCTAGCCCAGTTCCAGGTGTTGTGGGCATGTGGGGGGAGTAGACCAGCAGGTAGGAGAGTTCCTTCATTTTCTCTCTCTCTCTCTCTTTTTCTCTTTCAAATAAATGGGGGAAGAAAAGAAGTAGTACTGGTTTTTAGTCCATATTGGTGGAGTTCCAGAAAGCTCATGCTTGGGTCATTGCTGTATTTCTCCTTCTTATCTGCTTTCTGTTTAAGGGCAGTTGTCAAAAATGCAATTGGCAGGAAAGAATCAGATGATAGTGTAGTCAGGGACTCCTCGGCTTTTCACATCTTTATTTTGGGACACTGGGCTTTGATAAGGAGAGAGGACAAGACAGCAGATGGCAGGAAATAATGACCTAATGCAGCCTGGCCTGGGCAGATTTGGAGAACGTCAAGTTAAGCCCTACCAGCTTTGCCCTGTCTCCTTTTTGTCATTAGCTATAGTCTGCATATATTCTAGTCTTCCAGATGCCCTAGCTCAGCATTTTAGCTTACACTTTTGGAGCCTTGAGCTCAGTGTTGAACAACAGAGCAGAGATGTTTAAAATGACGCCTCTCAGGGTTCAAAGAGTAGAACAAATGGGCATGGGTACAAGGCCCAGGAAAACCCAAGGATTTGTATTCAGAGCCCATCATTACACAGGTACCTGAGTTTGTACAAAAACAATGACCCATGATCTGGCTTTTCAGTGACAATCCTGTAGTAAATTTGACAGATGCTATTTGGTAGAAGATCCCAGTAATTCATGCAATGGCACTGAGGTTTTGTCCTGTGACTACCTGGATTCATAAAGCTCTTTTTGTGCCATTATAAAGAGGCTGAAAACATTGTATGCAACAGAAGTGCTGAGCTCCAGAACATTTTCTGCGTGGCCTGTTATGCCACAAAAATTGCCACACCAATATTCTACTCCTTTCCTTAATCCAGCTTTCCCTAGTAGACCACCTGTCACCCCAGACTAGGTTGGTGTGATGTTGCATGCCAAAGCCCAATATTATCTCAGAACTTAGAATGCCACAGAAATCCATGACCTTCCTGGGCGGGATGCAGGGCTCTTTGTGCCCCGTTCATTCCCACTTGCTTTCTGCCTCTTTGCCACTTTCAAGTCTGCTCCCCCTGAAGATCTGGTAATAAATACCCAACTGCCATCATGTATTGCATTGCTGGGTCTTAGCCAATGCTGTTCTCTCACCTCTCTTTCTTTGTCAAATAACTACTGTTGACAGTTGAGAGCAAATGGACATGACATCCCTGTGCAAGAATACATACAAATTTGGAGATGAAAATACTACTAACCAACAGTATACATTTCACCCACATTTACTGAATACTGCTGGTATAGTAGGCCTAACTAGAAGAGGAAGGCTGAGATATGTATCGGGCCCAGAGCCAGCATGCTCATACCTCTGCATTTGTATATGTATGCAATTTCATTCAGCACTCAGACTAACCCTGGAAGGCAGACTCGGTCTTCCTTTAAAGACCAGGAAATAAGCTCTGAGCTGTTACACAGCTTTTCTGAGCTCTTTTAGCAAATTACTGGTATAGTCACATATCACAAAATGGCTATCTCCTTTGTAAGGAACATCTGAAAAACATAACATTAAGAAGGGGGTCAAGGGAACTGCCCTATATCAAAACAGAACACTATGGTTTTGATGTTAGTTGGGGTGTCCCCCAGAGGTCCATGTGTTAAGGGCTTGGTCCCCAAGGCCTTTTTCCTCCTAAAGATTTGCTTTTGTTTATTTGAAAAGCAGAGTGCCAGAGAGAGAGTGTGAATTCTTCCATCCACTGGTTTACTCTTTAAATGACTACAACAGCCAGGCTGGACCAGGCTGAAGCCAGGAGCCTAGAACTCCATCCTGATCTCTCATGTGGTTGACAGAGGTTGAAGTACTTGGGCCATCTTCCACTGCCCTCCAAAGCACATTGGCAGGAAGCTGGATGAGAAGTGGAGCAGCCAAGAGTTGAACTGGCATTCCATATGGAATGCAGATGTCACAAGTGACAGCTAACCTACTGAACTGCAGCTCCAGCTCTGGTCCACAAAGTCTTAGGTTAATAGCTCTAGGAGAGTGGAAAGTTGATCCAATTGTCATGTTGCCAGATGAGGTCTTTGAGAAGTAATGGGATTGGATTTGAGTGCTAGGATGAAGCTCCATATCGAATCATGGTGGCTTCATATGGAAAGATATAGGCTGTGCTCCCTCTTGCCAGGTGTTGCTCTGAGCCGCCTCAGGACTCTGTCAGCAAGAACATTCCCACCAGATGCCAAACCAATGAGGCCACTAATCTTTGTGAACCTCTAATAACACCATTAGCTGAAGTAAACCTCTTTCCTTCATCATTAGTATTTCATTGTAGTAACAAAAAGCTAAGAGACAAAAAAGACATAATACTCTTTTTTTTTTTTTTTTTTAAGATTATTTGGGGTCAGCATTGTGGTGCATTGGCTTAAGCCACCACCTGCAACACTGACATCCCGTTTGGGTACTGGTTGGAGTCCTGGTTTCTCCACTTCTGATCCAGCTCCCTGCTAATGGCCTGGGAAAAGCAGTGGAGGATGGCCCAAGTACTTGGGCCTCTGCCACCCACGTGGGAAACCCAAAAGAAGCTCCTAGCTCCTGGCTTCCACCTGGCCCAGCCCTCACCATTGCAGCCATTTTAGGGAGTGAACCAGTTGTTGGAAGATCTCTCTCTCTGTCTTTCCCTCCTTGTAATTCTTACTTTCAAATAAATCTTTAAAAAGGAAGAAGAAAAAGAAAGATCACCATCTTGTGACCCCAATACATGGACTCAGCAAAGATTGTGGATGAGTGCTCAGAGCACTGGGTCAAAGAGTGCTGGGGGCAGAGCAGCCCCTGGTTTCTAAGCATCACACTGAGGGTGGTTGTTCACAATGGGGAAGCTGTGCCTTTGCACTGGAGACATGAATGACACCACCCAAGCAGTCAGGCTTGACTCTGAGCTCCCCGAGCAGTGGTACCCTAGAAGGGTGCAGCATCACCCAGGTGGTATCTCTGTTCAACACAAAGTATTTGTCATAGACCCAACCATGAGAGACAGAGACATCCACAGTGTGAGTCCTGCAGGACAGCCAGCCTGGCCACCTCAGCAGAACCAGCCAACACAAGGCGCGGACCTTGACTGAACCTTGGGTTAGTGGGGTGGGAAAGGCTGCTTTAGAGATGCTTGGCTCCCGGGCAATGAGAAGAGCCCCTCAAGGACTATCCCAAGTCTCTTTCATGTTACTGGTTCGCTTCTCTTTTCTCGATCTGGCTGGGGTTCCGTTGAGAAAGCCAGTGCTATAGGAATGGATGTGGACAGGCTGATTTTTAATTCCTCCTGCTTATGCACTTCTGCCACAGCAGCATCCTTTCCTGGCCCCTGCCAAATCTGGGACTTTCTGACTTCCAGTCTGTGCCATGCTCTGACTCCATGGGAGGGCATCCACATTTTGCAAAGACTAGGGTGACTGCCTCAGATGCCTCCAGGTGCTCACCTTCAGCCCCTCCTCCCACCCTACACATCTCCCATCATCCTGTGGCTGGTGTTCCTTTTCTGTCATTCGTCATCAGAACTTGGCTTCTTTGCTCATCTTGCAGGTTCAAATGTGAATGGCCTGGAGGAGCCCAGCATTGCCAAGCGGCTGAGGGGCACTCCTGAGCGGATTGAGCTGGAGAACTACCGCCTGTCCGTGAGGCAGGCAGAGGAGTTGGAGGAGGTACCCGAGGAGACGCAGGCTGAGCACAACCTGAGCAGCGTGCTGGACAAGGGCACTGAAGAGGATGTGGCCAGCAGGTCAGCCTGTGCCCAGGGAACAGCCTCACCTTGGGAGGGCAGCACAGCAACTTTTAACAACATGGAGTCCAAGCCAGACTGTCTGGGTTTGACTCTTGGCTCTTCCACCCACAGCCATGCCCCATCTGAGAAATGGGAATAAGACTAATACCTTGCTCCCAGAACCCAAGTAGAGGTTAAGGAAGCTGGTGTGCACTCTGTTTAACACAGTGCATGGCATGTGTGAGCACACGTGGGTTATTCGGCATGCTGGTGGGCCAGGTACAAAGGACGTCCTGGCCATTCCCTCATTTGGTCGTCCTCACAGGAACCTGCAGAGTAGACAGGACAGGAGCATTTATTTATCCTCTTATAGGTAAGGACACTGATGGTGACTAAGACTCAAGCCAAGATTCCCTGAGGTTTCCTGTGTGCAAGGCCAGGATTCTTCCTGTTTTCCCTGCTGTCCCAGGACTCTTTCTCCCCTATTCCAGTTAGGGCCCCATGTCTTCATCTTGTTATCCAGAAAGGATCATACCCATGGGACTTAATTCACAGACTCAGTAAGTATTTGTTGAATACTTGCCATGTCTCAAGCACTCTGTTAATCTCTGAAAAGGTAACAGGAAAAAAAAATAAGTCACAGGTTCTGCCCTCAAGTTGTTTACAAATCCTCTGGCAAGATGAGATGGCATGTGGGGGAGAGCAGTAGATTTAAGCAATGACTGCTTGGGAGGTCCCAGGAAGGTCCCTGAATTGGAAGCACTTCAGCCCCTGGTGGACTGCAGTCCTGGAGAGGCCAACTCACTTCTCCAGGCTTCTGTTTCTCCCCGTGGTAAAGACAGGGGCAGAAAACTTGTTTCTGAGCCACTGCACTCAGCAGCAAGTGGTTTTACACCTGGCCAACCCCAGTGTTAAATTATGTTTAACCAACCTGGGAGCCATGCATGCTCCAACCCACCCCCAACACTCTCCCAGGCTTGCTGTTGCTGCTGGCTTGTATTCCAGGGCCTCCAGTATCAGCAGAGATGGCCTTGGCCACGTCCAGCAGCAGGGTGCAGAGAGTGCACAGGAGAAATCCACACAGGTGGGGCTGCAGGTGGAAGCTCCTGCTGCAGCCCCTGACCGGGGAGCTTTGTGCTGACATGTAAGAGCGTTTGAATCCTGTACTGGGCACATACATCCGATGTGATGAAGGGAGTGAGTAGGGGATAAAGAAAGCAGGGCTTTTTTTTTTTTTTTTTAAAGATCCAAGAATGTGTATGCTGGGCAGAGCTACTTCCAGCTGCATTCCACCCCTTCAGCCCTGGCATTGGGCATGCCCTGTACAAAGCTGCCACCTCTAGAGCTGGCCCCACAGTGGCTCCCCTCTCGTTCCAGGAGCAGCTTCCTCCTGGCACCTGCAGTTCTGTCATTGTCACATACCTCTGCCAGTCTGTCCCGAACACCCGTGGAGCCCCACCCACCCTGCTGCACTCCAGAGAAGGAGGCCACATGCTCTTGGCTTGACCCCCACAGTTGGGGTGGGATATGCTGTCAGGGCGCATTGTAAATCCTTGGGCAGAGCCAATAACTTGACTTTGGGGTAAGTGTGGGTCAGTACGACTTCACTGCTCTAAGAGATTTTCCTCACCACAATTTACGCAGTGTGAAAGGCAAGGGGCAGCAGATGCATAGAAGGCTGGAATCACAGTACTTATAGTACAGTGTAATAGCAAGGGCAGCATGGAACAGATCAGTCATCATCTATGCAGTGCAGGAGACACACGTCTTACTTAAATTTGAAAAAGAAGAACACCTTTAGATGCTATGCAGAGTGAAAAATGGCCTCTTAAAAGTGAAAAGCCCAGAGGAAATAGCTGCAGATTTGGTCTTAGTTTCCCCAAGGAAAATATAAGCTGCAAGAGCTGTATCATGTATTTTTTTCCAACTTCCCTGCAGCACAAAGCACAGAGTTTGGTGCATTTTCTGCCTTCGGTTCTTCCTTGATAAGATGTTACACTTGAAGATGAAAAATAATATAGCAGTTCTTTTCTTTTTAAAGATTTATGTATTTATTTGAAAGGCAGAGTTAGAGAGAGAGAGAGATATCTTCCATCTGCTGTTTCACTCCCTAAACGGCTGTAATGGCTAGAACTGGGCCAGGCTGAAGTGAGGAGCGTTGAACTTCTGCTAGGTCTCCCATGTGGATGGCAGGGGCCTAAGCACTTGGACCATCTTCTGTTGCTTTCCCAGGCACATTAGCAGGGAACTGGATTGGAAGTAAAGCAGCCAGGACTCAAACTAGCACTCATATGGAATGCCAGTATTGCAAGTGGCTTAACCCATTGTGCCCCAACGCCAGCCCCTCAAAATAGCTTTAAGAAATCGGCCGGTGCCGCGGCTCACTAGGCTAATCCTCCGCCTAGCGGCGCCGGCACACCGGGTTCTAGTCCCAGTCGGGGCGGCGGATTCTGTCCCGGTTGCCCCTCTTCCAGGCCAGCCCTCTGCTGTGGCCAGGGAGTGCAGTGGAGGATGGCCCAGGTGCTTGGGCCCTGTACCCCATGGGAGACCAGGAGAAGCACCTGGCTCCTGGCTCCTGCCATCGGATCAGCGCGGTGCGCCGGCCGCAGCGCGCTGTCCGCGGCGGCCGTTGGAGGGTGAACCAACGGCAAAGGAAGACCTTTCTCTCTGTCTCTCTCTCTCACTGTCCACTCTGCCTGTCAAAAAAAAAAAAAAAAAAAAAATCACCTGGTCCAACCACACTTTCTGGGAGTCTAGAGAACTCTCAACTCAGGTATCTGCTGCAGGAGGCCACATAATGTGCTGTTTTAGAGCATGGTTTTGGTGGGGCCAGTGTTGTGGTATAGCAGTGCCAGCATATGGGTGCCAGTTCATGTCCCTGCTGCGCCAGTCCTGATTCAGCTTCTGCTTATGGCCTGGGAAAAGAAACAGAGGATGGACCAAGTACTTAGGCTCCTGCTACCTACTTGGGAGACCCAGATGATGTTCCTGGCTCCCGGTTCCTGGCTACTGGTTTTGGCCTGGTGCAGCCTTGGCTGTTGCAGCCTTTTGTGGAGTGAAACAGCAGATGAAAATTTTTTATCTCTCTCTTTCTCACTCTCCCTTTCTTTCTGTAACTCTTTCAAAATAAATAAATAAATCTTAAAAAACAAAAACAGAAAAAAACCTGGCTTTGGGGCCTAACAGATCTGGGCTGGAAGCCCTACTCTGGCAGCTATTAGCTGCAGGAAGGTTACCCAACCTGTGGTTGCCCAAGTGCCTCCATTTCCTCATCTGTAAAGGATACTGCACCTCAGAGATTTGCTGTGGGGATTAAATCTAAGACAGCAACAACCAGTGAGTGCTAATTCAGTGCCAGCAGTTACTATTGCTACTATATTACCTGTAGTTGTAAGCACCGTGCAGGAGGTGGGCCAGGCCCATGAATTCTCCCACTCGTTTCCTTGAACAAATGGGTTGAGGGCCAGAAATTGGTCTTGGTCCACGCTGGCCCCGTCCTGGGGCATTATAACCAAGCTTGGCTGAGCTGATTCAGTCGATCTGGAGTTAAAGCTGAGATTTTTGTTTTTAAACAGCTCCCAGGTGATGCTGTAGACCAGAGAGAGACCACGCTTTGAGAATCAGCACTCTTAGTTTTCCAGATTTCCTTGGTGACAAAACACCGCCTGGCATATGTGGTGAAAAGTAATTCCTGAGCCCTGCCCTGGGGAATCTATTGGGGTGTCTATTTGTGATACACATCCCACACGATTCTTACCATCAAATTCCTGGTGTGGGTCCTTGCAGGCAAGGATGGCCTGCCCTCCTGAGGGGAACTTAACAGTAGAGTGTTTATTTTCTGTGGAGAGGCCGAGTGGCCAAGACAAGAGAGACTCACCTTAGGATGTCAGTGTCATTTTTCTCTGACTGGCCAGAAGAATTTGCCCTGAGCAGTGAAGGGACTGTGTACAGCCTACGTAGTTGGCTTCAGTCACTGAGGCCTGGAGCGAACAAATGTGCTTTCCAGACAGGACTCCCCACAAGTTGAAGGCAGGCCAGCCCCAGTGGGCTTTACCTTCCATGAGAATAACTGTGGGGAAATGCCACTTCTTCAAGGCTAACCATGCCTGTTCCTGTAGCCTCCTTCCCCACCCCCGTTCCAGCACAGGCAGCAACATGAGCCATTGCTGAGCAGGATGCTGCTTTTAGCATGGATTGGGTTTCACCGGGTAAAGATTCATGGATGACGTACACCTTTCAGCCATCTGCTTAGTGGTAGCATATTTACGGTTGCATGGAGGGGCCTTGGGGACAGGAAAGATGGAAGAGCAGTCTCTCTTCTTGAACCTGATTCCTGTTTCCCTTTGGAAACCAGGAAGTGCATTCCCCACAGCACCCTGCCTGCCTGAATCCCTGGTCTCCACTTGCTGAGGTCTCACCCAGGCAGCCATGAGTGTGATCATGACTTTCTTCCTGGGATGGCTACCCTGGCAGTTGCTGGTGGGCAGAGAGCCACAAGAGGGCCCAGCAGGTGTGATGTGCACACTGCTAGGAATCCTGACCTCACCTCACATAAGTGGTCTGATATTCTTAAGCTTCCGTGAAAGGCATAGTAGCTATGCCCTGGAGTGGTGTGTAGTTAAGTGAGCCAGTCTGGGGGAAGTGCCTCGCACTCCGTGGCACTGTGGCAGGGCTCAGTCAGCCTTTGCTGTCACTATTGTGGTGCTGTCCTCCGGTCTGCCCCTCCCAATACAGCGGAACCTCATTGAAGTAGAGCAACTCTGCCTCTTTGTAATGTAAGCCACGTGCCTGTGGGTTTTGTTCCCTCTGCCCTGGCCCTGTCAGTGCCTCAATAAAAAGACACAGGAGGGAAAATTCAGGGACAGTGCTTTGAACTGATGGGTCAGGGATGAATTGAAACAGGAAGAGGTTTCGCTAGATCTTCTAACTGCAGGGAGCAGCCCCTCGTGATGAAGGCTTCCTAGAGGGGCTTATGGGGGACATCTCTGGCCCCTCTGAAATATGGAGAACCTGTCCTGACTTCTGTAATCTGTGGGTCATGTGCATTCTTGCCCATCTTAGCTGTGCTGATCACTGTGATATGCACTTCCCTGGGCCTAGCAGCTCCGGCGCCTGCTCTCGGAGGGAGTGCATTGTTCCCAGTGTGAAAATGGACACCCCCTCTGATGGAATGGGATCTTGATAACCAGATGTTCTGGCCCTGTCTCTCCTGGAGGGCCACTATCTCCTTCCAGAGGGAGATGGAAGCTGGTTGCCTGAACTGTTTTCTTTTGATACGGGATCCTCTCCATGTGAAAAGTGTCCAGACCGTAGTGCAAGGGGGTCTGACTCACTACCCCATCCTTCCTTCCACACCCTGACAAAGCCAGACTCAGAGGTTCAGGTGCTGGGAGCAGCCAGGAAATACAGATGAACCTTGAGGCACTGAATATACCTGGTCAATCCTATGCTATAGAAAGCTTGGGAAAGAGCATTTGGCACCACCTGTCAGAGGGCTGTCCATCCAGCACACAGAGATGGAGGCCACTTGCCTGCCTCGGGTCTCTAGAAACAAGCCCCAAGACCTCTCGGAAGCAGGCTTAGCATATAGCTTATGAGGACAGGCAATGGTTTTATGCTTTTATGCACTCTCCTTTTTATGTTTCATGCCTTGCTTGCCATGCTTCCATGCTCCTTGAGCTGTCATAAAGCTAGCCAGAGTGGCACTAATAGTGCTAAGTGGAGCATCATTGTCCCTGTCACAGGATATGTGTTCATTGGCCATATCATCAGTGCAGTCTTCCTCATGGCAGGACAGGGCTGCACTGACACCCCCCCCCCCCAGGAGGCTGCAGTGTGGTGCCCTCCACCCTGCTGACCGCTGGCGCATTCTTTTTTTTTTTTTTTTTTTATCTTTTATTTAATGAATATAAATTTCCAAAGTACGACTCATGTGTTACAATGGCTTCCCCCCCATACCGTCCCTCCCACCCACAACCCTCCCCTTTCCCACTCCCTCTCCCCTTCCATTCACATCAAGATTCATTTTCGATTATCTTAATATACAGAAGATCAGCTTAGTATACCTTAAGTAAGTATTTCAACAGTTTGCTCCCACACAGAAACATAAAGTGAAAAATAATAGATTATTTTTTTAAATGATGATGAAATCAGATCAGACCTATTGTCATGTTTAATCCCAGTGAGAGTCAAGTTGGGAATTGATAATTTCTTTCTTTTTTTTTTTTTTTTTTTTTTTTTTACAGAAGATCAGTTTAGTGTACATTAAGTAAAGATTTCAATCGTTTGCACCCCCATAGAAACACAAAGTGAAATATACTGTTTGAGTACTTGTTATAGCATTAAGCCTCAGTGTACAGCACGTTAAGGACAGAGATCCTACATGAGGAGTAAGTGCACAGTGACTCCTGTTGTTGAATTTACAAATTGACACTCCTGTTTATGGCATCAGTAGTCTCCCTATGCACCAGTTATGAGTTTCCAAGGCTATGGAAGCCCCTTGAGTTCTCCGACTCTTATCTTGTTTAGACAAGGTCATAGTCAAAGTGGAGGTTCTCTCCTCCCTTCAGAGAAAGGCACCT
This sequence comes from Oryctolagus cuniculus, assembly GCF_051225735.1. Lineage (NCBI taxonomy): Eukaryota > Metazoa > Chordata > Mammalia > Lagomorpha > Leporidae > Oryctolagus > Oryctolagus cuniculus. The sequence goes on from NC_142875.1 coordinate 89,431,848, forward strand.
CCCTCTTTGAAGACCTGTTCTTTCCACTGGGATCTCACTCACAGAGATCTTTTTGCCAGAGTGTCTTGGCTTTCCATGCCTGAAATACTCTCATGGGCTTTTCAGCCAGATCCGAGTGCCTTTAGGGCTGATTCTGAGGCCAGAGTGCTATTTAGGACATCCGCCATTCTATGAGTCTGCTGAGTATCTCACTTCCCATGTTGGATCACTCTCCCCTTTATTTATTCTATTGGTTGGTGTTAGCAGATACTAGACTTGTTTATGTGCTCCCTTTGACTCTTAGTCCTTTCATTATGATCAATTGTGAACTGAAATTGATCACTTGGGATAGTGAGATGGCATTGGCACATGCCACCTTGATGGGATTGAATTGGAATCCCCTGGTATGTTTCCAACTCTACCAATTGGGGCAAGTCAGCCCGAGCATGCCCCAAATTATACATCTCTTCCCTCTCTTATTCCCACTCTTATGTTTAACAGGGATCACATTTCAGTTAATTTTCAACACTTAAGAATAACTGTGTGATAATTACAGAATTAAACCAGTCATATTAAGTAGAACAGACAAAAAAAAATACTATGAGGGATAATGTATTAAGTTGTCCATTAGCAGTCAGGGCTATGCTGATCAAGTCACCATTTCTCATAGTGTCCATTTCACTTCAGGAGGTTTCCTTTTTGGTGTTCAGTCAGTTGTCACCGATCAGGGCGAACATATGGTATTTGTCCCTTTGGGACTGGCTTACTTCACTCAGCATGATGTGTTCCAGATTCCTCCATTTTGTTGCAAATGACTGGATTTCGTTGTTTCTTACTGCGGTATAGTACTCTAAAGAATACATATCCCATAATTTCTTTATCCAGTCTACCATTGATGGGCATTTAGGTTGGTTCCAGGTCTTGGCTATTGTGAATTGTGCTGCAATAAACATTAGGGTGCAGACCGCTTTTTTGTTTATCAATTTAAACTCCTTCGGGTAAATTCCAAGGAGTGGGATGGCTGGGTCGAATGGTAGGGTTATATTCAGGTTTCTGAGGAATCTCCAGACTGATTTCCATAGTGGCTTGACCAGTTTGCATTCCCACCAACAGTGGGTTAGTGTCCCTTTTTCCCCACATCCTCGAGCTGGCACATTCTTGAACAAGCCATGGGCACACCCAGCCTTGGAGGAGGGACAAGATGGCCTTCCTCTGCCCACTGAGGGTTTAAGATGAGCATAGAAGTGTCTTTATCCTTATTTCATGTTTGAGTGATGTTAAAGACATACACTGAGTACATTCTTTAATAAGAAAGTATTGAAAACACAAAGATAGGACAGACATAATACCAGTAAAGAAATACTGAAAAATACTCAAAACCCAGATGTCAAGCTGTCTGTGGCCCAAATCCTTTGTAATTTTTTTTCTTTTTATTGGTATAAATAATTATACATTGGTATAATTGGTATAAATAATTATACATGCTTACAGGGCACAGAGATAATTCAAGATGTGTGTACTATGTGTGATGATCAAATAGGGCACCATTTCTTTGTGTTTGGAGTCTTTGTACTCCTGTTCCCTAGTTCTTCATATAGTATGTAAGATCCGTAAACTAGAGTCACCCACATTCTGTGGAATGCAGCATGTATTCCTCCTGGCTCACTGCTGTGGTGCACATTACCCAGCCTCACTTTGCCCCTCCCTGCACCCCTGCCCTGACACTTCTCAGCCTCTATACACCCCCATTCTCTCCTCTGTTTGTTTGTTTTTTAAGATTTATTTATTCAATTGAAAGGCAGAGTTACAGAGAGAGAGGGAGAGACAGAGAGAGAGAGAGAGAAGGGGAGATAGAGCTTTCATCTGCTGGTTCACTACACAAATGGCCATATAGTCCAGGCCATGAGGAAGACTGCACTGATGATATGGCAGACTGAAGCGAGGAGCCAAGAGCTTCCTCTGGGTCTCCCAAGTAGGTTCAGGGGTCCAGTACTTGTACTGTCCTCTGCTGCTTTTCCAGGTGCATGAGCAGGGAGTGGAGTCAGAAGTGGAGCAGCCACAGCGCTGCCCCACCCATTCTCTCCTCTTTGAGATCAACTGTTGTCACTTCCAGAAACACACGAGAAAGACCATGAAATATTTTTCTTTCTGTGGCTGGCTTATTCCACTTAACACAGTGTCCTCCAGTTTCATCCATTTTCTCACAGATTCCAGGATTTCATTCTCTTTTATTGATGAATAATATTCTATTATATAAATACTACATTTTCATTATCTGTTCATCTGCCAGTGGACACCTTGGTTGATCCCACATCTTGGCTGTTGCAAATAATGCTACAATGAACACGGGAGTACAGGTTTCTCTTTGATATGCCAAGTTCATTTCCTTTGGCTATATATCCACAAATGGGATTGCTGGATCTGTGGTAGTTCTGGAGGAACCTCCATGGTGTTCTCTATTCAGGCTGTACTCATTTACATTCCTACCACATTCTCTATCCTTGTCAGCATATGTTAGGTTTTGTTTCATTGATAGTAGCCAATCTGACTGGGGTTGGGTAATATATCAAGAGAGTTTTCATTTGCATTTCCCTGATGGCTAGTGACACTGAGTGTTTTTCTCATATACTTGGTCATATGTATATCTTCTCATAGAAGCTATCTATCCAGGGACTGGCATTTGTGGCACAGTGGTGAAGCTTCTGCTTGTGATGCCAGCATCCCATATTAGAGCGCAAGTCTTGCTTACTCCACTGGCACATTTTGGGATCTGAAGAAACATCTTGAACCTGACTCTGCTGCCCCCACCTCCAGTCCCATGCTTGGTTTCCAGCCAGTCAATTCAGCCTCTCAGGGCTCCTCCTTCTCCTTCCCGCCACACCCAGGGTTGTGAGCAGCCTGAGTCAAGTAGGAGTTCTACAGAGTAAATAGTGAATCAGATGAAAGCAGACTTTCCCTCTGTCCTGGATGCCCAGTCTTGAGTTTGTATCAGAACAAGTCCATTGCCCTGTGTGTGCCCTCGAGGTCCATTGACGCTTGACTTAGTGTTCTTGGTGTGTGCAGGCCAAAACACACACTCGCCTTGCTGTTTGCAAATGTGGGTCTGGGTAGGTGTTCACTCGAGTGTGTGTACCTCATCCTGCCATCTCAGTCTCTCTCCCTGAGTTCCTTCTGGTTCCCTCCCTAGTCAGGAAAGATGCTGGACCCTTCTTATGTTTGCTCCCTTCCTGCTCTGCAGGTGCTTGGCCTGGCCCGTGTTGCCACTGCCTGTGGCTCGTAACCTTCTGCTTACTCTAGTGCGTCCTTATTTCTCCACAGCAGTTCTGAGTCTGAGATGGAGGAGGAAGAAGAGGAGGAGGAAGAGCCTGGGCTGCCCCCCTCTGACCTGGGTGGCGTCCCCTGGAAGGAGGCTGTGAGGATCCACGCTCTTCTGAAAGGAAAGAGTGAAGAGGAGCTTGAGGCCTCAAAGAGCTTTGAGCCTGGCAATGAAGAAGAGGAGGACGAGGAGGAGGAATATGAAGAAGAGGAGGAGGAAGAATATGATGAGGAAGAGGAAGAGTCCAGTGAAGGTCAGGAAAAAAATTCTTTTCTCTTAACCCTGACCCCATCCCACCTGAAGTGGTCTGCTCTGTGCTGAGTCCGTGCACGCTGCCTCCCACAGAGCCCAGGCACAGTCCTGCCTGCCTCTCCCTGGCCCTTGACACAGGAATAAAGAAGCAGCCCCACTGGCAGTGGGAATGACGTCCCTGGTGTGCACTCTACTTAGAACTTGGAAGGCAGAGGGCCAGACCAAGGATTTCATCCAAATTTCATTTCTTCCTCATTTTATCTTGATTTTACCAAAGGGAAATTGAGCCTTTTAGAATCTGAGGTTTGGTGACTGCTAGGAACTTGGGTGTTCACCAGTTGTTTCAGGGATAAAATGCATGGTATCATTTGAGAGCCTGTATCCCAGGAAGGTACATCATAGCTTCCGTATTCAGTCCCTCTGCTCAGTTCTGGAATAGCCTCTTGTCATGGACCTGAGATGTTTCCATTCTGTCTCTATGTCTTGCTCTAGGTGACCTTGATTGATGACAGAGTGCTTTCTGGGCCTCCTCTTCCAGCCTGTCATTCTTTCCAAGTCTGGGCTACCCAGATATCTGATAGGGGTGAGGAAGAAGCCAGGAGACCTGCTTCTCCTAGGATGATGAAGGGTAGCACCCTACCCTTGGGGCATAGAGTGAGAGAGGAAGAAATGGGCCTTTGCATTTCTGTGTTTTCTTTCTCCTTTTTTTATTTTTTTTTAAGATTTTATTTATTTGAAAGAGTTACAGAGAGAGAGAGAGAGAATTATCCACCTGCTAGTTCATTCCCCAAATGGCTGCAACAGCCAGGACTGAGCCATGCTGAAGCTAAGAGCCTGGAACTCTCCTGGTCTTCCACATGGGTGGTAGGGACTCAAGCACTTGGGCCAACTTCTGCTGCCACATGGGATGATGGCATCACAGGCAGCAACTTAGTCCTCTGTGCCGTACTGCTGGTCCCAGGGCCTTTGTATTTCTTTTTCTTTTCTTTTTTTTTCCTTTTTTTTTTTTTTTTTTTTGACAGGCAGAGTGGACAGTGAGAGAGAGAGACAGAGAGAAAGGTCTTCCTTTGCCGTTGGTTCATCCTCCAATGGCCGCCGTGGCCGGCGCGCTGCAGCCGGCGCACCGCGCTGATCCAATGGCAGGAGCCAGGTACTTCTCCTGGTCTCCCATAGGGTGCAGGGCCCAAAGACTTGGGCCGTCCTCCACTGCACTCCCTGGCCACAGCAGAGAGCTGGCCTGGAAGAGGGGCAACCGGGACAGAATCCGGTGCCCCGACCGGAACTAGAACCCTGTGTGCTGGCGCCGCAAGGCGGAGGATTAGCCTAGTGAGCCACGGTGCTGACCCAGGGCCTTTGTATTTCTAAGCATCAATTCTTCCCACCCTTGGTCAGAGGACTAGATTAACTTCTGGACAGCCTGGTAGACTCAATCCTGATGACTGTCCACTTGTTCCTGCTTCTCGCCCCTGTGCCATGGTGCTTGTCCCTGCTCCCAGCATTCCGTACCTGCTGCCTGGTCTGTCCAGGGCCTGTTTTCTCTGGCCTGCAAGGTCGGAGCCTTCCCCAGACGTGGCTCAAGTTCCTGAGCTGGTCCCAGGAGAGCTCCCAACCTCCTTTGGAGACTGCAGCCCTGATGCACACTGGTGTGAAGATCAGGGTCAGGGCACTGCCTCAGGCTTCATAAGGGGCCTCTCCAAATTCTGCTGCCCTCTTGCGTCTGAAGACAGAGGCTATGTCCACGGCCTGCCCCTCCTGGTGCCATTAGTTTTATGAGAAATGAGTGAGGCCTGTACAAAAAGGAGCCAGGCACTGGCTGGAGCCTCAGTTCTCTTTGCTGCTGTCTTCAGGACTGTGCTGCCCCCAGAGCTGCCTCATTCTCTCCATCTGATGGCTAATGCTCCAGCACAATTTAGGGTCAAAGCTGACTCCTTTTTCAAGGGAGTTTCTTCCAGCGTTCACACAGGAAGCCTCATTTCCCGGACTTGGACCTAACATCAAGACCAAACCTGTAGGTAACTAGAGAAGCACATACCAACAAGTTCAGCCAAACTCTGCGAGTTCCCAGGTGGGAGCCTGTGTGTGTCATTGAGCAGCAGACTTCAAGGCCTGTGTAGGCAAGTGATAGGCACTATTGCCTTGCAGCTGAAGGTAACTCTCCTCTCTGTTCTCTTCCCTCCTCTCCGTTCCCTGTTCTCTCCATCCATCCCTCTATGGGATTCTTGATGCTGTTTGTGGGTGTCTGGCTCCCCCTGCTGTAGAAGGGGAGTACTGCCCCTGGGACAGAGAACTCCTGCAAGGCCAGTGGCTCCAGCACCTCTCAAAGGAAGAAGATACGGGTACACGTAAAGGTACCCACTCTGCCCCCTCGCCCACCTTCTACCCTGGTTCCCTAGCAGCCATCCAAAATCTGCCTGCAAGAGCAGGTCCCACATGAAAAGATCTGTATTTTACAGAGCATTGCACATAACTAGCTGGGCATCTGGCCCTGGGCCCTGGACCCAACCTTCAAACCCGTGTACACAGTAGCATGTAAGGCAAAAGAGAGTCAAGTAGAAGTCAGATACAGCCCTATCAATTGTGGCCCCTCCATGCCCCTGTAGGTTTTGCTGCAGGTTACCCTGTCTGTCAAGGCCCGGCTGCTTCTCACCAGGAACCACCTGCCATGGCCACAGTGCCTCTGCCCCTCACAGGTGCCTTTAACATTTCCCTGAGAAAGAAGGACATGCTGGCTTCCAGGCAGGTTGACAGGAAGCAGACATTGCTTAGGTAGAGGAGTCACTCTCTTCCCTTTCTTTCTTGGAAGGTGAAGAAAGGTCCTTGGTTTTTCTCTTTGACTTTCCTTCCTCCATCCTAAGGCACCATGCTCTTTAGCGACTTTGCTATGGTTCAGCCTCATCAAGCACTACAAAGCCAAGTGCAGGAATCTGTAGAGACCCGCGGCCCCAGTAAAGAGCAAGGAGGGCCTGATACCTGCAGAAGCAGAATGTTCTGTCAGATTTGGTACCCTGTTGGTACCTTCCCTGCCACTAGAACTCGAGAGCTTGTCTTGGTGATGGCCAGGACCAAAGCCAGACCATCCAGGTGATTATTGAGGGAGCGATGACATGCACTCCCAGATGGAGGCTGCTGTGGCCAGAGTCCCAGAGCCCTCAGATCCGGTGGCACCTGCTCTTGCTGCCTGAACAGCCATCCTGCCTTCCACGGCATCCCCCACCTCCCCGACCTGCTGGCTGTCCTTTCTCCTAACCCAGCTGTACGGCATGGTCTAAGCACTAATCACAGGCATCCCACAGGGCAGGGGCTGCATGCAGATCCTGGGGCTCTCTGGTAGCTGCTGGTCAGTTACCACTTCAACATGAAACCAGGTCTTGTGTCCAGAGGGGATCAGCAGGGCGCCAAATGGGGTTTTATGAGAGTGTTTGACGGTAGAAAAAGTAGACAGGAGTTGCTCTCACTGCTACCGTGGACTGCCGAGGCCATGGGAGTTAACAGGGCAGAGCGCTGCTTCCTTCCCAGCTGCCGCCTCGCCATGTGGGCCTCTGCCGAAGACCCAGCATGCAGCATGAGGCCTGTTAGGGAAGCAGGACTTCTTTCTCTCTCGCAGCAGCTCTCGCTGTGAAAGATAGAAGCTGAAGTAACCACCAAGTACATTTCTGTCCTGTGTCGGCTGGCTGGTACGTGACACAGTGACCTGCCCCTTCCCACCTGTCTCTTGTCACTTGAGTTAAATGTCGAAGGAGGTGAGTGCCCTGCCATGCAGCCGGCAGAAGGGTCACTCATGGTGTATGCCATTGCTCTGGTGACAGCTGAGTCCTCATGACACTGGCGGAGTGGCCCCTTGGAGGCCATGTGTAACCTGCACCGTGGCATTTGGACTGGGAACATGTGGTCTGCTAGTGAAATTAATGCTGCACGTGAAGGCTGAATGACTAAAGCAGTGATTTGACTAAATTTAATGACTAAAGATGAGTGATTAGCATGGGTGAGTGTGTGTGTGTGTGTGTGCGCGTGCTTACAGGCGTGTGCATGTTCTCAATTTTTACCTCTTTCTGACTCAAATCAATCCTGGCAAATACTGTAACTTTTTCTGTTTCCTTTGCTGTGGTGTTTCACCCCCTCCTACCCTTGACTGTTTTCTCCTTCCTTCTTCCCGCTTGTCTCCTGCACCCCTTGAACCTGGTACACTAGCCGGGAACCAGAGACTACAGCAGATCATAAATCCAGCTGACCCCTTGGAGATCCAGGCCGATGTGCACTGGACACACATTCGTGAGAAAGAGGAGGAAGAGAGAATGGTGCCAACCTCTGACTCCTCTACTTCCAGAGGTAACCGCTTTAAAGTTTGAGCTCCCACTGTGCCCGCCAAGCACTTTCCTTCCTGGCTTCCCCTACCATTGCTGCTCAGGCCCTTCCTGTCAGGGTCAAAGCCATCAGCTTTGGAGGAGGAGGCAGCAGAGCATTTCATTTCCCTGATGGTAATTGTGACAAGTGCCCTTGACTCCCATTTGAGGAGATGTAAAGTTCTCTGTGGATTAAGAGATTGTGTTCTCTATTGATGTAAAAACAAGAAAATAAACCTGACCTTGGGGATACCAAGAGTTTTCTTTCTCCCACATAGGCTGGGCTTCTCTTTCTGGTGCTTTCTCTGCAGTGTGTATCTGGGTATGGATGTGCATTGGCAGGAAGGGGGTTGAAGGAGCATACTTGGAAGAGAAATGAGGCTTTAGGAGAGACTTCCTGTCAAGGAGGCCAGAAAGGCGTCAGGCAAGATGGTTTGTGTCTCATGATAGGATGAAAGCGGATCCTACTCTGACATCTTGTGAGCAACAGCAATACAAGAAAAAAATTGGGGGCTGCCTTGTCATTCTCCTCAGTATCTATCTTCTGAATCCTTGGGTCATCAGCCTTGGCCTCTCCTCACAGGCCATACCCACCCCCACAAGCTCCATGTATCCCAACGGGGTGGCCCCTGCCCCACGAAGCAGCATCTAACAGCACGTTCGATCCTCTCCAGCCCTCAGTCGTCACCTGCAGCTGTGACCCTCCTCTGCTCAAGGTTTTGCCAGGAGCTCTGCACACAGGAGAGAGACCCTGCCAACTGGGGCATCAAGGCAGCCTGCAAGATGGGACTGGCTCTGCAGCCTGCAACCCGCCTGGGCACTCTTGTCTCCCTTCTTCTCTCCTCTTGGCAGATAGGTACCCATCACATAGGCTAGCAGTGGAGCTGTTACCCCTCGTCGGTGCCTCTGTCCCCTGACGTCATCTGAAATTCTCCCCAGTTCTGGACTTTGGGGATGACTCAGCTCTCCCTTCCGGGAACACTTACAGCTGTGTAATTTTGTATTTATCGTCTGTTTTAAATTCAGTGCCTGACCTTCCCTCCATACGCCGCGCAGCCGTGCAGGCCTGGCTGGAGACAGTGTCCGGAGGTAGTCTGGTGATGTTTGCTCTCGCTCCACTCACTGCAACCTCTCTCTAGGCAGCTCTGCTGGTACCTTAACACTAGGATTCTGGTCCTGTCGCTAGTGCATGCGAGGGCAGAGCTAGAGGTGGGTGGGAGCCGTGCATGCCTCACTCAGGCAGCTCATCCTTGCATGGACCAGATGCACACCATGTGTCCCTCAGTCCCGTCAAGGAGAGACAGCACAGAGACTCGCTTTTTCTAGTCATTGATAGAGGTCAGATAAAAAGGCCAAAGCTGAAAGAACATTGTTAGCACTGAGGTTTACAGTCTGTAGAAAGTAAGTCGGGTGTGAAAGTAAAGGAATGAGGTAATTTTGCACAAACCTGCCAAAGTATGGAAGAAGGAAACCGTCAGAACTTGGAAAGAGAGCAGGGAACTGATGGACATTGTTCTGCTGAGGATGGAGAGACAGACTGGGTGTAACTGGAAGTGACAGCATCTGGATCTCCAGACCAAGGTGCAGGTATCCCCTTAAGTTCTCAGGCCAAGACATAGTTGAGAAGCCTTACATGTCCTCCCTATGTTTTTCTGGAAACGTCTTTCTCAATGGGAGGTTGTTGGCATTTGGGTTAGGACAGTTCCTTGCAATGCCTGAAGTTTAACTTCCATGTCCTCAGAACCCTAAGTGTCAGTGCAGCTCCATCCCCACCCCCTCACCATGATTCCAGCTGGGACTGAAGAAGGGCAGTGTCACTCCCTGGTGGAGAACCACCATCCTAGTGGTCACTTCTGGGATGAACAGGATTGCCACTCGTGGATCCTTACTACCTGGCTCTTACCAGCCCATCCATTGTCCCCAGAGTGGACACGCACAAGTCAAGAGGTGCCTCCATAGGGCGGCAAGGAGACAGCAAACTTCATGTGATGTCCGGTTCAGCAGAACCTGAGACATCAGCTCCATGAGCAGAAACTGCTGGTTTCTCCCTTCTGGATAATGACCGTTCCTAGGATGGGGGGACAGGGCTGAGGCATAAGGACTTCCCAGCTGGCAGCTGAAATAAGCCAAGAGCTGAGTATGTTGGCAATTCCTGGCTGTCATGGCGTGTGGCTCACCAGTTTGTGTGGCAGCTTCTAGCACTCTGCGCTCCATCTTAACCCAGACTTAATCACCTGATTCCATCCCTTGAGCTGTGTCTCTTTCAGCATATGCTGCTGCTGCATTGATATCTCTCACTTGTTTATTTTTTGATGTGTATGACAATTGTTCCTCTCAAGGTACTCCTGAGGAGTGTAGACTTCTTACCCTTTTGAATCCACAGCAGATGCTTGGTAGCAGGAACTATAACACTGCAGGACCAAGGAACCAGCATGGGGACCAGGCTCATCTAGTACACCCTGAATTGTGCCAAACTGGAGAGTCCTGTGCAGCAGGGCCTTTGTGCTTGCTTCCAGTTCACTTGCCAAACAAAGTGTAAAATTACCATCTCGATGCCAGACTCATTCTAGCAAGCATGTCAGGCACAAAGGGCTCTCTCCATGGGACGGGCTCAAGTTCAATTGCCTCTGGATCTTTCATTCCACCAGCCTCCTCAGAAATGGTACAGACAGCAATGTCCCTGCTGTCTACATGTCAAGCTCAGGTTGGAATGAGGAGCCCAGAGGAGCTATGTGCCTGTGAGCGGGACTATTGTTTGAGCCTAGGCAGGCTCCCTAGGGTTTGATGGACTGTCTTCCTTGAGTGGCCACAAGCAGTGTCAGTGTCACTGCACGAAGGTTTTTCACCTGTAGAAATACTGGAGTAATTTTCTCCTAGTATATGCCCCATAGGAAAGCGTCTTGGCATTGCCAGTTCCATGGGCTGCCCTGGCATCTCAAGAGGATGCACTAGTCACTTGCCAACCCGGATCTTACCCTGGAGCTCCCCCCACCCGTCACCCCTGGTAACCTGGACTGTCTGTCTCACTCCCAACCTGTTTGTCTTAGACATGCGCCCTTCTTAGTCCCTGTTCCTGTCGCCCCCCTTTCTACCCTAGAGGTAGTCACTTCCTTGATTTTCCTTGCTGACCATTTGTCCTGTGTGTGGCACAGCTTCTGTGTACATCCCTGAGATGTGGAGATGCAGTCAGTTGGCAGCTTACAGAAAGATAACAGTCACTTGAGAGGGTCTGGCCATGACCTGGCACACCCTCTCGCTTTCAGCATGCCCTTTTTCCTATTGCTGAGGCCCATTCTCTGCCACACAGCCCACCATGGCCTCAGATCCTTGACTCCCATGTGTGCTCTGCAAAGCACAACCCCTTGTCCTGACATGAACACCTTTAGGAATGCATTGAGAGTGGCTATGCAGGCCCCTCAAGGAAGTCCTCAAGAGCCCTGGGAAACCACCCATGCGAGTTGCAAGCGTGCAGAGGTTGGGGACAGGGAGGGGACGTTGAGAGGCTGGTCCCTTCTAAGGAGTAATGGGATCCATTACCAACTGCGTCAGGGCTCTGCCTCTGTTTATGCACTGAAGGGCTACCCTCGGGTCCAGAAAATGAACTTAACATCGTGCCTCAAACCCCACACCACCTTGTGCTTTAAAAAAGTATCCCTCTAAGTCACCCCACGAAGAGCTCTAAACTCTGCCAGGGGGAAGGGGAGGGGTTATCACCTGTCACAGGGGTGTGATTGCTGCATCGAATGGTGTGGCCACGAACAACTCACCTGAACAGCTTCATCTCTGAATTGCAGGCATTAGAAATGTCCTCAGCTTTGTTGTTGTAAAGATTAAATGACTCAGGGCATGTGAAGTAGTCAACAGGGGGAGCCTGGAGAAACAAGCATTTTCCGTTCTGTCTACAAACTTGAGGCTCACAGCAAGTAGCCCCTGGAGGAAGAGGAAAGTGACTGGACCTTAAGTGGCCCCTCTCCTTTGCCTTGGCCCTGCTAGGACTGAGAAACATTGCTCTCCTGCTTTTGGGTGGCTCCGGGCCCTTCCCAGCACCCACACTACTCTTAGGGAGTACCCCCCACCCCATCTGCTGTCCTCCTACCTTCTCACGGCCTTCCCCTCACCACCCTCAGAAAAGCTGTAACCTCTTGCCATGTGAAAAGGCAGTCTGTCTATCCTTTTCTTTCTTTCTTTGAACATTTCTGATTTACAGTCCCACTGGATGAGAATGACCTGGAGGAAGATGCGGACTCGGAGCCAGCAGAGATAGAAGGGGAGGCTGCAGAGGATGGGGACCCAGGGGACACTGGTGCTGAGCTGGATGATGGTACGGGGGCCCGGCTTCCCCTCTCCACCATGGTGAACACCTGTTCCCTGCCAAGGGACAGGGACAGAGTGGCTTGAACTCAGAAAAGATTAAAAAAAAAAAAGTCCTCTAAAGCAAAAGTAGAGAGCTCAGGGGGTACATCTGTTAGGTCTCTGGCTCCTTCTTTACTCTGCCTGATTTCAGCCACCCATAGCCACTGTGCTTCATAGCCTGCATTCATTGGGCTGGGGCTATGAACCTGAGTAAATGGGAGGTGTTGCACAGGGTCTGTGACCCAGGGGCTGCTTTCCGAGAGCTGGGTACAATGAGATGGCATTTGGGAAAACAGGGCACAGGTGAGTTGGAGGGAGCTCAGACCATGGCTGCACTGTTGGGGTGGGTAGGCCTGGGACTGGCGAAAGGAGAAAGGGCCCAGGCAGTGCATGAGTGAGGGAAGCAAGGCCTGCCCTCCACAGTCATGCTGTCTTTGTGTCAGGAACTGCCATGTGTCACTGTTGCTGTAAAAAGAAAGCAATACCACAGGCTTTGATGAGGCTCTGTGGCCTGGGACAGTGTGCTTCAAGTCAGGAGAGGACTTTTGGCTAAGTCTCTCTGAAGCTCAGGGTGCACCAGGGAAGAGGCAGGGCTCACTGGGACTGTGGGCTCTGGTCCAGACCACCTGTGGCTGTGGCAGATAGTCAGCCGGGACTGTTCCGTGAGGGAGGCAGGAGACTGGAAAAGGAGCAAGGCCTCATCAGGATGTGCACCCAATTCTGCACCGTCCCCTCCCTCTGCCAGATCAGCACTGGTCTGACGACATCCCATCAGATGCTGAGACGGAGCTTCGCTTGCGGCGCCAGGCCGAGATAGAAGCAGAGCTGGAACTGAGGGTATCAGAAAATGAGGAGGAGCCCTCCTTGATGAAGCCACAAGAGAGAGGTAAGCCTGTTGTTGGCAGGAGAAGCAGCTTCAGAATTCCTAGAGTCCCATGGGTGTGGGAGTGGCACCAAGAACCCAGGTCCTGCAGAGCAGCTCTCACAGTGGCCAACAAATCTGTTCTTTTTTTTATTATTGTTTTTCATTATTGTCAGAGAGAAAGAGAGAGGTAGACAGAGAATTCTCATTGTCTGCTTTACTCTTCAAATGCCCACAACAGCCTGAACTGGACCAGGTCAAAGCCAAGAGCCAGGAACTCAGTTCAGGTACCCTGCTTTATGGCAGGGACCCAACTCCTTAAGCCATCAACTACTATCTCCTGGAGTCTGCATCAGCAGGAAGCTTGAATGAGGAGAGAGAGGCAGGAATCAAACCCAGGCATTCCTGTGTGGGACGTGGATCCCTTAGCCACTAGGCAGAACACCCACCTCAGCAGCAACTCTGTTCTCCATCCCACCTTCCTTGTGCACAGACCTCTGCAAACAGCTTTGGCCAGCAACCTACTCCTTGTATATTCTGGGCTGTAGAAGGTAAAAGATACATCTTACAGCCTTCAAGCACAGGGTGTGTTTGCTTTTACATGGTGCTGACAAGGGGACCAGAGAGGGGTGCTAGAAGCACTCTGGGCACATGCAACCCAGGACCCCTTGCCTCTGAGAGGAGTGTTCTTTCCAGAAGCACCAAGGCAGAGTGCTGTCCCTTACCCCTGCAAGTGGCCACTGGCCCAGATTGATCCCCGTGTGAAGCAGCTAGAAGAGGGGCCCTCTTGAGGGTGGGAGGGTGTTCTTCATAAACCCCTGTGTCACTTCTTTTCAGGTCCCTCCCAAGTCTCCAGCCCCATCCGGTCCCCTCAGGAACAAGTTATTCTGTTCACCCCTGTCCACAGCCCTGTGGCAGAGGTAAGTTTGGGGCTCAGTGTCAGAGGAAAAGAACTGTCGGGACCACAAAAGGCATCAAATACCTCTTTCAGGGCCCTTGGTGGGAACCCCACAGACTGCAAATGAGATAGCCAGGAGCCTCATTCTGAGGAAGACATCAGGCATTTCTGCTCTGTGTGCTAGGTGAGCTATTGGCAGCAGGAGCAGTACCTGCTCTAGCCTAGTCCTGGCCATAGGATACAGCAGCCTGGGAAGCACCTCCCCATGTCCATTCCATTCCCACATCACCCCCTCCACGTCTCTCTGTCCTATACACATGCCACACCACCATAAAATCAATTCATTTTTAAGTTATAACAGGGAGATTATGGTTAGATACATATTTTTGAATATTATATTAAAAATGTATAAATTTAAGGTTGCCACCGGTTATGTGAACCACAGGTGGGAGACTGCATCCATGGTAACAGCAAGTCCTGTGGACCTCGTTGTTGGAATTCGTGGTCTGCCAGATGCTGTCTTAGAGGACAGGTTTCAGGGGAGTATGGGAGGCCAGAGGTCAAGACCTGGTCTGCCTGATGGGGTCTTTGGGGTTTCAGGAAGCATGTAACTCCGCAGGGGCACTGTCTGGGATATGGGGAGCTCTAGCCAACTGAGACTACAGATGGGGCACTGGGGTTCTTTGTGCATCTTTGAGCTTCCTACATGCAGTGGGCGACTATTCTAAATCTTGTTATAGGCCCTGGTACTTGTGCATTAGGGGTCTTGGAGATCTGGGGGTTGCAGGTGGAGGGTGAACACGGAATTCATTAGTGTCCTAGGGCCAGTGTTCACCTCAGTGGGATGCGTTCCAGATGAACCTAGCCAGGAAAGCTCAGTCTGTTCAACTGAACAGAGCAGTTCTGAAAGTTAAACAAATAGCACAGAAAGTGAGAAAGGATCTCCTGGAGCCGTTCCAGTAATAGCTACAAAGCCAGAGAGAGGAATATGTTCAAGGGATGGGGGCCTTTGGAGAAAGCCCCCTGAGGGATTCTTGCTGGCTCTTAAAATCCTGGCCTTCTCAGCAGCTACTCTCTTCCTTCTCTGCAGGGGCCCCAAGTCCCACCTGCCTCCACCGCCACCACAGTGCAATCCCCCTGCGAGCGCCTTTTCCCTGAGCCTTCCCTCCCCAGAGAGAAGCCCAAAACTGAATCCCCTACCGACCAGCCAATTGTGCTCTCGCCCATCCGATCGCAGCCAGTGGCTCTGCCAGAAGCCAGGACACCTACCTCACGAGCTGGTGCTCAGCCCGTGTCACCCTTGGTTCCCCCCACACCCCCATCCACCCAGCTCCCCATTTGCTCCCAACCTCAGCCATCCTCTGAAGCCACCATCCCATCCCCCACCCAGTCTCCCATCCGCTTCCAGCCCGTTCCTGCCAAAACCTCCACCCCTCTGCCCACCTTCCCCGTGAAGAGCCCAGGTGACACCAGGGACAAGCTGGGCAGCCCTCTGACCGTGGACGAGGCCCTGAAACGGAATGACCTGGTAGAAGAGTTTTGGATGAAGAGCGCCGAGATCCGCCGCAGCCTCGGACTCACGCCTGTGGATCGGAGCAAGGGACCTGAGCCCAGCTTTCCCTCACCTGCCTTTAAGCCGGTGTCCCTGAAAGCCTATTCTGTTGAGAAGTCCCCTCAGGATGAGGGGCTTCATCTTCTGAAACCTCCACCTGTTCCTAAGAGGCTAGGCCTGCCCAAGTCAGATGGTGAGCAGCCCTCCCTGCTGACTCCCAAGTCACCATCTGACCGAGAGTTGAGGAGCGGCCACGAGGAGCGCAGGGACCTGTCCAGCAGTTCGGGCCTGGGCCTCCAGGGCAGCTCCTCCAACATGAAGACCCTGGGCAGCCAGAGCTTCAACACCTCCGACTCCACCATGCTCACTCCACCCTCAAGCCCACCCCCGCCCCCACCCCCTGACGAGGAACCTGCCACTCTTCAGCTTCAGCGGAAGCCTTACCAGCATAAGGAGGCAGAGCCCAAGGCCTCGGTCATCCCACCACCTCCACCTGCCACATTTGTGCGGCCCCCCCGAGAGCCCGCCCAGGCCCCCAGAGAAGAGGTGCGCAAGTCCTTCGCAGAGAGCGTGGATGAGATCCCCTTTGCTGATGACGTGGAGGACACATATGATGACAAGACCGAGGAGTCGAGTCTGCAGGAGAAGTTCTTCACCCCCCCGTCCTGCTGGACCCGCTCTGAGAAGACCCCTCAGCACCCTGGGACCAGGGAGAATGGTCGGCTGCCTGCTCTGGAGAGTGGGGCCCTGCCTCAGAAGAGGGGCCTGCCCTTGGTCTCACCAGAAGCCAAGGAGCTGGCTGAGGAGCGCATGAGAGCCAGGGAGAGGTCTGTGAAGAGCCAGGCACTGAGGGATGCCATGGCCAAGCAGCTGAGCAGGATGCAGGAGATGGAGACGGCTGTTGGGGCCTCCCGGTCCCGCAAAGCCCCCTCCACACCGTCCCAGGGCAAAGAACTCACGTCCAAGTCCCCCAGACGCCCAGCCCTCAGAGGCTCTGAGGAGCCAACCCTGAAGCACGAGGCCACCAGCGAGGAGGTCCTCTCCCCACCCTCAGACTCAGGGGGCCCTGATGGCTCTGTAACCTCCTCTGAAGGCTCCAGTGGGAAGAGCAAAAAGAGGTCGTCCCTCTTCTCGCCCCGCAGAAACAAGAAAGAGAAGAAGTCCAAAGGTGAGGGCCGGCCGCCAGAGAAACCTGGCCCCAGCCTGCTGGAGGAGGCGGCTGCCAAGCCCAAGTCTCTGTGGAAGTCTGTCTTCTCTGGGTATAAGAAGGACAAGAAGAAGAAAAGTGATGATAAGTCCTGCTCCAGCACCCCTTCCAGTGGCGCCACTGGGGCGTCTGGGAAGCACAGGATGTCTCCCATCGTGAGAGCAGGTGCGTCAGCATAGGGGTGTGTGCTCAAGAGATAGCTCTTACCCGCTGCCACCCAAGGCCCCAGGGGGAGCCTGGCCATGGTCTAAAAGCTGTCTTGATACTTGGCATGGGGAACTTGGGAGGTTGGAGCCCTTCCTAAAGTCCCATTACCCCAAAGGTGTTCCTGGTTTTCCTTGGGGAAGTGGCTGGTGCCGCTGAGAGGCACCAGGCAGACCTGTCAGCTTTGCCCCTGCCTGGACCGGTGTCCTCATCCAAGCCTCTGGCTCCCCGATACTCTGGAAAAGAGTCACTTAGCTAAGGAGTAATCATACCTCTGACACATTTCCCCATTGCTCATGTGAGCATAGAGACTGGGACAGACCAGTGCTAACAGTTGGTCACTGCCCTCACATTGCTTTCCTTTCCATACCCATAGAGCTACAGCTCAGGCGCCAGCTGAGTTTCTCAGAGGACTCTGATCTCTCCAGTGACGACATCCTTGAGAAGTCCTCCCAGAAGTCCAAGAGAGAGGTGCGTAGGTCCTGTCAGGAGTGAGGCTTCCCGAGAGCCAAGGACCCCATGCTTTGTGTACTGTTGGTCTTTGATAAGGTGGAGAATGGGGAAACAGACCTGCAGCCAGGGATGGAATGTGAGTCCCTCCTCTGATCTGCCAGTAGACAGGTAGCTGGGTCCGGAGCACAGCCCAGTGGTCCAAGGGAGAGCAGGGCGAGGGGGTTTTCCCTTGGGCTTTTTAGATGAGTAGCTGGGGGTTGTTTGCATGCATGACAGTGGTTCATGTGTTCGATTCTTGCAGAGAAGACCAGAGACATTCCATGCTCAGAACCTCATTTTATCTGCAGAAAGCAGTCTGGTTGGTTGGTTCCTTTTTCCCTCTGAAATCCCAAGTGGAGTAGCATCCAGCGATGCCCAGATGGGTGGGGGAAGGGTTGTTCATCTCCAAGGTGATGAGGTTGGGAGGAGGGTGATGGAGAGTGATGACGGAGACAGAGTTGAGTCACCCACGGAGCAAGGTGCTTGGCCGCCCTATCTTCCACACAGCAGATGACTGGAAAGGAGTGTTGGCTGTTGAAGAACTAGTGTGTGCGGGGCCTGGTGTGGGCCCTCTCACTGCCTTGGAGTTTAGGAGAAGCTGTAGCTGCTCATTCAGTCTTTTGATCTTCAGGGGCTCTCAAAGCTTTCCAGTGGACTGGGAGGAGGGAGACTATTTCACTCTAAAGAGGAGTCTGTCACCAAGGTAATGATAAAATGAGAACAATGGCAAGGCAGGGGCGAGTGAAGCCCTGTGAGCCGTTCTGCCCCATCTCACTGTTCACAGAGGTAGCCTGGCTGCCTTCCACTTCCCAGTGTGAATGGCAGAACATCAGGTAGCTCCTCTGCAAGGCTTCTCAGGACCTGGGCTGAGTCTGTCCTCCCCACTAACCCCCAAGGAGCCTTGTGGGTTGGGGTGAATGTGAGCCCCTGCCTGTGCCCATGGATCAGGTTGATTTCTACAGCATCCTCCTAGTTCCTTCCCCCTCACCTGATCCAGTTCTTCTCCTAGTAACTCACAAACTGGAGAAAGCCACTCAATTTACTTCTCAGTCATTCTTGATGCATCCATCCCCCTTGGCCTTGCCAGCTCTGTCCCCTCTCCCAAAAGGACACTTTGAGGCCTCTCCTCGTGGTATGCCCATCTGCAGAGCCAGGCTCCCATGAGTCACAACCAAGGCCCACTCCCTCTGGGACCTGGTTTTGTGTACCTCCTATTGAGCTCCGCCAGGCAGAAGCATAATAACTAACAGCAAACTACTGCTGGGATTGTCTGTGGGTCCCTGAACACATCCCAACGTTGGGGCAGGTGCTGCTTTGGGGGGTCTTGATGGGGGTCTGCAAAGAAAGGAGAATGTAGGCCAAGATTCGCTTGCCTCTGGGGGAACCACACAGATGTCCAGGCAGTTTGTGTCATGTTGTGGACACTGCTGTGGCCAGGTGTCTCTGCTGCTGCCCATTAATCAGTGAAATACCTGCCAGAATCCTGAGTGGCAGGTTGCTCAGGCTGGCCATGCCACAACCACCATCTCAGGAAGACCACTCACTGACCACAGCCCTTTCCAGGGCCTAGCAGTCATGAGGAGGAAGGAAGCTCTCATTTGCACCCATCCATGTGAACAACAAGCCACAGGCCCTCACCACTGAGGCCCGAAACAGAGGGGCCATGGAAGTTCACCAGTGGCAGAGCTGTGTGCTGAATACTGAGTGTTTTCGAGACACAGACACTAATGTTGGAAAACAAACCAAAGCAAAAACTGACATAAGTGATATTTTTGGGAACCAGTAAGGGAATTTAACTGTGAGCTGTATAATTCATATTAATATATGATATCAAGTCAGTGTTAAGTTCCTTACAAGTGGTAAAGTGTCATAGTTGTGTAGGAAAATGCCTCTGTTCCTAGGAAGTCCATGCTGGTATCAGAGAAAAGAGGGGTTGCACAGAAGGGTTACATAGGCAGGAAATGCTAACCTGGCACATATCCAGGTGGAGGATGCTCGGGTGCTCATTGTCCTCCTCGTTCAACTTTTCTGGGGGCACCAATGGGGAAAGCGAAAATGGGACTGGACTCGACGGGGAAGACTCTGGCTGCCCACACTAGGGTCTCACAGCAGAGCCACTGTGGCCACCCAAACATGGGACATGATTCCTGAGTCAGACCCCAGCCCTGCATCAGGCATCCATGAAACAAGCCAAAATCCTGAGCGGCATTTTGTTGTTAGGAGGAAAAGGTGCCACTGAACACAATTTCCATTTTTGCGTATAATGTTTACCATAGGAAAATTAAGACAATCCAGATTTTCCTCTAAGTCTTCTGCAGCCCTGTAGCTCACATTTGCCTCTTTGATTTGCTTCATTCTACAACCAGTGTGGCTACTTCTTAACCACTGTGGCCCATCAGAGAGCCTTGTGCTACCTGACAGCCCCCAGGCTCATTCCACAGCAGACACGACCACTCTGTGGCCAGTCTCCTTCTTGCCTCATCTGCTCCAGGTTGGTGCCAGCCCCAGTTATCATTAGACCTGGAGAAGGAGGCCTCTGTCCCCTCTCCTCCCCCACTGCAGCTTTTGCATCAGCCGCAGGTCGAGGTGTTCAGCTGTCCTAAGGTTGTGGCCACACAGTGTCCATGGAGTTTTTCGCATGCTGCTTACGGAAACCATCTCTTTGTTTTCATTTGAAACTGGCCCATGCTAACAATAAAATCCTTCCTCTCTGACTTGGGGGAGATAAGTCGGTCTGAGGTGGAATGTCTACACTCCAGAGTAAAGGAGAAAAATCCATCCTTCTGCAGGCCAGCCCTCAGTTGGTGCCTGAGATGGACAAGGAAGCTGCAGGGGATTGCAGTCCATCCCGAGTCACTCACGTTCTGTGGGCCATCCAGACCTCGTGTCGCCTCCCTCCCTGTCCCTTTCTGCCTTTCAGCCATGTAGAAGGCAGCTGCTTCAGCCTCTGAGAGGCTCTGTGGCAGGGTTAGCAGAATGAGAAGAGTTAGCATGACATCCTGAAACACTTTGAGCTAATAGCAGTTATTGATGCAATTTCAGATCCCTTTGATGGGCTATCATCAACAAATGGCCCCCAGCCCCAGCCCTGAGCAGCCGGCTGGCACACTGTGGGCCCACAGGAAGAAGGACAGGAGGGATTCTCCCTCTTGGGGAAAGAATGTTAGGGGCCCGGTGCTTAGTTGTGCTCTGTGTCTTTCTGACTACAGGAATGCCCCACTGCCCACCCCCATTCTGTGACCCCAGGGTATTCTGCAGGAAGAAGTGATCCAAATTGCCATTTTCAGAAGGGTGGGCATTTGGCACAGTGGGTAAGATACCACTTAGAACATCTGCGTCCCATATTGGAACACCTGGGTTTGAGTCTAGGCTCTACTCCTGATTCCAGCTTCCTAATGCAGACCCTCGTGGACAGCATGTAATGTCTCAGGTAGCTGAGCCCCTGCCATCCACATGGGGGACTTGGAAGGAGTTCCAGGCTCATGACTTCAGCCTGGCCCAGTCCTGGGTGTTGCAGGCTTTTGGGGAGTAAACCAGCAGATGAAAGATTTGCTCTCCCCACTCCCTTCTCCTCTCTCTTTCTCTGTCTCTGTCTTTCAAATAAGTAGATAGTAAATACAAATTTAAAGTTACACATAAAAAATAAATTTCCACTAATGAGTGAATTATTAAAGGGAAAAATAGAATCTTTAATCATACATTTAGACACGTGTACTTATACACAGGAAGACTGAAACAAGAGGAGATTTGGAGGTGGTGAGGAAGCAGCTGCTGTACTTGGCAAGCTCAGTCTCATTCAGAGAGTGGCGCCCTGAGCCGCCACCACCGGGGTCTTCACACCTGAGTTCCACCTCGTGCAGTCTTGTGTGACAGTGTGAAAAATAATCTTGCGTTTTGAGTCTTGTGTTCTGAGTCTCCTGATTTTGTTCCATTTCTATGTTCTATTTTTAATTTTTTAATAATTATTATCATTACTGTTCTGTTTTCTGTTGCCATCCCCTTAAAAGTCGATTTATGTGCCACACGCCTTGGCGTTCAAGAGATCATTTTCAGCAAAGGTAGTATCTCCGTCCCGTTGGCTGGTCGTTGTTGCATGCCTGTCTGTGATTAACCACCCAGAGCAGCCCCAGCCCTGGCCCTCCAGCCACGTGCTCACTAACTGTTCCTCGGTGCATGGAGCTGTAGACACTGGTGGCAAGACTTTCCTTAGCTGTATCAAGAGCAACAAAGAGGATGAGACACCCACTGTATGCTGACTGAGGTGCATGTGGTAATTTTGCTCCAGGTGCCCCAGGAGGGGACAGAACTGCCCTTTGGGACTGGGCACCACAGCAAGGGACAGTTCACCAACCCTCAGCTCTGCAGTTTGCAAAGTGACATGCACAGGGCACTGAAACACTGTGATGCTCCTTAGGGATACCTACTGCCCTTTAAGCTGCCCCTCTGCTGTCATTTGAGCTCTTAAAGATGATTATACATCACTGAGAGGCATTTCAAAGTCTCCTTTATAGGCTATACTAGTCTCTTTGGTTTGTTTTCTTAAAGGCAAGAAAGAGGGTCTTACAGATAAAGGCCAACTGCCAACCTTTGCTTCTCTGGGTTGCTGAGTGTTTACCCCAAAAGCACTTGACACTCCTGGGAGCCAGTGATGCCTGCAATCACAGGTGCGCTCGTGCTGCTCAGCAGTGCAACCTCAGTGCCCTTGCCAGTTGCCACCATGGCTCTGGCTGGCACTGTTGTAACAGCCCTGGCCAGCAGCTTCCCTCCTCCTCAGCAGCGACTGAGTCCCTCTGCCGGCCCCAGAGCCTGCCTACAGTTCCTTCTTCAGCCTGCAATACTTAGGCTGGGATCTACCCCAACTGAAAAAGGGAAGCATTGCTGCTTTCTGTACTTCAGAAAGTACTTTTTTTTTTTTTTTTTTTTTGACAGGCAGAGTGGACAGTGAGAGAGAGAGACAGAGAGAAAGGTCTTCCTTTTGCCATTGGTTCACCCTCCAATGGCCGCCGTGGCCGGCGCGCTGCAGCCCGCGCACCGCGCTGATCCAATGGCAGGAGCCAGGTACTTCTCCTGGTCTCCCATGGGGTGCAGGGCCCAAAGACTTGGGCCATCCTCCACTGCACTCCCTGGCCACAGCAGAGAGCTGGCCTGGAAGAGGGGCAACCGGGACAGAATCCAGTGCCCCGACCGGGACTAGAACCCTGTGTGCTGGTGCCGCAAGGCGGAGGATTAGCCTAGTGAGCCGCAGCGCCGGCCCCAGATAGTACTTCTTAAAAGAACCTGTGACTATCGTTCATCTGAAGGAAGTGGCTTTTGATACCAAAGAAGAAAGAAGAGGATCCTGGCCATTCTCTTCGTCCCTTTCCCTGTTTCCCTCCTAGAACTCCCAAGCTTAGGGAAACGTTTTCCTAAGCTTCGCCCCGCAAAGCCTTAGGTGAGAAACATAATTTCCATTGATAAAGGAGCCTGTGTCCCTTTGTCATTTGCTTCCTAATAGTCAGTCCCCTGCATCTGTGCCTGTCACTGAGGTGAGATGTCTCACCTTGTGGATCTCTGGGCAAGCTCTGTGACAGCAAGGGCTCCAGCAGGGACCAGCACCAGTGAAGTCTGGCTGAGCCACAGGCTGGGGAGTCTACCTACCTTATGCCTATCTGTCTTTGGGGCACCAGCTCCCACCTGGGGACAGCCTCTCACCTCTCCATACCCCTGCCGGTCTACCGCACAAACCCATCTCAGGCCTGACCACACGTGACTGAGGACGTCTCTCTTGTTCTCTCTAGCCCAGAACCTACACAGAGGAAGAACTGAATGCCAAGCTGACCCGGCGTGTGCAAAAGGCAGCCCGCAGACAGGCCAAGCAAGAAGAACTTAAGCGACTGCACCGAGCCCAGGTAAAACCACGGAAGGTCAACCATGACAGGCACAAATGCTAGAGCTGAGAGGCAGCATCTTCACCCATCCCCCACGCGGCTGGTCCTCAGCCGTGATGAGGGAAGGCAAATAAAGCAAAGCAGAAGCAGCTGGGATGCTCTGTTGTCTGAAGTGAGAGCCCCAAGGGCCCTTGTTGACTTGGTGCAGCTCCAGGTGCCCCTATGTGTGGAGCTGTTGGTAACTGAAGAACTATGCTTTGACGCCTAAATGCCTCGGCCTAGACTCCAAATATAATCGTTGTAATCAAACTCACTCAATTGGGAGATCTGTCATCAGGGGTCCATCTGCGGCCTGTCAGCCTCTGAGGGGCCTGGGATTCTGTGGGGAAAGCTCAGAGCTGTTCTCCCCATTATCAGTCTCCGGCTTCAGGCTCACAAATCCCATACCACTCTAGGGTGGAGACAGGATTTCCGCTGTTCCAGAAAGATCTGCAGTTGTCTTCAAACCTTCCTGTGGAGCTTGCAGACGCTTGCTGTCCTTGAAATGTTGGAGTGCCGATAGTTGTTTTAGCTGCCTCCAGATGCCTGGGTATTCCTGGAGTCTGCACACATGCTGAGGCCCAGGGCAGCCTTCACACCACGCTCTAAGCATGATGCCTTTCCGAGCACTTGTTCATGATCTTTTTATGATGCCTCCTTGTGTTTGTGGTTTCATTTTCCTCCCAAGAGCTGGAGAAGAGAGGGACAGCTGGGTGTTTGTGCTGTTTTGTTTCCTGCAGATTATCCAGCGGCAGCTGGAGCAGGTGGAGGAGAAGCAGAGGCAGCTGGAGGAGCGAGGGGTTGCCGTGGAGAAGGCGTTGCGGGGTGAAGCAGGTACTGCCCGGCTTCTTCTGTGAGGAGACTGTTCCTGTGGGAAGTTCCCCCTCCCCTCTGAGCCAGGCTAGGTTTGCATCACTTCTCCTGGAATTCAGCTCTTTTTCCAGCAGGATTTTCTAGGTCCCTGTATCACTGAGATTTGGGGCTTCCTGGTAAGCAAAAGAAAAACACCTATGTTTGGGGCAGTCCTGAGGCCCGGGCCCACTCTTCCACCCCTCTCAGAGTTGCCTCTTCCCTGTAGGAGAAAATCTCCATGCCCACCATGTGTCGATGGTGAGCACTGGGCTCCCTCCTCCTTTCCCACCCATCATTTTCTCCAGAAGAAAATAACTGGGGATGAGAGAGATTGTACCACAAGGAACCATCACAGAACTGCACTGAGCAGGTCCCCAGCCTGTTGCCCACGAGCTTCTTCCTGTCTTCAGTTCCATGGTCTCCCTCCTACCCAAGATGTACAGAAAGCAGTGAAGACACAGGCCCCAGAACTGCACCACCTCTGGTGCATGCAGGGAGCATGTGGCCACCCAACTCTGGGTTCACTGAAGCCCAGACAGGCAGGATTGGAGAGGCTCGGGGGGCTGTGATGAGCCAGTGCAGAGTTGGTGCCAGAAGTGGCTGGGAAGGCCGTGTAGTTGGTGGCTGCCTCTCCTGGCAGGGAGAAGCTTGGGAGTATGGGGTGGTTACCCACTCTGTTCCACCAGAAGGCTTTGGGTCAGCTCAGCCCAGCAGGGACAGCTGAGGAAGCCAGGGATATCTGAGTCATCTCTGGTTCCAAGAGCCCTGGAAGCCCTGTTGGTTCAGGACCTCAGAACCACTGGGCCAGCCAACTGTAGCCCCAACCTCAGACATGAAGGGACTGGTCTCTACTTTCTCAAGCATCTGTGAGTCTCAGTTCAGTTTCTGGATGGAGAAACCTCCAATTCTTTATAGAGAACACAAGGTCTTCAGGCTCAGCTTTGAAATTGTGAGGCTAGGGTTGAAGGAAGGTGATGACCTCTTATCACGTCTTATTCTCGTGTGACAGAGGAGAACAAGGATGCCTGTCTTGGCCAGCAGGTGTCTGTGGATGGAAAAGTGATAAGAGGCAGCCAGGAACAGGTCAGCTGCCACCATCTGATCTTGCTAATTGAGGGAAACTGATCGATGAGCTAAGCTCATGGTATGTGCCTGGTGTTGTGGTGAGTCCATATGGTTCTGAAGGACTGAAATTCATGCAAGTCTCCTTTTCCAGTCCCTTTAAGGCCTAGAAACTTAACGCTTTTCAGTCACACTCCAGTGAAGGGACAGGATAGTAGAGGTCAAGGTGGGGGAGTCAGGGAAAAAAAGGATGAGGATATTCCTGTGACTCAGGTGTTGCTGGATTAATGTTGAGAGCTCATACCACCAAGAAAATGAAAAACTTGACCCATTTAGTATCCAGGAAACCAAGAAAATTGGGCCCGGACCCACGGGGCCCTGCCTTGTGCCTTTTCTTGCGGAAGACACCAGGAGGGAGCCTAGGCCCATCATCCTTCTGTCTTAACCCTTCTGCACAAATTCCTTCTGCCAGGATGGAAGGTGATAGATAGATCTCTCAACACATAGTCAGAGTCACGTGGCAGGTGTATGTCTACCTGTTGTGAGTGAAGTCTCCCTTCTGCCCCTGCTGCTCACAAGGTGCTGAGATTCAGTTGGGTGACCACCAGCATTGATGGCTTCCATAAAGCACTCAAGCACTCATTGGCTGCTGTGCACTTTGAGTCTATGACAACCTTCTACAATAGGTTGTGTTATTGATGCTATTACCAGAGGGCCAGAGTGTTTGCTGTTCAAGATCGGCATAGGATTTTGTCAAACTTTTTCCTAGTAGTTTAGGGTGTTACATTTTTATAAAATACACAACCCAAATTTCATATGTAAGTGATTTTCAAACTTGTTTAGCAACAGAACCCTTTTATAAGACTGTAAGTCCAAGTTCAAAATCAAAAAGAATTACTTTAAAATTAAATTGTTATATACGGCCGGCGCTGTGGCTCAATAGGCTAATCCTCCACCTAGTGGTGCCGGCACACCGGGTTCTAGTCCTGGTTGGGGCACCAGATTCTGTCCCAGTTGCCCCTCTTCCAGGCCAGCTCTCTGCTGTGGCCAGGGAGTACAGTGGAGGATGGCCCAAGTGCTTGGGCCCTACACCCCATGGGAGACCAGGAGAAGCACCTGGCTCCTGCGTTCGGATCAGCGCGATGCACCGGCCGCAGCGCACCGGCCACAGTGGCCATTGGAGGGTGAACCAACGGCATTCTCACTGTCCACTCTGCCTGTCAAAAAAAAAAAAAAAGTTAAATACAACTTTTAAAAAAATTTACTTCTTTATTTGAGAGGCTGAGTTACAGACAGAGAGAGAGAGATCAGTCTTCCATCCTCTGGTTCACTTGCCAGATGTCTGAAATGGCCAGAGCTGGGCCAATCCAGAGCCAGAAGCCAGGAGCTTCCTCCCGGTTTCCCACGTTGGTGCAGGGGCCCAAAAACTTGGGCCATCCTCCACTAATTTCCTAGGTCAATAACAGGGAACTAGATTGGAAGTGGAGCAACCAGGACTTGAACCGGCACCCATATGTGATGCTGGTGCGGCAAGCAGAGGCTTAGCCTACTATGCCACAGTGCGGGCCCCTAAACACAGATTTTAAAATGCAGGTTATGTTGGAGAGATACAGATGTTGATAAGGTTCATCATCCAGTCTATCCTGGGTCACAGTGTTGAGAACATCCTGAGGCTAGTAAACAGGCAGTTACTGCAAGCTGTACCAGTTTGTTTTTAACAGCTCCCCCAGAAATCTTAGGGTATCTGCGTTCAAATGATACGGATGCTACTAGCTTAAAAATGGAACAGTAGCATTGTTTTTTTTTTTTTCATGGTTGAATCAGTAACAACTCTAACAGCAGTTCATGTTTTGATTTATTTTCATTTTATTGAAAAGCAGAGAGACAGAGATCTTCCATCTGCTGGCTCATTCCCCGATGCCCACAACAGCTGGGACTGAGCAAGGCCAAAACCAAGAGCTGGAAACTCAGACTTGCTCTCATGCATGGATGCAAAGGACCTAAACACTTGAGCCCACTCCTACTAGTACTTTTGAGTCTTTTAGAAAACCTAAATAAGAAGCCGGGCATTGGGTGCAGACTTGGGATCCCTGCATCTTGTATCAGAGTGCCTGGGTTCAAGTCCCAGCACTATTTCTGATTTGAGTTTCCTAATGCAGCAAATGATGGCTCAAGTACCTGGTTCCCTTCCGTCCACACAAGAGACTTGCACTGAGTTCTTGTCCCCTTCCTTTGGCCTGGCCCAGCCCTGGCTACTATGGGCATTTCACATTTTGGAAATGAACCAGTGAATGAAAGCTCGCTCACTCTCTCTCTCTCTCTCCCTCCCTCCCTCTATGCCTCTCAAATAAACATTTTTTTAAAGTATTTGTAAATCCAGTATTTAGGAGATCCCTAAACATGTTTTGAAGAACCTAAGCATTCCAGAGAAGTTTGAAAACCGTTGTATATTTAAGCTAAATCCTGTCCTTTTAGACAGGGCTTCACCAAAATATCTATATCCAAAAATGAATCTATCCTGTTTTTAGAGATGAGCCTCATTAGCTCTGTTTAGATATTTCTTTGTGATGTCTTTGAGAAGTTCTGAGTATATGGTAGCTCCTACTCTAAGAATATATTTCAAAGTATATTATTTTCCTTTTACATCTCATTCCAAGGCTGGTCTAACATCAGAATGCCCAGTGGTCCTGTTCTGCCTTGGCAGAAGTCATCTTTGAGGCTGACGTGTGTACCTTGACCACATTGCTCTCCCACTTCTGCATCTCATTCATTCCTCTTGTTAGGCTGAGCCTGAAGGAGGTGGTCTCAGCAGAGCATGATAACCTGATCAGCTGTGGTCCCACAGCTCTGTTCAGCATACTGAAGGCTGGGGCCTCACATGGGGGCCTCAAGCTTCCATCTGTGGCTTAGCCAAGCTGCCCTTCCAGAGAAGAGATCTGGTGTGGACCTGTCATCCTGTTAATACCTATTTGTCAAAGGCATATACATATACATATACATATACATATACATATACATATACATATACATATACATACACACCCTATATATATGCAGGACCAAAACTTCCGTGTTGTGGTTCTGGGGCACTTGGGAAACTGGTATCTGGAACCTGATTCAAGCGTAAAACCTCTGATCCACTTTGGGCATGAGTTGGAAAGCCTCTTAAGGTTGCATTCTCCTTTTCAATGTTTTCCACTCTTGAAGGGGAAACCAAGTGTGGAACCAAAGACTGCCAGCATCAATCTTTTCAGTTTGAGAGGTTTGGAGAAAGGGCAACATTGTAGCAGTTGAATGTTGTGCTCCCTGCATCTTTACAATTCCAGGGAGATGAGAATCCCCTGCTCAAGTCCAGCCCCTCAACAGTTCTCAATTTTGACATCTCAGGCCTCTGGCAAACATGCCATCCCTTGCTGGGCAGCTCAGGAGCTAAAAGGCTAGGAGTGTTGCCCAGCAGTGCTCCGAGAGCCTTCGGGAAAATAGTCACAAGGTGAGACCCCTGTGTGGTTACAGCATAGTTCATGTGTTTAAGGAGAAGGCTGGCCCACATCAGGGACCTCTCCCTCAGAAGGAACAGAATCTCGCTCACATCCACCCAGCAAAATGGATTCTGCCAAGAGGTTGCTGCTATGTTCATGGCAGGGTGGGGTAGGGAGATGGGAGGCAGTCACACATGTGAATTTGTGGGTTAGCTCTAACTGCATTTAAACCTGGAGCTGGATATCCTCACAGAACTTTGTTAGATGGGACATCCCATGTTCAGTAACTGAGGAAGTGAGTGGTCCTTGATCTGCCATTGAACTTAAGCTTAAGTGTTAGTCCCATAACGTTGAATCCCAGCAAGGTTAGGCTTCCTGGCAGAGCCAAAGGCTCCTGTCCTAACTAAGCTGAGATGTGAATAGGAATCACATTGATTTGTTGGTGATGGATTCTCCCCTCCCAGGTGGAGCACGTGTGTACCTAACACAGCATTAACAGACACAGATGGAACATGTGTGTACACATAGCCAGCACTATCAGAACTGCACACTTCCAGCTATTCCTCTTTTCCCTCCTGCTGTATCTCCGCGTGTTTCTTATGCTTCATGTCATTGATTGCTTTGGATATGGGGGAACAAGAGGCTTATGTGATTGAATAACTCTCTCTTCACCAATTCCTTGTTGTAGACTATTGGGGAGAGTCTTATTACAGTGACCTCATCGACTTGCATCTGGGTGGTATGTATGGCAGCATCTGTTGCTGACACTAATCCCGCAAATACCTTTCCCCACCCGCTCTTCCTAGTCCCTGCTCATGAACGAGGAAAAAAGCAACCTGATAACCACATGGCAAAAGCACAGACCCTTTTCCAGCTCAACATGGAGCAGCATGCCAGACCCTCTCCAATGCTCATTACACTCCAGAGGAAGACTTGAGATAGCTTTTGCTGCCTGTGGCTATTTTTGTGTTTTCTTTTTTCTTTCTTTTTTTTTTTTTTATCATAAAACTTCACCTTCCCCACCCCATCAACTTTGCGTCTGCATCCTGGTCTCCTTATTGTTCAGTTGTTGGACAGCAATACAGCAATACATGTGTGCATACGTACACACAAGTCCAACGTGGCTTTTGCCCTGAATCCCATCTCTCACAGTTCGGAGGCATCACACACATATGGAGGCTTGCTGCCAATCACACTTATGAAGCCAAGTGTGAAGGGCCCAGCCTCAACTGCTTTCATCAGGGTGTGTCGCCGTCCCCACAAAGCCCAAGTGTTGTGATCTCTGCCCAAGTCCACCAAACCTGAGGCTGGGCCAACAGATGCCTTTACTGAGGCACCTCCCTCCTTACTCTGTCCTGAGACTGATTTAGCTTCTTTTATCACAATGGAGACAGGGAAAGCCTAAGGCAGGGGTTCTCAAAGTGTGGTCCCTGGAGCAGCGTCATCTGGGAAATTGTCACAAGTGCAGATTCTCAGGTCCCCACCCTTCTGAATCATACACTCTGGTTGTCTGTGTTGTAACCAGCCCTCCAGCAACTCTGATGCTCTAAAGTAGGACTGCTAGCTTAAAGAAAATCTGGTCTGTTTGCTGTCTTGCTGTACAAAGCTCACCATTTGTATTCACTTATGGAAATGACCAATTCTTGAGTCTTGCCTCTAGATTTGGGCAGTTTTTCTCCTGGGAAGCTTCCATTGTGTCAAGTAGAATGCCACGCAGCTAATATTTGGGTTAACCAGAGGTACTCTGGCACCTTCTTGGTGTTCCTGTGTCCTTAAATCAGGCAGTCTGACCCCTTTATCATCCCTTGGCGGCTCTAGGCCTAGCAGTGGTCTTAAAACAGAAGAGCCAGCAGAGATAATCCTCTCGTGTTTTACCCTAACCTCAACATCTTGGCCCATTTATTTAAAAAACAAAATTGGACTTGTGCTATAAGACATACCCTCAAACACCACCCTCCGTAAGGAGCTGGGGCTCCGAGCTGCCTTGGGTAGGCTGCGTCACTGCCGATTTCTGCTCTCCGTGCACACTTCCAAGGAACCCTCTCCAACACAGGCTCCTTTGGTACCCCAGCACTGTCCATGTGTTCAGGGCCTTCCACACTCATGGCCATTGCTGCTGAGAAAGGGCTGCTGCTTGCACTCCATGTAACATTTAACTCCATCCCCTGTCTAATGCGCTTGACTCCTCTCCCACCTCCTCCTAACACTTCGTAGGGAATGTTGATGTCAATTCTAAATCTCAGTATGTGAAGATTTTCTTTTAAATCAGGTCCTTCTGGAAAGAGCTATCACAGCTCATTTCTTTTTGATCATACCCGCCCTTCTGTCCTAGCTCAAGACGCTGGCTCTTGCCACATGGATGGTCTCGTATGTGTGTTGTCCATTTTCTTTACTCCCATTGCTCAAGTGAGAGAAAATATTGGACTGTTTTCACCTCTGTGTCCCTGGACTCCAGCTACTCCTTTTTGGATTTAGAATTCTTACAATTTGCAGGGGGAAAAAATAAATGGAAAAAAGAAACTCAGTGTGTTCTGAAATATAAAATGCCCCACCATAACCCCTGCTACTTGGTTCCCATCGACTCCTCACTTCCCCTTTTGTCAACCCATGATGATTTTTATGTAAAACAGCTTTCCTTGTGGCTTCTGCTTACCACATGGAGGCTGCTGCTGCCCTCCCAGTGATACAGGAAAGACACAGCTCATTCTGAAGGGCATCACCTGTGTGCTCCAGGACAAGAGCAAAGGTTTGCCAGGTCCTGGTCTCATCCATCAAGCCCCTGGAGGATAGTGTGGCAGCCAGAGTTAGACCCCTCTGTACTTCCTGCTGACTGTTTCTTTACTGGAGATGGTCATTGTTTAGGAGGGGTATGGGGGGAATCACCCTTTTGGGATGTGGAGCCTGCAATGTAAAAATCTGCTTGCTTCCCTACCTTTGTACCCCCAAAGACCACAAAGAGGCCTTGTATTTGAGCCATAGCACTGATCTTATTTCTCATGTGGGTAAAACAAAGCTGCAGCCAGCACTCAGAGTGTTGCCAATCCTTTGTCCTACCCAGGGGGGACCAGATTCCTGGCCCTGGCCCTGTGGTCTCCATGTCACACTAAATTGCCTCAGTGGGGTTTTTTGGTGATTTTTTGCTGACTAAAGGCTCTAGATCTGTATTAAAAGTACCTTGGAGGGCCGGCGCCACGGCTCACTAGGCTAATCCTCCGCCTTGCGGCGCCAGCACACAGGGTTCTAGTCCTGGTCGGGGCGCCGCATTCTGTCCCGGTTGCCCCTCTTCCAGGCCAGCTCTCTGCTGTGGCCAGGGAGTGCAGTGGAGGATGGCCCAAGTCCTTGGGCCCTGCACCCCATGGGAGACCAGGGTAAGTACCTGGCTCCTGCCATCGGATCAGCGTGGTACGCCGGCCACAGTGCACTGGCCGCGGCGGCCATTGGAGGGTGAACCAACGGCAAAAGGAAGACCTTTCTCTCTGTCTCTCTCTCTCACTGTCCACTCTGCCTGTCAAAAAAAAAAAAAAAAAAAAAAAAAAAAGTACCTTGGAGCTAAAGAGTATAGGAAATAAAGATTTCCCTTATTCATATAGCTGGACTTTGAGATTTAAAAGATATTAAACAAACTCATAATGACCCTTGGATCAGAGAGGAAGGGTCCCCTGGGGAAAGTGTTTGATAATTAAATCTTCATTTAAGGTGCTTGTATCCCATACCAATGTGTCTGATTCAGGTCCTGGCTACTGTGCTTCTCATCCAGCTTCCTGCTAATGCATGCCCTGAGGTGCAGCAGGTTCCTGCCACCCACATTGAAGACTCAGATTAAGTTCCTGGCTGCTGGCTTTGATTTGGCCTTGGCATTGGCTATTGCTGGCATTTGGGGGGCAAGGGTAAAACCACTGGATTGAAGATCCCTGTATATTTCTCTGTCTCTTTGCCTTTCAAATTAAAATGAAAATAAGTAAATAAAATTTTTAATAGAGAGAGGAAGGGTAGGCCCCATTCCATTCATCCCCTCCCCAGCCCAGCCCTACATGTTTTGTTGCACTCAGATGGATGACCAGAAATGTTTAGAGAAAACCCACATCTGTTCTGGGAAAACTTTACATTAAAAATACACACTTAAAATTTTCAGGGACCTCACCTCTTGATTTGTATGTTTCAAAGGGACATGGTAGATTTAGAAACAGGGTAGATTTAGAAATGTGGCTGAAGAACAGGAGAGTGATCTTAGATTGTTGCTAGAGAGTTGAGGTGGGAGGCACAGGACACCTACCCCAGGCCTGCCCCTGTATACCCTCTTCTGTACGACTGTCTTCCTGTGCCATTTGCTTCCTTTCACTTGATCTTGGTAGATTTGTGGCTTGTGTGTCCACTCTGAGAATTAGCCAGGCTCTGTTTTTACTTGGGAACTTCAAAATCCTTGAGTTTTCTCAGAATTCTTGTGTGTGTGTATTTGTGTGTGTGTGTGTGTGTGTGTGTGTGCGTGCTTATGCACTTTTTTTTTTAACCTTCATTTTTGCCCCTAATCCAGAGAACCATTCTGCCCTGAACTTTTATAGCACAAGTACCTCCCTAGTCCTATTGTGCATATGTAGGCTGGACCTGCTGCTCCCAGCAACCCTGCCCTTATTGGGAGGCCCACTCAGCAGACCCACCTTGTCTCCCTGTCATGGCCATGACATTTGTCTTGGCCTCTGAGTTTTGGACTGAGCCTCAGCCTTGCTGTGCAGAGGCTACCACATTCCAGGCATTGGTGATGACCAAATGGGCTCCTTGAGTGGGGATTTGGAGTAATCAAGTATAGTCATAATCAACAAACATGTGTCCATCTTGCCTTGCTTCAGACCATACAACCTGAATATGACAGAATAGAAAACCAATGAAAGCCCCTCAAACCACCGAGAAAGTCTCCCAACCCTGGATGTGTTGCCTTTTGTACTTTCTGCAAGTTTTATGTGATAGATTGAGCATAGACATGACAAGTAATGCTCCCAGTATTTCTTAGGAAAAGGTGGACAAAAATTTTGTACTGTGTGCAACAGGTATTAAACCAGAGTATCGTGCCAACACTAGGTCACTTGTCAGTCGATAATAGTAGGTATAGTGGCTTTTCTGCCAGAAAAGAAGAAAATTGTGAGAAATGAAGAGTTCACCCAGGCAAGATGAGGACTGCACAGGGCTGGCCCAGAGATCCTGTGGTGTAAATGAACCTCGAAATGCAACTGAGAAAGAAGTGTATCTGTTTCCTGTCACTTATACCTCAAAGGGTGTTGTTCAGAGGCCAAAAGGAAGTCAAAACCAAAAAGAATCTTTTTGCATGTGCAGGATTTTCCCAAAGTATAACTGACAGAGAAGTAATCTAACTCTGGGTTGCTGTACAGATTTTTGTGTGTGAAACTTGCTGTGGTAGGCATATCAAAAGGAAGATGTGTGGGGCCAATATCCAGCTTGTAAAAGGATGGTATCTAGAGTGTTTGCAAGGTGATTATTTGGAATTCTGTATTTTCACATCAATAGTAGCTCACCTCAGGAAGCACCTCATACTGTCTCTGTATAAGGCTGGTGATACTCCAGGACCAAGTTTGCCTGGGAAAAATAAAGCATCCCACACAGGGACTTCTGGGTTCTAAAAGGGGCCCTAGCATCCCCACTTTCCCATGATCTACCAGGCATTGGCTACAGAGACCCCAACCACTTCAAGCCTGTCATGATAGCTCCATTGTCCAAGAAAGGGGCATCCTGGGGACCTGGGTCATGGCAGTGCCAGATGGTGAGATGAGACAGATCCCCAGGGCTACCACTCAACTCCAGAGCAGCTCCCTGCTCATCTCTTTCCTTGAGACTGACCCCACAAGTTGCTTTCCTGCTGCAGCTGTCCTCCTGTTTTGCCTTCAACCAGAAATCCCTTCCTGCTTTGGCTCTTTAAAAAATTGGGGCTGATGCACAGCTAGCATGGTGCCTGGGACATCAGAAGTACTCAGTCGACATTTCATGCATAAATGATTAGTCTTTGACGTTTTCCTTTAAAAAAGCCCATAATCCTTCTGGGGGTATTCCTAATTGTTTTCATGTTGAAAATTGAATGCCTGGATTGGAAATGTAGAGCATCCACCTGTTCCTCAGCACGTGGTGTTCCTGGCAGTCCCTGGGCTGTGAATGGAGTGCTGGTCCCTCTGGGCTTCCTCATCACAGCCCCGGTCTCTGTGAGGAAGACACTAACCCTTCTCTGTCTCTCAGCCTCAGAGCTCAGGCTCTTAGGATTTTGAGTGACAAAAGGACTTTCATAGGTTTGGTGTGTATTTCAGGTGAACATCTAAGTTCAGTGTCGTGAGAGTTTGCTTACCTATATTTTCTGGCTTCCTATGCTGTTCATTCCATTAGCCAGTAGGGTAGAAAGGGAGGATGCAGTTAGTTAGGGTGAAGTGTCTTGGACAAAGACTTTATGAGGAGGAATTGGGGAGCATAGAAGTTTAGGAAGACCACCAGGGCTCTTCAGAAAGTTCCTGGAAATGTGTATTGAGAAAAAAACTAGACATGGATTTCAAAAACTTTTCACACCAAAAATCTATCTTTTAATTCCATTTCCCACAAACTTTCTGAAGTACTTTCCTAGAGAAGGGGGGACTGTCTCCCATGCTGCCAGCTATTCTACCACAGATGGAGTCCTGGGCCACACTAGCAGGAGGACCTAGAAGAAGATGACCAGGTGGGTTGTGTGGAGCCCTGGATTCTAGGCCTGCATTTACTGTCCCCAGCCAAGTTCCTTACCTTCCCTGGGCCTCCACAAAAGAATGGAAGGAAGGAAGACATACTAATTAGGATCTGTGTGTGGGTCTGTGTTTGACTGTTTTGAGCTTCCTCAAAGAACCACCATTTCCTAGATTTGCCACAGCCTACATTGGCCCAGTCAAGAGGGCAAGCTCATGGGGTCGGTGCTGTGGCGCAGCGGGTTAAGGCCCTGGCCTGAAGTACCAGCATCCCATATGGGCTCCGGTTCTGGTCCCAGCTGCTCCTCTTCCAATCTAGCTCTCTGCTGTGGCCTGGGATGGCAGTGGAGGATGGCCCAAGTCCTTGGGCCCCTGCACCCACATGGGGGACCCGGGGGAAGCTCCTGGCTTCAGATCGGTGGAGCTCTGGCCGTTGCGGCCATCTGGGGAGTAAACCAGTGGATGCAAGACCTCTCTCTGTGTCTCTACCTCTCTCTGTAACTCTGTCTTTCAAATAAATAAAATAAATCTTTAAAAAAGAAAAAGAGGGCAAGCTGTTAGTTCAAAGTAGGAAAGGAAGATACAGGTTTCAGTCGAGGCTCTGTCCCACTTACCTACTTTGAGCCTCAGATCCGTTATTTAAAACTGAGGCTGCAAGTGCCTGTCCAGATAGCCACCCCAGGCCCTGTAAGAACCAAATGAACAATGCATGTGAGAGTGTTTTGAAGCTGGAAAATACTGTCCATACTTGTTTCATGCACCACACCGGAAAATGATGAAACATGCCTGTCTCCATGATGATACTCAGCTGTTTTCAAAGTTCAGTGGCACACATCACCTGCCTCCACTTGGTACAGGGCAATGTGGATGGCTTTGAAATATTGACAGCGTGGTACCTGCATGTTTATTAAAACCACAAGTGGGGTCACCTTTCAAAAGGAACAATTACTAACGTAGAGAGTAGACCAGAGCATCCAGAGCTGAAAGCAGGCAGAGTGGTTCAGGATGAGAGTGTGAACCTGCTAGTAAAATGCTTCCAACCACGAACAAATTCTGGGGAGGCTCAGCAGTGATGACCCAAAGTCCAGAAAATGCGGAAATGGGTTAAAGAGAGAGAAACCTATTACCCTTGCAGAAAAAAAAGAAAAAGAAAAAAGAAAAAACAAATGATTTTCCATATGCTGCACAACATCTTTGCTCTCAGAGCCAGTGAACCAAACCATCTATTTCTCACATCTCCATAAAAGGCAAAGAAATTTCTGTCAAAATCAGCACCTCGACCTCCCTGCATGCTTATTTCAGATTGTAGTGTGGTGGAACTCCCCTTGTTTGACTGGTTTTTCCCTTCCATTACTTCTTAAAAATTATGTTCATTGGGTATTGTTTTCTGGTTATAAAAGTAGTATATATTCACTGAAGCACACGGGAAACTCTGAAGAAGAAAGCGGTAGTGTGGCCAGCATCAGCCCCCAGCTCCCTTCAGAGGGGGGCTTTTCATTCTGCCTCCTGACTGTCGGTTTGAGACTACTTTGGTTTTTCATTTTAAGCACTTTACCTGATTCCTCCCCCTTTCTAATTTTGTTTCTTAATTTCTCTTCTGAATACTCTGTTATCTCAAACTGTGTCTGTATCAGAAAGGGTATATGAGGGTGTACTCTACAGAAAAGGACTTAAAGCTGTATCTTATGGTGTCTGGAAAGCAGACCCACATTTGTTAGCATATGCATTCAGGTCCCCACTGTCGCTCAGCTGCCTGTTGGGTGTCTGTTGTGTCACTGTCCCTTGCTGATGAATGTGGACACTGTTCTGTGCGCCACAGCCTGTTGAAGTGAGATAGCAGTCCCAGGAAGCGTCAGAGATCATTTGCGGAAGTTTAAAGGGTTAATCCAAGGATTCTGAGCCTCAACACAGCTTGGACACTTTGAAAACTAGGAGGTCGCATGTAGAGCAGCTATAAGGCAGAGCCAATTTTTTCAGGATGAAACCTTTCTCCCCTGTGCCAACACATCAGCTGCTCTGTTCATCTCTATTTAGAACACTGGATATAATCAACGTTTCACACACTCTGTCTTCAGCTTTAGTTTTGAAGCCAATACCACATTCATGATACACAAAACAGAATACTTCACAGAGAGAAAACTGATATCTGCATATTGATGCAGTTGCAAAATAGAACAGCCCCTCAACCAATAGTCTGTCTATTTGGCCCTTCTGTTGTTGACTTAGACTCTGTGCTCATCCTAAACCACCTGCTCATCCCTACCACTGCAGTCCCAGAGGCTCTGTCCTTCCCTGGGCTTTGTTGTCTCCTGTGTGTGCTCCTATGGTTCTGTGATGGTCCCTTGCTCAGCTTCTCTCCCTCTCCCTTGAATTGCCAGCAGGTCTCCCCCGGGGTCCTGCGATATCTCTTTGCACACTGTCTGCTCTCAGTGGCCCGTCCTCCCCTCTTACCATTATTGTTACTGTGAGTTTTTGGCATACCATATCAGCCAAAGTTGACAGCCTTCCCCTAGTTGTGGCATTGGGTCCCTCCACAGGGATAGGAAGGCCAGAAGAAAGCAAGGGTTTTGCTGTCCCAGCACTTGGCAGGCCACAGTGATACGGATTGGTAGAAGTTCCCTCAGCGTTTGTCCGTTTCCCCCAAATTGTCCTGGCCCAGAATTCAAAGCATTGTCAATGTCAGAGCCCAGGGTGCCTGTCACAGGGCTCATAATCTGCCTCCATTGACCTAGAGCTTCTTTCTGATGGCAGCAAACCCCTCCCTGCCCCTGAATCTATCCAAGGTTACTTTTAACTCAAGTACATATATCTACATTGGTGTCCTAGAACATTTTACATATGTTTGGTTGGTAATCCTAGATTATCATCTGCAAACCGAAAGGCAGTGTTGGCCACGTATTTAATAGAGTCTTCCCCAGAGGAGGGCAGACCTATCCTGGGGCTGCGGGTATTTTTGAGGAGGGAGCCCAAGACCTAAAAGTCCATTCACTGTGTGGCAGTATTCCCACATCACCACCCTGCAGAAGTGAATAGATGAAGAGGGAGCAGCCCACCTGGCCTGAGAGCTGCAGCCATCATGAAGGAAACAGGTGCAGCATCCTCTGGAGGAGTTTACCTTCCTCCGTGAACCATGTGCCCACAACAGTGCCTGCTGCCCCGTGCCTGGGTCTGCTCTTGTTCAGTTTCATGCTGAAAAAAGGACTTAATTCATTTGTAGACTTTGTTTCCCTTGTTTCTGCTTCTCCATTTCTTGTATATCTTTTTTCTTTTCCTCCTGTTGTTCCTTTCTCAATTTTTTTGCTTTTTTTGTCCTCTACTTGTTTTGTTTGTTTTACCTTTCCTGTCCCTCTCCAAATTCCTCCTCCTCCACCTCCTCCTCTTCTTTTTCCTCTTCCTCTTTTGTCTTTCTCCATTGCCGCCTCCTCCTCTTCCTTGTTTGGTCCTTTTTGAAGTTGAGCCCAGTGGCGGGACTCCACGGCGTAGACCTCTCTCCTTCTGCCCTTGCTGTGTCCAGGAAGGTAACGTAATTTCACCAACCTCATCCCCACTGCCTCAGAGGGTCCGTAGCAGTATTAGTTAAACAGAGCCAAACCAAACTATTCCCCTCTCTTTCTCTGACACTCGATGAACCTGTTACAAAATGTCATGAATATGTGGCAGTTTCTTACAAGGTACAGTATCCCTTTGACTGTGTGAGGGAGGACTGGGGTTCAGAGTGAAGCCAGGGAGCCTCCAGGTCTGGGCCTCTCCAGGCTGCTGCGGATCTTTCCACCATATTGCCCCACTATTCATGCTTGGGGTCTTTGAGCCTCAAATCCATCAGGTAGAGGGGCCAGGATCGCGGGTGAGGAACCTCCCACCTGTGTGGCACGATTTGTATTTGGTGTTGTCAAGGAATACTGTCCTTACAAAGACTGGTCTGCACAAACAGCCCCGAGTTCTTTCCCAGAACAACCACTAAAAACAAACTTCTCAACCTCGTGTCTTGCTGAGTGTGTTTTGTTTTTGTTTTTGTTTAAGTTTGTCTGATTTGAAGTCTGTTGTGGTAATGAGACTGTCATTGGAAAGGCATGTGGGCAGGGGAAGGGGGTGTGTTCATGACTAACCCCTGCTAACCTCTTACTCCGCTCTCCATGGCTCTCATATTTGACTTCCACCCACCCCACCACGTCCCTTTTCCCATTGGCTGTGAATGAGCTCCACCATAGCTCATGAGTGGTGTTCAGATGTCTCCTAATGGAATCCTTTTGTCTTCACACACGGGGAGGTGGGAAGGAGCAAAAGCCGTCCCGGTGTGCTCACGACTGCTGCGCGGGACAGCTTGCATGCCTCAGGGCTCCATCCTCCATGGCCATGGGGGCACACTGTGCAGAGACGCTCCGAAAGGAATGCATGGAACTAAACTGTGGGCTGGTTTAAAAGCCAAATACCCAAGTCTATTGGATTGGGTGAGGAGAACTTGGGTCCCCAGACATGCAGGCGGGCCTCTACAGGAGCAGGCTGGGCAGGCCAGGAGGGAGCTTCCATCCTTCAGAGTAGGGCTCAGGGACAGGACATCACTTTGGGAGCAGAGTTGCATGTGCATTTGGGGCACGATACAGACACTAATGCCCTGCTTGTGTGAACGTGATACATTTCCAACTTTCTAGAGTATGGCCACTGGGTAAAGACTAACTGGCTTTGGGCTCATGTGTGTCAAGCATGCACCACCACAGGAAGAGATTTGTCTTTGAGCCATGTATAAGAATTCCCCTCAAGGGCAAGAATGCAGGCAACAGTGTGTAAGGAACTTAACACTCAGGAGGCCTTCTGCCTGAGTTTGTATTCTGTACATTCTTGGGATTGCCTTAACCAGGCTGAAACAGCCAAGTGACTCAGAATGAAGGAGCTTTGCAAGGTTTCCCAGTCCATCACCTCTTACCCTGAGGCCCAGGGTTGGACTTCAGGAAGCCTGTGAACACCCCGGCACTCTGTGTAAATTGTTTGATGTATACACATAAGCATTTCTCTACGAAGAGAGTCCTTAGATTTCATGAGATTCTCAGAACAGTTTGTAATCAAAAACTATTGAGAAGTTATCAGCATCATCTATCCTTTAAGTAGGACCACACTTTGTCATGATCAGCTTTGTGCTCCAAAGAAAAGGAGTTTGTTCTCACTTTGGGTGGTTTGATTCCTTGGGAAGTTCCTCCTCCATCCTCCTGCTACACTTCGGCCCAGTGGGTGAGGCCACCCCTGATGAGACTGAGATACCAGTTGTGGGTCTGTTCAGGGTAGCCTGTCTGACAGGCAGGCACCAGCACCAGAATCTGCTGTTGGCTTTAAATCAGAGCCAGGAGTGGCCACCTTTCCTAGTCTCTGGCGTCTGCTGGTATTTCTTTGCCCTTGGCGAGACACCCTAAAATCGTCCTGGGATGTCCTGCACATAGCAAGCACCATTCATTAGAAGAGTGTCAGGAAGCCTGATAGGCTGCAAGCTAAGAAGAGACACCTTCCTGATCAGGATAAAAGAAATGAGGAGGCATTGACATTGGTGGGCCTAGGAAAGAACTGGGCCAAATGACCATAACTTCAAAGGAGAGTGAAGTCCAGTTGGTAGGTTTACATTTGCCCTGTTTGGTACCAGTTTTCTCAAAGGAGCATGCAGTGAGTAAATACTAATTTAATGAAGAAAGAACAAAGTGGGGAGAGGGCAAAGCAGTTTAAGTCCAAAAGATAACCACTGATCAGGAGAGATGAATAGGAATAGTCATGGGCCAGGGTTACTGATGGGGAGAAGGCAAGGCGGGGAAAGACAAGTGGAAAGCATAGGCTCCATCAGACCCTGGAGGAGGGCATGAGCAGGGGCCTGCCATTCTCCGTGCCCCCCCTACCCCCCCGGATGTAGGCAAACTTTGGGCCTGGCTTGGGAGTGTTCCGGCAGCATCTTGCTCGGCTCTCTTTGCACATTTGCCCCAGTGTGATGGTTCCTTGGGCTGGGGTAGACGAGAGCCACTCCCCACAGCCTGACACACGCTATCTCTTGGCAGGCATGGGCAAGAAGGATGACCCCAAGCTGATGCAAGAGTGGTTCAAGTTGGTGCAAGAGAAAAACGCCATGGTGCGCTATGAGTCGGAGCTGATGATTTTGTAAGTAGCCTTAGGTTGGGGGTCGCAGCCAGGGGGCAACACCAGCTCCCTTGCTGTCACATAGCTATCCTAATTTGTGCCAAAGTCACTGTGGCTTGTCTCCCTCCCCCTTCCCCCAACCTTAGTGCCCGGGAGCTGGAGCTGGAAGACCGACAGAGCCGCCTGCAGCAAGAGCTCCGGGAGCGAATGGCTGTGGAAGGTACATGGAGCCAGGGGAGGCACCCACAGGAGGGCTGGCATGGGCTGTTGCCTCATACCCTTCATGCCCGCTGTCTTCGGCCTTTACCCCAGATCACCTGAAGACTGAGGAGGAGTTGGCAGAGGAGAAGAAGATCTTGAATGAGATGCTGGATGTGGTGGAACAGAGAGACTCTCTGGTGGCCCTGCTGGAGGAGCAGAGACTCCGGGAGAAAGAGGAAGACAAGGACCTGGAGGCCGCCATGCTGTCAAAGGGCTTCAGCCTCAACTGGTCCTGAGCCCCGGGAGCTCGCTCCTTGGTCTGTCGGCATCTGCCTGCCTGAGCTGCGTTCTCCCAGCCTCCTGGATCCCTGGTCTGGGAATGCCTGGCAGCTCGTGGGAGCCTGCACTCATGCCCACGTGCCTCCTGAAAATGGGGTCAGGTTCCGTGTGATGGGGAGACACCAGGCAACAGGCTCCCAGGCCTCCTCGGGAGATGCTCAGCTGGACTCCCCACTGGAGACGAGAGAAAGGAGCCTGTGCGTTGGATGCAGGACTGGGGGAAGCCGCGCGGGCCCTGAGAACACGCCACCAGTGCCTGCCCTTCTGCATACGGTAAGAGAAGGATGCTGCTTCCTTGTGAAGCTGCAGCGGCCCCACCAAGTGCCCTCTACAGGGTGGAAGGGGCACTTGTCTTCTTCATGCTCCTGGTAGCACCACCAAAGAAGTAAATAAGAAGGCCCACCAAGATCAAAGCGAATGGAGACCTGAGAGAGGAGCAATGGCCAGTTAGGGCAATGCCCACCCCAGCCCCACAGGGGAAGCAGAGGGGCAGGCAGGCCCTGGAGTCCATTATGCAAGTTAGGAGGATGCAAGATGGGTCTGTCCCCAGCCCCCACACCACACACTGGACCCCAAGTGGCCAAATGCCCCAGGCTTCTCTTGGCTGCTGCCTGAGGCCTGTGGATTGCTGCATTATGCTTATAGTTCACAACCATTTCTGACACTGGAAAGTACTGACTTTGGGGGACCGAGTTCAAGCCCCCCTCTGACAGACAGGCATTGTCCCTGTCCAGTGCTTCACGCTGGGGGCAGGAGATCACCTTTGTCCTCAGCGTTTTTCCTGTGTTTGCACATTGAAATGAAGCTGACGACCTAGCAAGACGCTCAGCCACTTTGGACCTTTTTTTGTCAATTAACTTATTTTTTTTCACATTCCAATAAATTTATTCTGTAAAAACAGTATTTTTTTGTTTGAATTTTTTTTGGTAGTAAGCTTTTCAACTAAAAAACCTCAAATATGAGAAAGATATTCCAAGGACAAGCATAACAGGATCAGTAAAATCCAAACTGTCAAAAGTTGTTCACAATATAAGCTGGCACAGAAATAAATAAGACTCTCTAATATCACAATAGCAATAATAATATACAAAGGTACTTTTTCAAAAATTATATTATGTATATTATGAAAAAACTATTCATGAATTTCAACAATTTTGCCCCAAAATAAACTTTAATTCCATTTCCATGAACTATTTGAAGTACCCTCATACATGTAATAATGGTTTATGGATGAATATTAACTACCTTACTTCTAGTTCCAAAAGATAGCAGTTCATTTTTTTTAAAGAGTTGTGTATTTATTTGTTTGAAAGAGTTACACAGAGACAGAAGGAGAGAGAAAGAGAGAAACAAAGAGAGGGATCTTCCATCCACAGGTTCATTCCCCAGATGGCCACCAACTGGGGCTGGGCCAGGCCAAAGCCTGGAGCTTCTTCCAGGTCTCCCACATAGGTGGCAGGATCCCAAGTACTTGGGCCATCTTCCACTGTCTTTCCCAGGCTTTAGCAGGGAGCTGGATTGGAAGTAGAGCAGCCAGGACAAAAACCAATGCCCTCATGGGATTATCTGCTACATCACCATGCTGGCCCCATAACAGATCATTTTTTAAAGTGTTTATGTAAGGGGCCAGTGCTGTGGCACAGCAGGTTAAGCCACTGTCTGCAGTACCAGCATCCCATATGGGTGCTGGTTCGAGTCCCAGCTGCCCCACTTCCAATCCAGCTTCCTGCTAATGTCCTGGGAAAGCAGCATAGGATGGCCCAAGTCCTTGGGCCCCTGCACCCACTTGGGAGACCTGAAAGAAGCTTCTAGCTCCTGGCTTCAAGACCAGCCCAGCGCCAGCTGTTGTGGCCATCTGGGAAGTGAACCAGAGGATGGAAGATATCTCTTTTTCTCTCTGTCTGTCTTTCCTCTCTCTCGCTCTCTCTGTAACTCTTTCAAATAAATAAATCTTTCAAGAAAAACAAAACTGTGTATTTAAAAGTATTTTGGGGCCAGCACTGTGGCATAGCAGGTAAAGCCGCCACCTGCAATGCCGACACCCCATATGGGCGGCAGTTCTAATCCTGGCTGCTCCACTTCTGATCCAGCTCTCTGCTTTGGCCTGGGAAAGCAGAAGATGGCCCAAGTCCTTGAGCCCCTGCACCCATGTGGGAGACCCAGAAGAAGCTTCTGGCTCCTGGCTTCAGATAGGCACAGCTCTGGCCATTGCGGCCAATGTGTAACTCTGACTTGCAATAAATAAACAAATCTTAAAAAAAAATAAATAGAAATATTTCATCTGATTTCCCCATAGGGCTGCTGCTGACCTGGCTTTAAAAATGTATCCACCTTGAGTGATTAGTTCAAATTGTGTTGGCACTGGGAAAAAATAAATCATGAATTTTATTTTGGGATAATACAAAAAGACTCACTAACTTCACATAAACTCAGTTTGGAGGATGTT
The DNA here is from genome assembly GCF_051225735.1 of Oryctolagus cuniculus. Classification (NCBI taxonomy): domain Eukaryota; kingdom Metazoa; phylum Chordata; class Mammalia; order Lagomorpha; family Leporidae; genus Oryctolagus; species Oryctolagus cuniculus. The sequence goes on from NC_142875.1 coordinate 89,476,403, forward strand.
TCTCCAGACATTAACATAATGTATTTCTTCAGTATGCCAACATAATGTGTCTGGAAATTCCTTCCCTGGTTCTGTCAAAGAGGAAGCCCCATCCTTAAGTATTAGGTTTAGTGGTCACCTAAAATACACTAAGTAATACTTAACTAATTGATAATAATGGGGTAAAGGCAGAAAACTGATGAGCATGACAGCCCAGAAATCCTAGGACCCGGGTAAGTCTGCAAAACTTGAAAACCCTTAGTGGTTAAATGCAACTTCAGTGGCCAGATAAGATGGAATTTAAGTGGCTAACCTTTAAAAGGGCTACAGTGTTTCTTTCCAAACCCAAGAAAGAGAGAGAGAGAGAGACAGACTAATGTCCATACAAAAGCTAGGTTTCTGACAATGAGGACTACGTGCTGACGCGCATCAAATCCAAGAATACGAAACGGGCATCCTGCGAACAGTTCACCAGAAACTGAACTAAAATATCTTTGTTTTGATGCAAAAATGTTTTGAAAACCATGCCGTATTTTCATTTCTTGTGGCTTCCCTTCCTAGGCGGCGTTCAGTGCCGTCCCAGTGGCCCGTGCGTTTCTGCAAGTCTGAAGCTGGGTTTCCTGTGGCCCCCGGAGCTACCTGTTTTCCTCGCCTCTTCATCTCCTGGGGGTTCCCAGGACTCCTGGGGGGTGTCTCTGAGGCATGTGACTTTTTCACCTCGCCTTTTCCATCTTCTCCAGCACCCTTCCAGGCCTCTCGCACCTGCACGGTTCCCTTCCCTTCCCCTGGGCTCCTGCGGTGCCCGGGCTGAGCGGCACCACCCTCAGCAAGGTCTCTGTTGCCCACAGTCCCTCAGGAAATTCTCTCCATCTCTGCCACCTTCCGAACTTGTCTTTTAGTCCTTCTGTGGGGAGACATCTTTGGATCTCCATATGTGGTTTCCTGGGGTGCCTGAGAAGAAGATGGGGATGCTCCTACAAGAGGCGCGATGGGGTCGGCCAGTCACAGTCCCGCAGCCCTGCGCTCACCCACATCTGCCCCGCCACGTGGCCGTCTCCCATCTAGCTCAGTGGCGGCTCCTGTGCACGGGCGAGCACCAGGCCTCAAGTCCCTAACTCCTCCTCGGGCACTGACTGCAAACACCACCGCACTGTTATCCTCACATGATCTGCAGTTCTGCCTCCTGCGCCCATCACCCATCGGTTAATTCCTAGGTGCTAGGCCTCCCCCACAGCACCCAAGCCTGCAGGGGCACCTGCTGTCAACATTTAAAAATTCTCATACAGGAGAAACTTTATTTCTATATCTCTGCTAAAGACACTGATCACCTGGTACCTGTACATGGGGGCAACAAAATAGGCCTCTGCCCAATACTGACCAGATATTTGTATTACGCAAATATTGTCCTTTTCACAGTGCTGCTGACCCCGTTGGAATCAGGGAGCAGCTCCAGACCCTGGTGGGTCCTTGCTTGCTGCTTTTTTCTCCCTGCTCCTATCATTGTGCCACTCCCTGCCTCTGCTGGGCCACTAGAGCCTGACTCCTCGGCCCTGCCAGTGTGGAGATTGATCTCAGCACAGATGCCACTCTAGGAATCCTGCCTCTGCATTACCTGTCTTCTTTCTCGGTTTTGTGCTGCTTTTCTCTTCTGTGGGCAGGCTCACTAAAGAAAATTAGGGAGAAGTCCTCCTCTGGCTGGCTAGCACTGTGTAGGGCAGGGACCTTGTGACCAGCCCTGCCTGAAATCCAGGCAAGTGCTGCAGCAGCTGGTGGGTTAGGCTGGTCTCTCACAGTGCTGTGGGTCCAGCCTTCCTTTCCCCGCCTGCACCAGAATCTTCACAGGGCAGCAGAGAATAAGCACCAGGCCCAGCTCTTTATGCCAAACTGTTCCTTTCTCATGGGTCAGCCGGATACTGGCTGTGTATAGCTCATTGAGCCACTATTGGAAAACTGGGGGGCTGTGGCGCTTGTCCAGTGACAGAATCAGCTCTCAGCCAGCCTGGAAAATTCCACTGTTAGTGCCAGACCAGTGCAGAAGGGGCCCACCAGCCAACTCCTGGTGAGGAGGGGTCAGTGTAGACAGAACAGAGGCCCAGCAACTCCTCAAGGATCCTGAGGGTGGTATAGGCCAGGGATCCATGCTGACCTTGGAATTTCCATGAGAATCCACACTGTGCCTCAGTTCAAACCTTTATTCCAGCTACAAAGGACCAAGGAACCTGTCTTGTTCTTCACTTTGTCCAGAAGTTGCAACATAGCAGCGATCACAGCTCTGACTTCGCTTCTCCTGTCTTCTGATGAGGCCATCTATTTTCACTCTATCTCATTATGGGTGGCAAGGAGGATGTTCTACATCCCCTCCACACACCCCAATCTTCCCATAAAATTGGACTTGGGGAAGGGCCTTCATTGCCTGCGTGGCTTTCCCAACTCCATTCTCTCAAATGCCATCATAGTCAGCCAAGCGGCAGAGCTGTCTCCATTTCCTTGTAGCTCCTGCTAAACTCTGAACAAGGAAGCAATTTCAGAAATGACTTGCAAGGGATGCAACAGTAGTCAGCCTCAGCATCCCTGCATCTAGCAAAGCACACACTGCTGCCTGCAGTTACTAGAAAGGAAGATGTGCAGAGCAACTTCACACATCCACTGCCCTAGGGCCCACATTGTGGCCCAGCAGTTTAAGCTACTGCTGTGAATCCAACCTCTGCTCCTGATCCGGCTCCCTGCTAATGTGCCTGAGAAGGCAGCTGAGGGTGGCACAGATATTTGGGCTGCTGCAACCATGTGGGAGACCAGGATGGAGTTCCTAGTCCCTAGCTTCAGCCTGGACCAGCCCTGACTATTGCAGCCGTTTGGAGAATGGACCAGCAGATGGAAGATACATCTCTCTTTCTCTCTCTCTCTGCCTTTAAAATAAATCAACAAATCTTTAAAGTTACCCACTTCCTGTACAATGATCCCCTACTGACCTCTCCCAGCAGTGTTAGTACTTCAAGTTCCAGTAAAGTCATTTTTTAAAGCTGAGGCTGTCACTTTGTAACCATTAGTTTACAGTTGATTTTAGTACTCTCCAGACTTGCTGCATGAAATATTTTCCAACTCTGAAAGTACATGCAGCTCCAGGCAGATTTTCTTTCCAAGATTTAAGTCTTTGAAGGATAGCAGAAACAAGGATATATTTACATAAATATGCATATAGAATGCCAGAGTTCCTTTGAGCTCAGTAGGAGTCCATGTTGGCTCTGGAGGTCAGCCAAGAGGTAAGGCTCTCCACTACCCTCCGCCCCACCCCCACTCCTGAGTAGGAGGGTGGTAGGGGAGTGGTTGACCAGCTGCTCCATGTGGGATCCTGACCCTGCCCAGATGTGTCTAGGCCTTTCCCCCAGCAGCCATCCTCAAGCTGATTTTGTCCAGCAATGATACTGTTCTCGAAAGGGAAAAATATTTAGGGGGGTAGAGAGCAAGAAGGAGGAGAGTTTTATGTTGTTTGTTGTTAAGATGGTAACAGCTGACCAAAAAGGAGAATAGGCCATTTCACGTGCAGGAAATTTTTTTTTTTTTTTTTTTTTTTTTTTTAAAGGGCAAGCATTTAACCCATTAGTTGAGACATCTGTTCCCATATCAGAGTGGCTGAATTCAATACTCCGCTCCAGCTCTTGACTCCAGCTTGCTGCCCGTGCAGACCCTGGGGAGCAGCAGGTAGAGGCTCCAGTGGTTGGGTTCCTGGCCCACACAGAGACCTGGATTGAGTTCCCAGTCCCAGGTATTGCAGGTATCTGAGGAGTGAGCCAGTGGCTGAGAGCTGTGTCTTTATCTCTGCCTTTCAGATAAGTGTTTAATGTAAATATAGAATGTATTTGCTAAGTCATTTTTCGGTGAGATGACATCGTGGTGTACTGGCAAGCTGTTCTGTCTAGCATGTGCAAGTTGTTGAAAGCATACAGTCTCTCAATTTATGCTTTTTTTTCAGTCCTCCATATTTTTTTGACTCAGCCATCAACTGCTAGCTAGCACTTGAGAAAATGTCTGAGGCCACCTGGTGCCAAAAAGAAGCTGCTCTTGAAAACCTCGCTCAAGGAGCCCCTTGATGAGATGCCTGCTCTTTAAAATAGAAATCCTCCACCTCAGAGTGATCCTGTTTCCCTGGCAACCTGCTGAGGCCTGCCTGGGCTCTGGCTTTTGGCACAGCTGACCAAAGTGGCTTGGGGTCTGTGGCCTCTAGGCCCAAATCATTCAGATGCTTCGGTGCCCCAAGTTCCTTCAGTGCATATGCTAAGGGAGCCTTCGTTAGCCTGGAATCATCCACAAGAGGTGAAAGGGAACAGTCCTGGCTGGCTGTTCTCCACTTGCTACAAGAAGCCTTCAAGGTACATTCCAGCTGTCTTTAACCCCCCTCTTGGTGTGTTGGCCCATCAGAAGTTTTTCTGACTTTAGGGATCACCCACAAAGCTGATCTAAGGGCACCATGTTGCTCTCTGAAGAAGTAACAGTAGCAGCAAGGTGGGGAAGACCAGGAACAAATGCATGGAGGTGAGCCTGGCCTAGCAGCCGGGAGTCACTGCCCTGGAGTGCAGCCACTGCTGGCTAGAGCCTCTGACCAAATACAAGCAAGCCTGGCCAGGACAAATGTGGATGCATTCAGTAGGAAAGATGAGAACAGAATCCTAGGATAGCCAGCTCACAAGTGGATGCGGTGTGGCCCCAGGTTCCTGAAAGGAAAGGTGGGTCGTGGCCCTTGTCCGTAGGGACAAAAAATGGAATTTGGTGACCATCTGATGTTGACTCTTGCTCCTCACAGGGGCTCGCTTGTTTTATTGTGTATTTATGTGGAGTACAGTGTGACACTTCATTACCCACACATGATATATATGTGTATTTGGCATCTTCATTTCCTGGAATGTCTTCTAAATTTTTAATTGACACATGATAATGGCACCCGCCATAGGGAGGAGCTGGAAGGTTGGGAACATGGGGTGGTGATGAGGAGATGAAGAGTTCCCTGTTTCTTCAGTGCACACTGTCTACTCGGGCTACAGTGTATGGAGAAGCTCGGGGCCAGCGCTTGCCACAGGCAGGATTTGGCTATGGTTCCCAGCAACCCCACGCAGCAGGAAACCGGAAGGGAAGGCTGCGAGGCTACCTCACAAGCACCCCTCTTTCTTCCAAGAATCTGGCACAGCTGATGGCACCAAAATCCCTCCTGAGCCCAATGTGCTCTCCTAGTCCCTTCTCGGGAATCAGAGTCAAAAGCAGTAGAGAGAACGAGAGCCATCTGCCCCAAGCCTCCTCCTCTGAGTTCCCTGCCCAGATGCTCCTTCTTACAGACGCAGTGAGCATGGTACAGAGCCATGTTCTAGGCAGCTTGCACACTGAGCCAAGGAGCGGATCAGACTAGGCACAGGGGCCATGTGGCCCTCCGAGAGCTCCTGGAGAGCCACCTCTGTGAGCCTTCACCTTGTAGCATTTTTGGCAGCCCCCACCTTGTGTCTGCTACCATAAAGTCTTCTTGCAGCTGAAGCCTAAATCAGGAAATTGGAGTCCCAGTTTCTCAGGGTGGGCCATGTATGCTATTGCCTCTGCCCAAGGTGCCACCCACTCCCCACCACAAAGTGGCAGGGAAGACAGCGTCTCTGTGATACATGCACACACAGACACCACTTCCTTTTCATAACCTCCTGTCCTTTTTGAACCAGAGTGGAGAGCTAGTTCTAAAGCAGATCGGGTAGGCCAGCCACAGCCCAGGCCCCAGGACTAGACACAACTCCAGCTCATCATCTCCCCACCACTGTAAACAGCCCGTTCTTTGCCAACACCGCAGGTCACACTGAATCATCTCCAAAGTAGGCAGATGTAGCTTCCTGCAGACCCCAGGGAAGGGTCCTTCATAAGGGCACAGCACCCCGTGGAGCTGCCTCTTCAGCTGTCCAGAAATGAGAAAGAGGTTCCTGGGGTCTGCGCCCAACTGCAGAGACAGCGGCAGGGATGAGACAGGTAAGCATGAGGCTGGTGTGCACATGGGGCATTTATTCCTGCCTCTCCCCCGACTTCTGTGCGAAAGCTGTAGGGTCCAAGAGAGGGCAATGCATCGAAGGCCTTGAGTCTCTCTCTCTCTCTCTCTCTCTCTCTCAGCGAGAAGAGAGAATGCATGCTGGTCTACTCCCTAAATGCCTTCATAGCTGGGGCTGGGCTAGGGTCAAAGCTAGGAACTTGGAACTCAATCCAGGTCTCCTGTGTCAGTGGCAGGTACCCAACTACTCAGCCATCACTCAGAATCTGCGTTGGCTGGAAGCTGGCGTCAGGAACAAGAGCCAGGAATCAAACCCAGGCATTCCTATGTGGGCTGCAGGCATCTTAACCTCTGGACCAGATGCCTGCCCACCTTGGAGATTCTTTTTTTTTTTTAATTTTTAAAGATATATTAATATGAAAGCAGAGTTATAGAGAGGCAGAAGCAGAGAGAGAGAGAGAGAGAGAGAGAGAGAGAGAGAGAGGTCTTCCATCCGTTGGTTCACTCCCCAATTGGCAGCAACTGCCGGAACTGCCCTGATCCAAAGCCAGGAGCCAGGAGCTTCTTCCAGGTCTCCCACACGGGTACAGGGGCCCAAGGACTTGGGCCATCTTCTACTGCTTTCCCAGGCCATAGCAGAGAGCTGGATCAGAAGTGGAGCAGCCAAGACTCAAACAGGTGCCCATATGGGATGCTGGCACTGCAGGCAGTGGCTTAATCTGCTACGCAGCAGCGCCGGCCCCTGGAGATTCTTAAATCAAGGCCTTTGTGGATGTGTAGGCCTCTGCCACAAAGGTAACTGGTGCGCACCTTGAAGAGGGGACGACAAACCCAAGGAGACCAATAAGACTAGAGCTTCCCTGTGCCTTTAATGGCTGGCTCCCTACAGCCCAAAATCATTTGTTTCCCTGTGCTAAGCTAACAGAGTTGTGTGATTATGTTTAATTATTTCAAATGTTGGGCCAAATTCTGTTTGCTCTCATGAATTGCTTCATTGTTGAATACTCCCAAAAGCCCATGTGTTAGAGGCTTGGTCTCCACAGTGAGGCAGTTGCGAGGTGGTAGAACCTTCCAGAGGTGTAGCCTAGCTCCTTGGGGCCACACCTGATATAAGAACCTGAATGTGGCCCCACCACTCTCAGGCTTCCTGGTTCCCTTCCTATGCTGAGGCTCTGCCTTCTCCACCATCAAAGGTCCTATGCAAAGCCAGAGCAAGGGCCAAAAGAATAGGCCCTTGCTGTTCACACCCCCAGGGACTGGCTCTGCAGGTGATGGGAACAATGGGTGTTTCGTGATAGAGGAAGCTTTCAAAGCCCAGGTTTGGCTCTCTAGCCTTTGTGACTTCCCTGCAATCTGAGCGCCAAAAGGTCGCTCTCCTCTCCTACAGTTTATTTAACTTAAAAAAAAATTGGGGCCCTGGCGCTGTGGCACAGAGGGTTAACACCCTGGCCTAAAGCGCCGGCATCCCATATGGGCGCCGGTTTGAGACCCGGCTGCTCCACTTCCGATCCAGCTCTCTGCTATGGCCTGGGAAAGCAGTAAGAAGATGGCCTAGGTCCTTGGGCCCCTGCACCCGCATGGGAGACCTGGAAGAAGCTCCCAGCTTCAGATCAGCACAAATCTGGCCATTGCAGACATCTGGGGAGTGAACAATCAGATGGAAGACCTTTCTCTCTCTCTCTCTCTCTCTCTCTCTTTCCTTCTCTCTTTCTCTCTGCTTCTCCTCTTTCTGTGTAACTCTGACTTTCAAATAAATAAATAAATCTCAAAAAAAATTCTAAAGCACAAAATAATTTTTAAAAAGTTTTCTTTATTTATCTGAAAGGCAGAGCAGCAGAGAGAAAGAGAGAGAGTGGCCAAGACCTTCCATCCACTGGTTCACTCTCCAGATGACTGAAACAGCCAGGGCGAGGCCTGACAAAAGCCAGGAGCCTGGCACTCCATCCTGGTCTCCCACATGAGTGGCAAGGGCAATCTTCCTCTGCCTCCCCAGGTGCATTAGCAGGGAGCTGGATCCAAAACCAAGCAGCTGGGACTTGAACTCACACTGCTGTACAGGATGCTGGCATCACAAGCAGTAGCCTAACCTTTTGCACTGCAACACTGGCCTTAAGAACTATAAATACTTCATAAAAACATAACCAGAACCACACTCTCATTCAACACCAGCTTCATGTTGTGGTAAATAACACTTCTGACCCCAGTAATTGATGTTTCTTCTTAAAAAAATCTATAGAAATTCTGTTTTAAATTCTTATTTATTTATACTTATCTGAAAGACAGGAAGACAGAGAAAGAAAGAAAGAGATCTTGTATCCGCTGTTCATTTCCCAAATGCCTACAACAGCATCCTGTTGCCTCCCAGGTTACACATTAGCAGGAAGCTAGACTTGAAAGCAGAGGCAGGGTTCGAAACCAGGTGCTCTTTTTTTTTTATATTTATTTATTTAGTTAGTTGCAAAGCAGAGTTAGAGAAAGAAAGAGAGATTGGCTATCTATTGGTTCATTCCCCAATGACCATAACAGCCAGGGCTGGGCCTGGCCGAAGCCAGGAGCCTAGAACTCCATCTGAGTTTCTGATGTAGGTAGCAAGCACCATCTTCCACTGCCCTTCCAGGCACATTAGCAGGGATCTGAATGGAAAGTGGAGCAGCCGGGACTTGAACTGGTGCCCATATGGGATGCCGGAACTGCAGGTGGCAGTTTTACCTGTTACACCACAGCACCAGCCCACACCTAAAGCTCTTAACATGAGCTGCCTAGGCTATGGAAGCCTTTTAAATCCACAAACTCCATCAGTATTTAGACAAGGCTATAAGCAAAGTGGAAGTTCTCTCCTCCCTTCAGAGAGAAGTATCTCCTTCTTTGATGACCACTTCTTTCCACTGGTGTCTCGCTCACTAAGGTCCTTCATATAGGACATTTTTTGCCACAGTGTGTTGGCTTTCCATGCCTGAGATGCTCTCATGGGCTTTTCAGCCAGACAAGAATGCCTAAAGAGCTGATTCTGAGGTCAGAGTGCTATTTAAAGCAATTGTCATTCTACGAGTTGGATGTATGGACTGCTCCCCATGTTAACGCATTCACTCCTTTGTAATTTTATTATTATTATCAGACCCTTAATCCTATCCATATGATCACTTTAAACTCAAGATGGTATTTTTACCACCCAGCTGAAGGGGATTTGGGATCCCATGGCAAATTTTGAAGCTGTACCCTTAGAAGTCAGTCCATAGGAATGTATGTAGAACTATACAGCTTTACAGTTACAAACTTCATACACTTCATAATTGCAACTTTAGGAACATGGTGATCCTTCCCACACTCCCACCCCTCTTATTCCTCCCACAAATTTCTATTAACTAGTGACTTAATCACGAGGCCAAACATGCACCCCTTGTATTTTTTATATTTATATTGACATTACAGCAAAGTCATCACAACACTGTTCTCAGACACAGTGTTTCAGAAAATAGGTCTTTTCTCAAAGCTTTTCCCACAAGTCTTTCCATAATAAAGCTTCTCTAGGGCTCCTGGGCTGCCCTCAGCATCTTCCAGGACCAGGAACAGAGGCCTTTTGGAGAGGCTTGGCAGCACCACCCTTGGGCAACAGACCCTCAGAGTCAAGACTCTGTGACTCCCGACTCCTCTGCTTGCCCATGTGGCTGTGATTAAGCCAAACACTGTCATGACAGAAGGGCCTGGGCTGCAGAACCAAGGCAGAGAGAAAGACAGAGTGTGCACAAGCTCTCTCTCTCTGCCTCACAAATAAATAAATGTTATTTTTTTAAAATTCTGATTCTACAAAAAATAATCATATGGGCTGAAAGCAGCTGTATGATCAAGGATGACAAATTAGGAAACTGGCCTATTTCAAGCCAAAACTCTACTTGGGAGAAAGACATTGAGAAGTTGACCCTGGGAAGGTGACCTGAATACAGTGCTGTCTGCCAGAGCCCCTGAGGGATGAAAGAGGGCCTGGGGAGTGTCCCAGAGAGGGGCAGTGCCAAGATGTGGAGAGGGGTGAAGCCTTACTGGTTAGAATGAGTGGTGACAACAGCATGACGTCCCCCCAGCCTGCTACTCCTGCCCCTGAATTTCCCCTACACTTTAGAAAGGACTTGTGCAAGGGCCCCGGGGAGGATCGGTCTCTGTGGAATGGCCTGTGACCACAGAGATTCTGACAAGCCCTGCTTAGGCTGAGGCCAGGGCACATACATTGGGTGCCCAGGAGGGCTGAGGCACACACACATATGCCTGGGTCTTGTGGTCTCACCTTTGAGAGCTGAACAGTGAGTTCAGCCAGGGCAGGGAGCCAGTGGCATCTGCAGCACCCCTCCAGGCCAGTCTCACTGAATCTGGGAGAGCCACAGTTTAAAGCCTCCCCGTCCTCCTCCTTTGCCTCCAAGCTGATGCTGCTATGGGCTCTGCCCCGTCCCTTTTCCCTTATGCACAACCAGGAATGATCCCAAGAACTTTATCCCCCTCTCCAGGAAGCAAATTCTGTGTTGGAGGCCCCTTGGACACATGAAACAGACACCAGACCGGGAGTCTGATCGGGGACCTGCCTCTGCCTGGCGCCCACCTGGCTGTGCCTGGGAAAACAGCATTCACATCCCTGTATGTGGTTGCTGAGCCCCAGAGCTAACAGATGCTGTGTTCCCAGAGTTGTGCGGGGTTCATTGCCCACCCTGGTCCACTGCTTACATGCACAGTCACACACCAGCCTCCAGGGCTGTGCCCAGGCCCTGCCCACAGCATGTGTTCCAGTAACAGCTCCCTGCTCAGGAAGCCACCAGTTTCCTGGAAATCAGCATGACATCTGGAGTGCTGTGACTGGCAGGGAATCCAATGCCAGAAGAAAGATAGCAGAACCTTCACAGAAGAGGCAGTCTGTGTCGCCTGGGACCTGTGATGCAAACCCAGGCATTGATTCTCCAGCTGTCGCAGGTCCAGCTCTGCTGTGCATCAGGCTTCAGGGAAGGAAGACTCCTAGTCCCTTTGCTCTTGGAGCAGAGTCCTGCACCCCCACCCACTCACTGCCACATAGCAATCTGGAGCCACGCCCCTCCGGGCAGAATCCTGGACACTGTAGTTTGCCCTCTTAGCATCTGCATTAGCCAGCCAGCCCCACTGTAACGAGACCTAAGACAAGCTACTCATGAAGGAAGGTTGATTTGGGCTCATGGTTCTAGAGGATCACAGTCCAAGATGAGGCTGTTGAAGACGTACTTCTTGCAGGCATAGTCCCAAGGCATCTCGCATAGCAAGAGCGAAGTGTGCCTCTCTATGCCTCCTGACAAATCCACCACAGGCGCCACCCTAACAACATAGCCTCATTACTTCCCAAAGGCCCTGTTTATCATCATTTACTTTATGTATCTGAAAGGCAGGGATGTTAGGTAGGAAGTTAGGAATTAGCTTATGTGTGTGAGAGAGGGGCCTGGGGAAACCAGTGTCTACAGAAGCCCAGCATCCACACTTCAAGGTCCTGCCCAGACCCTGATAACTTTCCAGGTGGTCCCAGCCCTTCCCTCCATGGGAAAGCCCCCTTCTCAGCATCAAATGGGTTGCCTGGCCTGATAACACTAAAAACTTCTACACTCTCCTCTAAGGCAGGTACACTAGGGGGAAGCCCCTCTGCCAGCAAACCTGGGGAGGAATTTCCTAATTTACACTTAGCAAATCCTTTGTCCTAGAGGAGGGGTGGGGATGGGAGAAACCTGGACTCCTTTTCCCTTGTAAGCCCTTGGGCTAGAGCAAAGCTAGGAGCCAGGAGCACAAACCAAACCAGGGCTCCCACATGGGTGGCAGGTACTTACCTAGTTAGTTGGGCCATCGCCTGCAGCCTCCCAGGGCCTTCTTTAGCAGAAAGCTGGGAGGGGGAACAGAGCCTGAACTCAAACCCAGGCACTCTGAAGAATATGCAGGCACCCCAAGCAGCAGTCACTGGGCCAAATGCCTGACCCCAGGCCCTTCCTCCAAACACCGTAATTGGTTTAAGTTCCAAGCCTCTGAGCACCATTCTTGTAGAAGTCTGGGGACCCAGTCTTTAACATGTGGGCCTTTGGGGGATGCTCAAAATAATATCCAAAGTATAGCAGTGTCCCTTTCCCCAACAAATCACCTTGTAAAACAGTCCAGGCACAACCACCTCACCCTGGGGATGAGTGACCCAGGCCAGCCCTGGAGGACAAATGCTGGAGAATCATGTCCTGAGCCTACAGCCAGGCCTCTGGAGGGGTGGTTCAGAGATTTTCTAGTTGTTCTAGCCTTAGGAATGAGTCCTTCAACATCATGCTGGTTTGATGCCTGGAGAGGGGTTGCCCATAGAGGAAATCCCAGACAGTACAGATGCTGAGTCACAGCCCAGAGTCAGAGCCAACCACAGCTTCCCAGGACCACGCCCACCTTCATGCCCTGGCGCACTGAGCCCAGCTCTGCCTGCCCAGGTGAGCCACGCTGCCCTTACGGGCCTGAGCGTCACTTCTGCCTTGCAGGCCCTGGTCTCGGATCTCACCAGCTTGCCCATTTCCTCCAGCAGCATTTGTGGGTCTTTGCTCTCCCTGAGTACTTGCCTTCCAGACCCACCTGTTCTCTATGTCTCAGAGCCCAGCCTCTGACCTGGCAGATAGCACTTCAGAGGTAGAGGAGCCAGGCCCACCTCTTGGGCCAGGCAGACACCGTTCCCTGCCAGGAAACTATTCTGCTGCACTGGCCTGTGTGTGCACCTTCCCAGGACAGGAGACTCAGTTCCCTCACAAGCCCCTCTCCTGGCCCCCTTGACAGCAGGTACCTTAACCTCACTTTTGTTCCCTGAGTGCCAGCCCAGCTGCTATGGGAGATGAGAAGCCGCCAGTCTGATGCTTCATGAGTCCCCTGCCCTCTGCTAGTTTGATGTTGCCTGAGAGGGCCCTGCCACATTTTTGCTTCCTTTTTGCCACCCCAGAGCTGGGACAGGGATTTCTTTTCACTTTCTGTTGCAGAGGGGAGTGGATGGGGCCACCAGGGTAGAAGACACCTGGGAGCTGCACCCAGGAGCCAGCTGGGTACTCTCCAGTCATCAGCTGTTATAAGCTCTGTGCACAGAGGGGAGAGGCTGGGGCTGTGGTGATGGGACTTGCAAGGCAGTTTGGGTCCCTCCTGCCCCCTCTATCCAGACCCTTACCCACCCTAAGATAGAAAAATGCCCAGCCTGCTGAGGTCTGGGCCCTCTGCCATGTGTTCAGTCAGTGTGCACATTGGCAGTTGGTTACCCACCTCTGTGAATTTATTATTTATTTTCTTAGAATAAATTCAGTTTGGTTGTGAGTGTACATTCTTTCTCCTCTCTGATCTGCATCCCTTTTCCTTAACATTTGGTGTCCCATGTGAGGGAGAGAGTGAGGGATCTGTATCTTGCTCAACCCAGCCACTCCTGCATCCCCTGGGTAAGAGCTGTGATCCTCCCCCTCCTCCCCCACCCCGACCTTTCTTCTCCTTTCTGAACTCCTTCCCCTCTTTGCTGTCTCTCCCCACCTTCTCTTTCCTACAATCTCCTTTTGCCCTTTCTGGAAGGGGTCCATGAATGCATGTGACTGGGACCAGACTGAGTAGAGACTGAGGATTTCTGGCCAAGGCTACTCTTTGGTGGGATCCAAAACTCTCCAGGTGAATACCAGCAACACTGCCCAATGGGGTATTCTAGTGTCACCTTCCCCCTTCTTACTGTCATTTCTTTTCTTTTTCTTTTTTTTTAAGGTTTATTTATTTATTTGAAAGTCAGAGTTACACAAAGAAGGAGAGGCAGAGAGAGAGGTCTATCCAATGGTTCACTTGAACCAGCACCCATATGAGATACTGGTACTCCAGGCTGGGGCTTTAACCCACTATGCCACAGCGCTGGCCCCCTGTCATTTCTGACTAAGTGCATCTCCTGGGTGGAGGGAGAGTGTAACTCTGAGGTCACCCCATCAGACAGCCCTGAGAGACACCTCTCCAGAACTCCCCAGATGAGTTGAGAACCACTGCAGTCACTCACGTTCTCACTTGCACTTTCTTATTTCCCCACGAATTCACAGCCAGATCTCATCACTGCATGCCCACACTGGTCCTCATTCTCAGCCCATTGGATGGGTAAGAGGTCAGCTCTTGTCTCCTTAGAGTGAACTGGGGCAGACCAGCCATTGTCTCCCATCTCCAGGAGGTCTAGGGTAGACTTTGGTCCTGCTTACCCATCCCTTTTATTCTGGGAACAAGAGGAGGCCTCTGGGAGGTCTAACATGGGGTGAACCTGTTCCACTTGAGAGTGAGGACATTTGCCTTAAAGTCCAAACCACTCTTCCCTGGGAGAAGATTCTGATTGTGTGGGAATCTTGAGGGATGCCCTAAGAGAGTAATCCTCCAATCTTTGGGCCCATTTCACCAGATCCATGGGCTCCAAAATTTCTCATATTTTGCCTGTCTCTTAAATTTGCACAAATTGGTCCTAAAGGGGAGATAAGGCCAAAGAAATGTGCAAGCATTTGGCACTTTTGCTCTCAAAATTCTTTATGAACTCAATAACTTTGCACAGAGAAATGGAAAATAGTCAGAGGTCCCTTACATTCAAGCCTTTGTCCTCCTCCAAGGTCATCTTTCCTCATTCCAAGCCCTTGGGCAGGAGAAAAGCCAGGGGCCTCCTCTAGAACCCTTGACTTTCCCTTCTTGCACTGTTCCTGTTCCCTCAAGGATGCTGCCACCTCTGGAACATGACCTCTACTCACCCTGTCGCCCTGTCTGGCTCCTCCCCACTGCTTCCCCTCAGCAGCAGCTGAAGCTGCCTCTCTCCTCTCTTCCTGATCCCTCCTCCTCTGTTCTGCCACTCCTCCCCATGGGTGCAGAAGGATGCTGTAAATGCTGGTAGCATGTTTATTGCTCTGAAAAGTCCCGCACCTGGGACATTCCAAATTGCTAAGACAATGCACCATAAACTTCACCAAAGACTCTTTCTCAAAACTTCTGCCCACCTTACTAGGGTCCCTGTGGCGCTCTGCACCTCCTCCAACAAACAGCTTAAGAAAGGACTATGCTTGCTGTTCAAATGCAATGAAACCTGACATTAACACCTCCTCCCTCATCCTCTGTCCAGGCGGGCTCAGTCCATTTCTCTCTCTCTCTCTCTCTCTCTCTCTCTCTTTCACTTTCACTTTCTCTCATTTTTAAAAGATTTTATTAATTTATTTGAGAGGTAGAGTTACAGATAGAGAGAGAGACAGAAAGAAAGGTCTTCCATCCCCTGGTTCACTCCCCAGATAGCTGTCGTGGCTGGAGCTGTGCTGATCTGAAGCCAGGAGCCAGGAGCTTCTGTTGGGTCTCCCACGTGCATGAAGGAGCCCAAGGACTTGGGCCATTTCTACTGCTTTCCCAGGTCATAGCAGAGAGCTGGATCAGAAGAGGAGCAGCCAGGACATGAACTAGAGCCCATATGGGATTCCAGTGCCACAGGCAGAGGCTTAGCCCACTACGACACAGTGCTGACCCCCCCCACTCTCTTTTTACTGTGCCCCCCTTGCATTCTGTCCTCTCTGAGATAACGTATTCTCTGACTAACTGCCTCCTCTTTTTCGACAAACCCTAAAATCCTAAAACCTGACATAGTGGAACCACATCTTGCACTCTACTCTAACATCTTAATCCTCCCTTGTACAATATTAAAGGTACTGTCAAGATGTGAAATGGTGCTAAAATTTAAGTTATGATAATGTAAAATTCTGCTGATACAAATGTCCAAAAGTTACAAAGCTCTAATCATCCTGTTGTATTTATATCAGCCATGATGGTTAAATGCTTTATAAAATCTTCCAGATGCTTTCTAAAATACTATATGAAGTAAGCAAGTGCCTCTTCTTTTTGGCTAATGAGCTTATAGTTTTTAACGTGGCTATTTAAAGTCTTTTTTTTTTTTTTTGACAGACAGAGTGGACAGTGAGAGAGGGAGAGAGAAAGGTCTTCCTTTGCCGTTGGTTCACCCTCCAATGGCCACCGCAGCCAGTGCGCTGCGGCCGGCACACCGCGCTGATCCGATGGCAGGAGCCAGGTGCTTTTCCTGGTCTCCCATGGGGTGCAGGGCCCAAGGACTTGGTCCATCCTCCACTGCATTCCCTGGCCACAGCAGAGAGCTGGCCTGGAAGAGGGGCAACCGGGACAGAATCCGGCGCCCCGACCGGGACTAGAACCCGGTATGCTGGCGCCGCAAGGCGGAGGATTAGCCTAGTGAGCCGTGGCACCAGCCTAAAGTCTTTTTTCATCCACAGTTTTGTTATCTCCTCCAGACACTAAAAGTCAGGTTTACTACTCATGGAAATTAAAACATTGTTGGTTCTGTGTTTAAATGTATCCTCTTCCAGGTTCCAAAGCCTTTTTCCCACCGGACTGTATTCAGTATTCCCACTTCTACTGTATTCAGTACTTTGGGACAGCTCTGTAAACAGACAAAGTCAAAGTTTAGTAATGGACTACAAGTTCCAACTGAGAAACAGTATAGTTGATTCAGATTACTAAAAGCAGGAAGTAACTCTAATCAATCTGTGCTAATTAAAAAAAAAAGCAGTTAAAGATTTTTTAAAAACTATTATTGAAACAATTTTCTTGTTCTGTCCTGTAATGTATGTTATATGTTATATGTGTATACATATTGTATATTTACGTGGAAAAATTTATTAAAAGCTCTGTTTTAATTGGCTTACACTTGTGTTAGATATTCAAGAAATATTTCAAACTACATGTACTCTTTTATTATTATTAATTTATTTGAAAGGCAGAGTTACAGAGAGGCAAAGACAGAGTGAGATAGAGAGGTCTTCCATCTGCTGGTTCACTCCCCAGATGGCCACAAAGGCTGGAGCTGGGCTGATCCGAAGCCAGGAGCCAGGAGCTTCTTCTGGGTCTCCCACACGGGTGCAGGAGTCCAAGGACTTGAACCATCTTCTACTGCTTTCCCAGGCCATAGCAGAGAGCTGGATCAGAAGTGGAGCAGCCAAGACTCAAACAGGTGCAGGCAGCAGCTTTACCCACCATGCCACAGTGCCGGCCCCATGGCTTTAGTTTTTGATGTGGAAGCCTTGGCTTCAGACAGGAAGTCATGACAGAAGCCAGCCTCTGAAGAGTCCTGTCAGCTCTGCTAACAACTGGGCCAATGGAACCAGGACTGCCCCAGGATTGAAGGACTCCCACATCAGATCCTATTGGCCTTCACTCTGCCCAGCTTCCGTAGTAACGTAGCTAGGTAATGAAAGTCAACAGGGTGCCTTCCCTAAGGAGGTTCACACCTCCCTTATGATGTCTCTTCCAGCATCCCAGGGTGAAGCGATAGATAAGTCTGGGCCTCATATATACTTGGCCAGGCTTCGACACTCACCTGATTATTATAAAGCCCCTCCTGTCAGTTTCTATTTGCCTCTCAATAGGAAAACTTCCTCGTGGTTTGGACAGCACCTTTTCTTAGATCCTCTAATAATGACTCTGTCCTTTGTTTTAGACGCTGTGGATTTAATCGCTTGTTAGTTTTGTTTTCTCCAGGCAATGAATTTCTAGATAGCCATGCACATGAAACCTCAAATGGAGACAGTTTGTGTGAGCTGGCGCTGCAGCCCAACTTCTGCTGGAGGTCACCGTCTGCTGGAGCCCTGTCTTGACCACGGGTCCCTACTTCACCCTTACTCAACTTGGAGAAGTCAGAGCAGTCCTTGCACCAACCCCTGGCAGCAGGCAAGATTTCCATAAGCAGAGGGAGGCAATAAGGGAGCCCAGGACTAGAAGCAGGCCATCCCATAGTTTCTTGCCAGTACCAACACACTAACCAAAACGGGAGCGTTCAGGCACACACCTGTCTTCCCACTAACTGGAAAAGACTCTTGCTTTCTTATATTCTTTGTCCTCCTCATTTTTGCCATTTTTCCACAATGGGTGATGTTTCTGTTTTTATTTTTTCTAAAAAACTTATTTATTTATTTATTTATTTGAAAGGCAGAGTTAGAGAGAGGCAGAAGCAGAAAGAGAAACAGGTCTTCTATCTGCTGGTTCACTTCCTAGATGGCCGCAATGGCTAGAGCTGCACCCATCTGAAGCCTGGAGCTAAGAGCCAGGAGTTTCTTCTGGGTCTCTCATGTGGTTGAAGGGGCTCAAGGACTTGGGCCATCTTCCTCTGCTTTCCCAGGCCTCAACAGATGGCTGGATCGGAAGTGGAGCAGCCGAGACTCAAACCAGCACCCATATGGAATGCTGGCATTGCAGGCAACGGCTTTACTTGCTATGCCACAGCACTGGCACTTGTGGGAAATGTTTCTAACATCTCATTTTATCCTCACAATCATAGTACTCTTAATCTTACCATGTGTAAGTAACATTTCAAAACTTCTTACAGGAATGAATGGCTGCTATATCCCAAGCCATCACACAGGAACAACACAAGACTCTTCTTCAATCAGTTCAATCCCCTCTCCATGCCAACACCCCATATTAGAAGGAAGTAGGCAGAAACTGGTGTCCCATCTCCTTATCCAAACTCAGAGTCAGGACTGATGGAACAAGGGCATAAACCTCAGCCATTTTAGGTTTGTGCCTGAAAGTAGATAAAAATGCCATTTTACCCCTTATCCCTGCTTTCTTTCAAGAGACCAGTTCAGTCTTACACCCACTTGCTCTCCACCCCACCCCCTTCATTCTTCTCCAGGTTTGAAAGCCCATGGGAAAACTTGAGGAACCTGTGTGGAGAAGCTAACCTCCACCTACTGCCCCCTCCGACAGACCCTTACCCACCAAAGATATAAAAAGGCCCATACTGCTGGGTCTGGGCCCTCTGCCATGGGTTCAGTCAGTGCGCACACTGGCAAGTGGTCACCCACTGTCGCTCCCCCTCTTCGCGGAGGAACGACACAGGACCTTGCGCTGTTCTTTTGTCTGCTCGGCCCTCCCCGGGTTTGCTGCTGGTTCTTCCCGGGTTGGCTACCGACCCTTCCACCTCCGTGGACGGGGGAGCGGCACACCGCCGGCTGGCTCTCTCGGGGGCTGCTCAGGTGTTCCTTCAGATAGATGTTCCTCATGCATGTTGTCTCTCTCCTCCTATATAGTCCTCTTCCACCAGTCCCAACTCTGCTACCCACACGCCGAGTACGCTGCTCTCCTCCAATCAGGAGCAGCTCCTGCAGGTTACTGGTCGAACTGGAGGCAGCTGTGTAGAAGCTGTTTACTCCTCTCCCAGCGCCATATTGTGGGAGAGCAGATGCATAGAATAAGTCTTAATTCCAGTAACAGTCTAGTCCGAGTTGCTCCCCACAACCCACCTCTGTAAATTTATTTTCCTTGAATAAATTCATTCTGGCTGTTCTTCACAGGCTCTGTGCACAGAAAGGAGAGGTCCAGAGCTGTGGCAATGGGTCCTTGAAGGCAGTGTGGGCCCCTCCACTTCCCAGAGCCCCCTCTGTGGGGATTTGTTTCCCAGGGGAAGTCAGAGGCCTTAGCTCCTGCAGGTGGAGGGGACAAGATACCTACAAGGCAGGTACAAGGAATGACCCAGAGCCATAGTCAGGGTAGGATGGGCCAGGCGCAGGGGTCACCTGTGAGCTGTCAGCTGCCTCCCTGCATCTCAGAGCTCAGTCTGCAGGCTCAGGGGATGCGGGCTCTGTCTTCACGTCTTCTGCCTGCCGTGAGAGCCTGAGCAAGGCCTGTAGCAATGCCAAGTACTACCCCGCTGCAAACGTGAAACACCTGGAGAAAAGCTAATTTTCTAGTTAAGGTGGGTGGATGATGGAAGCAACTGGGGGTGGGCGGTGGGGAGAGGTCATGTGGTGGCAGCTGAGGTGAGGGGAAGAGGTGCTGGGAAGGGGGCAGCCACCACACAGAAGACCGTGTGCGTTTCACGTATTCCCAGGCATGCTTTAGCATCTCCTTTTATACATAGGACATAGGAAAGGTCACTCTGGGGCCCCAGGATGGTGTGAGCCAATGGCCAGCTGTCTGGTGGGGAGCCCTGGCCTCCTGCCTAGTTGCAAACCAGGAAATCCAGGACCTCACCCAAGGCTTTTGTAGGTTGGATTCCTTTTCTGCTTCTGTGAGCCTGCCTTGCCCATTCCGACTTTTTGCCTCATAGACTCAGCCTGCACCAGGCAGTGTGTTCAGAGGTGTTCCCATCCCACTGTGATTATCCGCATTTCACAGGTAAGAAAACTGAGCCTCAGACTGGTTAGCCGCTGTGCCCAGGGCCACACAGCTTATATGAGGCAGGGCTGAGAAACCAAACTCCAAAGACAGCGCTCTGAACCACTAAGCAGGAGACCTCACACCCGGCTCCTGATGGCCCCTGTTACCCACACACTCCGTCTGCCCTCCATACACTCAGTGTCAGTGGTGTGACCCTCTCCCTGGCTCGGCTGTACGGCTGCCTCCTGGAGAAGCCACTGGGGGTCTCTGTGTTTGTGCTGGGCTTATGGCCCCACCTGTGTACTCGCCTGCCCCAGTGCTCTCCTTCTGGGCTCTCAGTCTAAACCTGTCCTGAGAGATGGAGGGAGAACTCTCTCACATCTGTGTAAAAGAAAACAAACCCAGGAACCGAACAACCTTGAAAAGGAAAAGGAGGGTTGCCTTAACCGCGAGTGAATCAAGACAAGACCCAGGACAAAGCCGCTGTAATGAAAGTGGTTCAGGGGACGTGAGCGATGGTGCGAGGCGCACTGGCCTGGCAGCACTGGACCTGTGAAGAGTGGGAGGTTCGGCAGACACAGCTCCCAGTGTGCCAGCAGGAGAGCCTGCGGATCCTAAAGACATCCGGGCCATGCTGCTAGGGCTGCCCCGGGGCCGACACTCAGGCACCTGGATTGGCAGAAAACTTTTGTGTCTGCTGCTTGGCCACTAGGGACATGCTGAAGGCCATGGTAGCTTCTGGCTCCAAGCTGGGAAAACAGCTGTGGATACTGGGAAATTGGTGAGTGATGAGATGGTCATGGAGCTGACTGAGAAGGCTCTGGAGCCCCCTTCACGAGAATGATTTTCTGCTAGATGGTTTCCCTCAGACGATGAGGGAAAAGAGGGAAGAGACGATGATGGAGAAGAGGGAAGAGAAGCTTGGTTCTGTGATTGAATTCAGCATCCCAGACTCCTTGCTGATCCAGAGAATCACAGGAAGGCTGATTCACCCAAGTGGCCATTCCTATCACTAGGGATTCAACCCCCGAAAGAACCCTTGAAAGATAGCATCACTGGGGAATCTTTGATCTGTCGATCAGATCAGAAAGCTTTGAAAATCTGCCTGGAGGCCTACCTTACTCAGACCACCCCAACTGTGGACTACAGGCAACGGGGAATCCACTCTGCCATCGACATGTCCCAGACCCCTGATGTCGTTTCTGCAAGCATCCTTGCAGTCTTCTCCAAAGCCACATGACAGTAACAGAAGGCCAGACAAGATCACACCACTGCTCATAACCCTGCCACATGAGCCCTGCTCTTAGGGCAGAGGGGAAGGGTGGAGATGGAGGGCTGGTGAGGAGCGCAAGTGTTTGGAAGAGCAGCAGTGTTCTCATAGTGAGGCAGCTTCTTTTACATTCAGGTGAGTTTTAAAAGTGTAAGCAAAAGGGAAGAGTAATCAAAAAGCACACTCTTTTGAGAGATTGGGTACAAATAGAGAGAAGCAATCGTATTTCAAAGGAATTGAGTTTTCATTCTCTTGAACTGGTGATGATATATTTTTAAAGCCTGTGCCCTAAGACCTCAGCTTTTATCTCAGAACTTCGTGGATTACCAGGCCAAGAATACAGGAAATGGTACTGGGGTCTGTGTGTCCTGCAGCATGGTACAGGAAGCATTTTGAATATTCACCTTGGTTCCCCACATCATCAGATCAGAAAGTCATCTGCATGTCTGTGAGATCTGGGGGGTTCATGCACACAGGTGCTGGCTCAGCAAATCAAATTTACTGGCATAATGGGAGACTGGACTCAGTCCCTTCCTCTGATGTCCCACTGATTTTGCCAGTCCCCCTGCCCTCCTGGCTAAGCCCTCAGCATCCACTCAATGCAGTGCTACACTTTTCATCCGTGGTGTGTGAAGAGTACCTTTAAACTAACGAGCAAGGGTCCTATGCTATATCATCCAAAGACTGGCCTTTCCACTCTCAATGCCTGTGATTGGGATAACTCAATAGCACTGTGATGACTTGTCTTCGGTGAATTGCCTTTCTTAACTCACCAAATGCTGCCTTGTTCGACTTGTTGGCAAAGTATATGAAAAATTTGAAGAAAAAAAAATGTAGTGCAGTGGGGTGGACATTTGGCCCAAGCCAAATGGTTTAGGAAAACCATGACCCACATCAGAGTACCTGAATTCCATGCCTGGCTCTGATTCCTACTAATGCAGAACCTGGGAGGCCGCCATTATGGTTCAAGTGCTTGGGTCTCTGCCACCCATGTGGGGATCCCCGGATAAAATCCTCAGCTGTCTTCGGCCTAGCCCAGTTGTTGGAAGAGCTCTCTTTGTCTCTGTGCCTCTCAAATAAATAAAATAATAAAAGGCAAGTGATGCAGCATGAATATGACAGCCAGCAGACATTGGCAAGACAGAGCACTCAGGCATGGAGACTGTGAATCATTGCAGAACAATGAATTGTTTGTAAATATGTTGGGACCATGAGCTCACCCAAGAAGGAAAGTGAAGCATGTTATTCTATGTAACACTACAAGTAAAAACAAACTCTGGATGAATTAAAGACTTAGGGGCAGGTATTGTGGGCAGCAAGTGAAGCCACCATTTGGGACACCACCTCCTACATTGCAGGGCCAGTCTGAGCCTTGGCTACTTTGCTTCTGATCCAGTTTTAGTGCAAAGGCAATAAAGGGTGGCTCAAGGACTTAGGCCCTTGCCACACATTATGGAAGACCAGAATAGAGTTCCTGGCTTTGGCCTGGCCCAGATCTGGCTATTGTGGGCATTTGGGGAGTGAACTTCCAGATGGAAGATCTCTCTCCATCTCTCCCTCTTTGTCATTCTGCCTTTCATATGAATAAAACTGTCAAAAGAGACTTAGATATACATTTTGCAGCAGTGTTAGAGGCTGCATCAGGTAGGCCTTGTGAAAGTGCACCTCACTAACCCCTACCACAACCCTGGACCCCTGCAGCTGCCCTATTTCTCTGCCCCTCAGAGGACCCAGCCAGCCCCTTGTTCCTGGCAGCTCCTGATGCCCAGGACCCCTGCCCACAGCCCACTGGCCAAGCCTGTCCGTAGAACCAGGCATAGGGTGGCAGCTGGCAAGAGCTCCCCATGGCCAGGCCCTCCACTCGGACTGTTCCATCCAGGAGAGGAACCAGCTCACAGTGGTGCGGTCAAGTGTGAGTGGGCACTCCCCATCCACTCCACCCAGTCTTGTTTGGAGATTCCTATGAGGGTGCTTCCAAAATTTCAAGGATAAGTGGAATTTAAAAATCAATTTATGGGGCCAGCATTGTGGCATAGCTGGTAAAGCTGCTGCCTGTGATGCTAGCATTGCATATGAGCAGTGGCTTGAATCCCGCTGCTTCACTTCCACCACCCAAATATTTGAGCCCCTTTATCCACGTGGGAGGAGACCATAAAGAAGCTCCTGGCACAGTCCCAGCCATAGAGGCCATTTGGGGAGTGAACCAGCAGATCGAAGATTCTCTCTCTCTCTCTATCTCTGTCTCTCTCTGTAACTCTGACTTTGAAATACATAAAATAAATCTTTAAAAAAAGATCAATTTATTTGATGTAGAAACTTGTTTTGAAATCCACACATTTTCTGTGAACTTGGGAAAACCCCTTTGTAATGCATGAATTTCAAACTTCTTGCACCACAATAATGGGCCACTTCATTCCATTTTCCCCCAGACTTTTGGAAGTGCCCTTGTGACAAAGCAGGGTTCAGTAGGTGACAGAATGACCTGGCCAGATGTCTTGGGTACAGTCACGGAAGGAGGGTTTGGAGTCCTGAGAGCAGCATGGGGTAGGGGGTGGGTTGGGCCAGGGTTCCATCAGTCTTCTCAGTCACCACAGGGTGCATATGTCAGAAAAGATGGATTCTGATGAGTTTCCAATGATTTTAATTGAATCGTCCAAGAGTTAATGCAGAAGGACAGCAGCCAGCACTGCCACTCAAGGTGACATCCATGGTGGCATCAGCAGAGTGGGCTGAAAGTGGACACAGCTTGCCATGAATGTGTCTTGCTTTCAAGAGCAAGGATGGCCCCTTCACCAGGTTCACCTCACAAGGAAAAGGACAAGAAAGGCTGCCACTGTGTCATTTTCTAGGAATCTCTTGAGTTTTAGTGAGCACTGCCAGGAAAAGCCCCCATTTTTGTCCTCATGGTTTCCATCACGCTAGGCTTTTCTAACCAGCCTTAACAGTGGAGCTGGCTGGCCCTACTGTGGCCAATTACAGACAACTTGAAAGACCACATGGAGGGTGCTTTGAAGATCATCTAGGGGCCAATATTGTGGCGTAGCAGATAAAATTGCTGCCTGTGGTGCTGACATCCTATATGGATGCCAGTTCAAGTCCCGGCTCCTCCACTTCCGATCCAGCTCTCTGCTATGGCCTGGGAAAGCAGTGGAAGATGGCCCAGGTCCTTAGGCCCCTGCACCCGCATGGGAGGCCCAGAAGAAGCTCCTGGCTCCTGGCTTCAGCTCGGTACAACTCTGGCCATTGCGGCCAACTGGGGAGTGAACCAGTGGATGGAAGACTTTCTCTCTCTCTCTCTCTCTCTCTCTGCTTCTCCTTCTCTCTGTGTGTAACTCTGACTTTCAAATAAATAAATAAATCTTTGGGAAAAAAGATCATCTGATTCCTTGTAAATGCATGTGTATGGAAATGGACACATTCCTTTTTTAAGGGCTGACATTTTAATAGAGATCAATCAGTTTTGGAACCTCAGCTGTTTCCCAAAATGAAGTTGTACATTGTGAAATAACTTCTGGAATTGTATTGCCTACTATTATCTTAATACAAACATAGGGAGTTTTTTGAAACATAAATTTCTGTCTGTCTTTAAAATTTGGGGAACTGGCATTGTGGTGCAGCAGGTTAAGCCTCCACTTGCAATACTGGCATCCCATATAGGAGCATCTGTTCCAGTCCTGGCTGGTCCACTTCTGGTCCAGCTCCCTAATAATGTGGCTGGGAAGCAGCAGAAGATGGTCCAAGTTCTTGAGACCCTGTCATTCATGTAGGAGACCCAGCTGGAGCACCAGGCTCCCTGGATTCAACCTAGTCCAGGCCTGGCCGTTGGGGCCATTTGGGAGTGAATCAGCAGATGAAAGATCTGTGTGTGCATGTGTGTCTCTTGCGCTCCCTCTCCTTTTCAAATGAGTAAATAAATCTTTAAAATAAAATTGTGATGTCAACTTGAACCTTAAATACACTAAATTAAATCTACAAAATGAGACATCACAGACCTTTACTGATGAACAAGCTTTTGCTTTCCAGTGGTCAGATTACCAAAAGCCTATTGTTTTTGTGCATTAAAGCCTTTGTTATTACTCCTGCTTTGAAGATGATAATATTCTGTGTGGACAAATATTTGGACTCATTCAGGTGTAGATAGTTATTTTTTAGAATATTTCTTTATCTACCTGTTTATTTATTTGTATATTTATATATTTGAAACACAGAGTAATGGGGCAGGGGAAAGAGAGAGAAATCTTCTACCCGGTGGTTCACTCCCCAGTTGCCTGCAGTTGCCAGGGCTAGGGCTGGGCCAGGTGAAAGCCAGCCAGGAACTTCATTCAGGTCTCCCATGTGCATGGGAGAATTCAAGTATTGGGGCCATCTTCTGCTGCATTGGCAGGAAGCTGGATCAGAAGCAGAGCAGCCAGGACTGGTGCTGATATGGGATAAGGGCACTCCAAATGGTGGTTTAAACTGCTGTGCCACAGCACTTGCCCCTAGCCTTAGACATTTCAACATATGCAGATTTGAAAGTTTAACTACTCACAACCATGATGAAGATAAAGGGATTAATTTCTGTCTATCTTCTTTTTCAAGTAGTTTTGATATTAAAAACAAAAATTGTGTTTTGTTGTACTATAAAATGTGTTTGATGTACTATAAAATGTGGAGCTGATCTTTTCAGGATTAGAGATGATCGACGTTTTCTATGTACTTTTATACATTATTTTCTCATCAAACTAGTTAACAAGTATTTTCATGTTTGTAAGAAAATATGCTTTCGCAGAAAACTTTGCGTATATGTGAATATAAGTATTTAATTCTGTGTGTTTGCTTTTAACTTACAAAGAAACAATCTTAGAAGCTACAGAAACTAGCAGTGTTACTTGCTGGTCTGGTGCTGGTTGTACTCACTTGGGCCAGTCCCATCCCTACTCACCTACCTTCTATAACATACATAGGTAGAGATTCCAAAATCACTTTCAGCATGCCCTATCAATATTGACTGTTAAGTTGACAATTAAGCATAAGCTTTTAATCACCAATTAGTATAATTGTGTATGGCTTCTGATTCTGCTTTTAATTCTGTAGATTACACTTAGACAATTAAAAAATGTGTTTTTGGAGTGAACATTTGGCCTAGCAGATAAGCCACCAGTTAGAACACCTGTGTCGCTCATCAGATTGCCTGAATTCAATACCCAAATCTGGCTCCTGACTCCTATTTCCTGACAGTGCAGATCCTGGGAAGCAGCAGGTAGTGGCTCAACTAATTGAGTTCCTACCAATCCCATGAGATACCCAGATTGAGTTCTGGGCTCTTTTCTTCAGCAACCCTCAACCCCTGACCATTGCTGCTGTTTAGGGAGTGAACCTATGGATGGGATCGATGGATCTCTGTATCTCTCCCTTCCCCTCTCTATTTCTATCTCTCAAATAAGTAAACAAAAATTGTAAAAAAGACAAAATAGTGTTCCTGACTTTCAGATAATAAATGGTATTGTTTAATTTTCACTTTATTGAGTGTATACAACCATGCCATGAAGATTATAAATCTTATCCCTTTGTAGCTTCAAGTGTTGGAATTAAAACTGATTTGTTATCACAAGATTTTTGAAGATGATTTAAATGTAAAAAAATAAATGTATGAAATGGAAAGACTATAGACAACTCTCTTCATAAAATATGGAAGAATGGAGTTAAGCCATTCTTCAAAAGCACAGACTGTAATATGGGAAATAGGAGAAGTCTGCTCAGGCAAAGTCATCAGGCCGACTGGACGAAGATGTTTGCAATGCTTAAATATAACAACTAGTATCTCCTGCCAGAAAGACAAGAACCCCGTGAGTAAATGGGCAAAGGAACCAAATCAGCCATTTATTGATGAATGCAGGAGAGACAGGGATGTTCAAGGGTATTTCAAGTCATTAGTGGAAAAGTGTAATTAAAAGATAAACTTGGTCATCGTCCCTCCACCCCTTCTGGACTTTCAGGGCTGATGTAATCTGATACAACATTTGATTTATAAAAAAAACAAAAGGGTGGAATGTTAGTAAAATGGCATGGTCTTATCCATGGCACAATCTATGCCCCCAACACCCTCCTAGCCTTTGGCCCCCGCCGCCATTGCTAGAAACCAGGTGACCAGATGGCCCAACCTCAGGTGTCAGCTCCACTCCCACTCTAGTGGTATTCACTGCTCCTACTTCCCTGCCCCCCAGGCAAAGGTATAACAGGACCTGCTTCCCACACACATGCTCTCTCTCTCTCTTGATCTCTCTCTAAACACCCCACCCCTTTTCTCTTTGCCCCTTCCCTCTAGCCTGTTGGATTTCTCCCGTCAATAAACTCTTTCCCTTAAAAAAAAAAAAAAAAAAAAAGATAAGTTTTGGACAGGTGTTGTGGTGCAGTGGGTTATGCCTGTGAAATTGGTATCCCATGTCAGAGCACTGGTTCAAGTCCTGCTGCTCCACTTCCTATCCAGCTTCCTGCTCATGCACTTGGGAAGGCAGCAGAAGATGGCCTAAGCACTTGAGCCCCTGCCACCCACGTGGGAGAACTGGACGGAGCTCCTAGCTTAGCCCTGGCCATTGAAGCCATTTGGGGAATGAACCAGTGGACAGAAGAGTTCTTTGTCTCTCCTTCTCTCTCTATGTCACTGTGCCTTTCAAATAAATACAATAATTTTTTTTAAAGATGAGTTACTGGGGCAAAAATTTGGCACAGCAGTTAAGACTCCACTTGGAATGCCTCACATCAGAGTGCCTGGGTTTGAGTTCCAGCTATGCTCCCGGTACCACTTCCTGCTAATGTGCCCTCTACAAGTGATGGATCAATAGGTGGGTTCCTGTCACCCCATGATGGAGCTCCTGGGTCCTGGATTTGGCCTGGCCCAGAACTAGCTATTGTAGGCATTTGAAGAGTGAGTCTACAGCTGGGGGGATCTCTATCTATATATTTATCTATCTATCTATCTAACTATCTATCTTTCATCTATCTATCTATCATCTATCTCTATCTCCTTTTAAAATAAATAAAAATTTAAAAAGATTACTTTGATGCAAAATTTTTAAAATGTATACATGGTCTTTTATAATACTTGTTTTTCTTGTATGCATGGATTTCTTTTTATGTTATTTTTTATTTAATAAATATAAATTTACAAAGTACATGGATTTCAAAAGGTTTTTGCATCAAAATAAACTTCTTTTAATTCCATTTGCCATGGACATTTTTAAAAAAGATTTATTTATTTAAAAGAAAGTATGGGATATGTACTCTATAGAATACTATACCGCAGTAAAAAAAACAATGAAATCCAGTCATTTGCAACAAAATGGAGGAATCTAGAAAACATTATGCTGAGTGAAATAAGCCAGTCCCAAAGCGACAGATATCAAATGTTCTCCCTGATCGGTGACAACTAACTGAGCACCAAAATGGAAACCTGTTAAAGTGAAATGAACACTATGAGAAACGGTGACTTGATCAGCCCTTGCCCTGACTGTTGATGAACAACTTAATACATTATCCCTCTTAGTATTTTTTTATTTGTTCTACTTAATACTATTGGTTGAATTCTGTAATTAATACACAGTTATTCTTAAATGTTGAAACTTAACTGAAAAGTGATCCCTGTTAAATGTAAGAGTGGGAATAAGAGAGGGAAGAGATGTACAATTTAGGACATGCTCAAGCTGACTTGCCCCAAACGGTGGAGTTAGAAACATACCAGGGGATTCCAATTCAATCTCATCAAGGTGGCATGTACCAATGCCATCTCACTAGTCCAAGTGATCAATTTCTGTTCACAATTGATCATAATGATAGGACTAAGAGTCAAAGGGATCACATAAACAAGATTAGTGTCTGCAAATACTAACCAATAGAATAAAAAAGGGAGAGAACAATCCAACATGGGAAGTGAGATACACAGCAGACTCATAGAATGGCGGATGTCCTAAACAGCTCTCTGGCCTCAGAATCAGCCCTTAAGGCATGCGGATCCGGCTGAAAAGCCCATGAGATTATTTCAGGCATGGAAAGCCAAAACACTCTGGCGAAAAAAAAAATGACCTAAATGAAAGATCTCCGCGAGTGAGATCCCAGTGGAAAGAACAGGTCATCAAAGAAGGAGGTACCTTTCTCTGAAGGGAGGAGAGAACTTCCACTTTGACTATGACCTTGTCTAAATATGATCAGAGTTGGTGAACTCAAAAGGCTTCCATAGCCTTGGCAACTCATGACAAGAGCCTAGGGTGATTCCTGATGCCATAAACAAGAGTGTCAATTTGTTAAGTCACTGTGTCACAGGAGTCACTGTGCACTTTGTTAAGTCACAGGAGTCACTGTGCACTTACTCCTCATGTAGGATCTCTGTCCTTAATGTGCTGTACATTGTGATTTAATGCTATAACGAGTACTCAAACAGTATATTTCACTTTGTGTTTCTATGTGGGTGCAAACTGTTGAAATCTTTACTTAATATATGCTAAACTGATCTTCTGTATATAAAGAGAATTGAAAATGAATCTTGATGTGAATGGAAGGGGAGAGGGAGCGGGAAAGGGGAGGGTTGCGGGTGGGAGGGAAGTTATGGGGGGGGCCATTGTAATCCATAAGCTGTACTTTGGAAATTTATATTCATTAAATAAAAGTTGACTTGACTTTACCCCAGCCCAAAACCAGCCAACATGAACATTTGGGGAGTGAACCAATGAATGGGTGTGAGCTCTCTTTAAAGTAAATAAATTTTTTAAAAACTGATAATGTATTGTTTGCAATAAAAATGGGTGGACATTATGTTAAGTGAAATAGGTAAGGTATGTTCTCACTTATACAGGAGACTAGGAAAAATAGGCACTCCAAATGTGGAGTAGAGATTACTAGAGGCTGAGAAGAGTAGCGGGAAGAGGGTTACAGGCAGGTTGGATAACGACTACCAAAACAGACAGCCAGAAGTGGAGTGGCCATGGTTCACCATAGCATATTACACAGTACTTTTTGTGAGTAATTTGTTTCTTTTTCTTTTTTTTTTTTTTTTTTTGAGTTATTTATTTATTTGAAGGCAGAGTTACTGAGAGAGAGAGAGAGAGAGAGAGAGAGAGAGAGAAATCTTCCATCCACAGTGCATTCCCCAAATGGCTGCAATGGTCAGAGCTAGGCCAGACTGAAGCCAGGAACCAGGAGCTTCATCTGGGTATCCCATGTGAGAGTGGGAGCCCAAGTACTTGGGCTATCCTCTGCTGCTTTCCCAGATGCATTAGCATGGAACTGGATCGGAAGTGGAGCAGTCGGGACTCAAATCAGCACTGATATGGGATGCTGACACCATAGGCAACAACTAAACACTCTGTGCCATAGTGCTGGCCCTACATTGTACTTTTTTTTTTAAGATTTTATTTATTTATTTGAGAGGTAGAGTTACAGACTGAGAAAGGGAGAGACAGAGAGAGAGGCCTTCCATTTGCTGGTTCACTCCCCAAATGGCCACAAGAGCTGGAGCTGAGCCAATCCGAAGCCAAGATCCAGGAGCTTCTTTTGTGTCTCCCAAATGGGTGCAGGGGCCCAAGTGCTTGGGCCATCTTCTACTGCTTTCCCAGGCCACAGCAGAGAGCTGAATCTGAGATGGAGCAGCTGGGACTTGAACCAGCATCCATATGGGATGCCAGCACTACAGAGCTTTAACCAATAGTATTTTCACACTATCTATCTTCATTTTATTTGAAAGGCAGAAAGACACACACACAGAGGAGAGGCAGATGGAGAGAGAGAGAGAGAGATGAGAGAGAGAGAGAGAGAGATTGAGAGAGGAGAGAGAGAGAAATATTTGATCTTCCATATTCTGGTTCACTTCCCAAATGGCGACAACATCTGAGGCTGGGCCGAGCTGAAGTCAGGACCCCAGAACTCAATATGGGTCTTCCATGTGAGTAGCAGGGACCGCGGTACATGAGTGATCATCTGCAGGATGAGGGAAATGTTAATTACTCTGATTTGGTTTTATGCATTTATTGAAATATCGCACTATATCCTGTTAATATACACAATTAGTAATTGAAAGTTTAAAAATTAGAAAAATGTTTAAGGGGAAGGAATGCTTGCTAACCTGATTTGATCACTGCACATTGTATACATGTATGAAATTATACTACACGCCATAAATGCATACAATTAAAGTAATGACTAACGAAATAAAGTGAAAAAAGCTAGACATCCTGTTCAGGATGCTTATCTCAGGGTTATTATTATTTTTTTTTTTTTGACAGGCAGAGCGGACAGTGAGAGAGAGACAAAGAGAAAGGTCTTCCTTTGCCGTTGGTTCACCCTCCAATGGCTGCCACGGCCGGCGCGCTGCGGCCGGCGCACCGCGCTGATCCGATGGCAGGAGCCAGGAGCCAGGTGCTTTTCCTGGTCTCCCATGGGGTGCAGGGCCCAAGCACCTGGGCCATCCTCCACTGCACTCCCTGGCCACAGCAGAGGGCTGGCCTGGAACAGGGGCAACCGGGACAGAATCCGGCGCCCCGACCGGGACTAGAACCCGGTGTGCCGGCGCCGCTAGGCGGAGGATTAGCCTAGTGAGCCGCGGCGCCGGCCCTCTCAGGGTTATTTGTCATGGCAGCAAATTGGAGGTAACCAGGGGCTCCTTATTTTGGGGGAGAAGAAGGGCAAAACAAGGGTGATACCCACAGCAAAATATACAATGGCACTCAGAAGTAACACATGGCAACATGGAGGGGTTATACAAACAGTGCAGGTAAAGAAATGCTTGTGTCTCTCATATTAAAATACATGTTGGGGCCCGTGCTGAGGCATAGCGGGTAAAGCCGCTGCCTTCAGTGCCAGCATCCTATATAGAGTCAGCCGCTCCATTTCCTCTCCAGCTCTCTGCTATGGTCTGAGAGAGCAGTAGAAGATGAGAAGATGGCCCAAGTGTTTGGGCCCCAGCACCCACATGGGAGATCCAGAAGAAGCTCCTGGCTCCTGGCTTCAGATCAGCACAGCTCTGGCTGGTGTGGCCGTCTGGGGAGTAAGACCTTTCTCTCTCTCTGTCTCTCTCTCTCCCTTTCAAATAAAATAAAATAAAATACATGCATAAAAAACAATGTACTTTGAAAACTTTCTTTTCTTTCTTTCTTTCTTTCTTTTTTTTTTTTTTATTTGAGAGGCAGAGAAACACAGAGATTTTCTGTCCACCAGTTGACTGCTCAAATGCCCTCAGCAGTTGGGGCTCGGTCAGGCCAAAGCCTGGAGCCTAGAACTCAATCCGAGTCTCCCACAGCAGAAGCAGGGAGGCAAACAGTTGAGCCATCACCTGCTGCCTTCAGGATATACATTATCAGGAAACTGGATGGGAAGTGGAGGAGCCAGGACTTAATCCAGGCACTCTGATAGGGGACGTGGTTGTCCCAAACAGCATCTTAACTGCTGTACCAAATGCCTGCCCTAGCAGTATACTCTTTTAGAAAACTGCATACAAACAAGTGATGCCTTCTGTGGAGAGCAGCTTGCCTTCCTCTCTGAGCCCACAGGAGATGGAGCTGAGTGTTATCTAGTTCATCTTCCTCCACCAGTTTTCAGCCCTGAGTTGTCCTCACATGAGAATGCCCAGGGCATCTGATGGTCAGCGGTCTGGTCACCTCAGCTGTCCAAACTCAACCTTGAATATGCAAGAGAAAAAACATAGACTCCGAACACAGCTGTCACCATGCCCCTACCCTTTGCCCTGTGGTGGCCCCACCCTGCTAATGTCAATGTGCAGGTGTCTGAGGTTGGGGAACTCCTGGCTTGGGATTTCTTTTTCTTGTGAGCCTGAGTCTGGGTGTATATGACCTGAAGGCTCAAGGCCAAAGACTGGAAAGGCCACAGCTCTCCAGCATATCAGGGAGGCCCAGCACCTCTGCCTTGAAGCTGGCTGTGAACCATGCCTAAGGTCCAGGACATGGGAAGGAGAGGAAGATTTTATATTTGCCAAAAAAAGATAATTTTGCTCTTGACCATGGGGCAGTAGGAGAGGTGGGAAGAGGAAGGTCACCTGGCAAGGAACACAAGCAGTGAAAGGTAAAGAAGGCCAACCCCTCCCCACGGCCCAGGTGACCCCAGAAGCTGGGTCCACACTTTTGCTGTGGCTGCCATCGCAAAGCAGTGTGGAGAGAGGACCTCGAGTGACAGAGAGGGTTTTGTCACCTTTCTAAGAGCAGGAAGTCTGAGGTGCATGGGCAGGTTCTGTCTTCTGTGTGGTCTCTGTCTCTGCAGCTGGCAGAGGGCTCCTCTCCTTGTGTCTTTGCCTGCTCTTCCCTCCCAATGCGTCTGAGTCCAGATCTCCAGTATGAGTCATGTTGGAGTATGAGCAACTCTGACTTTAAATCCCTCACAAAATGTCCAAGGACTTAGGCCATCTCCCACTGCTTTCCCAGGCTATAGCAGAGAGCTGGATCAGAAGTGGAGCAGCCAGGACTTGAACTGGTGCCTATATTAGGATACTGGCAACTGCAGGCAGAGGCTTTCCATGCTGCGCCACAGTGTTGGCTCCCTAAATGATACATATTAAAGTGCCAGTCCCTTCTTGCTCAGAGAAGGGGCAAGGGAAGGAGGGGATGTTGGGGTTCGTGGGGGATGAGTCCAGAGCCAGAAGCAAAAGTGAGGACCCTTGGGGGAAAGTAAAACGAAGGCAGATTCCCAGAGTTGGCTCAGCCAGCCACACCTTGTCTGTTCCACCTTGTTGTTTTCATTACCAAAAGTGCCATTCTTTCTCCTGTACGTAGTTTGTGTTGTTTCATTATTAAATTAAGATGTAATTTTATGGTGGAGTTGTTTGAGTTTTGTCGAAAGTATGCATCCAGGTCAAGATGGTAGAATAGGGAAGGTGTGCTGTTCTAAGCTAGGGGTAAATAGTGCTGGGAAAATTGGATTTCCACGTGCAGAATCATGAAGCAAGACCCCTACCTTACACCTTACACAAAAATCCACTCAACATGGATTAAAGACCTAAATCTACGACCTGACACCATCAAGTTACTAGAGAACATTGGAGAAACCCTTCAAGATATTGGCACAGGCAAAGAATTTCTGGAAAAGACCCGGGAGGCACAGGCAGTCAAAGCCAAAATCAACTATTGGGATTGCATCAAATTGAGAAGTTTCTGTACTGCAAAAGAAACAGTCAGGAGAGTGAAGAGACAACCGACAGAATGGGAAAAAATATTTGCAAACTATGCAACAGATAAAGGGTTAATAACCAGAATCTACAAAGAGATCAAGAAACTCCACAAAAACAAAACCAACAACCCACTTAAGAGATGGGCCAAGGACCTCAATAGACATTTTTCAAAAGAGGAAATCCAAATGGCCAACAGGCACATGAAAAAATGTTCAAGGTCATTAGCAATCAGGGAAATGCAAATCAAAACCACAATGAGGTTTCACCTCACCCTGGTTAGAATGGCTCACATGCAGAAATCTACCAACAACAGATGCTGGCGAGGATGTGGGGAAAAAGGGACACTAACCCACTGTTGGTGGGAATGCAAACTGGTCAAGCCACTATGGAAGTCAGTCTGGAGATTCCTCAGAAACCTGAAGATAACCCTACCGTTCGACCCAGCCATCCCACTCCTTGGAATTTACCCAAAGGAATTTAAATTGGCAAACAAAAAAGCGGTCTGCACCCTAATGTTTATTGCAGCTCAATTCACAATAGCTAAGACCTGGAACCAACCTAAATGCCCATCAACGGTAGACTGGATAAAGAAATTATGGGATATGTACTCTTTAGAATACTATACCGCAGTAAGAAACAACGAAATCCAGTCATTTGCAACAAAATGGAGGAATCTGGAACACATCATGCTGAGTGAAATAAGCCAGTCCCAAAGGGACAAATACCATATGTTCTCCCTGATCGGTGACGACTGACTGAACACCAAAAAGGAAACCTGTTGAAGTGAAATGGACACTATGGGAAATGGTGACTTGATCAGCATAGCCCTGACTGTTAATGAACAACTTAATACATTATCCCTCTTAGTAGTTTTTTTGTCTGTTCTACTTAATATGACTGGTTTAATTCTGTAATTAATACACAGTTATTCTTAAGTGTTGAAATTTAACTGAAATGTGATCCCTGTTAAACATAAGAGTGGGAATAAGAGAGGGAAGAGATGTATAATTTGGGACATGCTCAAGCTGACTTGCCCCAAAAATGGTAGAGTTAGAAACATACCAGGGGATTCCAATTCAATCCCATCAAGGTGGCATGTACCAATGCCATCTCACTATTCCAAGTGATCAATTTCAGTTCACAATTGATCATAATGAAAGGACTAAGAGTCAAAGGGAGCACATAAACAAGTCTAGTACCTGCTAACACTAACCGATAGAATAAATAAAGGGGAGAGTGATCCAACATGGGAAGCGAGATACTCAGCAGACTCATAGAATGGCAGATGTCCTAAATAGCACTCTGGCCTCAGAATCAGCCCTAAAGGCATTCGGATCTGGCTGAAAAGCCCATGAGAGTATTTCAGGCATGGAAAGCCAAGACACTCTGGCAAAAGATCTCTGCGAGTGAGATCCCAGTGGAAAGAACAGGTCATCAAAGAAGGAGGTACCTTTCTCTGAAGGGAGGAGAGAACCTCCACTTTGACTATGACCTTGTCTAAACAAGATAAGAGTCAGAGAACTCAGAGGGCTTCCATAGCCTTGGAAACTCATGACTGGAGCATAGGGAGATTACTGATGCCATAGACAGGAGTGTCAATTGGTAAAGTCAACAACAGAAGTCACTGTGCATTTATTCCTCATGTAGGATCTCTGTCCTTAATGTGCTGTGCATTGAGATTTAATGCTATAACGAGTACTCAAACAATATATTTCACTTTGTGTTTCTATGGGGGTGCAAACTGTTGAAATCTTTACTTAATGCATACTAAATTGATCTTCTGTAAAAAAAAAAAAAAAAGAAATTATCAATTCCCAACTTGACTCTCACTGGGATTAAACATGACAATAGGTCTGATCTGATTTCATCATCATTTTAAAAAATCATCTATTATTTTTCACTTTATGTTTCTGTGTGGGAGCAAACTGTTGAAATCCTTACTTAATGTATACTAAGCTGATCTTCTGTATATTAAGATAATCGAAAACGAATCTTGATGTGAATGGAAGGGGAGAGGGAGTGGGAAAGGGGAAGGTTGCGGGTGGGAGGGACGGTATGGGGGGGAAGCCATTGTAATCCATAAGTCGTACTTTGGAAATTTATATTCATTAAATAAAAGTTAAAAAAAAAAAAAAGAAGGGCAGGGATTTTTGCTCACATGGTGCCTGGAACATTGCTTCGTACATGGTAGACACTGAATAAATAGTTGTGAAATGCCTTAACAGATTTATGTATTTATCTGTCCTTTGAAGTCATTTGTAACCTCTAACCTTTCTTGTTGTCTTCAACCAGTAAGCATTTATTTAGCATCTACTCTGTGTGTCCAGTATTGTGCTTTATACTGGAGTAATTACAAAAGCAAAACAATAATAAAAATTCCCAATTGCTTTGCAAAAAAAAAAAAAAAAAGAGGAAGTACATTCTCAGGGGTAGAGCTAGAACAGTGGAAATTCT
The DNA here is from genome assembly GCF_051225735.1 of Oryctolagus cuniculus. Classification (NCBI taxonomy): domain Eukaryota; kingdom Metazoa; phylum Chordata; class Mammalia; order Lagomorpha; family Leporidae; genus Oryctolagus; species Oryctolagus cuniculus. The sequence goes on from NC_142875.1 coordinate 89,513,414, forward strand.
ACGAAAGGAAGAACACTGTGGATTGGCGTGGAAGATTCAGATGTATAACACAAGCATGGACACAACACACAACTCCAGCAGCTGAAAGCCAGAGAAAGCACCAGCTGTGGAGAGTGAAGTGACATCAGAGTGCAACAGCCCATTTCACTGGTGATATAGCTGGAGGGAGAACATGGCCTGAGTCCAGCCCAGAGCCCTAAGAGGTATAGGGTACTTGCTGACCCAGTGAACTTTTGGAGGTATGTTTCTCTCTCCCCATTCCCTCTACAACAGTGTCCAGCAACTGGCTGAGAGGGTGGGTGCCATTTTTGGCATAAGCAGCAGCAGTGAAAGCTCTTGGTACACACCCAGCAACTGGATGGGACAAGACACCATGTGGCAGTGGCAGCAGCAGCTTGGGTGCACACACCCAGCAACCAGCAGAGAGAAGGCAACGTTGAAAAATGAGTGGTTGCTGTGGTCAGTAACCCTTGTGCACATGTGTGATCCAGAGATTCTATCAGAGGGGAAAAATCTGCAATCCCTTTTGATTTTGAGTCTGGCTGGGGGGATTGACAGGGGACTGAGCACCCATGTAGGACTGTGAGATGCCCCAACCTCTCAACATATCACAGGCTCCAGGGCTCAAACTGCCTAGGTGGAACACCCATAATCTGCTAGTTCTGGAAACATCTCTGCCTCTCTGTGGACAGGACAGACTAGTGGGGCAGAGTGGATCTTCTGCACCCCATGACTGTGGGAACTCAGTGACTGCACGAGAGGGTGCAGGGTGTAGCTGGGTCCCTGGACAATCAATGTGAGCAGCTCCACACACTCAGAGCTCCCTAATTCCCTGGAGTGGGTTATTGCAATGGGATCTATGCTCACACTGAGGGCCCCATAGATCCTTTGTGCAGTTCACACAGCAGCACAGATGAATATTGCATCCACTGTGGGCTAACACCCAGGCACTGATCACTTTGGAAGAGAGGAGGTATGGGTGAAATTATGCCAATAGAAATGATCATAATCCTCCCTTCTGCTAAAAGAGGAGATCTAACATGCTGAACTTTGGTGTCACCTGGCTACTCGCTCCACCTGAGCACTGACCAGTGCTCTGTGGCCACACCCAGCACACACTTCTGGATATTCACTGCAAGAACAGACACTCCACTAAGCCACAGAGGAATAGTTTATAGATAAAATCCATCAGAGGAAAAAATCAACAAGTATTCCATAAATGCCTAGAAAGAAATGCAGAAATTCAAGAAACAAGAAGTAAGAAGATTACATAACTCCTGCAAAGGGACATAACACTGTAATATTAGAATGTGAAGATGAAGAGATTGACTAAATTCCTAAAATGAAATTCAAAGATTAATCACTGGATTACTCAGAAACAATGGAAATCAAATTCATGAATTAAAGAAATCTGTACATGATATGAGCGAAAAATTTTCCCATCAAGTTGAGATTTTGAAGGGCAATCAAAATGAAGTATTAGAAATGAAGAATTCAATATGTCAAATAAAAAACTGGTAGAAGAAGAAGGAGAAAAAGGAGGAGTAGGAAGAGGAGGGGGAGGAGGAAGAAGAAGAAGAAGAAATCAGAAAAATTGAAGAAAAAAGTTTTGTAGATCTATGGGATACTATCAAATGACTCAACATACATGTCGTAGGAGTTCCAGAAGGTATGTAAAGAGAGAATAGATTATAAGGTCAATTCAGTGAAATGATTACAGAAAACTCCCCTACTTTGGAGAAAGAGAGGAATGTCCAAGTACACAAGGCACTTAGAATGCCTAATAGACATGACCAAAGTAGACATGACCAGAAAAGAGCTTCACCACACCACATTTTTTTCTGACAGGCAGAGTTAGACAGTGAGAGAGAGAGAGACAGAGAGAAAGGTCTTCCTTCTGTTGGTTCACCCCCCAAATAGCTGTTATGGCCAGCGCGCTGCACTGATCCAAAGCCAAGAGCCAGGTGCTTCCTCCTGGTCTCCCATGCGGGTGCAGGGCCCAAGCACTCCTGGGAACAGCAGAGAGCTGGACTGGAAGAGGAGCAACCGGGACAGAATCCGGCACCCCACCAGGACTAGAACCCGGGGTGCTGGCGCTGCAGGCAGAGGATTAGCCTGGTGAGCCACAGTGCCGGCCTCCGCAACACATTTTACTCAAACTTTCAACAGTAAAACATAAAGAAAAGGTTCTAAAATGTGCATTAGAGAAATGCCAGATTACTTTCAGAGCTCCAATTAGATTCATAGCTGATTCTCATCAAAACCTCTACTGGCTAGGAAAGAACAGTGAGATATAGTCCAAATCTTAAGAGAAAAAAACTGTCAACACAGATTACTGTAACCTACAAAGCTCTCATTTATGGATAAAGCGAAATAAAGACTTTCCATAACAAGCAGAAACAGAAAGAATTAGTCACCACCTATCTAGCCTTACAAAATATGCTTAAGGATGTGTTACACACAGAAACATAGTCATCATTCTGAAAGAATGTAAAGGCAGAAAATCTCCCTGTAAAAGTAAAAAGGAAATCCAAAGCAAACAATAGGAATATTTATGGGAAAATGGCAGGGAAAAGTTGTTACTTATCAATAGTCACCTTGAATGTAAAGGGTTTAAACTCTCCAATTAAAAGATATGGGCTGGCTGAATGGATTAAAAAATAAGAGCCATCTATTTGCTGCCTACAAGTAACACATCTCACTAACAAAGATACAGGCAGATAGAGAGAGGATGGAAAAAGCTATTCAATGCTAATGGAAAGCAGAAATGAGCAGGTGTAGCCATTCTAGTATCAGACAAAATAAACCTTAACACAAAAACTGTTAAAAGAGATCATGAAGAGCACTGTGTAATAATTAAGGGATCAATTCAACAGGAAGATGTGACTATAATAAATGTATATGTACCCAATGCCAGGGCTCCTGGTATTTAAAACAATTGTTAATAGATCTAAAGGGAGACATAGACCCCAATACAATAGCAAAGGGCTACTTGAACACCCCACTTTCATCAATGGACAGATAACTAGACAGAAAATCAACAAAGAAACAACAGAGAGCTAATCTACACTATGGATCAAATGTACCTAACTGATATCTACAGAACCTTTCATCCCACAGTTGTAGAATACATATTCTTTTCACCAATGCATGGAACTTTCTCTAGGATATACCACATTCTAGGCCATAAATCAAGTCTCACCAAATTCAAAAAAATCGAAATCATACCATGCATCTTCTCTAACCACAAAGAATGAAGCTGGAAATCAACAATTCAAGAATCTCTAGATCATTTGCAAACACATGTAGACTGAACAACATGCTCCTGAATGAACAGTGGGTCATAGAAAAATCACAAACAGTGTGGAAATTAATGAAGATGAGAATACAACGTATCAAAACTTATGGGATATAACAAATGCAATGTTAAAAGGGAAGTTTATAGCAATTGGTGCCTACATGAAGAAACTGGAATGGCACCAAATAAATGAGCTATCAATGTATCTCAAGGACCTAGAAAATTAACAAGCCAAGCCCAAAGTTAGTAGGAGGAAAAAAATAATTAAAATTAGAGAAGAAGTAACAAAATTGAAATAAAAAACAATACAAGAGATCAGTGAAACGAGGAGCTGGTTTTTTTTTTTTTTTGAAAAAATAAATAAAATTGATACACCATTGGCCCAACTAACAGAGAGAGAGAGAGAGGAGAGAGAGAGAGAGAAGATATAACTTAATGGAGTCAGAGATGAAAGAGGAAATGTAGCAACAGATACCAAAGAAATAAAAAGAATCATCAAGAATTACCACAAAGAGCTATCTGCCAAAAAATCAGAAAATCAAGAAGAAATAGACTCTTATATGCATACAATCTACCAAAATTGAGTCATGAAGACATAGAAAATGAAAACAGACCCTTAACCAAGATGGAAATTGAATCAGTAATAAAGACCCTCCCAATAAAGAAAATATCAGGACCAGATGGCTTCACTTGTTGAGTACTACCAGAACTAATTCCAATTCTTCTCAAGCTATTCAAAATGATTGGAAGGGAAGACGTCTTCCCAAACTCTTTCTATGAAGCCACCATCACTCTAATTCCTAAACCAGAAAAGTACACAACAGAGAAAGAGAACTACAGACCAATGTCCCTAATGAACATAGATGCAAAAATCCTCAACAAAACACTAGCTAAAATCCAACAACACATCAGAAAGATCATTCACCCATATCAAATGGGATTTATTCATGATATACAAGAATGGTTGAACATTCGCAAATAAATCAATGTGATACATCACATTAACAAACTGAAGAACAAAAACCATATGATTATATCAATAAATGCAGAGAAAGCATTTGATAAAAACACAACACTCTTTCTTGATTAAAATCTTAAGCAAATTGAGTACAGAATGAACATTCCTCAACAGAATCAAGGTGATTTATGAGAAACCCACAGCCAACATTTTATTGAATGGAGAAAAATTGGAAGCATTCCCACAAAAATCCACAACCAAACAAGGAGGCTCACTCTCGTCATTGCTATTCAATATAGTCCAGGAAGTTTTAGCCAGAGTTTCATTAGGCAAGAAAAAAAATCAAAAGGATAAAAATTGAAAAAGAGGAAGTCAAACTATCCCTATTTGCCAATGATATGATTCTATATATAGGGGAACTAAAAGACTCCACCAAGAGACTATTGGAACTCATATGAATTTGGAAGAGTGGCAGAATATAAAATTCACACACAAAAGTCAACAGCCTTTTATACACAAACAATCCGATGGCTGATAAAGAACTTCTAAGATCAATCCCATTCACAGTAGCTACAAAAAGAATTAAATATCTTGGAATAAATTTAACCGAGGAAATCAAAGATCTTTACATAAAAATTATAAAACATTAAAGAAAGAAATAGAAGACACAAAAAATGGAAAAATCTTCCATGTTCATGGATTGGAAGAATGAATATCATCAGAATGTCCACACTACTAAAAGCAATTTACATATTCAATGCAATCCCAATCAAAATATCAATGACACTCTTCTTAGATCTAGAAAAAATGATGCTAAAATACATATGGAAAGACAAAAGATCCTGAATAGCTAAAGCAATCTTATACAACAGAAACAAAGCCAAAAGCATTGTAATACCAGGGAAGTTATAATCAAAACAACCTGGTAGTGGCAAAAAATAGATGTGTAGACCAAGGGAACAGAATAGAAACTCCAGAAATCAATCCACACATCCACAACCAACATATCTTTGACAAAGGAGCTAAAATCAATCCCTGGAGCAAGGACAGTCTTTTCAAGAAATGGTGCTGGGAAAACTGGATCTCTGCATGCAGAAGTATGAAATCAGACCCCCTACCTTATACCTTACACAATAATCCACTCAAAATGGATCAAGGACCTAAATCTATGACCTGATACCATCAAATTACTAGAGAACATTGGGAGAACTCTGCAGGACATTCACATAAGCAAAGACTTCTTGGAAAAGACTCCAGAAGCAGAAGCACAGGTAATCAAGGCCAAAATTGACAACTGGGATTACATCAAGACGAGAAGCTTCTGCACTGGGGAAAAAAAAAAAAAAAAAAAAAAAAAAAAACACAGAAAAGTGAAGAGGGCACTGACTGAATGGGAGAAACTATTTGCAAACTATGAAACTGATAAAGGATTAATATCCAGAATCTATAAAAAGCTCAGGAAACTCAACAACAACAAAACAAACAATCCAGTTAAGAAATGGGCAAAGGACTTGAACAAACATTTTTTAAAAAAGGAAAGTCAAATGGCCAATAGACATGTGAAAAAATGCTCAGGATCACTAGCCATCAAGGAAATGCAAATTAAAACCACAATGAAGTTTCTCTTCACCCCAGTTAGAATGGGTCTCATCATACAGAAATCAACAAACAGTAAATGCTGGTGAGGATAAGAGATAAAAGATACCCTAATCCACTGCTGGTGGGAATGCAAGCTAGTATAGCCATTTTGGAAGACAGTATGGAGACACCTAAGAAATCTGAATATAGATCTATCATATGACTCAGCAATCCCACTTCTGGGAATTCACTCAAATGACATCATCATATAAAAGAGTTATCTGTACCACCCATGTTTATTGCAGCTTAATTCACAATAGCTAAGATATGGAATCAACTCAGATGTTCATCAATTGATGACTGGATAAAGAAATTATGGTATAAATACACTATGGAATACTATTTAGCAGTAAAATATAAACGAAAGCTTGTCTTTGGCCGTAAAATGAATGGAACTGGAAACTGTTATACTCCGTGAAATAAGCCAGTCCCAAATAGACATATATCATACATTTTCCCTGATCTGGGGTAAGTAATAGAGTGCCTAAAATGTAATATATTGGAGTAAAACTGGCATTTTGAGTTTCAATGATCATTTATAGCCCTTGTCTCTACTGCTGAGGCTCAGTGTTTTTTTTTTTCTTACTATTTGTTGAACTCTTTAGTTGTGTGGGGTTAATCTTATGAATATAAAGTAAACCGAAAATTGATCTTTGTAAAATTTAAGAGTGGAAATAGGAGAGTGAGGAGGAAGAAGGGTGGGAACATGGGCAAGAAGGAGAGTAGGATAGAAAGTATCACTATGTTCCTAAATCTGTATATATGAAATACATGAAATTTGTATGCTTTATTTTTTTAAAAGATTTATTTATTTTACTTGAAAGTGAGAGTTACACGGAGAGAAGAGAGCCAAAGAGAGGGAGATATTCCATCCACTGGTTCACTCCTCAATTGGCCACAATGGCCGGAGCTGCGCCGATCTGAAGCCAGGAGCCAGGAGCTTCTTCCAGGTCTCCCATGTGGGTGCAGGGGCCAAAGAGTTTGGGCCATCTTCTACTGCTTTCCCAGGCCATAGTAGAGAGCTGGATAAGGAAATGGAGCAGCCGGGACTTGAACCGGCGGCCACATGGGATGCTGGCACTTGCAGGCGGCAGCTTTACCTGCTACGCCACAGTACTGGCCCCTGAAATTGGTTCTTTAAATAAAATTAAGAAAAAAAAAAAAAGAAAATACACAGCTGTGTCAAGACTACTGTAATTCAATTATGAAAGAATTCCACCACCTTCCAAATTTCCCAACTAGTGCCTCCAGATCCAGAGTTTCATCTTTGCAAGAAAGGTACATTAGCAAGGAGCTAGATCAGAAGTGGAACAGATAGGACCCAAACCAGAGCTTTGATATGGGATGCCTGCACTGCAAGTCTTGACTTGACCCCCCAGTGCCACAATGTCAGCCCCTAAATAAATAAATCCTAAAAAAAAACAAAACAAACAAGAAGAAGGAGGGGGGGAGAAAGGAAAAAGAAGGGAGAGTTGAGTAGTGTCGAAGTTGGAAGGTTTACTAGATAACTAGTAAATTAAGCTCCTTGGATCTGGTGTTGTGTAGAAGTGGGTTAAGCCACTGCCTGTGATACTGGCATCCCACATGAGCACCAGTTTGAGTCCCAGCTGTTCCATTTCCTGGAAAATTACCTGGGAAAGCAGCAGAAGATGGCAAAATAACTTGGGCCCCTGCATCCACGTGGAAGACATGGATGGAGTTCCAGGCTTCTGGCTTTAGCCTCGCCCAGCTCTGGCCATTGAGGCTATCTGGGGAGTAAATCAGCAGATGGAAGATCTCTGGCCCTTGCTCTCTCTCTGTAACTCTGACTGTCAAATAAATCTTTTTAAAAGAAGAAAACAAGCAGAAGGAGAAGGAAAGGAGAAGAAATTAAGCTCCCCTAACAAGATTTTGCGGTGAAAGCCTGAGGACAGTTTTAGGAGCATGAATTGGCCTGGGAGGCCCCTACAGGAGACTAGAAATAAACTTACAGTCCTAGAAACATATGTATGACACTAGACATGAGTGCCAGAAATGACTTTCAGCTTCTGTGGGCCAGTTTCTGTTGGCCAAATGAGGAACTCTACACTGAATGCAGCACAAGGTTGTACCTGGCCTCAAACTCCAGACTGGCACTGTGGGGACAATGTTGTGCTGGGACTACAGATGGAATCCTCTGTACTGTCATCTTAGACACCCAAATGAGTACTGTCCCCTTCACGCCAATCAGCATAGGAGCAAATATATTTATTGGAATGAGCCTACTTTTGTTCAAAATGTACAGATTTTTCTTTTTGACACCTCCTTTAGAGCCTATTTAAATTGTGTATGAAAACCAAAAGTTTTGGGATTAGCATTGTGGCACAGTGGGTTAAGCTGCCACTCTCTTTCTTTAAGATTTACTGAATTGAAGAGCTGGCACTGTGGTGTAGCAAGTTAAAGCCCTGGCCTGAAGCACCAGCATCCCATATGGGTGCTTGTTTTAGTCCTGGCTGCTCCTCTTCCAATCCAGCTCTCTGCTATGGCCTGGGATCGCAATGGAAGATGGCCCAAGTCCTTGGGCTCCTGTACCCACATGGGAGACCTGGAGGGAGCTCCTGGCTCCTGGCTTCGGATCGGCACAGCTCCGGCCGTTACGGCCATCTGGGGAGTGAACCAGCAGATGGAAGACCTCTCTCTCTGTCTCTACTTCTCTCTGTAACTCTGTCTTTCAAATAAATAAAATAAATCTTTAAAAAAAAGATTTACTTATTTGAAAGATTGCAGAGAGAGAGATGCAGAGGGAGAGACAGAGACAGAGAGATCTTCATTCGCGGGTTCACTTCCCAGATAGTTGCAACAGCCAGGGCTGGGCCAGGCTGAAGACTGGAACCAGGAGCTTCATCTGAGTCTCCTAGTGGGTGACAGAAGCCTAAACACTTGGGCCATCTTCTGCTGCCTTTCCCAGGCCATTAGCAGGGAGCTGGTGCAGCCGGGACTCCACCCAGTAATATTATTAGATGGAGGGGAGGGTTGTCCTAAGCAGCAGCTCAATCTGCCCTGACACAGCACCCACCCCTCCTTTATCTAATTTTCAACGTTAAGTTTTCATTCATTGTAAAATTAGTGTCACAATCATTTTTAAAATTTTTATTCATTGTAAAATTAGTGTCATAGTCATTTTTTAAATGTTTAAAGAAGATTTATTTATTTGAAAGAGTTACAGAGAGATAGGTCTTCCATCTGCTGGTTCACTCCCCAAATGGCTGCAATGGCTGGAGCTGAGGTTACTGGAGCCAGGAGCTGCTTCCAGGTCTCCCACCTGTGTGCAGGGGCCCAAGGACGTGGGCTTTCCTCCGCTGCTTTCCCAGGTGCATTAGCAGAGAGGTGGATTGGAAGTGGAGCAGCCAGGATTCAGATCGCTGTCCACATGTAATGCCAGCTTTGCAGACCAGGGCGTTAACCAGCTATGCCACAGCACCAACCCTGCCATAGTCATTTAAGAAAAACTGGCAAGTACAAAAAATGTACAAAGAAGAAAATCACTGATTTTATTATTTTAATACAACTATATGTTTTTTTTCCAGCCTCCCCTACTTTTATCATTAGTTTTTATTTAGTTTCTGTTCCTATGTTCATTTATAGCAAGTTTCTCGGCCCTATTTGCTTCCTCCTCCTTTCCAGAAACTTGCTTTCCTGTTTCTGTTTCTTTTTTGTTGGGGTCACGTGCGTTCCTCCTTTGGGGTGCGCTGCAGGTGCCAACTGTGGACTCCTCCGGACAGAGGACTGGTGAGTAGGGGCTCAGATGACCCTTGGTCCTCATGCCTTTACCAGACGTTTCCATCCTTCGAAGTTTCCAGAATTGCTCTCCTAGGGGTTACTCTGAAGGCAGAGCACCACGAGAAGGCGTCGCTGGAGGGAGGGGCCACCTTCCCTGACTCTGTTGGGACAGCTGCCGTCTGGCGTTGCGACTCAGCCCCGTCATCCAACTTCTTCCCAACCGGAGCGCCAGGCCGGAATCGGATCCCCCTTTCCCCGCGAGCCCTCGCCGGGGCCCGGGAGTCCCGCGCTGCGGGAACCCGCGCGGGGAGGCAGGGGGCGGGCCCGGGCGGGGCGGGGCGTGCGTGCGGTGTAGAAAGGAAGCTGCCGGCTGCGAGCTGCGTCCTCGAGCCCAGGGGACTTCGCGCACGGCCCGCGGCGGCGGCTGGCTGGTGAGTAGCCTCTCCTGCTGGCGGGCGCCCCGGCTTGCGCTCCCTCCCCCGCGCCTTCGGGGTCCGCGGTGAGCTCCAGTTCAGGGTCCGCCACTCGTCAGCTCCCCCTGGGCCGAACCCAGCCCCCCTGCGCCCTGTGGTAGCCCGGGGAGGGGAGAGCAGACTGGGCCGTAGGGTGCCGCCCCCGACGTCCACACTTCAGCAACCACTCCCGCCTGGGTCTGCTTCGGAGTGGCTGCGACGCCGCCGGAGGGGCACCTTCCTGGAGCTGGCCTGGCGCAGGAGCAGCCCTGTCTTGCGGAAGCGGCGCACCCCTTGGAGGGCAGGAGGAGGCTTTGTCTCCTCCACATGACACGTGGCCCCGAGCGCGCGGGCAGCGAGTGAGTGAGGGGCCCTGGGCCAACTCCAGAGATGCAAAAACCGATGGGAAGGGGCCGTTTAGATCCTCCCGGACCCACGGCAGGGCCCAAACCCCAGACCAGATTTAAACCTTAAACTCTGATCCAAAGCACTTTCTCTGCACCTGCAGGGCCCGTGTGGCCAGAGGGGACAAGGCATTCCCTCCAGTGACTTGGAGGTGGTTTGAAATGATGTGCTGATAGCTACTGTAGGAAACAGTGTTTTGAATGGGTTGAGTGATGCGTTGAGTGACCGAATGACCTCAGGCGTTCTTGGGAGAACTCAGAGACCCTCATCACTGAGTGGCTGAGCTGACACAGTTTCGTTTCTGCAACTCACAAATATGAATGTGCACCTGGAGCTGGGGTCGTGATGGCACCATAGTGCTGGCAGTGAGGGAGTGGCTTGAGCAACACAGAGAGGCCTTTGGAGGTGGGTTTGGGCCTGGGCCTCCTGGGATGGCAGATGGTCTGTGACAGACCCGGGGAGGTGGGGAGGCACAGGGCAGGGACCAGCAGGGAGCTTCTCACACGACTCTGCGACCCTGTGACTGCACTAGGAGAGCTGGGGGAAGCCCCAAAAGATGTTTTTCCACATTCCATCTCCACCCAGGCAGCGCACTTGACTCACCCTGAAATGGAGACACAGGCATATCTCCTGGGCTGTCCTTTGTTGAAGCAGACTCTGCACCAGGGCCCCAGAGTCCCCTGGGAGTCAGCGATGACTCTCTGCAAGAGAATCTGGTCTCAGAACCAGGAGGAAGGTGGCTTTGAAAGTTTCTGCGGGTGGAGCTCTAGGGTGGGCATTTGATGTCAGAGCCTTCAGATAAGTAGAATTCCAGTTTTCTTCTGTCTCTAATGTGAAGTGGACAGGTGGAGACTGAGCAGGACGCTGTGAGTGTCAGTGTTCAAAGCCCAGCGCCATCCTCACAGGACAGGGAGAGTCCTGGTGCTGGTACCCAGGCACAGACTCTATGCTGTTGGCTCACGAAAAGACTTGCTCTGGAGCTGTGGCCACTGGGAGTGTTTCCGTGCCTGTTCCTGTGGTCAGGATGCACTAGGTAGGGGCTGAAAGGGCAGCTTGGGCAGCAGTGTCCCTGCCCACCCCACTGGGCTTCCAAACACAGGACCTGATTTCAGCTCCTCAACTGCCACACCTGCTAGTTACCAAAGGGGCCACTTGTGCCCTTGTGCTAAGCCATTGATGCAGGTTTGAAGCAGGCAGCTGATTGAGTCTGAAGAGAGGAGGAAGGGCTTGGTCAGTTGTAACACACGGAGCTTGCTATGTGCCACAGACACAGGTAAAAAGGCTCTGTGTGCTCATCAGCTCAGACATCACAGTAATTAGAGACCGGGTTATTGTCCTCATTCTTCAGGTGGGGAAACAAGCAAGGAGAGTTACTTGCCCAGGGTCACAGCCAAGGGTGTCAGGCTCCACACTCCACCTTGCACTGTCCTGCGTGGAGGCCCAGACCTCCCACTCCTCCAGTCCATCGCCTAGACCTGCTGGGTGAGAAACAGAGTGCATGCCTTTCTGTGCACCTGCCTTCCCAGCTGGGTTGCAAGGAAGCCAGAGTTGGGCGGGGACAGTGTGCAGGTTTAGTAGGGCAGTGTCAAGGGCACCCTAGCAGCCTCCTACAGCCCCTCCCCCTCTCACAGTCTTTATTTCCTTCCTCCTCCTCTCTGCCTTAGTCCAAATAGGGAAGTTTCAACTAAAAGACAAACAAGATTGTCGAAATTAACCATAAAGCAGCCATTTCTGGAGGTGCTGATGGTTTGCAAATTAAATTCTTGGTTGGCGTTTCAAGTGTTATGTCCAGGAGACATAGAAGCCACCAGCTAAGAAAACAAGGAAGTGGGTTGTTTGAATTACACTGCCCTCGTGAAGCAAGTGGGCCTTACTGAGTCTTCTCAGCTTAGGGGTTTTGGGAGAGAGAAGGAAGGGGTTTGAAAGGGAAGAGACCACCATTCAAATCCTGGAGCAGACTTGAGTGGGGTTGAACTCACCAGAATGACAGATGTTCTGTCCTGGTGGCCATGGGCAAGAGGGGGCTGCACAGAAGTGAGTCTGCGGCCATGTGGGGAGAGGCCTGTCACCTGGGTCTTCCTGCCAGGGCTTCTGCTGTTGTGGATGAGATTCCCCCAGCCATGCTGATGGCTGTGCTGCTGACAGTTGGGCAAGGCAGAGCCTGCCTTGAGCACTGGCTCCTTCATGAGTTAACAAACCTCTGAGTCCTGTGGCCTGGGTCAAGGGTAGGCTGGTCTTTGCAGGTCCAAGTGCAGTATGTGTGTCTGTGTGTCTGTGTGTAGGATCCAACTTGCTGAATCTCCCTGTGCTTGTTGTACAGGTGCTCCCTGACTTACACTGGGATTACATCTTGATAAACTCACAGTAAGTTGAAAATATTCTAAGTTGAAAATGCATGTTAGGGCAGGCATTTGGCCGGGTTGACCACGTCCCCTGTTGCAGTACATGGGTGTTCAATACCCAGCTCTACCTTTCTGCTAATGCAGGTCCTGGGAGGCAGCAGTGATGGCTCAAGTGATTGGGTTCCTACCACCCATGTGGAGACTTGGATTGAGTTCCTGATTCACAACTGAGGCCCAACCAGTGCAGGCATTTGGGGAGTGAACCAGTGAATGGGAACTCCATCTCTGCCTCTTAAATAAAATTTTTAAAAAATTAAACAAATTCATTTAGTGCACCTAACATACCACACCTTGTAGTTTGGCCTGGCCTGTGGTTGGGCACAGGCATTTCACACAAAGCCTGTTCTGTGTAATTTATTGACTGCCATCCCAGAGTCAGAAACAGAATGGCTGTATGGCTACACTTTCCATTGTAAAGTGAAGACATTGTGAGTCAAACCATCTTGAGTTGGGGCACTAGTTCATATTAATTCTTGCAGTAATTCTGCAAGCTGTGTAGATAGGAAGCGTAGGTGCTGTGGGGGCTGTTTCTCATGAGTGATTTGTGCCTGGACCTATGTTCAGCTGGCCACAACTCTGGGCCTGGACTGGGACATGCCTTAGGTGCTCCTGCTTGGGTCCCCCACACTGTCCTAAGCCACAGAGAGGGGAAGGGTCTTTTTAATGGCCGGTACATGCTGGGCACCTTCCCTGTTTTCTCATGTGGTCCTCACAAGGCAGGGAGTAGCCCTTTTTACAGATGGGGAAAGTGAAGTCACGCTGTGGATTCGAAGGCAGATATGACCTTTCCAACTTTAGGGGCTCCTCTGGGGACCAGGAGTACATAGGCCTTTTTTATGTATGTATTTATTTTTTTAAGAAAATATTTATTTGAAAGACAGAATGACAGCAGAGAGAGAGAGAGAGAGAGAGAGAGAGAGAGAGAGAGAGAGGAAAGATCCTCTGATTCACTCCTAAATGACTGCAACAGCTGGGACTAATCCAGGTCAAAGTCAGGAGACTGGAACTCCATCCAGGTCTTCCACCTGGGTGGCAGGGGCCCAAATACTTGGGAGAACTTCCACTGCTTTCTCAGGTGTGCTAGCTGGATCAGAAGCAGAACAGCCAGGAATTGAACCAGCACTGTTATGGGATGCTGGCATCACAATCCACGGCTTTACCCACTGTGCTGCAACACCGGCCCTCACGGGCCTCTTACTAGGCAGGTGAAGTTAAGGACTGGAGCTTCTCTGGGGTTCATATCCATTCTGCAGAGCCAACTGAGGTCAGAGCAGGGGACCTGGCGGTGGGTGCCAGGCATGGGGTAGTAGATGGGAGTGGAAAGGGGCTGTGGCATGAAGACACCTGGCAGATGGCAGACGTGTGTACCTCTGGGGTCAGTGCAGGCCCATGATCTGTTGCCGAGGAACTCAGTTTCTATGATCATGAGATGCCTCTGGAATGTACATGACACAGTCTGGAGGCAGCCTGCTGCATGCATGAGTCCCACCCACCATCTGCCACGCTCAGCTTAGCTCAGTGTGTTATTAATACAGAAGGCACCATCTGTGAAGTCAGACCTGGCATCCGAGGGGGCTGGGAGAGGCCTCTGTACTAGGCAAGCATCTCCCAGAGACAGGAAGGAGGAGGCCTCTCTGGCATCTGGTTGGAGGAACTCTGAGCTTGGCGTGCTGGAGGTCACTGCTTCGGGGACTGACTCCCTTCCTTGCCTGGGCCCAGCACTGCACAGCTACTCTGGAATCCAGGTAGGCCCTGCTGAGGCTGAGGCCATAAAAGAAGCTTGATCACAGCCTCCCACAGAACTTCCCAGGAGGGCTTCCTCACGTGGCCCTGGGAAGGGAGGTGGTGTGGCTCTGGGCAGCTAGCTGATGCAGGCTGGCTGATTCCAGGGGCGGTGACAACACAGCTGTGGCAAGGGTGCTTCCTGCAGCCCATCACACCCTCCCCACCTGCTGGGCATCTCCATTCCTCTTATAGCCCAAACCTGACTTCACCTGTGGCCCAGGCAAGGGGAGGCTGGCTCCTGGCTGGGAGACCACCTGACACCTGGGATCCACTGCCTCCAAAAGCTGCTTTTCCTTCCCTGTGTTTCTCCTTACACCCTGGAATGCATCTGACCTCCAAACCCTTCCTTGCCTGGCTGACCAGGGACTGGTTCAGAGCCCCTGCTGGAGGAGCTCCATGGGTGGTGTTTCACCTGTGAGGGACCACAGTGGCAGCGTCTTCACAGAGGCCTGCCTTCTCCCCGGCTGTGGGTTGCGATCCCTCTGCAGATGAGGAAAGAGTTTTCTGCCAGGCCATGGAGAGCTGCTGTTACCCACCACAGGCTCCTCTGGTCATGTTGCTGGCCCTCTTACCCTCTCTTGAGATTACCACATCCTATATCAGCGTGCCTGGGTTTCTGTCCCAGCTCCACTCTGATCCCAGCTTTCTCGCTCTCTCTCTCTTTTAAAGATTTATTTATTTATCTGAAAGTCAGAATTACACAGAGAGAAGGAGAGGCAGAGAGAGAGAGAAAGAGAGGTCTTCCATCCGCTGCTTCACTCCCTAATTGGCTATAATGGCTGGCTGGAGCTGCGCCTATATGAAGCCAGGAGCCAGGAGCTTCTTCCATGTCTCCTATGCAGGTGCAGGGGCCCAAGGACTTGGGCCATCTTCTACTGCTTTCCTAGGCCATAGCAGAGAGCTGGATCGGAAGTGGAGCAGCTGGTTCTATATAGGATGCTGACACTTCAGGCAGCGGCTTTACCCGCTATGCTACAGTGCCAGGCCCCCCAGCTTTCTCTTAATGCATACCCTGGGAGGCAGCAGGAGACGACTGGAGTGGTGGATCCCTGTTTCTCATGTGGGATTGAGTTCTGGGCTCCTGGCTTCAGCCTGGCCCAGACCTGGCTGTTGTGGGCATTTGGAGAGTGAACCAGTGGATGGAAGCACTCTTTCTGTCTCTGTGACTTTCAAATAAATGAATAAAATTTTTAAAAATTTAACTCATTTGGAATGTATTTCATATATCACAAAATTCATCCATTTAAGTATACAGTTGACAGGTGCTTAGTATATTCAGAGCAATGCAGTCATCACCACAGTCTAATTTTAGGACATTACAGCACCCCAGAAAGAAACTTTTTTCACATAATTGATAACTTTGCTTTCTTCCTGCCTTCCCACCTTCCCACCCTGGGAAACCCTAATCAAGCTTTTTCTCTATGACTTTGCGTACTGTTGTGGATATGTCATATAAATGCAATCATGCACTATATGTTCTTTTTTTTTTTCATTTTAAAAATTTATTTATTTGAAAGGCAGAGTATCAGAAAAAAAGAGATCTCCCATCCTCTGGGTCTTCCACGTGGCTGGTAGGGACCCACCATTTTCTGCTGCTTTTCCAGGCGCATTAGCAGGAAGCTAGATCTGAAGTGGAGCAGCAAGAACTGGACCTGATGCTCCAGTGGGATGCCAGTGCCACAGGTGGTGACTTGAGCTGCTGCTCAGCAATGCCAGCACCACTCTGTGTTCCTCTGTGACCAGCATAAGGTTTTCAAGGATCATCCATGTTGTAGCTCGGAGCAGTGTTTCATTCCTTCTTTTGGCTGAATAATATTTTATTGAAATGGATATACCACATTTAAAATTTTTCTTTTTCAGTATTTTATTTATTTGAAAGGCAGAGTTAGAAAGAAAGATAGATAAATAGATATATATAGAGAGAGATGTTCTATCCACTGGTTCACTCCCCAAATGACTGCAATGGCTGGAGCCAGGCTGCTTCAAAGCCAGGAGCCAGGAGTTTCTTCTGGTTCTCCCATGTAGGAGCAGGGACCCAAGGACTTGGGCCATCTTCCACTACCTTCCCAGGCACATTAGCAGGGAGCTGGATCAGAAGTGGAGCAGTGGGACTCAAATCGGTGCCCATATGGGATATGCCAGCACCACAGGTTACCCACTATACTACGGCACCAGCCCCAAGGACAATTTTTAAGTGAAACAATCTTTATACAAATATAAAATGATAAAACGAACATGTCTCAAAAGAATTCATTCAGCTAATGAAGGAACTAGCAAGGTGACATAACCAGTTTCTTAACAATGTGAATTCCTAAGGTGCCTTCCAATTCTAACATCTACTTTTATGAATGGAAAACCAGCAGCAGAGAGCTACAAGAAGACAGCCCACTCCCTACTCCCCTCACCACTGCCATCAGAGCAGGAGAGTCCAGTTCCCTGGGGGCAGAGCCAGAAATAAGGCCCAAGAGCCCTGGGCTTCCTCCTTCCCTCAGCCAGGGACCACAGGCTCTCTGCCCATGCTGATGTCTTTCTCTGGTTGGACTCCACCAGTTCACTCACTGGGAAGAGTCAAATTTGTCTTCCTGATAAATAAATAAATAAATAAATAAAATATTTTAAAAATTGTTCTTTAACAGTTAAAAAATTTTAAGATTTATTTTACTTATTTGAAAGGCACAATGACAGAGAGAGAAGGAAAGACAGAGAAAGAGATTTTCCTTTCTCTGGTTCACTCCCCACATGGCTGTTACAGCTGAGGATGGACCAGGCTGAAGCCAGGAACCAGGAACTCCATCTGGGTCTCAAATATGGGTGGGCAGGAACTCAGACACTTGGGCCAGCTCCTACTGCTTTCCCCAGGCACATTAACAGAGAGCTGGATCGGAAATGGAGCAGCCAGGACTCAAAGCAGAGCTCTGTATGGGATGCTGGTGTTGCAAATGGTGGGTTATTAATTTGCTGTACCACAAGGCTGGCCACCATGGTTGCTTTTTTTAAGATTTATTGATTTATTTATTTGTTTGAAAATCACGCAGAGAGAGAGAGTGAGAGAGAGAGAGTCTTCCAACTGCTGGGTCACTCCCCAGTTGGGAGTTGCAGCCAAAGCTGCATCGATCCGAAGCCAAGAGCCAGGAGCTTCTTCCAGGTCTCCCATGTGGGTGCAGAGACTCAAGGATGTGGGCCATCTTACACTGCTTTCCCAGGCCATAGCAGAGAGCTGGATCGGAAGTGGAACAGCCAGGACTCAAACCAGCGCTCATATGGGATGCAGTACTGCAGGCGGTGGTTTTACCTGCTACACCACAGCGCCGGCCTCCGTGGTTGCTTTTATTTGCAAGTCTCTTGAATGTCTGGCTGAATGGAATATGTATGGATTCTCAGTTCATTGCAGTTCTTCATCATCCAGCCTCTGGAAAACTCCACAGTGTGCTTTCTTGGGTGAGAATTGTTACCAGTCATGGAGGGGAAGGCGGTTGCAGGAGTCAGTTTCATGGGTTCTTTTCCTCAGCTTAGCATAGAAATAAAAATCCAGGAAACAGTTTGCAAAGAGGCAGAAACTTTTATTTCACAGAAAAGCATATGGTCTGAGAGGAGACCAGATGAGAAGTGCTCAGGGTTTTTAAAGCATTATTGTTTTTTCTGTTGGGTCATTCTATGGGGGTGCCCTTTGGACGGGGGTTTTACATATGGTATGTTGATTGGCTTGGGGCTCATGGAGATAGTGGGGGTCTCCTGGAGACAGCCTGTCTCCTTAGGGGCTGAGCCCCTACTCTGCCAGCTCTGGTGAAAGATTGCACCCACCCTGAAGGTGGGATTTAAAACCGCAAGGTCACGCATGCTGCAGGAGAAGCTATGAGTGGGGGAGATGCCGGCTGCCTGGAGACAGGTTTTCCAGCCACAGCTGGCGGCCTGCCTGTGCAGGACATTCTACCTATGTCTGATGGGCCCACAGACCCCAGCCCCACTGGGTGACCTCAGGAATGAGAGGAATAATGAAGATAATAATAATAATGGATAATTGTTATTGTGTTTGTTGTGAAGTATATTTGACCTCATGGATTCTGTAGGAGGGTCTCAGGCACCCTAGGGTTTATTGAAACATACTGTATCCTAAAGTAATTTACTGGTGTGTTCTAGAGTGTGGGGTTGGGGAGGGTATAGTGAAAGACAAAACTTGGAAACTGAGTTTTATTGCATGGATTTTAATATATGAGTCCAAAAGGAAGCAATGAAACATGCCACAGTGTTAGGCAGATTTGCTCGCTTTAATGTGCTGTGTTCTTTGTCGCTCACAGATGCTTTTGAATTCAAAGAGAAAGATTATTTCTCTATGCATAGCTGATATTGTGAGTGGCAGAATTTTTGGTGCTTTATGTTGACTTCATTATGGTCTTGATTTTTTTTAATAGGGTGGAGGACAAAGAACAAAAGTTCACCATTTATGAGAGCCAAGAATTGCCAGTTTCATTAATAGGTAACCAGATCTTGGCTCGCAGGATTCACTTTGCCTTTGACAGCGGTTTTGATGTTGCCTTCCAAAGATTGGACCCTACATTTAGAAGGGAAAAATTTTCAAAACACTTTATATTTTTTTTTAACTTTTATTTTAAGAATATAAATTTCCAAAGTACGACTTATGGATTACAATGGCTTCCCCCCATACTGTCCTTCCCACCCGCAACCCTCCCCTTTCCCACTCCCTCTCCCCTTCCATTCACATCAAGATTCATTTTCGATTATCTTAATATACAGAAGATTAGCTTAGTATACATTAAGTAAAGATTTCAACAGTTTGCTCCCACACAGAAACATAAAGTGAAAAATAATAGATGATTTTTTAAATGATGATGAAATCAGATCAGACTTATTGTCATGTTTAATCCCAGTGAGAGTCAAGTTGGGAATTGATAATTTCTTTCTTTTTTTTTTTATAGAAGATCAGTTTAGTATGCATTAAGTAAAGATTTCAACAGTTTGCACCCCCATAGAAACACAAAGTGAAATATACTGTTTGAGTACTCGTTATAGCATTAAATCTCAATGTACAGCACACTAAGGACAGAGATCCTACATGAGGAGTAAGTGCACAGTGACTCCTGTTGTTGACTTTACCAACTGACACTCCTGTCTATGGCATCAGTAATCTCCCTATGCTCCAGTCATGAGTTTCCAAGGCTATGGAAGCCCTCTGAGTTCTCCGACTCTTATCTTGTTTAGACAAGGTCATAGTCAAAGTGGAGGTTCTCTCCTCCCTTCAGAGAAAGGTACCTCCTTCTTTGAAGACCTGTTCTTTCCACTAGGATCTCACTCACAGAGATCTTTTTGCCAGAGTGTCTTGGCTTTCCATGCCTGAAATACTCTCATGGGCTTTTCAGCCAGATCCAAATGGCTTTAGAGCTGATTCTGAGGCCAGAGTGCTATTTAGGACATCTGCCATTCTATGAGTCTGCTGAGTATCTCGCTTCCCATGTTGGATCACTCTCCCCTTTATTTATTCTATCGGTTACAAGACACTTTATATTTGAAATTAGCATTGAGACTCTCAGAGGGTCCCTGGAGAGTCACATAGGTTTAGTCATCCACCTTATAAGAAGAAACATACCATAAACAAAATTAGATTTAAGTCTTCCTATCCTAAGAGCTATGAGTAGCCAAGAGTAGTTGTCCCATTAGTAGAGGGACTCCTGAAACCTCTGGTGGTGTTTGTGTAGATAAAATGCTATCAGTGTAAATATCCAGAAATTGTGGGCATAATAGGAGTGGCCTTGCTGCACATAATACACTTTTGTCTTCAGGGGAAATGCATACCACATGTTATGAAGTCGTTATGGATAGGACCCCAGAAGAGAATTTGACTCTTCACTCTTCTGGTCGTGTTGGTCGGAAAAAGAAATCAGAGATAGTCAGTCTTGGTCCTCTATAGATAGTTTGGGGATTTTGTGCCTCTGTGTATGTGCGTCTTCAACAAAGGAAAGAATCAGAACCTTGTAGGAAAGGACTGTACTAGCTGAACCAGGCTGTTGTTCTAACATCTCTTTGGCAACTTCAGAGCCCACCAGTGCCCTGGGGCAGGATTTCCAGGGTTCTTTCTAAGTGGGAAGGGTTATAGTGTTATGAAAGCGGACTGCTGGTCCCAAATCCTGAGAACATGACTTGGACTGGACCAAAAGCACTGATGGGGGAATTGTTGATGTTTTAACTTCTGTTTTCTAAATGTATGAGGGACTTTTTACATAGGTTCAGCATAAAGAATCTGTCCTTTTTCAAAGAAATTTTTTATTGTGGATAAATTTGATAGAAGATTTGCCATTTTAACCAGGTTTTTAATTTTATTTTTATTTTGTTTGAGACAGAAAATGAGAGAGCTCCTATTTGCTGGTTCACTCTCCAAATGCCCCAAATGGCTGGACTAGACCAAAGCAGGAGCCAGGAACTTGATCTGGTTCCCCTCTGTGATCAGGTTCCCCTCAGGGACCCAACTACCTGAGCTGCCTCCCCTCCCCCTGTCTTCATTAGCAGGAAGCTGGAATCAGGAACAGGAGCAGAAAACAAAGCCTGGCACTCTTGTGGGAGGTGGGCTCCTTAACTGCTGAGCTACAGGTCTGCTCCTGATCATTTGTAACCATAGTTCAGTGGCATTAAGTACATTCACATCTCCAGAACTCTTTGAGCCTTCTAAACTGAAACTCTATGCATTAAACATTAACACCCCGTTCTCCACCCATCTCCACCCCCTTGGCAACCATTGAACACTTTTTCTGTGAATTTTATTACCTTAAGTACTATTAGAAATAGACTCACACAATATTTGTCCTTTTGTGACTGGATTATTTTGCTTAGCAGCGCTTTTCTAGGTTGTAGCATGTGCTGAATTTTCATTCTTTTTAAGGTTACATAACGTTCCATAGTATGTGTATACCACATTTTCTTGAATGTCCACTGATGGACATTCAGGCCGTTTCTACCTTTCAGCTATTGTGAGCAATGCTGCAAAGAACATTAGTGTACCAAAAGCTGTTCAAGACCCTGCTCTCAGTTCTTTTGCATGTATACTCAGAGGCAGAAATCAAGATCAAATGGAAATTCTATTTTTAATTTTTTAAAGGAACTAGCATTTGTGTCCTTTATTTTTAAAAAGATGTGTTTATTTTATTTGAAAGGCAGAGTTGGAGAGAGAGAGAAAGAGAGAGAGAGAGAGAATCTTCCATCTGCCCAAATGGCTACAACAGCCAGGGCTGGGCCAGGCCAATGCCAGCAGCCAGGAGCTTCTTCCAGGTCTCCCACATGGGAGCAGGGACCCAAGCACTTGGGCCATACTCCGCTGCCATCCTGGGCACATTAGGGAGCTGGATCGGAATTGGAACAGCCCCTATATGCGATGTAGACATCTTAGCAGCAGCTTTACCTGCTATGCCACAACACCGGCCCCCATTTGTGTCCTTAATCTAAAAATTAGGATGTAATTGGAAAGATTGGTCACATGAGCCATGTTTGTGACTGACGCCCATGTCATTAGCTATGACATGCTACGTTTAGAGGAACTGAAGTTGACCTCATGGAGCAAAGTCCACAGAATCTTCCTAGGAAAACTGGATCACAGTATGGTCAAGGTCACATCCTGGCAGGCCCAGACATGTACTATATTTGGGGGATGTGAGTAAGAGCCTGAATAGATGCACAGATACTGGAGGGTCACGGATAAAAACAGAACTCTGATCACACCTGCAGCAAACAGCCCAGGGAGGCAGCTGCTGGCTGGCAGACGGGTAGGGGAATGACTTCCATAATTATCAGCCCCAAATGGCTGGAGCTTGAATAACTGACAGATTCCCTGGTTTTTTGTCCCGTGACTAGTCAGAGAAAATGAAAGGCACCTGTAATTAGTGGGCTGTTCAGTTCTCCTCCACTGGTATGCAGCTCCACAGGCCGACAGCCTGCTTGCAGGGCCTGCCTGTGGCCTTGCCTTTATCTTCTTCGTGGAGCTTTTCCCCTCTGGTTGCTTTTGAATCTCTGGGTGAGTCCTGTGCTAGTGCAAGCTCTGAATGCACAGCCTTTGTGCTTGGCATTCGATGGGCCTGCATTTCTCTCCATAGGGGCCATGCTCCCTTATATACACTGCAGGTGAGACCTCATGAGTTTCCTGTTGTTGGCTTCCTGCCCTCTGGATAGCAAATCAGAGAAGCTTTCAGAGGTCCACTCTGAGATTCCTTATGACGATTTCCAGGTGGAAGTTGATTTTGTGACCTTGGTGGCTTTATATTTGTGCAGGAAATGTAAGGAGGCTTAGCTGGTAATGAACACTTTTGCCGCACCTGTAGGAACAGACAGTTCAGTCTAATGAGCTCAGCCCTGTTTTTGTATCAAAGAATATTCTGGAGATTATTCTCACAGGCAGGAAGAATGTCAGGAAATCAGAGAGGAAAGTGTGAAAGACCGAAATGAATCATCCTTTAAGGCATTCGGATCTGAAATGCCCATGAGAGCATTTCAGGCATGGAGAGTCAAGACACTGTGGCAAAAAGTGACCTACATGAAAGATCTCTGTGAATGAGATCCTGATGGAAAGAAGGGGCCATCAAAGAAGGAGGTACCTTTCTCTGAAGGGAGGAGAGAACTTCCTCTTTGATTAGGGCCCTGTCTAAATTATGTCGGAGTTTGTGAACTCGAGGCTTTCATAGCCTTGGCAGCTCATGACAAGAGCCTCGGTGATTACTGACGTCATAAATAAGAGTGTCAATTGTTAAATCAACAACAGGAGTCACTGTGTACTTACTCCCCATGTATGATCTCTGTCCTTAATGTGTTGTACTATGAGAATTAATGGTAAAACTAGTCTTCAAACAGAACTTTATACTTTGTGTGTCTGTGTGGGTGCAAACTGTGGAAATCTTTACTTAGTATAGAGTTGAACTTGTGTATATAAAGATAATGAAAAGTGAATCTTAATGAAGAATGGGATGGGAGAGGGAGTAGGAGGTGGGACAGTTGGGGGTGGGAGGGTGGTTATGGGGGGAAGAACTGCTATAATCCAAAAGCTGTACCTATGCAATTTATATTTACTAAATAAAAGCTTTCTATAAAAAAAGAAAGACTCTGAAATGGGCCAAAAGCATTTCCCCCATTGTCTTGAGCTGCCTCCTAACTATGTAAGTTGTAGAAAACAGGTATTAACACAAAAGATTTCGTCCATAGAAAGGCAAATGCATTTCTCCCAGTGAAATGCACTTGGTTTCTGGCTGGGGGATGTAAGCATTCTGTAAATTCATTTCCTGTTTCCTCCTTGCATATTTGTACGATTCTCAGTGGTCTTCACATCTTACTGTTTCCCCAGTAAATAATGAGTTAAACACAGTCTTTAACATGTTCACCAGAGGAAACCAAAGGGACCAGAAGGAAACCCATATTCTCCAGACCCATTTCTCTGATGGGGATACCAAGGCCCCAAAACATAGGGTGTTGGAAAGTCCTTTCCCTGCCCACTTCTTTTTCTGGTTAGTTCTTGGGTGTTCTTCAGGCCTGACCCGCATGGTGCTTTCTCTCCTCTGGGTTCGTAATCTAGGTCAGGTTCCTTGTTCTACTTTACGCTGTTGGCTTACCCCTTTCCTTACACCTGGCACTCAGTGGGCACTCTGAATATTTAGTGAGTGAATGATTGATAGGGTTGTTAGAGTAGCATATGCTTTTCTTTCATAGTGGTTACCATTTGTAATTATGTATTTTTATGAATACACTTCATGGGGCAGGAACACGTGGGCCATTTTTACCATCGTGCCCTCAGCTCTGTGCACAGTGCTTTGCTTGGTGAGTGCCATACTCAGTGCCATGGCTGGGTCCTGATGGGCCAGGGGAGATGGGCAGGGTTTGTTCCCAGGCTTTAGTCTAATACACCCTCCCCGGGGGCTGTTTGAGGGACCTGGAGGTCTGCATGGGAGAACAGGGAGGACCCTGTGACAGCCACAGAGAGCTCTGCCTAGCTGAGGATTTTGCTCCATAAAAAGGTCTTCTTTCCACAAGTTCTTGGGAAGATTGCTCCTGCACAGTGTAGCCTAAGCCTCAGCGTTGACTGTGTAGGGTTGGTGCTGAGCTGGGCCTTTGTGAACTGTGGGATTTTCAGTTCATTCAGGTTCACTTGGTTTCCCAGGGTGCGGGTGAGGCCTTTGGGGCCTTGCGAAGGGGAAGGCAGGAGTCAGAGCAGACCCACCGTGCTGTTGTCCACTTCCCTTTGCATTCCCAAAGACTGAGTCCTCTTTCCCAACTGCACGCAGCAACAGGGTGGTGGAAGAGAGCAGGAGTCTGTTCTGAAGTGAGCTGCAGTCAAGGATCAGCACGTGTGCCCGTCAAGGTGTGCAGGTCAAGGCCTTCTACTGATGGGTTGGTGACAGGAGCCAGAGTGTTCTTTGTGATGGCAAAGCAAGCTCAGGTTTGGGGTCCCTGGATGGATTTTGGGTTACTCTGTCTGAGCAAACAGACAAAATAGAGTGTGGTATTGGGATAGCTGTAGAGGTGGTGACTGAGTCCTGAATCTCTGTGGTTCCACCGGCTTACCCTTATCATTACATCACTCCCGTATTACATGAGTTAATCTTTAGCAATGAGTTGCTTTGCAGCCTTCAAAGGAAAGATCGAGGAACTGCAGGCTGAGGGAGAGAGCCTCGGGCCTCACCAAGCCTACACTGGATATGTCAGGAGTAGGGGCTCAGCTTCAGTCTTGCTGGTGAGGAATAGGCCCAGTGGTGGGC
Organism: Oryctolagus cuniculus; assembly: GCF_051225735.1. Taxonomy (NCBI): domain Eukaryota; kingdom Metazoa; phylum Chordata; class Mammalia; order Lagomorpha; family Leporidae; genus Oryctolagus; species Oryctolagus cuniculus. Next base: position 89,538,829 of record NC_142875.1, read on the forward strand.
AGTGACCTGCCCCAGCACCCCCACTCGGGCCACTCTGCAGCCACTGAGAGTTCCTGCCCTCACTGGGTGCCCTCAGCTTCAGCCCTGTTGCTAAGAACTGGAGCATCAGCGTCCTCTTTGCCAGGGTCTTGTGAGAATTGGAGACTGCACCGGTTGTGTGCTGCAGCTGTTGCTGCCTGATGGCCATTGCCGGGTCCTTGTTATCAGCTGTGACACAGTTGGCTGTCCCCATCCTTGGGCCCCACGTCAGAAGATCCTAGCAACTACAGGGCAAAAGTACTCAGAAACAAAATGGTGTCCTTACTGGGCATGTCCAGACTTTTCATTTCTCCCTCAACAGTACAGCGGACAGCTGTTTATGTAGCATTGACGTTGTGTTACATATCATAAAGTCACCTAGAGAGGATTTAAAGTACACGGAGATTGTGTGTAGGTACTGGCAGGTGCTTGAGGGTCCAAGGATTTGTGTCGTAGAGCCAATCTCCATAGCTGCTGAGGGTGACTAAGTTGGCCATCCCTGTAGCCAGGCTCATCAAGGGACTCGAAGTCCCAATGTGCAGGTTTCCAGGCTGCCGAGGTCTTGGCTGTGCTGGTGCGGAGGTGAGGTAGCTGGTTATTGCCTCCCATTCCCTGCCCTCCTGGCCACTGGAGTTGTCCTTCTTGCTGGCACTTTTAGTTAGGACTGGGGCTTGGGGATGAAACCACTGCTAACTCAGGAGCTTTTGTGGTTTCTTGTCATATCTTCATCCCTATCGTACTGGCCCCGCTTATAGCTAACATTGACTCAGTTTCTGCTTAAAAAAGGAATGAACTCAGAGGTGTGACCCCAACACAGGCAAGTGGTCTGCCCTGAAAGTCATGCATCTCCTGAAGCCGTGGGGCCTAGGAATGCAGGCCATCCCTTTAAAGACCTCTAGGCCACCTGTTCTGCAGGAGGCAACCCCAGGTGTCCTCGAGGTCACAGCCCAATTGGGGTGCAGTCACTTTTTTATTATTAATTTTAAAAAAATATTTATTTGAGTGGCAGAAACACAGAGAGCTCCTATCTGCTGGTTTATTCCCTACACACTTGCAATGGCTGGGATTGGTCCCAGCCAAAGCCTGAAACTCAGCCCAGGCCTCCCATATGAGTGACAGAAACCCAACTACTTGAGCCATCACCACTGCCTCCCAGGGTCTGCACTGGCAGGCAGCTGCAGTCAGGAGCCAAAGCCAAGCATAGAGCCCAGGTGCTCCCGCCAGCCCCTACAGTCACTTTTGTCTTAATTCCCGGGAGCCCAGTCCAGGATGGCACTTTGTACTTCCACTGTGCTCTTTCTTATTTGATTCTAGACTTAATAGGAAAAGGCCACACCAGGGTGCTAATCACAGTCCTGTTTTTAGTGGTGAAGATTTTTAAACTGTTTAAGTGCCCAACATAGGAAGTTAATGGTATGTTGGTGCATCTGAAGACACTAGAACAGGGTTTTCAGATCAGGCACTTGACTTTTTGGTCTAGCTAAACCTGTATGTAGGATGTGCCACTCCCCTGATACCCACTATGAGCTGTCTGTATCACTTCCCCAATCCCATGACAAGCAGAATTGTCTACAGGCATTGCCAAGTCCTTCCTGAGGGCCGCAATCACCTCTGGTTGAAAACCATTGCAGTAAGATAAAGGCATTAGGATGTTTTGGAAGACTGTATTGGAGTGAGAAAATGATAACACTGTAGATGAAGGCAGAAGACTATGGAAGTTTATGTGTAGATGTGTATGTGTGTGTCTGTGTTTGTACATGCACACATCTGAAAGGAAGTCAATCAAAATGTTTGCATGAGTTATGTCTGGAGTGCTGGAGTGACAGATGAATATTTGCCCCCATGGAAATTTCTGAAGTTGACTTCTTTTTAAAAAATAATCTACTGATTTATTTGAGAAGCAGAGAGATAAACAGATCTCCCACCCCATCCCACTAGTTTATTCCCCAAGTGCCCACAACAGCCAGGCATGGGCCAGGCTGAAGCCAGAAGCCTGGAATTCAACCATATGGGTGATAGGGACCCAATACCTGAGCCATCGCCTGCTGCCTCCCAGTGTGTACATTAATAGGAACCTGGAGTCAGGAACTAAAGATGGAAATTGAACCCCAGTACTCTGATCTGAGTCATAGGTGTCTTAACCACTAGGCCATTGCCCACCTGATGTTGTTTTTAATGGGGTGGTAGAGAGATGCAAGCTCCGTAGCTGGAGGTAGAAACTAGAGTGTAATTTACTATGCAGTCACTCTGGGGAGGTTGTCTGGTTTCTGTGGCTTGTTTGTTTTTTTGTTTTTGATTTTTCCTAAATATTTATTTATTTGAAAAGCAGACTGACAGAGGGAGAGAAGGAGAGAGACAGAAACAGAGAGAAAGAGAGGTCTTCTATCTGCTGGTTTACCCCAAATGGCCACAAACAGCCAGGTCTGGGCTAGGCCAAAGCTATGAGCCTGGAACTCTGTACAGGTCTCCCATGTGGGTGGCAGGGACCCAAGTACTTGAGCCATCATCTGCTGCTTCCTGGTTGCATTAGCAGGGAACTGGATTGGAAAAGGAGCTGCTGGTACTCAAACCAGCACTCCCATGTAGAATGCCAGCATTACAAGCAGCCTAATCCTGTGCACCAGACACTGGCCCTTGAGTTTTGTCTTGAGGCTGGTAATGACTCTGGCTCTTGCCTCTTGTCCCATGGAGATCCAGAGGATGGCCTCTGGCCAGTGTCCTAGTGCTTCCCTCTGTCCGCATGCACTTGGTCCTTTGCTCTTGTGCCCTTTTCTTGCCCAAATCAGAGCCATACCTGGCCATGGCATGGTAGGGGTAGACTCTTCCAGAGTCCTCAGAGGAGGATTGGGGTGCAGTATGTGCTCCTAAGACAGGGATAGGACCAAAAAGCATGGTGGTGCCACAGTGCAGTTCCTGCTGCTGCCTGGCAGGCAGAAGCTCCCTCCCTTGGGCTGGTCTCATGTTCAGTTTCCTTTTTGGGGAGGGCTAGGGGCCCCCTCCTTTCTTTCCAGAGGCAAATTGATTGTTAATTATTTTGTTTTTTATTTCCTATGTTTTTTTTTTTTTTTTTTTTTTTTTGACAGGCAGAGTGGACAGTGAGAGAGAGAGACAGAGAGAAAGGTCTTCCTTTTGCCGTTGGTTCACCCCCCAATGGCCGCCGCAGCCGGTGCACTGCAGCCGGCGCATCACACTGATCCGATGGCAGGAGCCAGGTGCTTCTCCTGGTCTCCCATGGGGTGCAGGGCCCAAGGACTCGGGCCATCCTCCACTGCACTCCCGGGCCATAGCAGAGAGCTGGCCTGGAAGAGGGGCAACCGGGACAGAATCCAGCGCCCTGATCTGGACTAGAACCCGGTGTGCTGGCGCCACAAGGCGGAGGATTAGCCTATTAAGCTGCTGCGCCAGCCTATTTCCTATGTTTTAAGATCCATATTAAATTGCCAGGGGCCAGCACTGTGGCATAGAATGCTAATGCAGCGTCAACATCCTTTATAGGCACCAGTTAGAGTCCTGGCTGCTCCACTTTTGATCCAGATCCCAGCTAACAGGTATGGGAAAGCAGCAGAAAATGGCCCAAGTGCTTGGGCCTCTGTACCACGTGGGAGACCTGGATGAAACTCCTGGCTCCTGGCTTTGGACTGGTGCAGCCCTGAGTGTTGAGGCCATTTGGGGAGTGAACCAGCAGCTGGAAGCTCTCTCTCTCTCTCTCTCTCTGTATCTCTGCCTTTCAATAAAATAAATAAATCCTTAAAAAAAGAGATTGTATTTGGTTTTGCCTTAAAAAATGACCATTGATTTCATTTTATTCAACCTACTATTGTGTGTAGATCCACACATACACAGGCAAATACTTTTATTTATTTATTTATTTATTTATTTATTTCCTTGAAGGAGAGAGAGAGAGAAAGAGAGAGATCTTCCATCACTTCCCAAATGTCACAACAGCCAGGGCCAGGCCAAATCAAAGCTGGGAGCCATCTAGCTCTCCTACATGGGTGGCACGGGCCCAAGTCCTTGGTCCACCTTCTACTTTCCTAGGTTCATCAGCAGGAAGCTGGGACAGAAGTGAAGCAGCAGGGACTTGAAATGGCACTCCAATGTGGGATGCCAGCATTGTAGGCTGTGGCTTAGCCTGCTTTGCCATAACACTGACCCTGGCATATACTTTCTAAAATAGGATTATTCTATTCAGACTGTTCTATGGAAATTTTTGTCCAGGCTCTTTTGGATTTCTTCCTCCCTTCCTTCCTTCCTTCTTTCCTTCCTTCCGTTCTTTCGTTCTTTCCTTGCTTTACTGGGGGAAACCTGACAGACTGGAGGGAAGGGTCAAAGAAGGAAAAGAGGGAGAAGGAGAGCATAACAGAGAGATCAAGAGATCGAGAGAGAGCCACGTGTTCAGGAACAGGTCCTCTTAAAACTTTGCCAGGGGGTGGGTAGGGAAGTAGGAGCAGCAAATCCCATTAAGGTGGGGGTGGAGCTGAGGTTGAGCCATGGGGTCACCTGGTTTCCAGACATGGCAGTTGGGGCTAGAGCCTAAGATGGTGTCGGACATCTCTCTAACCTGTGCACACACATCTCTCATTCCTTTCCATGGTTAGGTCTGTTCCATTGAATGGGCATTTATTTTTTAAGTTAATCCTTAGTTGGCTTTTGTCTGGCCTCTGCTTTATGATAGGTGAAGTTCGGATGTGTCCTGGGAAGATGTAATTTTTTATGTAATTATCAAATACAGTCTGTTTCTTTATAAACATTTTATAGGAGGTCTTTTCTGTGTATGAGGAGACTTCAAAAAGTGTGGAAATGACATTAAAGGATAAGTTCATTTTGGTGCAACAGATCTTGAAATCCATGCACATGGTAAGGTCTTCAAAAACTTCATGGAAAGTGAGTGTTATGAAAAATTCTGCATGAATTTTAAAAGTTTTTGCACCAAAATAAACTTATTTTTTCAGTTCCATTTTCCATAAACTTTTTGAAGTACCCTTGTATATGGACAATTTCTCTTAACTACTCCTTGATTCTATATGCCTGATGGAAAGAGCTGACCTGTCCGTTCTGGCTGCCATTTAATAGTTCCCTAGGCAGGTATTTGGCACAGCAGCTGACACTTGGAACACTCACATTCCATATTGGAGTTCCTGGGTTTGCGTCTTCGCTCTGCTTATGATTCCAACTTCCTGCTAGTGTGCACCCTGGGAGACAGCAGGTGATGGCTCAAATTGTTGGGTCCCTGCTATCCACATGGGAGACATGGATTGAGTTCTGGGCTCCTGGCTCTAGCTTGGCCCAGTCCTGGCTATTGTAGACATTTGGGGAGTGAACCAGCTCCCAACATAAATAAATAAATAAATAAATAAATATTTTAAGTGATATCTGCCTGTTTAAAAAGAGAGAGAGAAGAAAGATTGACCCATGCCTTATTTATTCCCCACTAAGTCAGTATCTGCACCGCCTAGGGCTCAGTGAGGCACTCTGAGAACTGCTGCACACTGAGTAAATGAGTTGGGCTTTTTATTGTTGGAAGGAGTCATTGTGATAGTGGGCATGGTAATAGTAAGACAGACTCCCTGAAAACTTTAGGCAGAATGTATTAACTAGCTATTTATTGAGCCAAGCTGCCCTATTTGCCTGGTCCATGAGGTCTTCCTGAGTGTGCAACCAGAGGACCTCTGAGGATGGAGGGTTGACCCTGGGAAGGGCTCAGGACTTGGCAAGCTCCTGGAAGGAGGGAACTCCAGTTTGCTCCATGCTGGGGAGAAAGAGAGACATCCAGAGGGCATCATGAGGCCAAGTGACTGAGCTCAGCCTCTTGGCTGTGAGCCTGGGACTGCTTCCTTGGTTCTTTCCTGAGGTTCATGAAGGGGGAATCCTTGCAGGGAACCCACTGACCCTGGGTCTGTCTGTTCTGTTGCAGGCTGCCGATCACACACCTGGGAGCCAGAGGTGACATGGATCTGCATAGTGCTGCTTATGCCGTGGATCCCAAGGTCAGACTCTTAGGGTTCTTTCGGATGCTGTTGAAAGGGGCTTCGAAGGTGGCCAAAGGCCTGCCTGGTCTTTATGTCTGTTTTCTTGGGCAGTTGCTGCGGCCCAGGTCTTTGACAGCTCGGCAAAGAGGAACTTCACACTTAACAACAAAATTAGCTTCTGAATCTCTGAGCACATAAAAGCACTTAGTGCTTGGAGCTTTGCAACATGCACCTGTCGAATGTCCTTCCAGAAATGTAGGAATGTGTGGGCCAGGGATGCATGTTAAGTGAACAAACAGAAGAGATCTTGTCATAATGAAACCCTTTAGCAGTGTCACAAAACAGTGCTCTGGGGCGGGCATTTAGCCTAGCAGTTAAGATGCCCCTGTCCCATATCAGAGGGCCTGTGTTTGATTCCTGACTCCAGCTTCCTACTAATGAGCACCCTAGCAGTCATCAGTGATGGCCCAAGAAGTTGCCTCCCCTGTAGGAGACCCAATTAAGTTCCATGTTCCTGGCTTTAGTCCCAGCCAGGGGCTGTTACAGACATTTGGGAAGTGAACCAGTGCGTGGCAGCTTTCTTTGTCTCTCTGTCTCTCAAAATAAGTAAATAGAAATTTAAGAAAAAGAAAATAAAACAGTGCTCTGGTGCCATATAAAGCTGTCCATTTGTGTCCCTTCTAGCCTGTCACGTTGCTCCCTCTTCCATATTCTTGAGATGCCTGCAGGTTGAAGCAGCACTGCCACGTGGTGCTGTGCATGCTAACCTTTAGGGAGTGCATTCTTTTTTTTTTTGTTTGTTTGTTTGTTTTATGATTTATTTATTTTGTTTGAAAGGCAGAGTTACAGAAAGGTAGAGAGAGAGAGAGAGAGAGAGAGAGGTCCTCAATCCACTGGTTCACTCCCCAAATGGCTGCAACCACTGGAGCTCAGCCAATCCGAAGCCAGGAGCCAGGACCTCCTCTGGGCCTCTCACATAGGTACACGGGCCCAAGGATTTTGGCCATCTTCCACTGCTTTTCCAGGCCACAGCAAAGAGCTGTATCTGAAGTGGAGCAGCCAGGACTCGAACTGGTGCCCATATGGGATGCTGGTGCTTGCAGGTTGCGGCTTTACCCACTATGCCACAGTGCCGGCCCCCTGGAGTGCAGTCTTATGTAGCATCCCTTTTGTAACCAAACCCCAGCCCTGCCAGCCTTTGATGTAGATTTTATCAGGTTCCAATAGCTCTTCTTCTTCTTCTTCTTCTTTTTTTTTTTAAGATTTGTTTATTTATAAGGCACAGTGACAGAGAGATCTTCCATCTGCTGGTTCACTCCCCAAATGGCCTCAATGGCCAGGAGTGGGCCAGGCCAAAGCCAGGACCCTGGAGCTCCATCCTGGTCACCCATGTGGGTGGCAGAGACTCAAGTACTTGGGCCACTTTCCACTGCTTTCCCAGGTACATTAGCAGGGAGCTGGATGGGAAATGGAATAGCCAGGATTCCAGCTGATGCTCTGATACAGGATGCCCGCATCACAAGTGGTGGCTGAACCCGCTGTGCCACATTGATGGGCCCAGTTCCTTCTTGTCCTTGTCTTTAGCATAGTGAACTCCTCAGTGCTGACCTCTGATCTGAGAGCCTTTGAGCGACCTACAGGCTGAACTGTGAACGCAGGTCTTGAAGGTCATTTATCACCACCATAGCTGATGTCCTTGTGTTAGACCTGAGTTGGGAGGTTTTTCAGGAACTTCAAGCCTCATCAAAGAAACCAATACCCAATCTACACCTAGACCCAGGCACACAGGAGCCCACCTTTGTCATTCCAAAGGAAACACACTGGCCCTGATCTCTGGTCAAAAGCCACACACTAGCAGATCACTGCTGCTTATCCCCAACTTTCAGCCAGAAGATTCACTACCTTGACTCCCTCAGGGAGTCTTGGAGATCAGTGCTAGCTGCCTGTTCCTTGCTCTGTGCATTGCAGTAAATACCTGCCTTTCCCAGCAGCCCAGTGTCACTGATGGGCTTACTGTGCTCTAGGTGGGTGAGCAGTTTTGGGGGTTCTATAGCAATCCCTCCAGCTAGTCCCTTTGGTGAAGGAAGAGAGGATACAATTATTCCCAGTGTGTTTCTTTTTTCTTTTGCACCATCAAAGTCAGAGAACAGGGAGACACAGAAATTAGGCAGCTTGCCCATCAATGAAGCAGTGAGATATTTTCTCTTTTTATTTTTATTTTTATTTTATTAGAAAGGCAGAGTGATACACAGAAAGAGGGATAGAGTGACAGAGAGAGAGGGATCATCTATCTGCTGGGTCACTCCCCAAATGGCTGCAACAACCAGGATTGGGTCAGGCTGAAGTCAGGAGCCTGACCTGGCTTCCTAGTCTCTCACATGGGTGCGAAGGCTCAAGTACTTGGGCCATCCTTCTCTGCTTTCCCAGGCACATTAGTAGGAGATGGATCATAAGTGGAGCAGCCAGGACTCGAACTGCCACCTGTATGGGATGCTTGCATTGCATACGTGGTATAACCCACTGTACCTCAATGACAGCCTGCAGTTTTCTCTTATATTTGTGGTTTAGCTGCCCCCCCCCACATTAGAGCTTTCATCTTGTTGTAAGTATTTCTTTGCTTTGCTTTATGTTTTGTTTTAATAAAATTGCGGTAAAATTCACATCGGATAAAATTCATCTTTTCTTAAAATTTGAGAGGCAGAGAACAGATAAGCAGAGAAAGACAAAGCTTTCATCCACTGGTTTACTCCCCAAATGCCTGCAACACCCAGGGCTGTGCCAGGAATGAAGCTGGGATTCAGGAACTCAGTGAGGGGCAGAGACCTGGTTACTTGAACCATAACCTGTTACCTCCCAGCATGAGCATTAGCACGAAGCTTGAGTCAGGAGCTGGAGCCAGGAATCCATCTTCTGTTCTCTGATGTAGGACATGGCCATCCTATCCACTAGGCTGAATGCTGGCTCCAAAGTTTACCAATTTTTCCGTGAACAGTTCACTGGCATTAAATGTATGCACATTGCTGTACACCTACCACTGCCACCACCACTCACCCCTCTTCAGAATGATATCCTCTCCCTCAGCTGACTCTGCACCCTCAATGCTAACTCCCCACTCTGCACGCCAGCCCCCGGCAAGCCCCATTTTTCTTTCTGTCTCTATGAATCTGGGCATTGGAGGTGCCTTGTGAATGAAATCACACTTGTGATTTCATTGTTGTTGCAACATTCTTTGGGTTTTGATATTAAGAAAAACAAAGAGAAAAAGTGAAGCTGGCTTTATTTCTTATAGTTTGGTGCTTCTATTTGTTTGCTTGTCTGGACACTGGGCTTATTATTAAACACATGGGGTAGTTTCCATACTACTCTCTGCATGGGAACTGATTTTGTATCATGAGAATTCTTTCTGCTTCCTTTACATCAGCTTTGTGATATTTCACATCTTGATCATTGCTCCTAACTTTTTTTGTTGTTGTTCTGTCATCTGAGAGCATAACTATCAAGTTGCCTTTCTTTTGAGATGTTCAACTTACATAAAAAACGGCATACGTGGTCCCGTACTGGCATGTCCTAAGTTCTGTTTGTCCATTTCCCAAGCACAACGCCTGTTTTGTGATAAGTTCATGCTGTCCCTGACCTACCTGTCCATACAGGTGCTGCCCACTGAGTACTGCCAAGCATGTGGCATCTTGGGTGACCCCCTTGTGGCTTGTGGGCCTGTCCTCCATATGTGAAACTCCTCCTTCCTCTCCAAGGCCCCTCTGTTGTTAGAGCTGAGATCGTGGGGCTTGCATTTGACACCTGCGCTGGCCTAGCTGGAGGCATTTACCAGGAGTGGGTTCCTGGATCAGAAGGAAGTCCTTGGGGGCATAGACTGCCTTTGTTGGTTTCCTGGGCTGCTGTCCCCAAACTCCATGAACCAGCTTTGGACAATAGAAGTTGACTCTTGAATGAAGGGGTCTTGAGTGAAGGGTCGTTGGAGTGGGTTCTTTCTAGGGCTGTGGAGGATCTCTGCCAAGCCCATCCTCTGGTGGCTCTCATTGCCCCAGCTCTGCGCTCTGTTGACACAGGGCATTTCCTCTGTGTGTCTGTGTGTGAATCTGCCTCTTACAACTATGCAGTAAGTGGATTTGGGGCCCACTCTAACTCTGTACAACCTTCTCGTCTCTTGGTCACCTCTGCTAAGACCATGTTCCCAAGTAGAGTTGCAGTATGGGTACTTGGGGTCAGCATCTGAAGATTTCTTTCAGGGGACACAATTCAGCTGACCAGCCTGCCCCAGCCCTCCCTTCTCCTCCCCACCAGGGTACCTCCTGAAGGCAGAAACAAAGCATACTGTGGGATTCTGGGCCGCACTGTGGAGGAATCGTAAGGATTTGTTACCATGGAACTTTTACATTGTCGTTCTCCTTTTCTTAGAGGCATTTTGGAGGCATAAAAGCGGAACAAGTAAAGCACAGGCAACTTATGTTCAGAATTCCATCTATTTGCACAATCTGCTTTATAAAAACTGTCCTCTAAAAGGCAGGTCTTTGGCATAGTTGTAAAGATGCCCACATCTCATACCGAGTGCCTGGGGTGGAGTCCTGCCTCCACTTCCCATTCCAGCTTCCTGTTGATGCAGACCCTGGGAGGCAGCAGGTGATGGCTCAAGTAATTGAGTCCCTGCTGCTCATGTGGGAGACCCAGATGGAGTTCCAGGCTCCTGGCTTCAGCCTAGAGCAGCTCTGGCTGTTGTGGGCTTTTAGGGAGAGAGCCAGCAGATGGAAGATCTCTCGCTCGCTCGCTCGCTCTCTTGCTCTCACTCTCTCTCTTTCTCTCTATGTGCCTTTCAAATAAATAAAAATTTGAAAATCAAAAAATTTTCCTCTAAAAATGTTTTGACTTTTCTAAAAAAGTACTTAGGCCTTAGAGGGTAGAAATAAATTTCTGCCTTGCACCTTGGTTTTCCTCTCCTGGCCTTGTCTTCTGCCCAGTGTGCCTGTTTTGCATCTCTGCGCAGTTCTTAGTGTCCCTGTCTTCCAGGTTGTCTATTCCCTCTCTCAGCCTGGTTCTTCACTTGCTGTGGGCACAGCTTGCTGACACTCACCTCTGCCAAGAATATGAGGAGGCTTGGGGCCTGCACTGTGGTATAGCAAGTTAAACTGCTGTCTGCAGTGCTGGCATCCCATATCAGCACCTGTTTGTGTCCCAGCTGCTCCACTTCCAGTCCAGCTCTGTGCTAATGTACCTGAGAAAGCAGTAGAAGATCATCTAAGTCCTTGGGCCCCTGCACCTAAGTGGGACACCCAGAAGAAGCTCTGGGCTCCTGGCTTTGGCCTGGCCCAGCCCTCTCTCTCTTTCTTTCCTCTCTCTCTAACTCTACCTTCCAAATAAATAAATAAAATCTTTTAAAAAATATTTATTTATTCTATTTGAAAGTCAGAATTACACAGAGAGAGGAAAGGCAGTGAGAGAGAGAGAGAGATCTTCCATCTGATGGTTCACTCCCCAGTTGGCTGCAACGGCCTGAGCTGTGCCGATCAGAAACCAGGAGCCAGGAGCTTCTTCCGGGTCTCCCGCACTGGTGCAGGGGCCCAAGGACTCGGGCCATCTTCCACTGCCTTCCCAAGCCATAGCAGAGAGCTAGATCGGAAGTGTAGCAGCCAGGTCTTGAATCGGCACCCATATGGGATGCCGGCACTTCAGGCCGGGGCGTTAACCCGCTGAGCCACAGCGCCGGCCCCTAAATAAAATCTTTAAAATAAAGAATATGAAGGGCTCCCAAAAGCTCATGGGAAATACATATTATGAAAAAATTATGCATGGACTTCAAAATTTATAGCATCAAGATGAATTTGTTATACGATTCCATTTCCCACAAACTTGCTGCAGTCCCCTCGCACAGCCCCAGTCAGTACACCAGACATGTGGGCCCGTCCCCCACAGCACCCCACAGGTGCTGCAGTGCACCGCAGGCAATGCTGCCTATGAAGGCCGAGAGCTCAGCCCCTGTGGGTTAGAGCAGGGCGCTCCGGGTTCTGGGTTACCCACCTGAACAAACCTAGCTTGTTAAAAGAACAACAACCTAGTTTGTTAAAAGAACAAACCTAGCTCGTCCAGTGGCAGGCATTTGTTTACTTGTGGCCCTCACACCCCAGTGGTGAGATTCTTCTGTTTGCCCAATACCCCTGGGGCCTCCCAAGGGAGGTCATGGAAAAGGAAGAACTTGTAGCCATTGGTAGCATCGCCAGGAGAGGCAGGCTCAAGTTGGTAAGGGATCCATGGTATTGGAAGGAGGCATTGAAACAGTGGTGTTTGCCTGACTTCCCTCTTGCCCTGGCTAGCGGCTCGCCCACGGGTACTGGAGGTCAAGCAAGTGGTACAGAGTCGCCTTCTGCAGAGTTGGAGCTTTCTCAGCATCTGCAAGTGGCACTGGTTAAAGCAGGCCCCTAGCCCGCTTGCAGAGCACCGGTACCTGTGGGATCCTGTGGGCTTGGCCATACCCATAGCCCTTTCTGCCAACTCAGCTGCAAAAAAGGCGTCCAGCCCTGCGACAGGTTCCAGTTTCACTGCCTTTCCTTTCATCTTAGGTCAGCAGTGGTCCAGGCCCCAGGGACGAGCACATCACAAACCTGCTGGTGTTAGGCTTCCTCCAGAGCTGCTGCAGCTGCAGTTTCCATGAAGAACTACAGGTGCTGGGTCGGGAGCTGCTCTCAGAAGCCGAGCTGGCCGACAGCTATGACTGCTGCAGCTACGATGATGACGAACTGCAGACGGACGGCAACCACGCCAGCTTCCTCCAGATGGGGAGAGCAGAGGCAGGTAGGTGTGCGACCCTCCTCCGCGGCCCTGAAGCCGGGCTTTGCAGCCCTGAGTAACAGGGCGCCTGCAGGCCTGGAGGGACCTTACACATCCGTGTCATGTGATGTCTAGTCTGTCCTTGGCGGCACCTGCTGTTCTTGGATGAGCACATTAGAAAGGTCTTCCCTTCTGAGGAGCCAAAACCTCGTTTCATGGCTGATCCTGGCTCTCCTCTCTGGACCAATATGAAATAGTATTTCTTACCAGATTTCCCAAGTGGTTCTAATGCAATGGAAGCTTGGGAACCATTGATCTGGATTCTGTGTAATTCCAAGAACCTGAGAAGCTTTAACAAATACTGGGAAGAGGGGACAGGTATTTCAGCTGGAGGTTAGGATGCCCATGCCTCACATCAGGGTGCCTGGGTTTGCCGTCCAGCTCTGGCTCCTGACTGCGACTTCCTGCTAATACATACCGTGGGGGGCAGCAGTGATGGCTGAAGTAGCTGGGTTTGTGCCATCTACATGCCAGACCTGGACTGAGTTCTTGGCTACAGTTGAGAGCCAGTTGGCCAGCTGTTGAGAGCATTATGGTGAGGTCGTTGTCTGCCACTCTCTCGTGTCAAACAGAAAATACTGACACCTGGCTCCTACCTGCAGGGGTTCTGCTTTGACTGATCTGTGGCTACTGGGTTCAGGCAAAGCCCCACAGGGGTTTAGCTAACACAGTTCCGGGCACCCTGAGCAGGCCCACTGGAAATCCACTCTTTCTATAGAGAGTTTTTGCATCCAGGTGGTACACTGCAGTGCTGACTCAGCCTGTAAGATGGCTTGGACATTGACGTATTCTGAACCTCATTTCTTTTTTTTTTTTTTTTTTTAAAAAACAGGCAGAGTTAGACAGTGAGAGAAACAGAGAGAAAGGTCTTCCTTCCGTTGGTTCACCCCCCAAAATGGCCACTTCGGCCGGCGTGTTGTGGCCGGTGCGCTACACCGATCTGAAGCTCCAGGAGCCAGGTGCTTCTCCTAGTCTCCCATGTGGGTGCAGGGCCCAAGCACTTGGGCCATCCTCCACTGCCTTCCCAGGCCACAGCAGAGAGCTGGACTGGAAGAGGGGCAACCGGGACAGAATCCGGAGTGCTGGCGCTGCAGGCGGAGGATTAGCCTAGTGAGCCACGGTGCCGGCCTGAACCTCATTTCTGCCTGAGGACACTGAGGCCTGGAGAAGCGTCTGGCTAGAGTGGGTGCATCAGAGATGGGCCTTGGGCCGGGCCTTCCCAGAGCTCAGTTATCCTGCCCGGCACATGGTGTATCTATTTCCAGGCTCCTCTGCCTTCCCTGGCCTGGGTCCCTGTGCCCATTGGCAGTGGTGGCGCATATGCAGACAAAGGCTTTCCTGAGGGAGACCAAAGACAAGCTCCCAGAAGTGTGTACGTACACAGCAAAATCACTTAAGGAACTTGGGAGTGTGCTGGCCCCTGACCCTTCTGCAGCTGCCTTGCTCTGCAGGTGATTCAGACATAAAGTCACTGTCTGGCAAGGCCCTGGGCACAGCCCTTGCAGCTTAGCCTGGCAGCTGCCTGAAATCCAGCCTTCCAACTTGCCTCTGGGGAGGAGGTTGTACTGCCCTCTGGTGGCCCTGGGAGAGACCAACAGCTGATTCATTCCTGGCTTTCTGCCCAAGTAGATGGGGTTGTGGCAGGAGTTCCTCACTAATCATGGTGTCCCAAAGACTCTCTCTGCTTTCAGGTCCAGAAGGAAGCCCACTAGGGAAGGTTTAGGGAGGGGTAGGGACAGAACAAGCCCTGCTAGTCAAAGCTGCTGTAGCAGGAACTATAGCCAGAGTCCAAGTTTTTCCAGGTTTCTTTGGGAAAACCTGGAAGAGGCAATGGCAATAGCCTAAGCAGAAGCCGGAAGCCACACAAGCCTAGGACCTGTGAGGTACAGCGAATGGCTGAGTGTGGCAAGGACATTGGAAGAGAAGCATGGGAAGGAAGTCAGCAGTCATTTGACTCTCTCTGTTGCTTCAGAGGAAGCATTGGAAATGTTGCTTTTTAAAATTTTTTTAAAGATCTATTTATTTGAAAGTCAGAGTTAGAGAAAGGAGAGAGAGAGAGAGAGAGAGACATCTTCTATTTGCTGGTTCACTCCTCAATGGCTGCAATGGAGCCAGGATCCAGGAGCTTCATCGGGGTCTTCCACGTGGATGCAGGGGCCAAGGGACTTGGGCCATCTTCTGCTGCTTTCCCAGGCTCATCAGCAGGGAGCTGGATCAAAAGTCGAGCAGCTGGGACTCGAACCAGCACCCATGTGGGATGCTGGGATTGTTAATGGTTTCACCTGCTGTACCACAGCATCAGCCTCCTGTTTTTCATTTTTTAAAGATTTGTTTAAAGGCAGAGTTACAGAGAAAGGGAGAGACAGGGGGTGGGGGAGATTGTCCATTCACTGGTTCGTTCTCCCAAATGTCCGCCATGGCCAGGGCTGAGCCAAGCTGAAGCCAGGAGCCTAGAACTCCCTCTGGATCTTCAGATGTATGGGGTCCAAGTACTTGGGCATCTTTTGCTGCTTTCCTAGGTGTATTAGCAAGGAACTGGATTGGGAAGTGTAGTAGCCAGGACTTGAACCAGCAACCATATGGGATGCCAGCATTGCAGGAAGTGGCTTAACCTGCTGCACTACCATGCTGGCCTAGCTTTTTCTTTCTTTTTTTTTTTTAAATATAATATAGCTATTTGAGAGGCAGAGAGACAGAATTTCCATCTGCTGGTTTGCTCCCCAAATGCTCAAAGTGGACTCCAGTTGGGGCTGAAGTTGGGAGCCGGGAACTCAACCCAGGTCTCCCTGGAGGTGACAGGAGCTCAGTCACTTGAGCCATCACTTGCTGCCTCCCAGGGTCTGCCCTAGCAGGAAGCTGGAGTCAAGAACTGGAGCCAGGAGTTGAACCCAGGTACACCAGTGTGCATCTTAACCACCAGGCCAAACGCCTGCCCCCAAGGGTTTTGAGTAGAGAAGTGATGCCCTATCGGTACTACCTGTACCATGGTCGGGACCACAGAAGGGCAAATGAGCCTGCGGCTGAGGGAGCCCAGCAGATGTCACTGGAGAGTTCCCGTTACAGAAGCAGGAGCTGGTTACACAGGGCCTTAGGGTGCCCGTGAAGATGTGGGGTTTTGCTGGAGGAAGGAGTACGCTCCATGGCTGCCCTGGGAGGAAGGGCATGATGCATGGTCCCACGCGGGGCCTCTGCTGGCACTAAGGTGGACGCCTGTTAGATTCAAGGGTCTGAAACTCGCAGCTGTGAGGACTGCAGCCAGATTTGTTCCTCAGGGAATGAATGCCCAGCGCTGTCTGCCAGCAGCTGTTGGGCCTGTGTTCGGAGGGAGGCTTACATCTCCCGCCAGTCTTCTGCTCAGGCCTTTCCCTGGACTCCAGCCGCATGGCTGGTCTCCAAGTCTTCCCATCAGGCTCGCTGGGGGACCCGGAGCCAGCCATGGGATGGGCTGGGCTGGGAGGAGGTGTGCACCGGGGCCTGTCTAAATCGTCTCTTTTTCTGCTGCCTGAACGCTCAGGTTCAGAGAGCCAAGAAGAGGTCATCAGGAACATTGCCAGGCGTCTCGCCCAAATCGGGGACAGGATGGACCACCACATCCAGCCAGAGCTGCTGAACAACCTGGTGGTGGAGTTTGTGAATGACCACTCGGAGGAGGTGAGCAAGGGGAGAAAACCCATGCTGGCCTCCATCTCCTTGGCTGTCAGGTGATCCAACAGCAGCTAGTCCAGTGCCTGGCAAAGTGACTCAGCTCATGACTGTCAGACCTGGCGCTTTGACAGAGGAAGTGGAGTCCAGCATGGCTTTCTGTCAGAATTGTTGAGATGTAGGGAAGCTGAATGTTAAATCATCCAAGAGAGTTTAGGGATAAAAACCTCCAAAAAGATTGAACTACATGTGACTTCTAGAAATAACTGACGCTCCCTTCAGGCTTAGAGAGAACTTTGTCTTTTTAAGATTTATTTATTTATTTATTGAGAAAGAGTGACACAGAGAGACTGCAAAATCCTCTGGGTCTGGCCCTGCAGAGGCAACCATAAGTGGAACTCAAAATTCAATAAATCTATAGCAGGCAGATTTTTTAAGTTCCTAATTTTGTGAGGTCCTCGAATGGCACTATAAATATCCAAATGACCCTTGGCCGAAAAAAGGTTCCCTGTCCCTGCTGTAGTGTCTGCTGGTGAATGCGTTTATTGGGTGGTAACCTCTCCTCCCAGGGATGATCTAGGCTCCCCTCTGCATTTCTCCCCTAGTTCTGTCCCTTGGAAATGCTTCTGTGTGCTGCGCGCTGGGGACTGGAGTTCCTTTAGGAGGGAAGGGTATTGGCAAACTAGGTGGTGTGTGGCCCTCCACAGGACAGAAGGAGGCGGCTGGCATCGGCCGTGGAGCAAGCGATGGAGACTTGGCCTGCAGACATGGAGAGGGAGAAGGCTACACTGATGTTGACCATGCTGCTGGCCAAGAAGCTAGCCGAGCATACGCCGTCCTTGCTGCGCGCTGCCTTCCGTGCAGCAGTGACCCTGATTAACCAGGACCTGCTCGCCTACGTGAGGAACTTAGCTGGAAATGTAAGAACTGGTTCATGGCAGCTCCTTGCCATTTCATAGAGTCTCCTGGCCTCTGCCCCTTTCTTTGCCCTCTCCCACACCCACATGGCTCAGGTCTAGAAACTTGCTGGAGTACCTGGACAGTGATCTTTCCACACGCCTCTCCCCGGGCTCCTTGAGGGATGCCGTCCCAGGCCTCTTCCTGCCCACTTCCTGCCCTCTTCCTGCCCTCTTCCTGTGTGGTCTTGCTCTGTGGTGCAGGTGTTAGTGGACAGCTGCTGTCCATCTGAGCTTTATCAGCCTTATTTGTAATGGGGTAGACATGTAGAGCTAGGAAAGCAGGTGGCTGGATGGACCACACTGAACCTCATAGGCTACTTGCAGCTTTACCTGTCACGAGAATGAGTGTAACTCCAATTCTTTTTTTTTTTATTTTTTTTATTCATTTGAAAGGCAGAGAGACAGACAACAGAGAAATCATGCATCTGCTGGAATGTTCCCCCAAATGACCACAACAGCAGGGGCTGAGCCACACTGAAGCTGGAACTTCATCCAGGTCTCCCACATGGGTGATAGGGACCCAAATACTTGTGCCATCACCTTCTACTTCCAGGATCTACATTAGCAGGAAGCTGGAAGTGGAAGTGGAACTGGGACTCAAAGCCCTGATACTCAGATAATGGGATGCAGGCTCTCAAGAAGAATCTTAACTACTGTACCAGATTATTTAAAAATCATGATGTGGGGCCAGTGCCATAGTGTAGTAGTTTAAGCCCCCGCCTGTAGCACCAGCATACCATATGGATACCAATTTGAATCCCGGCTGCTCCACTTTCGATCCAGCTCTCTGCTAATGCACCCAGGAAAGCAGCAGAAGATGGCACAAGTGCTTGGGCCCCAGCACCCATGTGGGAGACCCAGATGAAGCTACTGGCTCCTGGTTTTGGATGTGCCCAGTTGCAGCCGTTGTGGCCATCTGAGGAATGAACCAGCAGATGGAAAACCTCTCTCTCTCTCTCTCTCTGTCTCTTCCTCTCTGTCTGTAACTCTGCTCTCAAATAAATAAAATAAATTTAAAAACAAGAAAGAAAGAAATCATGATGGTAAAGGGGGAAGGACTCTGCAATCTTCATAGTGGTGGGTGTTTGGCATAGTCACTACTGTGCTGCGTGGGACACCTGCAACCGTATCAAAGTGCCAGAGTTCAAGTTCCAGCTCCCCTCCCAACTCCAGTATCCTGTCAACGCACACCCTGAGAAGAGTGGTGATGGCCTAAGTGGTTGGGTCCCTGCCACTCACATGGAGACTCAGATGGAGTTCCTGATATCTGGCTTTATCCCAGGGAGTGAACCAGTGAGCAGGAACTTGGTCTCTCTACCTTTCAAATAAAATAGATAAATAGCTAGCATCTAGCCCTCTTAATGTGTACTGATAAGCCTTGAGAGCCTTCGCTGCATGCAGGAGGGTGAATGTAAATTGTGAACCAGGTGTAAAACCAGCTGAACTGCAGGAAGGAGAGCTTCCTCAGGAGGCTGAGGAAGTCCTGAGCAGGATGGCACCAACAGCCATGTGAGGGAGGAGGCAGAGAGCAGGGCCCCAGCAGTCTGTATTCACAGCTTATTTACCAGATCCTTAGGTCAGAGACAGGCTTGAATCCTCAGACCCACTAAGCTGCCTTGGTGCCGGGAAGGCCTGTTTGTACAGCTGCTCCCTCTCAGCAAAGAGTAGATGCAGGGATGGGTCAGAGTTGTAGGACCCAGAGGGAACCCCAGCTTCACTCCACAGCACCAGGGTCCTTAAGCACCGAATCCTGGCTTATGAATAAGTCTGGCTCATTCTGACGAGTCTTCCTTTCCTGTTCTAGGGCATGGAGTGAATGGATGGCCACAGAAGCAAGACTGGTTACCACCTATACCCGGACAGCAGGAGCCGCCTCCTGGGGAGCAGGAGCGTGGCCCTATGAACTAAGTTCTTCAGAAGACAGGACCTGGATTGTAGCTATTTATTTCTTAATATTTTCAAGGGGATGTTTTAAGCTGGTGATCCATTAGGCAATTTCTACATGAATATACTTGAATGAAAATGTCAACTTACACGTTTGAGTGGATTTCATACCATCTCCTAAACCTACATGTTGTGCCTTATTTCAGATGTACAAGTCACTACTTGAAAATTATATGTAAAAGCAGGTTGTAAGGCAGAAAAAAGAAAATATAAACCACAATTTTTTTAAAAAAGACTTTATTATAAAGTACAACCTTGGGTGTGGTCATTAACAGCAGACAGTGTCATGTTTGAGAGAAGAAATGCAAGATCTCTTCCACATGAAAATTTCCTGTCAGAGTAGAAAGCATCTTCATACTGGGAAGTGATACTCTTCCTGTTACACCTTGCTCAATGGGGAACTTGTCCTCCACACGGACATGTCTGGCTTTTTCAATAGGATTTTCAAGTCGAGAAGACAACCCTAGACAATTAAAAACATATGGAGGTGGGTTGCGGGCCCAACCAACCACTGTTTTCAAAACCAAGTCACTACAACGCACCCTTTTCTCTTCCCAAGAAGTCAGAGCTTTGACAGAATTCTCAGCTGATGGCTTGCCAGAAGCTACTGTGCACACTTCATGGAAGATTTTGTCTTCCCTCAGCTCATCCATGCTAAGAAGTCAATCAGAGAGCACAGGTTTCCAGCTGGAAAGGATGGAGGAGCAGTTAAGAGGCCTAAACTTCGGCCACTGAAGTGGTCCCCCTTCCTAGGGGCACACTCAAAACACGAGACTAGAACCTACAGGGGAATGCTTCGGGTTAGAAACAGTGCAGCAGTGTGACAGTGGGTACCAGCAAGAGTGATACAGCACTAATATTAGCAAGACCTCCTGTTAACCAAAACACTGCTGTCCTCCATAAGTTTAAATTCAACAGGAAAGGGGCCAGCTTTGCAGTGTTCTGCTGCCACTTGCAATGTCTGCAAGGTTCCTGTTGCTCTGCTACTAATCCAGTTTCCTGCTAATGCACCAGGGAAGGCAGTAGATGATGGCCCAAGTACTTGGGTCCCTGCCACCCATGTGGGAGACCTGGATTTCCTGGCTCTGGGCTTCAGCCTGGCTTAGCCTGAGCTCTTGCAGCCATTTGAGTGAACCAGTGGATGGGAGATTCCCACTCGCTGTCATTCTGCCTTTCAAATAGATACTCTTAAAAAAAATGCTCAGCAAAGAAAAAAACGTCTGTATTCATTGGAAAAGAAAAACAGGTCTACCTCAGTCCACACCACAGTATGGCCGGGTCTCGATCTGAAATGGGTCAAGATTACAAATACTAAAAGCAAATAGGTATCGTACAGAATGAAGGCAACTTGTAAATAAATCCGTTAAGCTATTTGGAATGTTTTTGGAGTGAACTTTTTAAAAAAAGGGTTCCTGTCACAATGGAAGGTGTGAGTCGCATGTAACACACTCGTCCATACAAGTGGCATTCAGGTTCCTACTAGGGGGAAGGAGGTGTTTTCTTTTAAAAGGAGTTTAAATACAGTAGGCAGATCTAAACTAGTGGGTATCAAGCAACAAATAATCCCAGACTCTTGTAAACCTTTTTACAAAGCTTCCACAGAATCTTGATTTGCAACTGTCTGGCCCAAATAAGTAGGCCACCATTTGAATACAGCTTTTAACTGGTCTCCATATAAATCTTTCCAGACCGAGACTGACATGTTCTTTTGAGAAACCAATGTTCTAATCATGAGTACTCAGCCCTGACTTGGGTGCACCTCAGGTGTTGGGGTATTTTGCCCTGGTAATGCAATCTTGTGGATGTAATTGAGAGGTGACTTGAATTCAGAGAATATGTTTTTCGTTCTTTTTCAAACACTAGAAAGAAGCAATGGGCACTCCTTTGTGAAAGCCTGGCATATGTGAAAGTGAGGTGCAACAGCTGGTGCACGCAGAAGGGGAGATGGTCCTTGACTCTGCCCAGGCCCCAGCATGCACTGCTGAGATGCTCAAGCCTGCCTTCAGCGCCACAGCACACAGTCTGGCCTTGTTTCCCAGCTCCACTAGCTGTGCAGACTGGAACTAGAATGTGGAATACGTGTCCTTTGAGTGTTAGGACCGTGTCAGCAGATCCTGGAGTCAAGGCAGCCCACTCATGTAGACAAATTATCAGAAATGATGCCCCATGTGTCAAGGTCCCCATATAAATAGAAAGGTGAGTCTGTTGGTTTTCTTCAAGTCTCACTTTATTGCAACCTCTAATGTGTTCTTCCCAACACATGGCTTCTGACAGAAAGCACAATTCATAGGTTTGAGTGTTTTCCTTTTCCCTGGTGACCAGCAATCAGAAGAGTCCACAGTAACAAACCGAGCAAATCAGCTGCAGCTAGGATGCCTAAAGGGACTCCATACAGGGAAGGCCAAAATGCTGCTTAAGCAAAATGCTTCTGTTAACTACCAAAAGTACCATTTGATTCCAGTATTTCTGAAGAGATGAGAGCATTAGAAACAATAAATTTGAGTTTACTCAAGGAATAAAGTAGGAAGAGGCACTTTTAATCTGAAGGGGAAAAGAAATGGAAACAGCAGGAAACTGCAGGTCTAGGGAGAAGTAGGTTCTGTCTGTTCCTCTGGTGCTGTCCAGTGACCACGTGTGCAACTCTGACACCTTCCTTCATTGAAAGTTGCCAGAACCCACTGAGTTATTCCAGACTCTGACAGGGAAACTCCACCCCAACTTCCTGTCCCTAGGGACAGAGGCGAGTAATTTTAAAAGGTCAACTTTTGTTCTAAGTAGTGTATCTGTTAACCAATTTCTTCTAGTGGTGCCAAGAATACCCACTGAAGTGAGCAGTTTCACTATAAAATTTCCCCTTAGGAGAGGGGAGAACAGGGTAAGAACCTTCTGGACCCAGCTGCTACTTTTTAGCTTGTGACAAGGCCTTGCAAATATCCCTGAGAACAATTCCAACCTGAGCACACAGTGAAGCAGCGGTCTGGCCAGGGTTCTGGTAGTGTAAACATAAACATGAGACGACCCTGCTGGTTTCCACACAGGGAACATGGCAAGCTGGGCTGAGGCTCTGAAGTCTCATGCAGAAAGGAAGACAGGATGTATTAATTTAGTAACACTGCAGTTCCCCATTCTGTGCAGCTCTCTCTAAACAAGGTGATCACAGAATAGTGACAGAATCCCACTGTTTGTGCTCTGGAGCCAATGTTCTGTAACCAGGGTTGTAGGTGCTTTGGCATGTAGTCCAGGTGTTTCACTGGGAGGACCCCTCTGGCAGCTTCTGAGAAAGCTGAGCCTGTGCCCTGGCCACCTCCCAGAGCAGGTGGCCTCCGAGTGTCAAGAGGTTAAGCAATGCCTACAGGTGCTTTCCACTCCACATCCCTACCCAGGCTGATGGCACAAGCAGGGCAAAAGGAAAACTAGGAAAAAGGAAAGAGAAAAATGTGTCATGGTGCTGCCTCCACCTGCCTCGCTTACACATGGTATCAGATTGCCCAACCTTGTTTAGGAGCAGAAATACTTAGGGCACTAACCAAGCATCAGCCGTGACTGTCGGGACCTCTGTGGATACAGAAGATAGTTGGTGCAGCTGCATGTTGGCTCAGCCCTAGACATAAGCTTCACTCTTGACTTCTGTAACAGGTCAGGCTGGATATTAGCTTAGGTGGTTGCTTAGCAGAATTACAGCAAGACTCACCTTCCTGCAGAGCGCACAGTGTGGTAAGCAGTGCCTGCGCCCCTCCCCCCCACACCCTCTTGCAGGAATCAGGGGCACAACCATTGCAGGGAGCCTGCCAATACTGCGCTGCAAGGTCACAACGATGGTAAAATCCAGAAAAGGTACTAGGACTTGGAGTCAGAAAAATTCAGCTCATTGCCTCTTGTGTGCTAGAAGACTTTAGAAGTTAACTAGGTCCTAGTCAGGTTTGTGTTGTTTGTAACTAAAGCTGAGGAAATCAGCTGTTAACCCTGCAGGTGTCGTAAGGTGTGTGAGGGCACTGGGACGACCTCTGCATACTTTAAATGTTCAACGGAGTGCCAAGATGAGTGTCCCACACAAAAGTGTGTGTGTGCAGAAAGCACACTCTACCAGGGGTATCAAACTGACCTCAGCTGGGAGGTTGTCACGGATGCAAGTACTCTCCCCCAGAGATAAGGAGACATTTTTCTGGCATCCAGTATGTTGCTGAGACTTTACATGAGACAATGCTTGTGAGGGGATTATGTCAGGGGCTGTAAGAAAATTAGTGATTGGCCTCTAGGTGAATATAGTCACTTCACATCCTCTGAAAGATGAGTTTTCAAAGACTTAAGAAGTTAGGAGAAAGGATAGAAGGGAACAACTCTCTTCCCTATAAAACCTTTTATTTCTTAAAAAAAAAAAACACTCTTAAAATGATTCAAAAATTCAAATGTCAGGTTTTCAAATGACTGCCCACGTCTGCCACACCTTTAGGGAAAGAGAGGGGGAGCGGGCGCAGCTGTTCTTTCAGGGAATTGGCACAAAGGCTTATAGGACACTGCTGCAGTTCAGAAAACCATGCTGCTGGTTCATCGTTTGAGATGGTACAGAAGCACAGGCAAGAGGATGCATCAAGGGTGCCTCTGGGTGAGTACTGCACAGACACTTCTTTATCTAGAAAGTTCTCACAAGAGCATTGATCAAAAGAGTCTCTTAAGGCACACTGTAGGTACGGATGCACTCCTGAGGGCATAAACTAGTGCTCATAATTCTCGGATTTTTCAAGAAACCTCTACTGGCTTTCTGCTAAGTGACCAGAAACCCTTATCCCGGCAAGTTGGATTTAACTCCAAGTCCTTCTTTTACCTTGGACTCAGGTGTTATGTAAGTTGGGGAGCAGGAAGGACCAGCTCCCTACTATAAGCCCCTCAAAAAGAGGAGCATCTGGATAAATAAATCTTTTTAATGTAATAGTGAAAAACGCAAGCTTCTGGGAAGGCCACTCCTCTACTGGCAGAGGGAGAAGGAAAGAAAGTGGAGAAAGCATGGAAACTAAGCATGGGAACTAACAAACATTCAAGGGGCAGAAGGCAGCAGAAAGAATGTCAACCAGCACAACACAGCTGGCCAGGTACTTCAGGTTAACGTTCAGCGAATGGGAATTCGTGTGCGTTCACATCACTGTTACACTTGCCCCTGATGTCCTGGGGTGGGGAACACAGGCATGGGTGTTCTAGGCCAAGGGCTTCAATCACTGCTCAAATCTGCTCTGGTCACTGGGTATGAGATCCAGAGTTAAAACGTGTTAACCCTGGAAGAGAAGATTTTATGAAAGAGAGACTCACCAGTCTCCAACCTACACAAACAGGAACACAGCAATTAGAAAACAGAAAACTCCAATGCCCCTGTCAGTGCTGTGGAGAAGGCTGTCCCCACACTGATCCCGCCTGCCCCTCACCTGCAGCTATGCCAACAAAAGTGCAACAAGATCCTCAGAACACCACTAAGTGGGCCACCAAGTTTCAGACCACAAGGACACAGGACTTGATAAAGCTGTGCAAGACACACAAACATATCCTCAGACCTTTTCTTGAACATTTTAAAAAAATGTAATACTTTAGGGAGAAGGTTTTATTTTAAAAAATAAGTTTCAAAAAGCACATTGAAAGCATTGGGTTTTGGTGTTAAGGGTAGATAAAGTAATTTTATTATAAATTTCAGGCTCTAAAAAGTAATGTGTTATATTTACTAAGTAAATCTGAAGTGACGTTTTTAAAAAAACCACTCGTGCTCTGCACAGTGACACAGTGACCCTCAGCCATGGGAGGGTGCAGTACCTCCCCTCCTTTAGGGATGGGAGGGGCCAGTTGAAAGAAAATGCCAGTGACTCTCTGCTGTCAGAGACTAGGGTGACTGCTGTGTCGGGCACCCCTGGCTTCTGTGCTGTGCTAAGTCCAGGAAGAGAAGCCTCCATTCTGGACTCTGGAAGCCGAGTGTGAATCTCAAGGTGGCCTCCGTCTTGAAACTCAAGCCTCTTTTGTCTTTTACCTTTGATACTTAAATGATAAGATGATATCTGCCATTTTATCTCAATGATATTATATTTAGTAAGACTTGAAATTCAACTGGGTCTGTGAGCCCCAGGTGGCAAGAGACCCACCAAGAGGTGGAGGAGCAGGAACAAGAATGAGGTCAGCCACGGGGGGCACATACCAACCCAGGGCACAGAAACAGCAGATGCTGTTAGGAAGCACCCACAGGCAAGGGGGTGACACTGACTGAAGGGCTGGAAGCTACCCAGATAGGTCACCTAGCCATCCTTTTGCCTCTACACAAGACAGATGTTTCTCTGGCCAGCAACCTGCACTGCACTCACAGGTTAGGGAGCCCCAGGTCTCATGTTACTCTATATTGACTTATTTTGTAAAAGATTCCTAAAGGCAACATCTCTACAAGGTGGAGGTGGAGAAAGCCTTGGGGAAGTGGCAAGTCTGGGCAGAAGCACAGAGCACTCTCCCATGGGGTCTGAGAAGGGACCTGAGAGATGGCGGAGACGGGAGGAGAGCCCACTCCCCATGAAGGGACAGGAAGAGGGCAGAGAGCAAGAGTCAGAGGCAGCTGGCTGCACACACAGCCTGGCCACCAGGACAGATGAGATCCCAGCAGAGGAATCACTGCCCAGTGGAGTGACAGCAAACCCTCCTGGCTGGGACTTCCATCTTAGATGTTCCCACTCAACACACCCCCCACCAATAACACACTGGCTCTCCATGGGGGACTGCCCACAGCAGGCACTTGGCAACCTCTCAGACCACTTCAGCTGTCACTTTAGGAAGTGGGGTGCTACTGCAGCTGCAGAGGCCAAGATGTTGCTAAACATCCTAGGATGTACAGGACAGCCTCCTCCTACAGGGAATTATCAAAATGTCAATGACGGCAAAGTGGAGAAACCCCGTTCTAGAGGGAGCTCTGTACTTGTGTAATTCTGAATCTAACATGAGACAAGGCCCTTGGAATTCACAGATGACCATGCACACCCTCGACCTCAAGCCCTACTGTGTGGATCAACCCGCTGCCATGTTGAGCAGAAAACCCCAATTATCCCCAAGTGTTCCACAAACACCCATTCAGCTGCTGGCAGTTCAAATCCAGCAAACACAGCGTTGTCTTCCTCTTTTGGAGAATCTATTTCTTCCGCAGAGCCAATGCCACCCCAATGGCCACTGCCAGGATAGCAGCAGCAGCAGCCCCTCCAAACAGCAGGATGAACTTGCCCTCACACAGTGGGATGGCCTTTGCACCTCCAGTCGGGGAGGGCTCTTCTGGAAGGCTCTCTTTGCTCACATGTGACTCCTCTCCTCTCTGTGGTGTTGATGCAGATTTCAGTGCAGGGGTCACCACCTGCTCTACTTCAGGAGGTTCCACTGCTGCTACTTTCACTTCTTCTTCATCAAGTTCTACAAACAAAGATGTGGCAGGGCTGGCTTCCTCTACTGCAGTCATCTCTGGGCCAGATTCCCTGGTCTCCAGAAAGGAAGTGGCAGTGATATGTGGGAGCAAGGGAGCTGTAGCTGTAGGGAATGCCTCTTGCAGCTCCCTGGGTGGCACAGGAGCCACAGCGCCCTCTTCCACAACCTCAGGTATTTCTTCTTTCTCCACATGCACAATGTCAGAATTCGAAGAGTTGTTCTCGCTCTTCTCGCCAGCTCCATTGCTGTCTAAGCTCTTGACTTCTTCAGGATCCATGGCTATCTGCTGCCAGGACTCAGGACCTAGGGACACTGGCAGGCTTTCCGTGTGCCAACTCTGGCTGGCCGACAGGGAGGCAGGTAAGCTCTCCGACTGCCACGAAGTGGTCACAGTTGGAGACTCTGGGGGACTGACTTGTGCAGAGTTGTCACTGGGCAAAATGTAAATGTCATTGCTGTCCTCTGCAATGACTCCAGGATATTCCTCTTCCTCAGACTCAAGATTAAAGACAGTGCCCTAGAAAAGAAGGAGAGTCAATATAAAGGAGGGTAAACATTTGTTCTTTAAATTCTTACTGATTTGGGAGGCAGAGAGCGAGAGAGAACCAGCGAGCGAGCTCCCATTGGCTGGTTCACTTGCCAAATGCCTGCGATAGCTGGAGCTGGGCCAGGGCTAAAGCCAGGAATTCAATTACTGAGCCATCACTGCTGCTTCCCAGCGTCTGTATTAGCAAGAAGCTGGAGTCAGGTGGCAGAGCTGAGAATTAAACCCAGGTTACTCTGATATGGGATGTGGGTATCTTAACTGCTAGCTAAATAACCACCCCAAAGAATGGTACACATTTAAAAAATAAATGTCTATCTGGAAAAAAATTCTTTGCTAAAGTCCTAAGAATAAATATAGTGTTTAAGCCTACAGAATTTCTGAACTGATTTCATTTATTCGTAAGCCAATGTAGAGTAGGAATTTCTGACAGTCTTCTGACCAGTTTCCTTGAAACTAAAAAAATCCAGTTAATTTACATCCAATGTGATTAATATATATCCAAATTCAAAACAAAGGCAAGATCCTGGGTTCAAGGAATTCATCACTAAGCAGGGTATAACAAGGCTATGCTACAAACTGCAATTAACTGCAAGTGGGAAAATGACTCCTGTTAGTGGTAGTTGGGGAAGGCAGTATGCTCACAGATATAGGGGAACTAGCCTTTATACTGGACACCTGAATAGTAAGAAGGTGGCAGGTTCAGGCCACACAGAAGACACAACACTGAGAAAGCAGCAAGCAGCCCAATTTAATTGGTATACAGTGTATACGAAGAACAGAAAGATCCCTGAGGACAGGAACCTGCAAGAAGCCGAATGATGGACAGCTAAGAAAGATGGACTTTATTTAATAGGCAATGATTAGTCACTGAAGTCTCTCAGGTACAAAGTTACTGACAACCCTACCAGAATGGACAGCCTTCAGAAGCACTTCCTTCTTCAGCAGGGCCAGTGGGCTGGCGCCACAGCTCAATAGGCACACCGCGTTCTAGTCCCGGTTGCGGTGCCGGATTCTGTCCTGGTTGCTCCTCTTCCAGGCCAGGTCTCTGCTGTGGCCCGGGAAGGCAGTGGAGGATGGCCCAAGTCCTTGGGCCCTGTACCCACATGGGAGACCAGGAGAAGCACCTGGCTCCTGCCTTCAGATCAGCGCGATGCGCCGGCCGCAGCGGCCATTGAGGGGGGTGAACCAACGGAAAAGGAAGACCTTTCTCTCTGTCTCTGTCTCTCTCTCTAACTCTGCCTGTCAAAAAAAAAAAAAAAAAAAAAAAGACGGGCCAGTGGAGTGTCATTACAAAAAGGCCAGACAATTTCAGGCATGGGAAGCCAAGACACTGTGGCAAAAAATCTTCCACGTGAAGGATCTCTCTGAGTGCAACCTCGGTGGAAAGAAGTGGCCATCAAAGGAGGTACTTTTCTCTATAGGGAGGAGAGAAAATCCACTTTCCTTATGGCCTTGTCCAAATACTGATTGAGTTTGTGGACTCAAAAGGCTCCCATAGCCTAAGCAGCTCATGTTAAGAGCCTCAGGTGGTCACCGAGTTACACTGAAAGAGCTAATTGTTAAATTAACAATAGGAGCTACTGTGCACCAACTCTCCATGCAGGACCTCTGTCCTCAATGAGTTATGAGAGTTAACTGTAAAATTAGTTCTCAGTTTGTGTGTATGTGTGTGTGTGTGTATGCGTGCTCTGGATCAGAAGTAGAGTGCCCATATGGGATGCCGGCACTGCAGGTGGCAACTTTACCCACTATACTAATGTGCTGGCTCCTAATAATTTCATTCTTCAACCAAGACCAAAAACTTTCTGTGTATATCAGGAATCTAATAAATCAGGAGTCCCTCTTAAAAAAAAAATAAAAAGAAAGAAATGCAGAGGGGCTGGTGCTGCTGTATAGCGGGTTAAGCTGCAATCTATAGTGCTGGCATCCCATATGGGTGCTAGTTTGGACCCGGCTGCTCCATTTCCAATCCAGCACCCTGCTATGACCTGGGAAAGCAGTGGAAGATGGCTCAAGCCCTTGGGCCCCTGCACCTGCGTGGGAGACCTGGAAGAAGCTCCTGGCTCCAGATAGGTGCAGCTCCAGCCACTGGGGACATTTAGGGAGTGAACTGTGGATGGAAGACCTCTCTTGCTCTGCTTCTGCCTCTGTGTAACTCTCCCTTTCAAATAAGGGAGGGAAGGAGGAAAGACAAAGAAGCAAATCACATAATCATGATCTCAGCATCCTACCACCTCACATTCTACTGAAAACCTTGCTCCAACCTCCTAAGAGGAGGTGCCATTGGCATCAGAACACTTCATGCGTACGGAATAAGCAGAGAAGCAACACAGTAGTTATGAAGAGCACAGCATTTGTAGTCAAGGGAACTGGTTTGAATCCCAGCTCCAAACAGATGAAAGCTGTGGGAATTTGAATACCATGCTTAACCTTTTAAACTTCAATTTATTTATAAATAAAATGGGGATGACTTATTTGATAAGATGGTTTTAAAAATTAAGTATACTATTGACAGTGATCAGCATAGTACCTTTTTTTTTTATTTTTATTTTTTCTGACAGGCAGAGTAGACAGAGAGATAACAGAGACAGAGAGAAAGGTCTTCCTTTTGCCATTGGTTCACCCCCCAATGGCCACTGCGGCCGGCGCACTGCGCTGATCTGAAGCCAGGAGCCAGGTGCTTCTCCTGGTCTCCCATGTGGGTGCAGGGCCCAAGCACTAGGGCCATCCTCCACTGCACTCCCAGGCCACAGCAAAGAGCTGGCCTGGAAGAGGGGCAACCAGGACAGAATCCGGCGCCGGGACCGGGATAGAACCCAGTGTGCCGGTGCTGCAGGCGGAGGATTGTCGCTCCCCGTCTTCGTGGAGGAACGACACAGGACCCTGCACTGTTCTTTTGTCTGCTCGGCCCTCCCCGGGTTTGCTGCTGGTTCTTCCCGGGTTGGCTACCATCCCTTCCACCTCCGTGGAAGGGCAGTTCCCCCTGGCCACATTCCCCACTTCCGCAGGGGAGCGGCACACCGCCGGCCGGCTCTCTCGGGGGCTGCACAGGTGTTCCCCTTAGATGTTCCTGGTGCATGCCGTCTCTCTCCTCCTTTATAGTCCTCTTCCACCAATCCCAACTCTGCTACCCACACGCCGAGTACGCTGCTCTCCTCCAATCAGGAGCAGGTCCCACAGTTTATTGGTTGAACTGGAGGCAGCTGTGTAGAAGCTGTTTCCCTTCTCAGCGCCATATTGTGGGAAAGCAGATGCATAGAATAAGTCTTAATTCCAGTAACTTAGTCTAGTCCGAGTTGCTCCCAGTTGCTCCCCACAGAGGATTGGCCTATTGAGCCTGGGCGCTGGCCTAGCAAAGTACCTTTTAAAAACTTTATTTACCTGTCTATTGTTTTGCTTTTGGTGGTGGAATGGTGGTGGGACAAAGAGCTACTCCAAAATACCAAAGAGAACAATAAAGGTAGACACAATTGGAAACAGTACTCTTCTTTGGGTACAGAAGATAACTTACAGACTTTTTCATCCTCCTCCCTCTCTTCTAAGTACAGAGGTCACAAAATAGACAGAAAAATCTTTTTTTTTAATTATCTATTTAAAAGGTGGAGTTATAGAGGCAGAGGCAGAGGCAGAGGCAGATAAAGAGAGAGAGAGATCCCCCAACTGCTGTTTCACTCCCCAGATGACTGCAAAGAATGGAGCTGGGCTGATCTGAGGCCAGGAGACAGGAGCTTCTTCCAGGTCTCCCATTCAGGTGTGGGAGACTGCTTTTGTAGGCCAAAGCAGAGAGCTGGATTGAAGTGAAGCAGCCAGGTATTGAACCGGCACCCATATGCTGGTGCCTCTGACAGAGGTTTTACCTGCTATACCTCAGCGTAGGCCCCAAAAAATCTCTTTAGTAGTGAGAGAAGTATAAAGTTAGGACATATGAAGAGGCTTTGAAGTGGAAAAGAGCTTCTAGGCTTCCCAGCTTGAGGAATGGCAGTTTAACTAGCCCATTTGGAAAGATCCAGAGGAGGAAGTATTTGAGGAGGAGGGGAGAAGAGGGAAAGTAGAGGGATAGACAGAAGAGGGACGACATCTAGGTTTCTCAGTGCTATAGGTTCAGATCAGCTATGAAAGAAGAGGTGGAGATCCTAAGTCAAAGCTGTCACTGGATCTCAGCATATAAAAGTGTCAAGGAGTGTCATTAGCATTATTTTTAACATGAAAGGTTTAGAAATAACCTCCAGTACCTTTGGAAAAGGTAAACATACATATGGTTCATACGAACTACTTATTAAAATAGAAATAAGTACATTTTAAAATCTATAGAAGGAACCCCATATTGCACAATACCTCTACACACAAAACTATTATTGAAATCAAAGGTTTCCTAAGTAAATTAAGGGATATTTATCATGTTCATAGTACAGAAAACTGAATATTATAAAGATTCCAATAATTCTCAAATTAACCTATTGTTTCCTACAATCTCAGATATAAAAATCCTGGGGTTGGCACTGTGGCGCAGTGCAATAAGCCACCAACTGTGATACCAGCACTTCATATCATAGTGCTGGTTCAAGTCCCAGCTGCTCTGTTTCCAATCCAGCTTCCTGGGTTGCCATGGAAAGCAGCAGAAGATGGCCCAAGTACTTGGCCCTCTGACTTCCACGTGGGAGACATAGAAGGAGCTACTGGCTCCTGGCTTCAGCCTGGCTAAGCCTTGGCCACTGTGGCCATTTGGGGAGTGAACCAGTAGACAGATCTCTGTCTCTCTGTCATACTGCTTTTCAAAAAGAAATAATTTTTTAAAGATTTATTTATTTATTTGCAAGTCAGAGTTACACAGAGAGAGGAGAGGCAGAGAGAGATGTGGGGAGCAACTCGGACTAGACTAAGTTACTGGAATTAAGACTTATTTTATGCATCTGCTCTCCCACAATATGGCGCTGAGAAGGGAGAAACAGCTTCTACTCAGCTGCCTCCAGTTCAACCAATAAACTGTAGGACCTGCTCCTGATTGGAGGAGAGCAGCGTACTCGGCGTGTGGGCAGCCGAGTTGGGATTGGTGGAGAGAACTATAAAGGAGGAGAGAGACAACATGCACCGGGAACATCTAAGGGGAACATCTATCTGAAGGAACACCTGTGCAGCCCCCGAGAGAGCCGGCCGGCGGTGTGCCGCTCCCCCGCGGAAGTGGGGAATGTGGCCAGGGGGAACTGCCCTTCCACGGAGGTGGAAGGGATGGTAGCCAACCCGGGAAGAACCAGCAGCAAACCCGGGGAGGGCCGAGCAGACGAAAGAACAACGCAGGGTACTGTGTCGTTCCTCCATGAAGACGGGGAGCGACAGAGAGAGAGGTCTTCCATCCGCTGGTTCACTCCTCAATTGGCTGAATTGGCTGGAGCTGCACTTATCTGAAGCCAGGAACCAGGAGCTTCCTCCGGGTCTCCCACACAGGTGGAGGGGTCCACAGACTTGGGCCATCCTCCACTGTCCTCCCAGGCCATAGCAGAGAGCTGGATCAGAGAAGCTGGGTCTCGAACCAGCGCCCATATGGGATGCCGGTGCTTCAGGCCAGGGCGTTAACCCGCTGAGCCACAGCACTGGCCCAAAAAATAAATATTTTTTAAAAAGATAAAATATCATCAGGTTTTTGTTTCTTATGGAAATTGACAACCTGATTTTGCAATTCACATGGTAATAAAAAGCCAAAAATAAACAAGCCATTCTTCAAAAAATAACAATGTTAAAAGGCTGATGCTATCAAATAGCAAAGACTCATTCCAAAGGTACAGTAATTAAGACAATATGGTTAAGACCTTAAAACAGGTAATAAAAGCTGGCGCCGCAGCTCACTAGGCTAATCCTCCGCTTTGAAGCGCCGGCACACCGGGTTCCGTCCCGGTTGCCCCTCTTCCAGGCCAGCTCTCTGCTGTGGCCCAGGAGTGCAGTGGAGGATGGCCCAAGTCCTTGGGCCCTGCACCCCATGGGAGACCAGGATAAGCACCTGGCTCCTGCCATCGGATCAGCGCGGTGCACTGGCCGCAGCGTGCGGGCCGCGGCAGCCATTGGAGGGTGAACCAACGGCAAAGGAAGATCTTTCTCTCTGTCTCTCTCTCTCTCTGTCCACTCTGCAGGTAAAAAAAAAAAAAAAAAAAAAAAAAAAAAAAAAAAAAAAGGTAATAAAAGGCTGGTATTGTTGCATAGCCCATTAACTCATATCAGTGCCAGTACAAGTCCCAGCTGCTCCACTTTGGATCCAGCTCCCTGCTAATGCACCTGAGACAGCAGTGAAAAATGCTCCAAGTTTTTGGGCCCCTGCATCCATGCAGAAGACCCATATGAAGCTCCTGGCTCCTAATTTCAGTCTGGCCCAGCCTCAGCTGCTGTGGCCATTTGGGAAGTAAACTGGCAGATGGAAGATCTCTCTCTCTCTATCACTCCATCCCTCTCTGTAACTCTGCCTTTCAAATAAATAAATAAATAAATCTTAGAAAATAATGTAAATATAAGGCTCTGCTACCTCATGGAAAGGTGAGATTATTGTGGTTGATTTGCATTTCCCTGGTGACTAATGTTAAACACCTTTTTATGTGCTCCTTGGCAATTTACATGCCTTTGTTGGAACAATGTCTATTCAAATCTTCTGCTCTCTTTAAAATTGAGTTGTCTCATTATTATTGAATTTTAAGAATTTTATTTTTTATTCTTTTTTTTTTTTATTTGACAGGTAGAGTTACAGATAGTGAGAGAGAAAAACAGAGAGAAAGGTCTTCCTTCCATTGGTTCACTCTCCAAATGCCGCTACGGCCAGCACTGCGTGGATCCAAAGCTAGGAACCAGGTGCTTCTTTCCTGGTCTCCCACGCGGGTGCAGGGGCACAAGCACCTGGGCCATCTGCCACTGGCAGCAGAGAGCTGGACTGGAAGAGGAACAACCGGGACTAGAACCTGGCGCCCATATGGGATGCTGGCGCCGCAGGTGGAGGATTAACCAAGTGAGCCATGGCACTGGACCCATTTTTTATTCTTGAACAAGATTGCTATACAGCTGGACATTAAAATAATCAGTTGCAGAGGGGACCGTGTGCTTGCAACTAGGCTAAGCCTAAAGAAAATGAGGATAAACAAGTTGTCTTGAGAAACAGTTCTAGGATAGTAAAGAGTAGTGTATGCTAACTAATAATTTTATTTTTAAAAACATCTATTTATTTTTATTTATTTGGAAGAGAGAGAGAGTGCTCGCTAGAGAGTGGCAGACAGGCAGACAGAAACAGAGATCTTTCACTCTCCAAGTGCTCTTAACAGTTAGGAACGGGCCAGGAGAACCCAGTTCTCCCACACAGATGACAAAGACCCAATTACTTGAGCCGCTACTGCCCT
The DNA here is from genome assembly GCF_051225735.1 of Oryctolagus cuniculus. Lineage (NCBI taxonomy): Eukaryota > Metazoa > Chordata > Mammalia > Lagomorpha > Leporidae > Oryctolagus > Oryctolagus cuniculus. Next base: position 89,573,537 of record NC_142875.1, read on the forward strand.
CAGGGTCTGAATTAGCAGGAAGCTCAAGTCAGGAGCAGAGCTGGGGCTCGAACCCAGGCACTGTGATATAAAATGCAGGCAATCCCAAGCAGCATCCTAATCACTGCACCAAATGCTTATATCTTCATTATTTTATCTTTAAAAAGATCTCTGCCATTAGTGCCATTCCTCATATAAATTTCTTTCCCAGACTTCAAACCCCATATGCCTAGAAGAGATCTTTACAGCTATAATCTTATGAGGTTTCATCTCTTTCAAGCTCATTATGTTTTATAAGTATAATGGTGATATAAAACCATATAACATTTCTGGGACCAATATTAATAATGAATGCTACAAAGAGCCCTTCACAGCTAAATGTAGTACAAAAGACAAGATAACACTGATTTCGGATAGCCAGAAGATTCAATACTTGTCCTCATGAAGAACAAGAAGAATCTTCAAAAAGTTCATGTAAATGCATTGTGAAAAATCCATGCATGGATTTCAAACTTTTTTTTGTATCAAAATAAACAAGTGCTTATCTCATCCTCTTCCCCTCCCTTTTTTAGACTACTAAGTATTAAATATATCTCAATATACTTATTCCTAGGTGTATCTTAATATATCTAAACATATCTCCTCCCATTCTTTCAGCAATTTTCTGCTATAACTCTAATATAAGCAATCATTACCTCCCATCAGAACTAATGCAGCTCTTAAGCATCTGAAATCCAAGGTAGAGATGAAAAGTACAAATTTCAACAGTCAGTTAAACCAAAGATCTGAGAGGCATACTGGATTTCTCCCCATCCCACCACTTTTTTAAAGATTTATTTATTTATTTGAAAGGCAGAGTTGATGTGGGGAGATCTTCCATTCACGGTTCATTCCCTAAATGGCCACGACAGATACTGAATACCAACACTGCAGGTGACAGCTTAGCTCACGGCACCACAATGATGGTGGCCCCTCTTCTAACTCTTGAAATAGCTGCTTCTTATTGTCAAAAACTGTACTGTTTATTTAAGTGTTAGTAATAAAATAATCTCTATCTTAAAAGAGTTTAGAATAGAGTTAAAAACCTATTAAGGACACAAAGGGTATTCTATAACATGGAGACAACATTCTTGGACAATAAAGTAAGGTTTAAAAAAAATTAAAGGAAACGAGACACAGCTGAATCTTTAAGAATAAATGAGTAACAAAACAAAACAAATCAAAACAAACAAACAACAACAACAAAAAACAAAGAAAGATGAGTAAGAAGCTCCAGAAGGGGCTGGCAAACAGCATCCCATATGGGCTCCAGTTCAAGTCTCGGCTGCTCCACTTCAATCCAGCTCCCTGCTAATGTGCCTGGGGAAACAGCAGAAGATGGCCCAAGTGCTTGGGCCCCTGCCACCTATGTGGGAGACCTGGAAAAAGCTCTAGGCTCCTGGCTTCGGCCTAGCCCAGCCCTTGCTATTGTGGCCATTAGGAGAGTGAACCAGCAGATGGAAGATTAATTCATTCTCATACTAATTCTCTCTCTCTCTCCCCTCTCTGTAATTCTGCCTTTCAAATAAATAAAAATATTTTTTAATTATTTATTTTTTTTTTTGACAGGCAAAGTTAGACAGTGAGAGAGAGAGACATAGAGAAAAGGTCTTCCTTTTTCCGTTGGTTCACCCCTCAAGCGGCTGCTACGGCCAGTGTGTTACGGCCGGCGCGCTGCACAGATCTAAAGCCAGGAGCCAGATGCTTCCTCCTGGTCTCCCATGTGGGTGCAGGGCCAAGGGCCTGGGCCATCCTCCACTGGCTTCCCGGGTCACAGCAGAGAGCTGGACAGAAGAGGAGCAACTGGGACAGAATCCGGCACTCCAACCAGGACTAGAACCTGGGGTGCCGGCGCCGCAGGCAGAGGATTAGCCTAGTGAACCGTGGCGCCGGCCAGAAATCTTTTTTTTTTTAAAGAAGTTTCAGGAAGCAGGAAAAGAATAAACAAGAACATGATACTAAAACATATCAGTCTATACAGACAGCTAGGTCTTCAGTACCCTAAAGCAGAAAATGGGGAGTAAGAAAGATGAAGTTTGAGGAATAGTGCACAGTGAGCAAAATCAGTTTCTGCCTGGAAATAAAACATTGCTGTATGTCATAAGATATATTTTCCTCTTAGTCTTGCTGAGTCTTACAAAGACCTTAGTTCTACTGAGAAATGAGTTCAACTCCCAACTTCCCAATATGGTGCCTCTTAAACAACGTCAATTAACTCAGCAGAGAAGATGAACCTAAGATACCATCTGGTCTTTAAGGGCTCAGTTTGAATTTTATAAAATAAAGTACTGCTATATTTGCAATTCTAATTACCTGGTTCCTTCAATTAAAATACAACAGGAAAAATTCATATTTGAAATAGTGTTGTATCCTTTCTTGAGCACAATATTGGTTTCCTAGGAAACCAAATACACTTTTTTTTTTTTTTTTGACACGCAGAGTGGACAGTGAGAGAGAGAGACAGAGAGAAAGGTCTTCCTTTTGCCGTTGGTTCACCCTCCAATGACCGCCGCGGCCGGCGCACTGCAGCCGACGCACCGCGCTGATCCGAAGGCAGGAGCCAGGTGCTTCTCCTGGTCTCCCATGGGGTGCAGCCAAATACACATTTTTAAAAGCTACATCAGAGGCTGGTGTTGTGGTGCAGTGTAAGCCTCTGCCTATGATACTGGCATCCCATATGAGCGCCAGTTTGAGTTCTGGCTGCACCACTTCCAAACCAACTCCCTGCTCATGTGTCTGGGAAAGCATCAGAAGATGGCTCAAGTACTTGGTCCACTGCTACCTACTGTGGGAGATGGATGGAATTCCAGGCTCCTGATCTGTCCCAGGCCTGGTCACTGTGGCTGTTTAGGGAGTGAACCAGCAGATGGAAGATCTCTGTGTGTCCCTCTCTGTCACTCTGCCTTTCAAATAATTTTAAATATTGAAAAAAAAAAAAAAAAGGCACAATAAACAGTATTAGCCAATCTTGCCTCTCTGTTCTTAAGTCATTAATATGGGGCCGGTGCTGTGGTGTAGTGGGTAAAGCCGCCTGCAGTGCTGGCATCCCATATGGGCACCGGTTCGACACCTGGATGCTCCACTTCCAATCCAGCTCCCTGCTGATGGCCTGGGAAAGCAATGGAAGATGGCCCAAGTCCTTGGGCCCCTGCATCCATGTGGGAGACCCCAAAGAAGTTCCTGGCTCCTGGCTTGAGATTGGCCCAGCTCCGGCCATTGCAGCCAATTGGGGAGTGAACCAGTGGACGGAAGACTCTCTCTCTCTGCCTCTCCTCCTCTCACTGTGTAACTCTGATTTTCAAATAAATAATAAATTTAATTTAAAAAGTCATTAATAGCCCAAATCTGTCTGAATCATGTTAGGTGCTCTATGTAAGAGAAAGAAGGCTTGGCAAGGATATTCCCTGTCACCTGTAAGTGCTGTACTAAATTCCCAAGCCCTGTCTCCCAATTCATACAGACCCTTGTGTGCTTATCATTTTAGAGCAGAAAATGTCTCCAGGTATGATAAAGGTATGTGATCCCTCCCTCAAAACTGGCATCATACAAAGTAGCACACCATTTTAGGGGAAACTTTCAGACTCCCTGAAGCTTATCCATAGGTCCTAGTTTGAGACCCCTGAACTGGCTCCATCTGTCTCTGGCTCATATTTCACCCCCTCTGGACTACTGGATCCAAAGTTTGCTACTTCTCCTGACTTCTTAGAGAGCTTTGAGTCTTGGTGACACAAAGTAGCACAGTACTTCTCACTAATTTTTTCCCCATGTTTCAGTTACCTCCCCAATTACAGATGCTTCTTGACTTAAAGTGGGGTTATATCCTGATAAAACCATTATAAAATGAAAAACCAGTAAGTCAGAACAGCCCTTAATACACCTAACCTATAAAACATGTTAGCTTGGCCCAGCCTCCCTTAAACATGCTCAGAACACTTGCCATAGCCTGCAGTTGGGCAAAATCATCTAATGCAAAGCTTATTTTATAACATGAGGACCAGCTCATGGAACTTATTTTTTAAGATTTATTTATCTATTTGAAAGAATTACACACACACACACACACACACACACACACACACACACACAGATTCTTTCTGCTGATTCAGATGGTTGCAAAAGCCATCTGGGCCAGACCTGAAAACCAGGAGCCAGGAGCTTCTTCCAGTCCTCCCAAGCATTTGTGCCATCTTCCACTGTTTTATCAGGCCATTAGCAGGGAGCTGGATTGAAGTGGAACAGCTGGGACACAAACTGATGCCCATTTGGGATGCTGATGTTGCAGGAAGCAGCTTTACCCACTATGCCACAGTGTGGGCCCCTCATGAAACTTATTGTAATACAAAAAAATCAGAATGGTTGTATGGGTATTCTTTCACACCACTGTAAAGTCAAAAAATTCTTGGAGCTATCATAAATTGGGGACCATCTATACATTATAAATATTTTAAGAGGAAATATGCTTTAAATGTCTGTTATCTGCCAAGCAATGTCTAAGCAAGCAGTGATGCTCAATAAATGCTTGGCTGATAGGGAAACTGGTTACATCTCTGGATATAAAAAGAAGCTCTTGGGGCCAGCCAGCATTGTGGTGTAACAGGTTAAGTTGCTGCCTGTAAAGCCGGCATCCCATATGGGTACTGATTCAAGTCTCAGCTTCTCCACTTCTGATCTAGCTCCCTGCTAATGTGCCTGGGAAAGCAGTGGAAGATGTTCCAAGTGCTTGGGCCCCTGCCACCTATGTGGGAGACCTAGAATAAGTTCCTGGTGGGCTGGCACTGTGGCACAGCGGGTTAATGCCTGGGTCTGAAGTGCTGGCATTCCATATGGGTGCCAGGGCGCTGGTTCTAGTCCCGGCTGCTCCTCTTCCATTCCAGCTCTCTGCTATGGCCCAGGATAGCAGTAGAAGATGGCCCAAGTCTTTAGGCCCCTGTACCCACATGGGAGACCTGGATGAAGTTCCTGGCTTCGGATCAGTGCTCCAGCTGTTGCGGCCATCTGGGGGGTGAACAAGTGGATGGAAAACCTCTCTTTCTCTCTCTACCTCTTTCTGTAACTCTTTCAAATAAGTAAAATAAAATAAATCTTTTTTAAAAAATAAAATTATTTGTTAAAAAAAAAAATAAGTTCCTGGCTCCTGGCTTTGGCCTGGCACAAGCCCTGGCCATTGCAGCCATTTGGATAATGAACCAGTAGATAGAAGATCTCTCGCTATCTCTTCCTCTCTTTCAGTACCTCTTTCAAATAAATAAATCTTTAAAAGAAAATAATAGGCCAGCGCCGTGGCTCAATAGGCTAGTCCTCCACCTGTGGTGCCAGCACACCGGGTTCTAGTCCCGATCAGGGCACCAGATTCTGTCCCGGTTGCCCCTCTTCCAGGCCAGCTCTCTGCTGTGGTCCAGGAGTGCAGTGGAAGATGGCCCAAGTCCTTGGGCCCTGCACCCGCATGGGAGACCAGGAGAAGCACCTGGCTCCTGCCTTCAGATCAGCGCAGTGTGCCGGCCGCAGCCCGCCGGCCATTGGAGGGTAAACCAACGATAAAGGAAAACCTTTCTGTCTGTCTCTCTCACTGTCCACTCTGTCAAAAAAAAAAAAAAAAAAAGAAAAAAAAAAAGAAAATAATAAAGCTCTTGAACATTGTTTGGATTTCCTCAGGTACTGTAGGTACAGCTCGTTATTCATCTCCATGTTTCCTCACATATGAACTGAACTGCGCTTCTATTTTTTCAGGTCACATGATGCTGGTGAAGCTAGAATCCAGTCACCTCTCCTATCTCAAGTGACACTGTCCCTTCCTCCCGAATGCTCTCTCTCTCAATTCTCCTTCTTGTTACCTCTAGATTCATAGGATTTATCTGTTATTCTTAGCTATAAAACATATAGTAAAATGTATCTGCCTTACTTTTCTAATGTGCCTTATAGGATTCTATGATTATTTTATTAATATAATTATACATAATGTATAATTATAATAGTTAGCATTAAAGTTTTTGGGAACTTAGGCTGATCCAGTTCTTGAATTGAGTCTTTCCTACTCAAAGAGCTGCTACTTCCCTTTCTGCACCCTTGGTGCCTTGGAATCTTCAATTCACATAAATGGAAGATTTTTTATGTGTAACATCATGTGCACTGTAAACTGCTATTCTAGACCTACCAGTCTCTCTGAAAAGGAAATACATCTGTTTTCCAACTTCTTCTTCTTCTTCTTTTTTTTTTTTTTTGACAGGCAGAGTTAGACAGTGAGAGAGAGAGACAGAGACAAAGGTCTTCCTTCCGTTGGTTCACCCCCAAAATGGCTGCTACAGCCGGTGCCCTGCACCCCGATCCGAAGCCAGGAGCCAGGTGCTTCCTCCTGGTCTCCCATGTGGGTACAGGGCCCAAGCACTTGGACCATCCGCCACTGGCTTCCCTGGTCACAGCAGAGAGCTGGACTGGAAGAGGAGCAACTGGGACAGAACCGGCGCCCCCACCAGGCTAGAACCTAGGGTGCCGGCGCCGCAGGCGGAGGATTAGCCTAGTGAGCCGCAGCGCCAGCCTGTTTTCCAACTTCTATAAACAAAAAGATAGACACTAAATGGAGGTATGAGTAGGGCTGGATACTTTTCTTTTCTTTTCTTTTTTTGACAGGCAGACTGGACAGTGAGAGAGAGAGACAGAGAGAAAGGTCTTCCTTTTGCCGTTGGTTCACCCTCCAATGGCTGCCACGGCCGGTGCATCGTGCTGATCTGAAGGCAGGAGCCAGGTGCTTCTCCTGGTCTCCCCTGCGGGTGCAGGGCCCAAGCACTTGGGCCATCCTCCACTGCACTCCTGGAACATAGCAGAGAGCTGGCCTGGAAGAGGGGCAACCGGGACAGAATCCGGCACCCCGACCAGACCTAGAACCTGGTGTGCCAGCGCCGCAAGGCGGAGGATTAGCCTATTGAGCCACAGCGCCGGCCACTTTTTTTTTTTTAAAGAACCATTCACTTATTTGAAAGGCAGAGCTACAGAGAAGCAGAGGTAATGAAGTTTGCATCCTGGCTTTCTTTCTGATACCAATTTCCTGCTAATGCTCACCCTGGGAGGCAGCAGTGATGGCTTAAGTACTTGGGTTTCAGCCACCAACGGGGAAGACCTGGAAGGAGCCCTGTACTGAGCTTCAGCCTGGCTCAGCCTTGGTTGTTACAGGCATTTGGGAAGTGAATCAGCAGATGGAAGATCTCTGTCTTTCAAACAAAGTGAAAAATTTTGAAAAACTACTGAGCTAAGACTTTATTAAGTGAAGAGGGAAGAAAAACTGGGATAATTAATGGAAACAGGACACTGAATAACTATCACAGTCTTAACACACTAAGATGCAAAATCACTCTATTTTCTCAAATAATTTACATATTAGGGTAATGTAAAATACTCAAAGGAATATGTTATCTCACTATGAGCCACTTGAAACAATATATCCTTGTTAGTTTTTCATCAAAAAATGTTATTAACCACCCTGACCTCCCAACTGAGTTATATGGAGACAAAGAATGTAATTTCTTAGGTTCTTTACTTTTTTTTTTTTTTTTTTTGACAGGCAGAGTGGACAGTGAGAGAGAGAGACAGAGAGAAAGGTCTTCCTTTGCCATTGGTTCACCCTCCAATTGCCGCCATGGCCGGCGGGCTGCGGCCAGCGGGCTGCGGCCGGCGCACCGCGCTGATCCGATGGCAGGAGCCAGGTGCTTATCCTGGTCTCCCATGCGGGTGCAGGGCCCAAGCACTTGGGCCATCCTCCACTGCACTCCCTGGCCACAGCAGAGAACTGGCCTGGAAGAGGGGCAACCGGGACAGAATCTGGCGCCCCGACCGGGACTAGAACCCGGTGTGCCGGCGCCGCAAGGCGGAGGATTAGCCTATTGAGCCGCAGTGCCGGCCTAGGTTCTTTACTCTGTCTTGGAATCACATCTGCTCTCACTTTCTGTTCACACTCCAAATGCTCTGTAATGCTATCAGCACATTTCAAAAGAAGGAGCCTTATACAGAGTTCTTCAAACAGAAGTGTACCTGAAGGTCAAGCAAGTGGTCAGTGCTCACTAACATGAACTCTAGACAAGTCACTTCTCTGAACCTATGAAAACAGAACCTTTAATAGCAAGCATGAACAGTAAGAAAAGGGGGCAGATTGGTACCTCCCCACAAAGGGGACCAAATGTAAGAAAATGGCATAGAACAGAGAGGAGACAGAACACAAACTTGCAGCCAGACCAAACTGATTCGAAAATAAATCTGCAGAGGTGAGTGACCAACGTGCAAACAGACTGAACACGTGGCCTAGGGACCAGACCCCAGGATATAAGCCTCAGCCATTTTAGGTTCTTGTTACCCCTGCCTTCTTTCAAGAGACCAGTTTAATCTTACAACCTATTGTTCTCCACCCCAATCCTGCATTATTCCCCAGGTTTGGAAGCCTGCGGGGCTATACTTGAAGAACCTATACGGAAAGCTCAGCTTCGCCTACTGCCACCCACCCTAACCCCTAGCCCACCTAAGATATCAAAAGGTCTAGCCTACTGGGGTCTGGGCCCTCTGCCATGTATTCAGTCTGTGTACATGCTGGCAGTTGGTCACCCACCTCTGCAGATTTATTTTCTTTGAATAAATTCAGTCTGGCTGCAAGTTCGTACCATATCTCTTCTCTGTTCGGCACCCTTTTTTCTTACATTTGGTGCCCCGTATGAGGAGGCACCAATCTGCGCTCTTTTTATTAAAAAACAAAACCAAAGAAAGTCAGAATGGAATAAGGTAAGATTATTTTAACTCGCAGAAAGTCAACCTTTAGGGCTGTAAACCAAGACAAATGAAATGGAAATTTCAAAAGTTACACCATGAAGAACTAAGGGAAAAGATAACTGACATAGAATTTACCGTAGAATTTCTTTTCCCCCTAATTTTTTTTAACAATTCAAAGCTAACAAAAGATTTAAGAACATTCTTTGTTTCATATCTAGAGTGAAGTTTCCATCTCATCTAAAGCATTAGGTCAAAAATAACCAATAAAGATGAAATAGCTTTCTTCCCGTCATGTCCTCCCTAATTTTGACATGCCACACTGGTGACAATCCTGAGAAGTCAGGTGAGTTCTTTTGAGTCCTATGCTGGTAGCCCTGCTGCATTTAGTGCCCCCAAATCCTAGGGATTGCTCGGGGCTCTCTCCACCCCTTGTGGCCTGAGCTCTCTAACCCAGGGACTCTTGGGGTTGAGACGTTGTCTCACCATTTGAAGGTGGTGAAAGATGTTTCGAGGACGCTCATCTCTCTTCCTCTTCCTTCTGTTTCTGACTCTATAGAACTCATTTCTTACTCCCTTCCACATGCTCCTACCCAACAGTCAATGGCCCAAATTTTCCAAGACTTAGTGTCATCAGTTGCAATGGAAAATGGTCTGAGGTTCCATATGTCCAGGTGTTTCTCCTTCTTTGTAACTGCCCTTCACTCTGTCACCTATTACACTCAGATGACCACTGATACTTTCATGCCTGGGGACTAATTCAAGAAAATACAAAAAAGCAACCTCTCTCTTAGTAAGTTCTATCTCTATAATAACATCTACAAGTAGTCTGAGAGTCATTCCTATAATCTAAATAAGTTCTAATACAAAGTATTTACATTGTTGGAAGTATCTATCTCACAGTGAGTATTTATCTTACTGACATAAAAAACACAAAGGAGTAACTTCAAATATCCAGATAACAAAATTTGTTGGAACCAACTATCAAAGTTTATATATGCACAAAGAATCAGAGAACTACGTGCCTGAATATGTGTCTGAATATAAATAAAACCCACAGAGATTATGTAACTTCTCCAAGGTCCCTTAGCTTCCTCTAAGAATTAGATGTCAATACCAAGAGAGAACAATCTAGCTGAACTTCACTACAATGCAAAGGAAGTCATACACAATGACATTTCAAAAAGTTTGTGGAAGATGACTTAAAAGATAAATTTACTTGGTTGCAAAAAAATTTTGAAATCCAGGGGCCTGTGCTGTAGCACAGTGGGTTAAGCTACTTAAGCTGCCACTAGCATTGCCAGCATCTTGCCCCTGCCCCCAGTGAGGGAGACCAGGATAGAGTTCCTGGGTCCTGGTGTTAGCCTGGACTAGTTCCAATCATTACAGTCACTTGGGGAGTAAACAAGCAAATGGAAGTCTTTCTTTCCCTGCCTCATCTCTTTCTCTCTTTCACTCTGCCTTTCAAATAAGTAAATCTTTAAAATCCAGGCATTTTCCCCCACATTATGCATTTTCTATGAACTCTTTCTGATGATCCTCACATGCATGGATTTCAATTTTTTCTCACCAAAATACACTTGGTTTTGAATAGGGCAAACAATATTCCAATGCAATGGAGCCAGGATCGAAGCCCAGGCACTTTGTCTCCAGGACCTATGCATTCACCAATCTTGCTATCCTAACTCTTGGGCTGAAAACCCACATCCTATTTTGGTCCTTTTGCCTACTCTATCATGGTACCTTTTGAGTTTATGGCAAGAAGTAAATAGGACAGATTATTTTTGGTGTTATCTTCAAGTAAGCAAAGATATGTGCATGGAACTCTTTGATTAAAATGAGAATCAGAGAAGAAACTAAGATACAGAAAAGTAGGTAATATTTTTAAATATACAATAAAATATAAACATAACTGCTTTGGTGGTAGGAACCAAGTTAAAAAAAAAAAAACAGCTTGGCATCTATTCAAAGACCCACTTCAAGCCGGCGCCACAGCTCACTAGGCTAATCTTCCGCTTTGCGGCGCTGGCACACCGGGTTCTAGTCCTGGTAGGGGCACCGGATTTCTGTCCCGGTTGCCCCTCTTTCAGGCCAGCTCTCTGCTATAGCCCGGGACTGCAGTGGAGGATGGCCCAGGTGCTTGGGCCCTGCACCCCATGGGAGACCAGGATAAGCATCTGGCTCCTGCCATCGGATCAGCGTGGTGCGCTGGCCGCAGCGCGCCGGCCGCGGTGGCCATTGGAGGGTGAACCAACGGCAAAAGGAAGACCTTTCTTCTGTCTCTCCCTTTCACTGTCCACTCTGCCTGTCAAAAAAAAAAAAAAAAAAAAAAAGACCCATTTCAAAAATGTGCAGCAGCTGCTTCATATTGTCTGTATCAACTGCATTTTGTTGTATTTTACTTTTTGGGTTATAAACTATTCTGCCATCTCAAGCAGTATTTTACCTGCTGAGTCATGGTTGCAGATACGCTGAGCTCCTATGGGCTTAACTTTCCCATGTGAGGATGCTCTGGCAGAATCCCAAAGCCCATCTACACTGAGTATCATTCAGGGACTCATTTCCCCTAGAACATGCCAGCCAACCTTTACCATTACCTCTCTCGAGTATTCCTCTTATAAAATGGAAATAGATCATTGCTTTTCTTTTTTTTTTTTTTTAATTTTTTTGACAGGCAGAGTGGACAGTGAGAGAGACAGAGAGAAAGGTCTTCCTTTTGCCGTTGGTTCACCCTCCAACGGCCGCCGCGGCCGGCGCGCTGCGGCCAGCACACCGCGCTGATCCAATGGCAGGAGCCAGGTACTTATCCTGGTCTCCCATGGGGTACAGGGCCCAAGGACTTGTGCCATCCTCCACTGCACTCCCTGGCCACAGCAGAGAGCTGGCCTGGAAGAGGGGCAACCGGGACAGAATCCGGCACCTCGACAGGGACTAGAACCTGGTGTGCCCGCACCGCAAGGCAGAGGATTAGCCTAGTGATCCGCGGCGCCGGCCTGATCATTGCTTTTCTACATTCAAACAGGCCACTAACAATCAAATGCCTCTTAGATCACTATTAACCTAAAACAGGAAAATGGTGAGTATCAAAGAAATTGCAGAGAAGTAATCTACCCAACACTAATCACCAAGACATTGACACACACACCACACACACAAATGGATTTCAGGACACAACAAAATAAACATCACACTCATATATAACACATGTATTTACCCTTACTAGATTAAGTTAATTTTAGCTGTACTCCACTTAATTGATTTCTGATCACCTCCTATTGTGCTACTTCCCACAGTAAGGAAACTGTCTTGACTAATTCTTAATGTAAAAGTTTCCAAGATAGTTCTTAAATACACTAGTTCCTCAAACAACAAGAAAGGAAAAACAACCTTTTCAAGATTTGCTATTCTTAAAATAGAAAGGAGAATCTTCAAGTCAAAGAGAAAAATAAGATTAATTTTATTCAATAAACTTAAATATTATGATAGACATTAGATGACATTTCTACAATAATCATTTTTGTAAACTAAAACTAAAATCTTCCATGTAAGTACTGAGCTAAGTACGTGAAAATGAGGAAAATAATGCAGAAGCCTTACCACAGTGGACTTGCACTGACCCTTCCAGGAGACAGATTTAGTTCTAATGGAGCAAGACAGTCCCAGGAAATGAGAGAGAGAGAAAGAGAGAGAGGAGGGAGGGACAAGGATGAGTCAGAGAATCACAGCAGCCAACTCGTCTGGGCATTAACTGGACTGCAGGGCAAATTAAAGTCAGAATCAAAAGTCAAAGCAAAGTCAATCAGACTTAAGGAGAGAGGAAAAAAATACAGTCTCAGGCACACCAGAAAACATGCCATTTGTAAAAATGTAACAGCTTCACTGAACATTTTCACAACTTTACCTTTGTGAGATAGAGGAGCTAGGCTTCTTTTCTTAGTTGACAAAACTAAAACTCAGAAAATTTAAATAAACTCTCACCCAAAACACATGGCTAGTATTTGGCAGAACAGAAGCTAGAAACAAATCTTGGTGATTTTATTCAGTTCTCAACTTCTCATTCTTTGACTAAAAATGCAGTGAAAACAACGAGGTAGATGATGAATACAAACATGCCTGTCTTGTAATTCTAATACCTGAATAAATAGCAATATGAAGCTATATTTCAGCTTTAGCTATGTTAATTACAGCTAAGATGTATGTTCCTAATTGAGTCCATATTTTTATTATATCTTAATTATTCCCCTTCTTTCACTTTGTCACTGCACTTGGAACACTACAGTTTATTTATCTTTATGTCCCCTTAACAAGATCTGAAAGAAGGGCCTGTATTTTATTCACCTCTGGAAATTCACCATCTAGCAAAGGACCCAGCATACAACATGCAGTCAATTAAGGTTTACTGTCCACTAAAATTAACATCTCTAGGGTTGTAACAGCATTATAGATATTAATATTCAGAAACTCCTTATGAAGTAGGCAGGTGTTATATTTCATTATTAACCTAGAACTTATAAATAATCTGAGGAATATGGAGGAAAATGACTCATCTAAGCCCATGTAGTTAGGCAAAAATAAACACTAGTGGTTATCAAGAGAGAGCCGGTGACTTGGGCTTCCTGTGATTACTGCTCTAAGAACAGGAGTTTGTATGCCACACAGACACACCCAAGGGCATGAAGAAATGTGCTTCACCCTCAAATGACAGTGAAGATCAATAATGATAGTGTTCAAAGCAGACTGAGAACCTGTTCCATCTATGGGACAGAAGTTGTAAATAAATAACCTAAGTCTAAGTCTGATTAATAATGTCCTTGGTGAAGTAACAAGGACAATATTATATAGCTCTCTGTGTATATTTATGTGTGTGTATCTTTAAAAAAAAAAAAGCCTCAGTCACAAGAACCTATTATTTTATGAGAAAATAGAAGAAAGGAGCTTCAAGGTTTAAATCATAAAAGCAATGTCCAAGAAGGGGAAATGTAGATTACCAGGATTTGATCAATACATTGCATATATGTATTGAAATGCTGTACTGTCCCCCACAGATATGTGCAATTACTACTAGTAAAAAATAACCAGGCGGGGCTGGCGCCGTGGATCACTTGGTTAATCCTCCGCCTGCGGCGCCAGCATCCCATATGGGCTCCAGGTTTAGTCCTCTTCCAGTCCAGCTCTCTGCTGTGGCCCAGGAAGGCAGTGGAGGATGGCCCAAGTGCTTGGGTCGCTGCACCAGCATGGGAGACCAGGAGGAAGCACTTGGCTCCTAGCTTTGAATCGGCGCAGCGCACCGGCCATAGTGGTGATTTGGGGGGTGAACCAATGGAAGGAAGACCTTTCTCTCTGTATCTCTCTCTTACTAACTCTGCCTGTCAAATTAAAAAAAAACAAAAACAAAAACAAAAAAAACAAAAAAAAAAAACAGGCTAAAAAGACAAAAATGTCTCAGCTTGAGGTCACTTTAAATTCAAACTGGTTAAGGCCAGTGTTGTGATGCATTGAGCTGAGCTACTGCTTGCAATGACAGCATCCCAAATCAGTGCTGGTTTGAGTCCCAGATGCTCTGCTTTCAATCCGGCTCCCTACTAATGAACCTGGGAAGGCAGCCGATACCATGCAAGACAGCAGGATGGAATTGCAGGCGCCTGGCTTCAGCATGACCCAGCACTGGCTGCTGCAGCCATTTGGGGAGTGAACCAGCACATGGAAGATTCTCTTTCCCTACCTGTCTCTCTTCCTCTTCCTGTTGCTCTGCCTTTCAAGCAAACACATAAATAGATACATATACCTTTAAAAATAAAATAAATTCAAACTGGTCATCTGACATCTAAATCTCAACAAGTGCTCTTCTCAATCCCATAATAAAGGAAAAAACACTCCATACTAAGCCAACAATCACAACACAGATCACAGAAGTAAATTATTGGGGCCAGTGCTATGGTGCAGCAGGTTAAAGCCCCAGCCTGCAGAACTGGCATCCTATATGAGAGCCAGTTCAAGTTCTGGCTGCTCCACTTCCGATCCAGCTCTCTGCTGTGGCCTGGGAAAACAGTAGAAGATGGTCCAAGTCCTTGGGCCCCTGCACCTGTGTGGGAGATCCAGAAGAAGCTCCTGGCTCCTGGTTTCAGATCAGCTCAGCTCTGGCCGTTGTGGTCATTTGGGAAGTGAACCAGCAGAATGGAAGACCTCTATCTCTCTGGCTCTGCCTTTCTCTGTAACTCTTTTAAATAAATAAAAATTAAAAAAAAAAAAGAAAAAGAAGTAAATTATCTACAGAACTGTAAAAGCATTTATTCTAGCCATTTCTGTTAGTAAGTCAGAGGCCAAAATACTGGTATTATTTTTCTCTCTGCAAATCTATTCCTATACCCACCACATGCAGGCATAACCCTCTTCTGTGGGTTTTCTTTCCTTTTTTTATATTTAAGATTTATTTTATTTATTTGAAAGAGTTACAGAGAGAGGTAGAGACAGAGAGAGAGTCTTCCATCCCTGGTCTACCCCGCAGATGGCCACAACAGCCGGATCTGAGCAGATCCAAAGTCAGGAGCCAGGTGCTTCTTCCCGGTCTCCCACATAGGTGCAGGAGCCCAAGGACTTGGGCCATCCTGCACTGCTTTCCCAGGCCATAGCAGAGAGCTGGATCGGAAGTGGAGCAGCCAGGACTAAAACTGGCGCCCATACAGGATGCTGCTCTTCAGGCCAGGCCTTTAACAATAGTTCCGTACTGAGAGTCAGGCAGTTTCATTCACCTTATGCCGCAGGTTCAAATGGCTAAAACATAAACAGCCCCTGTGGACTTTGTTTCACAGACATGAAGCATCATGCAGCCAAAGGATTCTCTTCTGGAATGGTGTTAAGAGCTATCAACACAGTGTTTAACACAAAGTACCTTAAAGATGATTCACGCTGACACCCTGTATCAAAGATCAACCAGATAACAACAAAAGCAGTATCTTGGTTTTAAACATAAACAGGTAGACAGCTCAGACACAACAATGTGAAATACATATTTATAAAGCATATCTTAAATATTAATAAACTTATTCTAGTAGTAGCCCTTTTCTTCATGTACAAATATTTGAGTTGTCACTGTCTACAGCCCTAGCCTCCCATATGGGTGCCAGTTCAAATCCCAGCTGCTATACTTCTGATTCAGCTCTCTGCTAATACACCTGGAAAAGTATCAGAGGATGGCCCAAGTGCTCAGGACCCTGCACCCACATGGGAGACCTGGAGGAGGATCCTGGCTCCTGGCTTCGGCCTGGCCCAGCTTCAGCTGTTACAGCCATTTGAGGAATGAACCAGCAGATGGATGATTCTCTAATTCTGACTTATAAATAAAAAATCTTTTAAGAAAACGGAATATGTAATATTCTCTGCATTTTTCGTCTTTTACTGTAAAGCATGACATGGGCTACATGGATATTAACCTGAGGTATCCCATAGCTCTCATACAAATCAAATGCTACACTGGAAAACAAAGACAAAAGTATGAAGAAAATAACAGTAAATGCAGTAAACGATCAGGTTGTTTTCTTTTGCTTTTGGCTTCCAGAATTTGGCTTTATTTTGCAGTATACAGATCATTCAGAGACATTCTGAGACACACATTTTTTAGACAGGCTCAGGCAAGTCAACAATGCATGTAGTATCAAAGAAACACTAAACAAATCACACCCAGAACACACAAATGCTTCTACAATTTACCTGTTTCAGGACAGATTTCTTCTTCCCTATTTTACTAGGTTAAAACACCACATATCACAGATTTTATTTTTAGGAACAGCTTAAAAAATGTTTCAATTTTCTTAACACAAATGCTCAGCCTTTCATTCAGTGAACATTTACCATGAAATCTAAACCTGATACATTCTACATTTGCATTCATATTAATAAAATATCCTCATTAAAAAGAAATTAACTCCTTAGATGTACAGTGGCTATAAAGCAGTAACATACACTATATCCTACCAAAAAATACCCTTACTACAAAGTCACTGATTATTGGATATATTACAATAACAAAAAAGGTGTTTGTTTTTAAAGCAAAAGGCATTTGGCTTACCAGTTAAGATACTGCTTTGGGACACCCACATCCCGTATTTGAGTACCTGGGTTTGAATCCTGGCTCTGCTCCCAATCCCAGCCTCCTGCTAATGTGCATCCTGGGAGCAGGCAGGTGATAATTCAAGTACTTGGGTCCCTGCCACCCACATGGGAGACCTGGGTTGAATTCCTGGCTCATTGCTTCAGCCTAGTAAAGCCCCAGCTGACGCAAGCATTTAGAGAGTGAACCAGTAGATGGGCGCGCTCTCTGTCTATCTCTTTCTTTCTGCCTTTCAAACAAAAACAAAAATTTTTAAAATATTTAACTATTTTTTAAAAAGTAGTAGAAAAGGATTAAGAACTAAAAATCCACTGTACCCTCTGGCCAAAAATGAACTAAGGGTATTATGAACAGATCTCTGTCAAAACATCTAAAAATTTAGGAAAAATGATCAAGAATTTTCAAGAAAAAGAAGAAACCTTCCTTCAAACAAGATACCAGGTGGTTTTATGAGCAAGGCACAAATAATTTGAATCTTACACAAACTATTAGAAAAACAAAAAAATACTCAATACTAAACTCTCCCAAGGAGCCAATATACCTTTAGTCCTGAAACCAGAAAAGAAACATTACAGGCTGCCTCATTCAGTGAGACTGATACAACTAAATGATCAAACAACTAAAAGTATTCATTTTAAAAATTCCTTTTTAAATTTTAGGTTAATATGTAATACTTGTATATTTTAAGGGGTACAATGCAACATTTCAACACATTCACAGCTCAAGTCAACCATACCAAGCAGCCAGCCCTTCCACTTCCTACCTTTTTGTTTGTGTTTGGAAAGAACCAGCTCTGCCATCCCAGCTCACTGTTCAGAATACGACACATCATTGTGTGTCATTATCCCCAGTGTGCTGCAAAATGCCAGAACTATGGTATCCATTCTACTGTGTGAGAGTACCCATGATGGTGCAACCTAGAAGTACTCTTTTTTTTTTTTTTTCCCATTTTCCTAACACATTTCCCACCCTGTCCCTGGTCTCCAGAGTTATTTTATTTACTTGAAAGGAAGAGTGAGAGAGGAAGAGACAGAAAGAGAGGTCTTCCACCCACTGGTTCACTCCCCAAATGGCTGCAATGGCCTGGGCTGGGCCAGGCCAAGGGTGCAAGAACCCAAGCATGTGGGCCATCCAGAGAGCTGGATCGGAAGTGGAGCAGCCGAGACCTGAACCAGTGTCCCTATGGAATGCTGGCAATGCAGGCAAGTGTCCTTACTTGCTACTCATAACAGTGGCCCCAGAAGTATTCATTTTTAAAATCAGGAAAAAGGCAAGGATTCCTGCTAATACAAACTCTATTAATACTGTATTGGAGATGCTCGTTAGTCCAATAAACTTTTAAATAAAAGATTCAGAAAGGAAAAATATTTTTACAGAAGTTATGACTGTCTATACGGAAAATTCAAAGCAACTTAGAGATAAACAATCAGAATTAATAAGAGTTTCATAAGAGAAGTCAACATTAAAATGCTTTTCTTAAACAAAAATGCATTTCCTTATACAGGCAAGGGAAAATATATTCTTAGGAACTTATTTAACAGAATATGTACTGTATAAAACTTAAGAAAAAAATTTTTAAAACACTGAAATGTTTCTAAAAGACAAATAAATTAAGGGATATATTGTGTTCATAAATGGAAAGAGTTAATATTATAATATGTCCATTATTCTCAAAATTATAGGTTCAATACAATTTTAATCAAAATTTCTACAGTCTGGCAAGATTTCTAAAAGTTTATACCGAAAAGCAAAGGGTCATCTCAGACTCAGCATTCCTGAATAATAATTTTTTAAAAAATTAAAGAAAGAAGTAGAAATAAGAAAATGGAAGACATGCTCTCCTCTTTTTTTTTAAAGATTTATTTATTTATTTGAAAGACAGAGTTACAGAGAGAGGTAGAGACAGAGAGAGAGGTCTTCCATCCAATGTTTCACTCCCCAACTGGCCGCAATGGCTGGAGCTGCGCCGATCCGAAGCCAGGAGCCAGGAGCTTCTTCCGGGTCTCCCACGCAGGTGCAGGGGCCCAAGGACTTAGGCCATCTTCTACTGATATCCTAGGCTATAGCAGAGAGCTGGATTGGAAGAGGAGCAGTTGGGACTAGAACTGGCACCCATATGGGATACTGGTGCTTCAGGCCAGGGCTTTAACTTGCTGCGCCACAGCGCCGACCCCCACATGCTCTATTCTAAAGCAAGTTACAGTAATTAAATTAAGATAGTGCCACTTGGCCTAGGTATTTACCACATGGTCCCAAGAACTAGAAGAGATGGCTCAGATAAATACAAACAAACTTAGAAACGTGAACTTGTCCCATTAGGTAAGAAAATAGTAATCCATAAACAGTGCCAGGACTAGATCTCTGGCCTCAAACCATATACAGATTCTAGAGGCCTGCACTGTAGTGCAATGAGTAAAGCTGCTGTCTGTGATGCTGACATCTCATATTGGCACAAGCATCTCATTTTGGCGTTGGTTTGTGTCCTGACTGCTCCACTTATGATCCAGCTCCCTGCTAATGGCCTGAGAACAGCAGTGGGGGATGGCCTAAGTGCTTGGGCTCTGCCCCCATGTGGGAGACCCAGAATAAGATCATGGCTTTTGTTTTGGACTGGCCTGGCCCAGAGGTTGCAGCCATTTGAAGAGTGAACCAGCTGATCAAAGAACTCTTTCTCTGTAACTCTGAATTTCAAATAACTAAATAAATCTTAAAAAAAAATTCTAGGTAGCTTAAATGCAAAAAGCAAAACTATAAAGTTTTTGAAAGTAGTATGAGGAGGGCCAGTGGCGCGGCTCACTAGGCTAATCCTCCGCCTTGCTGCACCGGCACACTGGGTTCTAGTCCCGGTCGGGGCGCCGGATTCTGTCCCGGTTGCCCCTCTTCCAGGCCAGCTCTCTGCTGTGGCCCGGGAGTGCAGTGGAGGATGGCCCAAGTACTTGGGCCCTGCACCCCATGGGAAACCAGGAGAAGTACCTGGCTCCTGCCATCGGATCGGCATGGTACGCTGGCTGCGGCGGCCACTGGAGGATGAACCACCGGCAAAAGGAAGACTTTTCTCTGTCTCTCTCTCTCTCACTGTCCACTCTGCCTTCAAAAAAAAGAAAGAAAAAAAGCATGAACTATAAAGAAAAGATTCATAAATTATATGGAAGCTTCTAATTCCCAATTAAAGACTAAAATGGCAAAAAGAAAAGCCACAAATGGTGGTAGGCACTGTGGTGTGGGTGGGTTAAGCCACCATGTGGGATGCCTACACCTCTCACCCAAGTGCCAGGTTTGAGTCGTGGCTACTCCACTTCCCATCCAGCTTCCTGATAATGTGCCTGGGAAAATAGCAGATGATAGCTGAAGTACTTGAGTTCCTGCCACCCATGTGGGAGATCCAGATGGAATCCCGGGCTCCTGGCTTTGGTGTGGCATTTGAGAAATGAACCATTGAATGTAAACTCTCTCTGTAAGAGAGCACTCTCTCTCTCTTCCCCTTAAATAAATACATAAATCTTAAAAAAAAAAAAAAGGCACTAACAGGAAGAGTATGTTTGCAATATGTAACAAAAAATTTAAAAAGAAATATTCAGGAAAAATGGCAATCTATATAAAATTAACATAATAAATTGCTGGTACCTATGATATAAAATTCTTTTGACTAAAAATAAAATATGAAGTTAGCTGGGGCTGGTGTTGTGGTGGTGTGCTGTAGCAGGTAAAGCCATTGTCTGTGACCCTGGCATCCTATATGGGCACTGGTTCAAGTTCTGGCTGCTCCACTTCTGATCCAGTTCCCTGTTAATAGCTTGGGAAAGCAGCACATGATGACCCAAGTGCCTGGACTCCTTGTAACCACGTGGGAGACCAAGATGAAGCTCCAGGCTCCTGGTATTAGCCTGGCTCAGCCCTGGCCATTGCAGCAATCTGGACAGTGAACCAGCAGATGGAAGATCAATCTCTTTCTTTTTCTTTCTCTCTCGCTCTTTCTCTCTCTCTCCCTCCCTCCCTCTTTGTAGTTCTGACTTCCAAATAAACAAATCTTAAAAAAATATATCTATACAAAGTGAGCTTTACACATGCTCTAAATTCTACCATAAAAATACTGTTTTTGATAACACACACATAAAAAATCACTAGTTTAAAATATACAAAAAGCTATGGGGTAGGTGTTTTACCCAGCAGTTTAGACACCACTTGGGAAACCTGCATCTCATATAAGGTTGTCTGAGTTTTTGAGTCTTGGCTCCACTTCTGATTCAAGCTGGAAGGCAGCAGATGAGTTCGTAATACCCATGTGGGAGACTGGGAATGAGTTCCCAGCTCTAGGCTTTTTGTGTTGTCCAGTCGTGGCTACTGCAAGCATTTGAGGAGTGAACCAGCAGACCAGCAGAAGTTCTGTCTCTGCCTTTCAAATACATAAATAAATGATTTTAACACCATATAAAAAACTATTACAAAGAAAAATTCAACTGAGGGGCCGACGCTGTGGCGCAGCGGGTTAATACCCTGCCCTGAAGCGCCAGCATCCCATATGGGTGCTGGTTCAAGACCTGGCCGCTCCACTTCCGATCCACCTCTCTGCTATGGCCTAGAAAAGCAGTAGAAGATGGCCCAAGTCCTTGGGCCCCTGCCCCTGCATGAGAGACCCAGAAGAAGTTCCTGGCTCCTAGCTTTGGACCAGCACAGCTCCGTCCATTGCGGCCAATTGAGGAGTGAACCATCGGATGGAAGATCAATCTCTCTCTCTCTGCCTTTCCTCTCTCTGTGTGACTCTGACTTTCAAATAAATAAATAAATCTCTAAAAAAAAAAAAAAAAAGAAAATTCAACTGAGAGGTGTGCAAGTGACATGAGGCCAACATATTACACAGAAGAAATATAGACAGCTTATAGATGTGAAACGGGATTACAACTCCTCAAAACTATTAAGTCTAAATAAAATGCAGTTTGTTTATTTTAAATAAAAATGGGCTTAGATCCTGGAACACAAAAATGACATTACAGGAAAATGGGTGAGATTTAAATAAAGTCTACAGTTTAATTAATTTAATGTACAAACATTAATCTCTTAGACTTGACAAAGTACCAATAGTTATGTAAGATGCTGACACTACAGGAGACTGGGTGACAAATATATGGGAACTCTGTTTTATCTTTTTGTTGTTGTTGTTGTTGTTGACAGGCAGAGTGGACAGTGAGAGAGAGAGAGAGAGAGAGAGAGAAAGGCCTTCCTTTTTCCGTTGGTTCATCCCCCAGTGGCCTCTGCAGCTGTTGCACTGTGGCTGGCGCAGCGTGCTGATCCGAAGCCGGGAGCCAGGTGCTTCTCCTGGTCTCCCATGCGGGTGCAGGGCCCAAGCACCTGGGCCATCCTCCACTGCACTCCCAGGCCACAGCAGAGAGCTGGACTGGAAGAGGAGCAACCGGGACAGAATCCGGCACCCCGACCGGGACTAGAACCTGGGGTGCCGGTGCCGCAGGTGGAGGATTAGCCTATTGAGCCGCAGCACCAGCCTCTGTTTTATCTTTGTAACTTCTTCATAAACCCAAAATATTCCAAAATAAACTTATTCTAATAAACGATTTTAAAAACCTATCTGATGGGGGTGGCACTGTGTGGTGCAGTGGGTAAAGCTGCCTGCAGTGCTGGCATCCTATATGGGTGCCAGTTCAAGCCCTGGCTTGTTCCACTTCCCATCCAGCTCTCTGCTATGCCCTGGGAAAGCAGCAGAAGATGGCTCAAGCGCTTGGGCCCCTGTATCTGTGTGGGAGACCAGGAAAAAGCTCCTGGCTCTTGGCTTCGGATCAGCAGTTCCGACCGTTGCAGCCATCTGGGGAATGAACCAGCAGATGGAAGATCTCTTTCTCTCTCCCTGCCTCTACATCTCTGTAACTCTGACTTTCAAATAAATAAAATAAATCTTTAAAAAAAATTTATCTGACACTACTAATAATACAGAAGATGCAGACTGACAAAACTATATACAACTGATAAACTACAAACTGAAAAAATATTGTGGAAAACATTCTGGCATTATTTTGTAATTTAAAACACACCTGCACGCTGTGATCTAGAAATTCTACTCCAAAGTATACATATTCTCAGGAACTTTTGCAAAAATGTATAAGAATGGTTATAAAAGCAATGTTTGTAGTAACACAAAGGTAGAAAAGTTCATTGACAAGATACTAGATTATTTAAATAAACGGTCTATATTTACACAATGGAATACCAATCGCCATGCATTCTCAACGGGGATATTATCAAGAGTGAAAATGCTTCAGAAAGGTGGGAAAAATCATAAGTTATGAGTGCCTGGGTTCAATGCCTGGCTCCAGCTTCTGATTCCAGTGTCACACTGATGCATACCCTGAAACACAGCAGTAATGGCTCAAGATATTAGGTTCTTGCCACCCACATGGGAGACCTGGACTGTGGTCCTGGATCCTGACTTTCATCTGGGAAATGAACCACAAAGACGGGAGCCTCTCCCTATGTCTCTCTAAAAAATGCTTTTAATTTACAAAACATTGAGTGAAACAAGCAAATTACAGAAAAATACACATGGTATGATATTATTTACATAAAATTAAAAATATACAAAATAATATATTATTTAAGGATATACATGTAGTTGAAGTAAAATAAAATGATTTGGGAGTTACATTTATGAGGTAGACAAGAGCATGACAAAATATAGAAGGAGCATATATGGAGATTCAAGTGCTAGCTGTATTCTCTTCATCGACTGGGACAGCATATATGTGTGTACACACACACACACACACAATTTGGTATGGAATTGTCCATAAAAAAGATCTGTTTAAAAGTACCATATACCAATTTATCATAAACAAAATCTTATAAGTATTGTAAGTTAAGTAATAGCTTAACTTAAAAATAAACAGCCTTCGCACTGTCATCCAATACTGATATAAACCTATGCTATTAAAAACAAAGAGCTTAATTTTTTTAAAGGGAAGATTATAAAAAAATACATAACCATTCATACCCAGCCACCTTGCTGAATGATGTACTCTGCTGTGTAGTCCTCCAGATATGTCACGCCAAACTGCAGCAGTGCACTCAAAGGCTCTTGACCTCGTCTTGTCAATTCGAAAAGCATTTCTCGGAGCAAAACCAGAGGCACCAAAATCTTCAATACAAAGTAATAGAATAAAAAAAAAATTCTTATCATGTATTTTATGTTCAATGACTGAAAAAATTATATCCAGTGGCATCTCTACTATGTAATTTTCATTATAAACAAATTAGAAAAACACTAACTCCTTTTAGGGTTTTTCAGAATATTGCATGTAGGTTTTATACAATAGGGTAGTAGAAACAGTTATTATATGAGAATAATCTGAGTGTGCCTGAACAACCTATGACTAGGAAAATTCACTGAAGTATTATTTGTAACAGCAAAAGACTAGAAACAACTCAACAAAAATTCTGGTCAACTAGTAAAATACACAGCTGATAAAAAATTTACGCTGTTAACTACTCAATCACTAAAATTTACTTCAAGTGAAAAAAGCAAGATACAGAAGAATGTAAACAGTCTGGTACCCTTTGTGTAGAAATAAATAAAATCAATAAAATATATACATTCATATATGTTTGCATAATTCTACAGTGTCTGGATAAACACAAGAAACTGGTAATAGGGGTTGCCTACGAGGGGAACTAGATGATCAGCAACAAGGGCAAGAGAACACTTCCATTTTTCAAGGTATACCTTTTTGTACATTCTTGTATTTTGTATCATGTGCTTTTATTATCTATTTGAAGTAAGATATTTTTAAAACTATGAGCCATATCTCACAAAATTCATCATATCAAAGAGGCTTTATAACCTATATTTTCTGCTCAGCATTTGAAAGCCATCGAAATTCACAACAGAAACCAACCAGAGTCTTCTAATGAAAATTTGCATATTGAAAGAAACTAAGTGCTTCAGCTAACCATCTGCACACAATCTCTTTTATCTTAAGCATTAAGAGATCTCCACATGACTGAAAAAGGAATGCAAAAGGAAATGAAACCAACTCTAGTTCCTTGTTACTTAATTGCTAAGGAAATAACTGAGGAATGACAAAATATTTATGCAGAAGACAAATAAAACAAGCAGATATTTCAGAGTAACATTCTTTGGCTTTTACATAAAAACAGCCCCAAGGTGATCTATGTCCAAGTATGAAAGAAAGAATGCAATAAACACTGACCTTCAATTTTGAACATACTAAAAGAATTCCAGTCCACAATACAGTGAAAGCCCCTTCTTAGCACTAATGGAGGGATACCAGGCTTTAAAGAATGCATCAGGCTTTTTCCACAATAAGGGAACCTATTATACTTTTAAAAACAAAACAATTGTTTCTCTAGCTCCAATATTTTACTTTAAGCAGAAGCAGGTAAGAGCTGACTTGTGAATCAGCCTTGCTAAGTTGTGTCCAGACAACTTCAATGACCAGAGATGCTCTATACCTCCAACTACTCTAATTTCCCATAATAATCAAAAAATACATAAACATTTTAAAGTTATTCATGTTAAAGCTATATTATCTCTTGGGAAGATGACTTGCAAATATTTTATACTATATAACACCTCCTCTTTCATTTGTTACAAATTTACCTCTTTCATGTATCACAAGGAAGATGTCCTAGTTTTCCTATTTAATAATTTACTGTTAAACCTGCAATCTTTTACTCCTGTCTTACTTTTAGTCCTGGAGCACATTCCTTCTCATTTGCTATACATTCTACTTTTTCAGTTTGTTTTTTGGATGGCTGTTGTTGCTCCATTGCTTTGATAAATTCAATGAGCTTTCTCAGGATCTCTTCTATTCCAATTACATCTTTCTTGAAATGCAGTAACCAGAGTGCAGAAACTTCATTTTATATGACTAACATTTCCCATTGGGTTGATAATATCTTGCCAGTGATTCATGTTATGTCAGATGATTCAATTTCCCCTACTTATTCCTCATACAATTTAATAACTACTATACATCAGGCTCACCTATTTGATATATAATCTTCAGAGACTTGTAGGGTGACTTCTAGGCCTATTACCTTTTTAATAGTTTCAAATGTTTTAAAACAGTTAAACCCATCTACCTATACACAGAGCTTTGTGAGTTAATTCTACAACTGAGCCCCATCAGCCAGGTATTTTACTATCTACAAATATTCTACAGAATCTATAACCTGATTTCTTTTTTAAAAGAATTTTTTTTTTTTTTTTTTTTTTTAGTTTATTTGAGAGGCAGAGTTACAGACAGAGACAGAGAAAGGGAGAGACAGAGAGAAAGGTCTTCCATTTGCTGGTTCACTCCCCAAATGGCTGCAATAGCCAGAGCTGAGCAAATCTGAAGCCAGGAACGAGAAATTTCTTCCGGGTCTCCCACATGGGTTCAGGGGCCCAAGCTCTTAGGCTATCATCCACTGCTTTCCCAGGCCATACGCAGAGAGCTGGGTCAGAAGATGAACAGCTGGGATGCGCATATGGGATGCTAGCACCACAAGCAGAAGCTTAGCCTACTACGTCATGGCACCAGCCCCACCTGATTTCTCTTTACTCATTTTTCCCCCATATAATTTTTTTATTTTATTTATTTTAACTTTATTTGAAAGGCAGAAGAACAGCAAAAGAAAGAGACAGAGACTGTCAGAGATCTCACATCCACTAGTTCACTCTCCAAATGCCCCAAAGAGCCAGTGTTAGGCCAGATAAAGCCAGGAACCTGGAACTCTATTTGGGTCTCACAAGTGAATGGTAGGAATCCAGGTACTTTACCTACCACCTGCTGCTGTTCAGAGTGCACATCAGCAGGATGATGAATCAAAACCAAAGGAGCCAGGACTTGAACCAGGCACTCTGATCCAGGAAGCAGGCATCCCGAGCGGCATCATACCTATTGTGCAAAATGCCTGCCCACCCCCTGCTCCCATCATATAATTACTTTTTAAATGGTAAAACAAAACTGGATTCCCAAGCATCCATTCCAAGATCACATTTTTAGGTCTAAAATTAAGTAAACAGTCTTATTCTTTGATTCTTTCTCTAAGTTACTCCCTTTCTGGATAATTGTAATGCCTACATCACATAATAAATTATTTTCTTCTTCAACAATTTTTCAATAGAATATGAAAAAGAATTACTTTCACTGGCTTGCCTTTATCAAGATACTATTTTTAGTCCCGTGATATCTCCTCCTATAAACTTTGTGGCCTCTTCCTCCAGTAGGTTAGGCTCACTTAAATTTACATTATCTTTTTGTTAAAGAATATATGAGCTTGGCTGGTATAGAAACCAAACATACTAATTTACAGCTGTGAGGCCCATTCTAGTCAGTGGTTTTCTGTGGTGATAAATTACATATTTCAATCCAAAAATCTATGATATAACCCGTCGGTGTCTTAAGAATTATAGTAAAAGGCATGTATCATAAATTTTGTCTGCACCTCATTCATTGATTAGATTTATCTTTGATTTGTCTATTTCAAAATACAATTTAAGTGACGACTAGACCTTATGCATCACCCTATGTGATACGACACGAAATACAGAAACCTATCAGTGAAGTACTCTTGCCAAAACAATTAAACCTGGGGCAGGCATTGTGGTGCAATGGGTTAAGCCAATGCTTGGAATGTCTGCATCCCATATTGAAGTGCCTGGTTCATGTATTGGTTACTCTACTCTTGATCCAACTTCCTGGTAATGTACCTAGAAAGCTAAAGATGATGGCTCTCAGGGAAATGCAAATCAAAACCACAATGAGGTTCCATCTCACCCCTGTTAGAATGGCTCACATACAGAAATCAACTAACAACAGATGCTGGCGAGGATGTGGGGAAAAAGGCACACTTATCTACTGTTGGTAGAAATGCAAACTGGTAAAGCCACTATGGAAGACAGTTTGGAGATTCCTCAGAAACCTGAATATAGTCCTACCACAAGACCCAGCCATCCCACTCCTCGGAATTTACCCCTAGGAAATTAAATTGGCAAATAAAAAAGCTATCTGCACCTCCATGTTTATTGCAGCTCAATTCACAATAGCAAAGACATGGAATCAACCTAAATGCCCACCAACAGTAGACTGGATAAAGAAATTATGGGATATGTACTCTATAGAATACTACACAGCAGTTAAAAAAAAATGAAATCCGTCATTTGCAACAAAATGGGGGAATCTGGAAAACATCATGCTGAGTAAGTAAAATAAGCCAGTTCCAAAGGGACAAACATCATATGTTCTCCCTGATCTGTGACAACTAATTGAGCACCTAAAAGGAAACATGCAGAAGTAAAACTGAAACTATGAGAAACATGACTTGATCAACCCTTGTCCTGTCGAGGAACAGCTTACTATTTTATTCTTTTTAGTATCTTCTTGTTCTACTTAATACCATTGGTTGAACTCTTTAATTAATAGACAATTATTCTTAGGTGTTTAAATTTAACTGAAAAGCGATCCCTGTTAAATATAACAGTGGGAACAAGAGAGGGAGGAGACGTACAGTTTGGCACATGCTCATTCAGACTTACTCCTAATGGCAAAGCTAGAAACGTGCCATGGGATTCCAAATCCCATTAAGGTGGCATGTACCAATGCCATCTTACTAGTTAAAGTGATCAGTTTAAGTTCATAATTGATCATAAAGACAGGATTAAGTGTCAAAGGGATCATATAAATAAGACCGGTGTTTGCTGAGAATAATTGACAGAATTAAAAAGGACAGAATGATCCAACATGGGAAGCGGGATACACAGCAGACTCACAGAATGGCAAATGCCCTAAACAGCACTCTGGCCTCAAAATGAGCCCTTAAGGCATTCAGATCTGGCTAAAAAGCCCATGAGAGTTTCTCAGGCATGGCAAGCCAAGACACTGTGTCAAAAAATGACCTAAATGAAAGATCTCTGTGAGTGAGATCCCAGCGGAAAGAAGGGACCATCAAAGAAGGAGAAGGAGGTACCTTTCTCTGAAGAGAGGAGAGAGCTTCCACTTTGCTTATGGCCTTGTCTAAATAAGGCAGGAGTTTCTGAACTCAAGAAGCTTCCATAGCCTTGGCAGCTCATGCCAAGAGCCTCGGGTGATTACTGATGGCATAAATAAGAGTGTCAATTGTTAAATCAACAACGGGAGTCACTGTGCACTTACTCCCCATGTAGGATCTCTGTCCTTAATGTGTTGTACTATGAGAATTAACGGTAAAACTAGTCTTCAAACAGTACTTTATACTTTGTGTGTCTGTGTGGGTGCAAACTATTGAAATCTGTACTTAGTATATGCTAAGTTGATCTTCTGTATATAAAGATAATGAAAAATGAATCTTAATGAAGAATGGGATGGGAGAGGGAGTAGGAGATGGGATGTTTTGCGGGAGGTTATGGGGGGAAACACTGCTGTAATCCAAAAAGTTGTACTTTTGAAATTTATATTTATCAAATAAAAGGTTTAAAAAAATAGATGATGGCTCAAGTACTTGTGTTCCTGTCACAAATGTAGATGGAATTCCTGGCTCCTGACTTCAGCATTGTCCAGCACTGGCTGCTGTAGGTTTCTGGAGAGTGAACCAGCAGATGGAAAACCTCTCATATATCCATTCATTCATTCTAATAAAAAATAAATCTTAAAAAAAGATTAAAGCTAAATCTGATCAAGCTTCTAGAACTGACTACCAATGCAAAGGAAATATAGAGATAAAACATGGTACATGACATATCAGTAATATATTCAGTAAAATCCAGAAGGCAGGATACTTTTCAGGACAAATAACTTTTAGCCAACTGGAGAAAAAAGAGAGAAAACAAGTCTACATGTTAAAAGAGACCTGTATTTATATTATTCCATCTATATGAAATGTTCAGAATACACAAAATCATAGAGGGAAAAAGTAGAGTAACTGTTGCCAGGGGCTGGGAGGATCAGCAGATGGAAAATGACTACAATCAATATGGGGTTTCTTTTTTTTCTTATTCATTTGAAAGGTAGAGTGGAGAGATTTGGGGAGGAGGGAAGTAGAGACGGAGATACACACATACACACACACACAAATACAGAGAGAGAAGGAGGGAGAGAGAGAGAGAATGCTTCTATCTACTGGTTCATTCCCTAAATGGCCAAAACAGACAGGTCTGGGCCAAGCCAAAACAAGGAGCCAAGGACTCCATACTGGTCTCCAAATGGGTAGCAGGGGCCCAAGTACTTGGACCATCATCTGCTGCCTTCTCAGATACTGCATCAGAAGCAGAGCAGAGGGGACTCCAACCCAAACTCTGATATGGGATGCTGGCATCACAAGCGGCAGCTTAACCTGCTGTACAACACTGGCCCCCGATATGGGGTTTCTTTTTGGCATGATGAAAATGCTCTGAAACTATTTAACAGTGATGTTTGCACTACTCTGTAAATATACTAAAAACCTTTGAATCATACAGGTTAGAAGGGTAAATTTTACAGCATGTAAATTATATTTTAATTAAAAAAAAAAAAACTTAAGAAATACTACCAGCCATATGCAATGAATGGACCTTGTTTGGATCTTTATTCAAATAAACCGTGTTTTAAAAGCACATTTATGACAAAAATACATTTATGACAAAACATTAAAATTTTAAATAAAATACGTTTTTAAGAAATATTTATCTTTTTAATTTATTTGAAAGGCAGAGTTACAGAGAAAGAAAGAGTTCTTCCATCCTTTTGTTCACTCCCCAAATGGCCACTCCATCTCAGTCTCCCACATGGATTGCGGGGCTCAAGTACTTGGGCTATTTACTCCTGCTTTCCTAAGCCAAGGAGCAAGGAACTAGATCAGAAGCAGAGCAGCTGGGATTTGAACCAGTGCTTATATGAGTTATTGCACCACAACACTGAACCAATACATTTAAGAAGACCCCTGCACCCACATGGGAGACCCAGATGAAGTTCTTGGCTCCAGGCTTCAGGCTGGCCCAGCCCTGACCATTGCAGCTATTTTGAAAGAGAACCAGTGGACGAAAGATCTCTAGCTTGTTCTCTCTGCAATGCTTTAAAATAAAATCTTTTTAAAAAATTTTAAAAATAAAAAATGCTTATCAACAAGGTTATAACCAGCTTTTTCCTCCACTTTTTTGGATATATTTAAAGAGCAATCCCACAGTGGAGTCCAAAACCTGAATTTGATTCCTGGCTCTGGTTCCTGACTCCAGGCTTTCAGTAGTGCAGATCCTGGGAGGCAGCAGTGATGGAGTATTAGGTTCCTGCCAACCTCGTGGGAGACTAGATTGAGTTTCGGGGTATCTCTGACTTACAAATAAGTAAATAAAAATTTTAAGAAAAAGCACATTTAACCAAGACACTTTACAAAAGCCCTTTACAAATGAACTAATACACAGTTTGCCCCTAACTTGGATGCCTTGTGAACATGTTTTCTCCTGATGAGTGTTTCATCTGCACTTCATCTACTTGCCAGCGAGTTATACTAATATAAACAAGGTAGTATCAGGATTTTGTAAGCAGTCATGCTACATGTAAAATATGAACTAAGTGCTTCAAGCTAGCCAATCTGATTTTGAATAGAGAGACTTTCATAGTCTGTTATCATGAGCCAAGTTCTTTTCATCCCTTGAGGACTTGGGAGAGTAATATTGGATTCAGCAGAAAAAGCACTATTTGGATTGGCAAGCCTCACTTATATGCGGTATTCAAGCCAGTCTTGAAGGTAGACAGCTGCCCACCTGATGCAGATGAGGGAGTAAAATGAAATTGGGAATGGGAAAAAAGGAAGGGGGGAAAAAAGACAGTGAAGACTGTAGTTTTTTCAGTTTTTAATTTTTTTTTTTTTTTTTTTTTTGACAGGCAGAGTTAGACAGTGAGAGAGAGATACAGCGAGAAAGGTCTTCCTTCCGTTGGTTCACCCCCACAGTGGCTGCTATGGCTGGTGCGCAGCACCGATCCGAAGCCAGGAGCCTCCTGGTCTCCCATGCAGGTGCAGGGGCACAAGCACCTGGGCCATCCTCCACCGGCTTCCTGGGCCACAGCAGAGAGCTGGACTGGAAGAGGAGCAACCAGGACAGAATCCGGCACCCCGACCGGGAATAGAACCCGAGGTGCCGGCGCCACAGGCAGAGAATTAGCTTAGTGAGCCACGGCGCCAGCCATTTATTCAGTTTTTTACAATAACCCTTGCATGGGGGTGGAAAGGCAGGGTATACACAAGTTAATTATAACCAAGGCAGTAGTGATAAAAAGAGAATAAAAATTTGGTACTTAAATATTTGATGCTCAATTTACTAAGGAAAATATAATAACCAAGCTCAATTTTATTTATAAAACCTATTTCAACTGTCTATATGAGAGAGTATTTTCTTTTACTCCAAAAATACAAATGAGGCAAATACATATTTTAATAAATTTTGTACCACTAAGTAGCATACCAAAACTGCATAGTAGCTCCTACAGTCACATAACTGTTCTGGTCAACAATAGACTGCATATATGACAGTAGTTCCATAAGAGTACATCACTTAGTGATGTAACTATCTTAGCTTGTATGATCATACTTCATGAAATTCACAAGACAAGGTCGCCTAACAACTGAACTCTCAAAACATACTCTCTCAGGCAGTGCATGGCTGCATTTGGGAACAAGATCCCATATGTTATGGCTAAAATATTAGCTGCTGCTCACTGAAAGCTTACCGTGATGATAGAATAAGTGTGAAATATTTAACATATACTATTGCATTTGATTCCAATAAAATGTAGATGGTTGGGAGTACTGTCTCCATTTCACAGATTAGAAAACTGTTATAAAGATTAACCTGCCCAAGGAGCTTTGCTTTTGATAAAACTGAGACTTGAGAATGTAAAAAGAATTATCTCATAGAAGTACAGAGTATAATGGTGGTTGCAAAAGTATAGGGTACTTAGGGGAGTGTAGTGATGGGAAGACATTAATCAAAGGACACATAGTTACAATCAGATATCAGGAATAAATTTCAAGAGATTATTGGATAGAAGCTAACTACAGCTCATGATAGATCGCATACCTAAAAAATATAAAGAGAATAGATATTATGTATTCTCACTGCAAATTTCTTGCTCATGTGTTTGTTAATTAGCTAGATTTAACCTTTCTACACTTTACATCTACTTCATATCATGTTGTAGACATTACACACAATGTCATATGTAAATTTTAAAAATTTAATTAAAAGGGGCCGGCGCTGTGGTGCAGCAGGTTAATGCCCTGGCCTGAAATGCCAGCATCCCATATGAGTGCTAATTTGAGACCCGGCTGTTCCACTTCCCATCCAGCTCTCTGCTATGGCCTGGGAAAGCAGTGGAAAATGGCCCAAGTCCTTGGGCACCTGCACCTGTGTGGGAGACCTGGAAGAAGCTCCTGGCTCCCAGCTTCGGATCAGCGCAGCTCTGGCCGTTGCAGCCAATTGGGGAACCATCAGATGGAAGACCTCTCTCTCTTTCTCTGCCTCTCCTCTCTCTATGTAACTCTGACTTTCAAATAAATAAATCTTAAAAAAATTTATTAAAAAAAAAGCTAAGATTGAAATGTTTGATTATGTACCTACTGGACATCAATCTAGCACACTTGATTCCATGGTCTGGCCCATTTACAGTCAGTACCCCATATCCTAGGGTTCCACATCCAACCACATATTTAAATTTTGGGGAAGAAAAAAAATTCATCTGTATTGAACATATACATACTGTATTCTTCTCATTATATTCTAAATAATATAGGACAATAATTATTTACATATCATTTTCTTGTATTAGGTATTTTTTAAATATTTACTTATTTAATTGAAGGAAGAGCAATAGAAAGACAGAGAGATCTTCCATCTGGTGTGTTTACCTCTCAACTAGCCACAATATCCAGGTCTGGACCAGGCCAAAGGCAAGAGCCAGGAACTCCAACCTGGTCTCCTACGGGTGGCAGTGGCCCAAGCACTTGGGCCATCCCCTAATGCATTTCCAGGCAAATTATCAGGAAGCTCAATCAGAAGTAAAGCAGTTGGGACTCGAACCCAAAGTGGCAGCTTAACCTACTGTGCCCCAATGTTTGCTCCTATATTAGGCATTCTAAAAGTAATCTAGAGGTGATTTAAAATATAGAGAAGGAACGTATATGTGGTTAAATGCAAATACCACACAATTTTATAAGGGATCTGAGTATCCATGAATTTCAGTATTTTTGAAAGATCCTGGAAACAACTCCCTACAGATACCATGGGAAAATTCATATAGATGATTCTGAGTAGAGGGTTTATTTGTAAAAATAATTGTACTGAATTTCCACATCCCTAGCACCAAATCATCTAAGACCATTTATTTTTCTCCTCTGAGTGAGATGAGCCATCTTTACTGCATCCCCCTTAGCCATTGCTTCTTTCAAGGTGACAGATAATGCAGTCTATGATAAAGGATAAGCAGAATGGGACAGCAGATACAAACATTAAGGCAAGGATCCAAAGATATTAGCTCTAGAGTTGGTTTCAATGTTTGCTAGTCAAGGCAAATCATTTAACTTTTTTTCTTTTTAGTCACCTGACCTAATCCAGTGTGCCCTCTGCAAAAGATGTCTGCAATGATCAAATGAGATGTGACACAAGAGACTCTGCAAAATGTAAACTACAAATGGTGTTATTCATGTCAGAGAACTACATGAGGCTTTCTTCCAGACAATGTCCTTATTCTCTTCCCCCAGACATACTCATATGTTAACAAATAACTATCTGGAGATACATGCCATGTCTAAAATGCATAGAAATGAAGGCATGATGGGAAACTCAGGACAGACAGAAGAAGGATGCTACACACACTACCGGGCACACATTTCTGAGCCAAGTGGAACCTTGCAGGGTTCATCAAAAAACCAGATAGACCAAAAATACCCACTTAATACAACTGAACCCATGTATTAATGAATTTAACAGTTTTATGCTGAATGATGTCAACAATTCCTCCTATACTTTATTATTAACATACTAAAATCTTGCAAGAGTAAAGATAATGTGGTGAATACCTTATTCCAGCCGCTGGCATGAACTGCAGTCTCCAGTGTACACTCACGATATGCCTGATATGTCACTGGCCTGTAGAGATTTTTTTAAAAGTCTGTGTCACAAACAAGGAAAACTCTATTTCCAGATGAATAAATATACAGTCACTGCTCTTTTGTTGAACTTTTGTTAAAGTGACAAGAATTATTCAACACATTGTTTTTTACAAGATGTAGCTTTTTTATGTTTGCTATGCATTTTTAAGCTTTCTATAGGTTTCACATTTTTATGATACAGGCTAAGGTGCATGCTTGGGAATGTGGTTAATAACACAGCAAGATAAATGTATATTCTCATTAAGTTCCTGTAATTGCTTGGAACTTATCTGGTAGAACTACTGTGCTGCAGATAAATACTTGGGTTATTGAAATAAGATCAAACACTAACAAATAAAAAATTATCTCAGTAAAATTAAAAGTGGAATTTTACCTGTTTTTAAAGATAGAAAGTCTAAAATATTTAAAAACTAGACATGTCACTGGAAGACTTTTCAAACTGAGAATACAAGGAGCTGGAATAAACAAGAGCAATAATGGAGCCCTATTTTTAACTTGGAGTCTTATGATCCCAAATCCTGGCAGGTAGAGAAAGAAGTCCTTCTGATTATTCATATGTAAGTACTGATCACGCCCAAAACTCACACCTTTGAGTAATGACCATCACTCACTAGTATGTTGAGAGATTTTAAGTACTATATTTTAAGCACTAGTTTCACACATAAAACAAACAAAAACATGGTATCAAGTAATGTATGAAGGCATCCATAGCATGGGTAACAGTTTAATAAAATTTGCCCCTTTTTTGTCTTTTTGGGGCAAAGTATTAACAGACATATACAAATGAGTAAGAGAAGTCTTACTTTTGTAAATTTTAAAATCTTCTTCCAGGGCATTTTCTGTTCTGCCCACTCTGGTGTGTGAACTCTTTGGCCTATGAACATTTAGGCTAACAGTAAATACCAGTCATTGGTTGTATACTAAGCAAGGTTTTCTGTTTTTAAATATTTGTATTTTATGTTATTTTACATACTAGAAAACAAAACTCAGAAAAGTTGAGACTACTGCAAAACCACACGGCAGCCAAGCAGCAAAGTAGTGCTTACACCCACTTAGATCTGGCTCCCAAGGCCACACTACTCTCATCTCGAGTTATGATTCTGACACATGCCACACACAGCACTGTTCAGATGCCACATACAGCTAATGATCCTTTGAAATGTGGCTAGTGGCTAGTGTTGAGCTGAAGGGATAAAATACATACACTGGATTTCAAAAAGGAAGAAAAAAGAATGCAAAATATTTCTTTTTTTATATTGAGTTGATGCTGAAATGATACATTGAGTAAGTATACTAGGCTAAAAATATACTTCTAAAAGTTAAAAAAAATTATTACCGTTTTTTTCCTAATGTGCCTTGCAGAAAAATTTAAATTACATACATGTGACTTACGTTTTATCTGTAGGACAGCACTGATCTAGATATTTTGGAAAAAAAGTTCTGGTGACATACATATCATTGTTTTATAGAAATCAATATCAAATCAATACTACAGCATGCTGAAAAATAAGACAGCTTTATAATAAAAAGATGTACACAGTATATAGTATTTTCCTGACATCACATTCCCATTAAAGTAAGCTTAACTTTTTTTTATGACGCCTTGGGCTATATACCAGCTTCCTGTAACCTTGAACTTCAGCATATATTATATAGTCTATGTACCTATATTCTTTCTGAAACTTTACTTGCATGTATCAGCACCTTCACTTCCTTTCCTGAACTCTCTGATGCTGCTGTGGGTCACAAGCAGTTGTTATAGGTGTCTATTAAGCTAAATACTTTAGCATCCTTCAGAATGAAACATGATTTGAAATATTATATTTACATACATATAAGCACATAAAAGATGCAGATTAAAACATTCAAAGAAAATCTACTACATAGAAACTAAGCTGAATAATCAGTCCCAGTGGAGAATTAATTAATTCTTAGCAAAGAAGAAAAGGGGATTATGGGAACTAATATACTTAGTACTAAAAAAATGTAATGCATATGAGTATGAAAAAAAAAAAGAGGAGAAGGGATGTTTTTTTGAACCTACTGGTGTTCTAGAGGAAGAGTTCAGAATTTGTGTCCTATTTCAATAAAATCATCCAGAGGCAAAGCAGGTGGCGTTTTCCACCTTGAGATATTGCCTTCAACTAGTATGATACTTCTGGTTTATCATAAATTATTTATTTTCAAGGTATGAGTTAGAGAGCTTAAAACTTCAATAGTAGATTTGTGGAAAAAATTTACCATAAAGAGACTAGTATGTGACCAATTTCAAAAGTAATTATATCAGCATTCATTGTTTGGGAAACAATATTTATCCAAGCTAATTTTCTTTTAAACATAATTTGCAATGAGAAGACTATCAATTTTTCCTGTAGATTATGAAAGCCTCCAGAATACTTTAAAAAAATCATAATACTATTTTTGACAGAGTTGAAAATTAACAGATGTAGAAATCGACATATAAAGAGTATAGTGGTTTATTCAGAGCCACAACAGTTTATATCAAAGTTTGAAACTTTGTCTATAACTCTCCGTTATATTCCCAGTCCCAATAGCCCTTGCAAGTTTGGGGCTTTCTTTTCTTTTCTTTTCTTTTTTTTTTTTAACGAAGCAGCAAATGTCTTTTGCAAGTCTTACAAGCAATCTCAATATTGCCCAACATGCCAAATACATGAAGGTGTAGGTGTTCTGGTTTAAGAAGAGTACACAGGCGCTGATGAGCCCCATGCACCCAGCCTATCCCTTACCTCCTCAGCCTCTCAGAGACTAAGGCTCCATGGAACACTCTTTGAAAATCATTGCTATAAATCCAAATTTCCTGTTTTCCCTGACATATTTATTTTAACTTTTCTGTATATAAAGAAAATCCATGTACAATTTAATTTCACTGTCTATTCTAATTAAGATGTGTTTACATTTCCTCATTTTAACAGGAAACCCAGAAACAAACTGAATTCCCCTAAAACCCAAATTGCTTTCTTCTTACAAACAGTAAATTATGAACTGTGCCTA
The DNA here is from genome assembly GCF_051225735.1 of Oryctolagus cuniculus. Taxonomy (NCBI): domain Eukaryota; kingdom Metazoa; phylum Chordata; class Mammalia; order Lagomorpha; family Leporidae; genus Oryctolagus; species Oryctolagus cuniculus. The sequence goes on from NC_142875.1 coordinate 89,611,542, forward strand.
CATGAAAGGGCAATAGTAATTACCACAAGAGTAATTTAACACATGAATTCTAGCCTTTTTATTGAGGAACTTTTGCCATTTTATGGAGCTGTCAATCTTCATTAAGACAAATACAAGCCGTCTGCAAAAAGTTCATGAAAAATACGTATTATAAAAAAATGATAATGAACTTATTGATGGGTGGGCAGAGACTGTGCACGAATTGTCATGTTCTAGTTTGGAAAAGAAATTTAAAAACCAATGAGCGGATTCCAAAAATTTTTTAACGTCAAAATAAACTTATAATTCTGTTTCCATGAACTTCTTGAAATCCTCTCATATTTTTTATAATTCATATCAATTCTATAATGAATCCTGGCAAAGAATTAGGAGAGACTGATTCTTAAGATTTATAATACATGATTTAGACCCATTGTTAATACACTTTATTACTAGCTTCTTGTCTTTAGCGCAGTGGTTAGCAGAAAGATTCCCACTGTAAATGTGGAAAAAGTTCCAGGGGCAGATGTGCAACCTCAAAGTTTAGCAACATTTGGGAAGCAGATATAATATTAAATTCAAGTATCTAAAATACTGACATAATGTTACTCCCACATGACAATACACAAAAGCCAGCCATTATCTATTACTGGATACAAGAAATGGTAGTAAAATGTGGTCAGGAAAAGTGAAATAGCTGTGTTTGTAACTCAGTAAAAGCATGTGTTCAAGCCTGACAGCTCAACAAATAACTACAAATGATCAAGCCTGTGATGAAACAGGTAAATCACTGCTTTGATGCAAAGTTTCACTCAAAACAGAAACAGAGATGCTTTGGGAAAGCAAAAGAACAAGCAGTGCACAAAAGTGAGAAAAGAAATGACACTGTGCATCTACAACAAAGCCTTAACCAACTGAGTGCTGTGTGAGATCCAGGGACTACTTAGAGAAGCAAGCACATGCCCACTGGGAAATGCTAACTCACTGGCTGAGGAGCACCTGCAGTGCTGTATGCAGAGGTTCTTTCAGTTCCTGTGACACTTTGTCTCCAAGATGGGCCAGGCAGTCTTCGATGGAGCTTTCTGGGTTAGCAGGGCTAAAAACTGGAGAAGTATGACGGTCGAAGCCAGTGCTGGTGAAGGCTGAACACAGTACAAAGAAAAATGTAAGTTAGTAAACAATACTATAGATTGTGCTATAGAAACAAGCTAGCAGTTATATGCCACAACAAAGGTCAGATATTCACTACAGACAGTAATCTTTCCTGTAACACAAAAACTAGCAAATCCTAAATTTAGATTTTTTTCCAAAAAATAGAAAGGTTTAATGGAAAATTATAGCTTTAATATAAGAAAATTAGTAAACTGACATGTTAAAAATGCTAATCAAGTTAGTTTACTACTACTGACCAAGTCAGTATAAGAATGATGAATTAGGGCAACTGAAAATTGATCCCTGTTAAATATAACAGTGGGAACAAGAGAGGGAGGAGACGTACAGTTTGGCACATGCTCATTCAGACTTACTCCTAATGGCAAAGCTAGAAACGTGCCATGGGATTCCAAATCCCATTAAGGTGGCATGTACCAATGCCATCTTACTAGTTAAAGTGATCAGTTTAAGTTCATAATTGATCATAAAGACAGGATTAAGTGTCAAAGGGATCATATAAATAAGACCGGTGTTTGCTGAGAATAATTGACAGAATTAAAAAGGACAGAATGATCCAACATGGGAAGCGGGATACACAGCAGACTCACAGAATGGCAAATGCCCTAAACAGCACTCTGGCCTCAAAATGAGCCCTTAAGGCATTCAGATCTGGCTAAAAAGCCCATGAGAGTTTCTCAGGCATGGCAAGCCAAGACACTGTGTCAAAAAATGACCTAAATGAAAGATCTCTGTGAGTGAGATCCCAGCGGAAAGAAGGGACCATCAAAGAAGGAGAAGGAGGTACCTTTCTCTGAAGAGAGGAGAGAGCTTCCACTTTGCTTATGGCCTTGTCTAAATAAGGCAGGAGTTTCTGAACTCAAGAAGCTTCCATAGCCTTGGCAGCTCATGCCAAGAGCCTCGGGTGATTACTGATGGCATAAATAAGAGTGTCAATTGTTAAATCAACAACGGGAGTCACTGTGCACTTACTCCCCATGTAGGATCTCTGTCCTTAATGTGTTGTACTATGAGAATTAACGGTAAAACTAGTCTTCAAACAGTACTTTATACTTTGTGTGTCTGTGTGGGTGCAAACTATTGAAATCTGTACTTAGTATATGCTAAGTTGATCTTCTGTATATAAAGATAATGAAAAATGAATCTTAATGAAGAATGGGATGGGAGAGGGAGTAGGAGATGGGATGTTTTGCGGGAGGTTATGGGGGGAAACACTGCTGTAATCCAAAAAGTTGTACTTTTGAAATTTATATTTATCAAATAAAAGTTTTCTAAAAAAGAATAAAGAATGATGAATTAGGGGCAGGTATTGTGGCACAGCAGGTTATGCTGACACTTGGGGCACCTACATCCCATTATCAGAATGCCTGGTTCAAGTGAGCTTCTGATCTAGCTTCCTGCTAATGGGCCTGGAATGCAACGATAATGGGTCAAGTACATGAAACCCTGATGCTCACTTAGGAAATCTGGTGGTACATCTGGAGACTGAATCAGCAGATGGAAGATTCCTCCTTCCCTCTCTCTCTCTCCCCCACCCCCATCTCTGTCTCTCCCTCTTCGGTCACTGTAAATAAATCAATTTTTTTTTTAAAGAGTTTTGCTCTCAAAAATTTTTTTTAAATAAAAGGAAGAATGGTGAATGGCAGCAGGTGTTTAGTGGAATACTTAAGATGCTATATTGCAGTGCTTGGTTCAAGTCCCAATTCTTCCACTTCTGATCCACCTTCTTGCTAATGAATACCTTAAGAGGTAGCAAATGATGACTCAATTACATGAGCTCCTTTTTATAGAGAGGATTCAGATTGAGTTCTGGGCTCCTCACTTCAGCCTGTCCCAGCCCTGACTGGTGCAGGCATTTGGGGAATGAAACAGCAGATGAAAGAACTCTTTCTTGCCTGCCTATCTCTGTGTGTACCTGTGTCTTTCAAATAAACTGAAAATTAATTAATTAATTTTTGAAAAGGAATGATAAATTGGGGCTGGCACTGTGGCATAGCAGCTAAAGTTGCTGCCTGCAATGCCTGCATACCCTATGGGCACTGGTTTGAGTCCTGGGTGCTCCACTTCCAATCCAGCTCCCTTCTGATGCATCTGGGAAAGCAGCAGAGGATGGCTAAAGTACTCGGGCCCCTGCACCCATGTGGGGGATCTGGAAGAAGCTCCTAGCTCCTGGCTTCAGTCTGGCCCAGCTATGGCAATTGTGGCCAGTTGGGGAGTGAACCAGTGGATGGATGAAGGATCTCTCTCTCTGTCTCATCCTAACTCTGCCTTTCAAATAAATACATAAATCTTAAAAAACAAATGATATATGAAGGCTGAGTATTTCACACAACAATTAAACCATCCCTTGGGATGCCCACATCCTATACTGGAGTAGCTGGATTCAATTTTAGGCTCTGCTTTTTTTTGTTTTGTTTTGTTTTGTTTTGACAGGCAGAGTGGACAGTGAGAGTGAGAGTGAGAGAGAGAGAGAAAGGAAAGGTCTTCCTTTCCATTGGTTCACCCTCCAATGGCCACCGCGGCCAGCGCGCTGTGGCCGGCGCACCACGCTGATCCGATGGCAGGAGCCAGATGCTTATCCTGGTCTCCCATGGGGTGCAGGGCCCAAGCACTTGGGCCATCCTCCACTGCATTCCCGGGCCATAGCAGAGAGCTGGCCTGGAAGAGGGGCAACCGGGACAGAATCCGGTGCCCTGACCAGGACTAGAACCTGGTGTGCCGGCGCCACAAGGCGGAGGATTAGCCTAGTGAGCCGCGGCGCCGGCCCAGGCTCTGCTTTTGATTTCAGTTTCTTACTCATGAGCCTAAGAAGCAGTAAATGATGGCTCAAGTATTTGAGTCCCTGACAACCACTCAGGATACACAGATGGTTCCCAGCTCCTGTCTTTGGAGTGACCCAGTCCTAGCTGTTGCAGGCATTTGGGGAATGAACCAGAGGATAGGAGATCGATATCTCTCTCTCTCTCATTCTCTCTGTGCTTCATATAAATAAAAGTAATTAACATACAAAATATATCTGTAAAAAAAAAACTCTTTAAAGAAACATTCTTTTTAAAAAGAGTGATTTAAAAAAAAAAGAAAAAATGAGTAATAAATAAGAAGCAACTCCTGACTCCACCATCCACTGCTAAGTACTTTGTTTTTACTTTATTATTGTGGTACTTCTTAAACTAGATTATATTTATTTGAAAGTCAGAATTATACAGAGAGGGAGAGAGAGATCTTCCATCAGTTATTTCACTCCCCAAATGGCTATAATGGCTAGAGCTGGATCAGACCGAAGCCAGGAGCCAGGAACTTCTTCCGGGACTCCCATGTGGGTGCAGGGGCCCAAGTACTTGAGCCATTTTCTGCTACTTTCCCAGACGCATTAGCAGGAACTTGGATAAGAAGTGGAGCAGCGGGACATGAACCAGTGCCCATATGGGATGCCAGAGCTGCAGGCAGCAGCATAACCTGCTCTGCCACAGCACCAGCCCCTTAAGCCAGATTCTAATTAGTTTATTCCACCTCAGAGGATGAGTCCATTGCTTTCAAATATTCCTGCACATAGATAAATTTTAGCACTCATAAACTTTCTTTTCAACTTTTGGCTTCTTAACCACTTCCCAACCCCATGTTATAAAGACTTAGCATTTGTTCAATACAAGGAAGAAAAACTGTTGTTTTTTTCTTTGTAACATTTTATTTATTTGCAAGATAGAAAGACAGAGATTGTCCACCAGCCAGTTTATTCCTTAAATGGCTGCAAACATCAGGGCAGGGCCATGCTGAAGCCAGGAGCCAGGAACTCCATCCTGGTCTCCCACATGATGGTAGGGGCCCAAATATGTGGGCTATCTTGCACTGCCTTCCCAGGTACATGAGCAGGGAGCTGGATTGGAAAGTGAGCAGCAAAGACAGGAACTGATGCTCCAATATGGGATGCCAGTGGTGGTTTAATCTGATGCACCACAACAACGGCCCCAGGAAGAATAAATTTTTTTTAAAGATTTCATTCATTTATTTGATAGGTAGAGTTATAGACAATGAGAGGGAGAGACAGAGAAAAAGATCTTCCATCCACTGGTCCACTCCCCAGATCACTGGATCAGGTGGAAGCCAGAAGCCAAGATCTTCTTCCAGGTCTCCCCTCTGGGTGGCAGGGACGTAAACCCTTCTTCCACTTTCTGCTGCTTTTCCCAGGCCATTAACAAGGAGCTGGATCAGAGGTACAACAGCCGGGACATGAACCAGTGCCCATGTAGCATGCCAGCATTGCAAGTGGAGGCTTTAACCAGTGTGCCACAATACTGCCCCTAATGTTATTAGTTTTAAAGGAACCACATGCAAACCAAAACAGAATACAGGGGCCGGTGGTTTGGTGTAATAGGTAAAGCCCCCACCTGCAGTGCCGGCATCCATATGGGCACCTGTTCAGATCCTGGCTGCTCCACTTCCAATCCAGCTCCCTGCTATGGCCTGAGAAAGCAGTGGAAGATGGCCCAAGTCTTTGGGCCCCTGCACCCATGTGGGAGATCCTGAAGATTGGCACAGCTCCAGTGATTGCAGCCAAATGGGGAATGAACCAGCAGATGGAAGATCTCTCTCTCTTTCTCTCTGCCTCTCCTTCTCTCTCTGTGTAACTCTGACTTTCAAAATATAAATAAATAAATCTTAAAAAAAAAAACACAGAATATAAAGTACCTTAATATGGTTATTTCTTCTGTCACTTAACCAGAAAAGCATACATCTAAATATTAGAAATAGCTGGAAATTGTTTACAAACCTATCCCCCAAGTGAGAAAAAGGCCAACTTCTTCTTTCACCCTTAAAATACTGTGCAAATGAAGTCAAATAATGCTGAGAACACTCTACTGCAGAAATCAAATCAAACCAATGGTGAACCACACCAAACAAAAAATAAGAATCAACAGACCTTCAGAAATTTCTTTGTCCAGGGATTTTAGCTCTTCTTCAATTTCAGATTTAACTTTTAATAAAACTTCTTGATCCAGAGATTGTGAAGCTACATCTAGTTGAACCCCTGAAACCAACAAGAAAAGTTATTATTCCAAGAGGGAGAGAAAAATATTATAAAATTGTAATATTTTGGGGCCAGCGCTATGGCACAGCAGGTTAATGCCCTGGCCTTAAGCACCGGCATCCCATATGGGTGCCGGTTCAAGACCCGGTTCAAGACCCAAGTCTTTGGGCCCCTGCACCCTCATGGGAGACCTGGAAGAAGCTCCTGGCTCCTGGCTCCTGGCTTATGCCTGGTGCAGCTCTGGCCATTGCGGCCATCTGGGGAGTGAACCAGCGGATGAAAGACCTCTCCGTCTCCCTCTCCCTCTCCCTCTCCCTCTCCCTCTCCCTCTCCCTCTCCCTCTCTCTACTTCTGCCTCTGCCTCTCCTCTCTCTGTGTAACTCTGACTTGCAAATAAATAAATAAATCTTTTTTTAAAAAAAGGTAATATTTTGCCGGTGCCGCGGCTCAATAGGCTAATCCTCCACCTAGAGGCACCGGCACACTGGGTTCTAGTTAGTCCCGGTCTGGGCGCTGGATTCTGTCCCGGTTGTCCCTCTTCCAGGCCAGCTCTCTGCTATGGCCCGGGAGTGCAGTGGAGGATGGCCCAAGTGCTTGGGCCCTGCACCCCATGGGAGACCAGGAGAAGCACCTGGCTCCTGCCTTCGGATCAGCGCAGTGCGCAGGCCGTGGTGGCCATTGGAGGGTGAACCAACGGCAAAGGAAGACCTTTCTCTCTGTCTCTCTCTCTCTCACTATCCATTCTGCCTGTCAAAAAAAAAAAAAAAGGTAATATTTTAACTATTAGAAAGTGCAGTGCAAAAATAAAATTTGATTATTGAAGCTAGGGAGGCTTGGGGAAGCATTATGCATAGCAGGTATGGATACCGCCTGCGATGCCAGCATCCCATATGGGCTGGTTTGTGTCCCAGCTGCTCCACTTCCGATTCAGCTCCCTGCTAATGGCCTGGGAAAAGCAGCAGAAGATGGCCAAGTATTTGGGCCCCTGCCACCCAGTTCAGAGACCTGGATGGAGCTTGTGGGTCTGGGGAGTAAATCAGAGGATGGAAGATTTCTCTTTGTCTTTCCCTCTTTGCAATTCTGACTTTCAAATAAATAAATAAATCTTAATAGGGAGGGTAAGGAGACACTTTCTGCAATCATTTAGAAAAAAAAAAAAACATTTTTAGAAACATGTGGGTTTATATTGAAAGAGAAGTCTGGTAAAACAGAATACAATAAACCTCCATCCTTCTAGATGTTTCTGCCAGGAACAGAACTTTCAGAAACACATTAACTCAACAGATTAGGGAAGACTCCTACTAATATGCACAAGTCCTTTCTTTTTATACATAATAAATTGTTTTAAATATATATATATACATATATGATAAAGCCAAATAAAATAATTCATGCTATTTTACCAGTCATGGAAGATGTCTATCCCTTCACTTCAAATTATGCAGATCCCATGGGTTAAGCCATCACTTGCAGTACCAGCATCCCATTTCTGAGTGCCAGTTCCAGTCCTAGCTGCTCTGCTTCTGATCTAGCACCCTGCTAATGTTCCTGGGAAGGCTGTGGAAGATGGCCCAAGTACTTGGGTCCCTGTCATCCATGTAGGAGACCTAGATGGAGTTCTCAGTTCCTGGCTTTGGCTTGGCCCAGCCCTGTTGGGGCCATTTGGGGAATGAACCAGCGGATCAGAGACTGATCTTTGAGCCCATCCACATCTCCCACATGGGTAGCTGGGGCCCTAGTACTTGGGCCATATTCTGCTGCCTTCGACAGCCCTAGACACATTTTTAAACAGTAAACTAGCATTGTATACATGCTTTGTAATTTTCTTTCTTTCCCATTCTCAAACATTTGAACAAAGTGAAAAGCTGCCTAAGTCCACAACACACACCTAATGCTAAAATTTCACCACTTTGGATATAATGATTTTCTTTTTAAAAGGCAGAGTTACAAAAAGATAGGGAGAGACAGAGAGAGAGAGATCTTCTATCCACTGGTTCATGCTCAAATGCTGCAACAGTTGAAGTTAGGAGCCAAGAATTTCAAACAGGTTTCCCATGTAGGTGGCAGGTCCCAAGCACTTGGGCCATCTTCCACTGCTTTTCCAGGTGCATAAGCAGGGAGCTGGATGGGAAAAGGAGCAGCAGGGACATGAACCAATGCTCATATGAGATGCCAGCATTGCAGGTAGCAGCTTAACCTGCAGCACAATGCTGACCCAGGCATAATGATTTCTTTGCCTCAATCAAATCATTGTGATTTATAAGAGTTATGCTCATCACATTTCTGATGCGTATTACTAATAATTTAATTTTTTCCAATAATTTTTAAACATGCAACAAAATAGAGGCTGACACTGTCACACAGCAGGTTAAGCTGCTGTCTGTGAAACCCACATCCCACATTAGAAAGCAGGTTTGAGTCCTGGCTGCTGTGCTTCTGATCTAACTCCCTGTTAATGTGCCTGGGGAAGATGGTCCAATTACTTGGGTTCCTGACACAGATGGAATTCCAGACTCTTAGCTTCAACCGGGCCCTACCCTAGCAGCTGTAGCCACTTGGAAAGCAAATCAGTAGATGTAATATTTGTCTCTCCTTTCTGTCATTCTGCCTTTCAAATGAGTAAGTCTTAAAAAAAAAAAGTAACAATAGTTATATATCTGTATAAGCAAAATATACAAAGAAGATAGCGCAAAGACCTGAAAGAAGTATCTGTGTGATTTGACATCCCAATGACCAGTTACAGTAATATCAATACATAATAACAGTTAATATGGAACACCAGGTCCTATACTGTATGCTACACATTCTCTTTCTCCCTTCCTTGCTCCCTCATCAAATCCCTACAAAAATCCTTAGTGATATGTATTAGAATTATCTTCTTTTTATAAGTGAGAAATCTGATACAAAGGGGAAATACATAACCAAAGACATGCAAACAGCAGAGCTCAGATACAAAGCCTGGCAGTCTAGGTAGAGTCTGAGCTCCTAACCACTGTACAACATTGCCTCCTATCATGCTTCAAGAAGTAGGTGACATAAAATCAAACACCCAAAAGTCTGATGATCTTCTAATCATAGAAGTTTTGAGGCTTTTCTGAAGCCCCTTAAAGAACCTGAATGAAAGAACAGCACCTCTTCACATCTGTTTGGAAAGCAATTTCATAGTATTCATGGAACCTCCCCAGACTTTCACAATCCTTTGTTAGAAAACTTCATTAATCACCATCTAACTTTCTTTCCCTTCCTGATCCCCACACACCCAACGTGTTGCAAAATATACTGTTCTTTCATTTGGTTAACATAGCACAGTTTTGTACTACTAGGTAAACTGACTTAATGTGCAGCAGTCCATAATCAGCAGAAGGTTCCTGGGGGGCAGGCTTTGTGGTGCAGAGGATTCAGCTGTGTTTTGGGACACCTGCATCCCAAATCAGAGTATCTGTTCCAAGTCCCAGCCATTCCACTTCTCATCCCAGCTTCCTGCTAATACCTGGGGGCAGCAGATGAGGGCTCAGATACTCAAGTCCCTACTACTGACACAGGAGACTTAGATGGAGTTCCTAACTCCAGGCGTCAGCCTGGCCTAACGCTGGCTGATGCAGGCTTTTGGGGAATGAACCAGAAGATGGAAGATTCTCCCTCTTTCACTTGGCCTTTCATATAACCTCTAGTAAATAAATAAAGGCATCCAGGGAAATCAATCAAGAAGAGTAATATAGGAGCAGGCATTTGGCCTAGTGGTTAAGCCACAGCTAGGGACACTTGATTCCATATCAGAGTACTTGGGTTCTAATTCCAATCAATTCTAACTCTTTGCTATTGTACTCCTTGGGAAACAGCAAGTGATGGCTCAACTTCTTGGGTCTCTGCCACCACTGCGGGAGACCCAGACTGAGGTTCCCACTGTTGGCTTCAGCTTGGCCCAGCCCTGGCGATTGTGGGCATGTGGGGAGTGAACAAGCATGTATTAGGCTCTTTGTCTGGCTCTTTCATTTAAAAATAAACTTTTTACTGAGTACCCAAAAAAAAAAAAAGGAATGTAGGCATGGAGTGGGGGCTACCCAACAAAGGAAAGATTTGTATCTGGAGAATAGAGCAAATGGAGACCAAAAGGTTCTCCTGAAGTTTAAAAGCAAGCAAATATTGGAGTAAAGAGGCATCCTTTCTTTTATTGCTTTAAAATTCTTAACACATTGTAAAAATATTCTTTCTTGAATAAATTTTTCTTTTGGTTTCAGATGACTTCAGACCTGTAGAGCAAAAGTTTCCATTTGGACAGAAATTAAAAAAAAAAAAAAGACAAACCATTTGACTCACTCAGCAAAATCTCTACACTTCTGGGACATGGGCCAGATTCACAATCACTCCAATAACCCTTGCTTGGTTTTTAGCTGAAAGCATTCCAGGAAGTCAAAATAATTTTGAAGCATTCTAGGAATCTGGCTCATTTCTGAGACTTATATACAAGGTTATTTGAACACCTTTGGGTTCAAATAAGTCAGATGTTTATCGACCAGAACTTAAGAGCAATTTTTCATTTCCCTGAAGATTTGAGATAAATAAATTGTTAGGAGAGCTAGTGAAGTCCCTACCTGGGATAGGGGAAGGGCCTGTGATCAACTATATTCCTCCTTTCTGCAAGAATCCCAGTAAAAAGAAAAGCAGCACCAAGATGCAGATTTACCTACTATTCATTCACACACACACACACACACACACACACACACACACACACACACAAAGACAAAACATAATCATTTACTGAGTACTTGCTATTTGTCAGGAATTGTCTTGAGCATAAAACAAAAATGAGTAAGGCTTGTAAACTATTCAGTGTGGGGGAGTTCAGGAGAGGCAGGAAAACAGTAAGCACTTATTTAACAGATATTGGGGTAACTGTCTAATATGTGTTATTTTATTTAATTTCCATGCCAATCTAATGAGAAATGAAATAATAATTCCATTTATACATGAAGAAATTGAAACTTAGGTTGTACCACATGATGTAAGAGCTGAAACTAGAAATCAGTCAGTCTGACTACAAATCAACAATCCTCATCTTCTGGCTGGGTAGCTAAGAAGGAAATATTTCAGAAAAATTTTTATTTTTACATAAGTAAGTAGTAACACAGACCAGAAAGACTGTCTAGATCAGTAATAATGTCTTTTTGACACTGACATTCATGGCCCCTTATTTAATCTTCATGTCATGTAGTCTGTAGTTCAAAAGAAGGTCAAAGATTTACATTCTTCAGTTTAAGAAAATTATGAGTATACTTGAAGTACTGGACATAAGCTATTTTCATGGAGTAAAAGGAAGAGGAAAGTCGTGACCTCTAGCACAGAATGAAGAATAAAGGGGAAAAGTCTAACAGAAACTCAGACCAAGTGCTTAACAATTAACCTCAGGTCAATATTTATTTATTTATTTATTTGAAAGCCAGAATTACAGAGAGAGAGACAAAGAGAGATCTTCCATATGCTGGTTCATTCCCAAAAAGGTTGCTTTGGCCAAGTCTGCAAACCAGGAGCCAGGAGCTTCATCTGGGTCTCCCACATGGGTAGAAGGGGCAAAAGCAGTTGGGCCACCTTACGCTGCTTTCCCAAGCACATTAGCAGGGAGCTGAATTGAAAGTGGAGCAGCCAGTACTCGGACTAGTGCCCGTATGGGATGCCTGCGTCATAGGTGATGACAAACTGCTATGCCACAACGCTGGCTCCTCAATCACTTTTCTTTTTTTTATTTAGTTTAAAGGCAGAGTCGCAGGGAGGGAGAGGGAGAGGGAGAGGGAGAGGGAGAGGGAGACGGGGTGAGAGAGAGAGGGAGAGAGGGAGAGAGGGAGAGAGGGAGAGAGGGAGAGAGGGAGAGAGGGAGAGAGGGAGAGAGGGAGAGAGGGAGAGAGGGAGAGAGGGAGAGAGGTCTTCCATCTGATGGTTCACTCCCCAGATGGCTGCAATGGCCAGAGCTGTGCCAATCCGAAGCTAGGAGCTAGGAGCTTCCTCTGGATTTCCCATGTGAATGCAGGGGCCCAAGGACTTGAGCCATCCTCTACTGCTTTCCTAGGCCACAGCAGAGAGCTGGGTCGAAGTGGAGCAGCCCAGACTTGGTGCCCATATGGGATGCCAGTGCTGCAGGCAATGACCCTACCGCTACAACACAGCACCAGGCCCCCTCAATCTTATTTCTACTAATAAAATTATCCCTTTCCCTTCCAGCTTTCTGGAAAGCAGTCCAGTAAAGTGGAAGATGAGCTTTGTAGTCAAGTACTCCAACTCATTACTGCATGTGAGCGAGGAAAATATTATTCTTGAGCCTCTCCTACATAAAAAAACTGTATCTATCATACAGGTTGCTAAGAATAATGTAAAATATGCTAAGTTCTCTCACATAAAAAATGCCCAATAGGTAGCAGCTTTCATACACCAATCCTTTCAATTCTCTAAAATACTGTTTCTATCTGACAATGATCTTGCCCCAATCCTCACCATAGATTTTTCATTTTTTTTGAAAGACTTATTTATTTGAAAGTCAGAGTTAAAGAAAGAAAGAGAAAGACAGAAAGAGAGAGATCTTCCATCCACTGATTCACTCCCTAAATGGCTGCAATGGCCAGGCCAGAGCCAGGAGCCATGAGCTTCATCCAGTTCTCCCACATGGATTGAAGGGGCAAAAACACTTGTGCCATCTTCCACTGCTTTTCCCAGGCCATTAGTAGGGAGCTGGATGCAAAGTGGAGCAGCTGGGACTTGAACCACTGTCCATATGGGCTGCTTGTAAGCCACAACACTGGACTTATTAGGAGAAATCTTGACAGTTGCCCCTTAATCATCACTAGAGATAACGGCATAGTAACTTTTTTTTTTAAAAAATTATTATTTATTTGAGAGGTAGAGTTACAGACAGTGAGAAGGAGAGAGAGAGAGAGAAAGGTCTTCTGTCTGTTGGTTTACTCTCCAGATTGTCTCAACAGCCAGAGTTGTGCTGATCCAAAGTCAGGAGACAGGTACCTCTTCCCGGTCTCCCACGTGGGTGCAGGGGCCCAAGGACTTGGGCCATCTTCCACTGCTTTCCCAGGCCATAGCAGAGAGCTGGATTGGAAGAGGAGTAGCCGGGACTAGAACTAGCGCCCATAAGGGATGCCGGTGCCTGTGGCACCGGCCCCCTATAATGGTATTATATCAACTGAGATAAAAGTAAAATCTTCTTCTACCTCAAGATACATCCAGCAGAATTTAATTGATTTACATTTAAAAATTCAGAAGCAATGTTACTTAATGGTACATTTCACAACTAATTCATCAGAGAATTTGCACTAACAAGTTACATTCCTGAATATCAGATGGTCCATAGTCAATGTTTCCAAGGGTGGCTTGCCTCAAATAGAATTGTTTTTACATTTTTTTCCAGTCTAACATCATATCTGCCATCCTCAACAACATAAAAATTTTGGGACCAGAGTTGTGGTGCAAAGGGTTAAGCTGCAACCTGAGATGCTGGAATCCCATATCAGAGTGCCAGTTTGAGTTCTCACTGTTTTGTTTTCAATCCAGCTCCCTGCTAATGCACCTGGGGAAGTAGTGGAAGATAGCTCAAGTACTTGGGTCCCTGCCACCCACATGGGAGACCTGGATGGAGTTTCTGGCTCCTGGTATCAGCCTGTGCCAGCCCAGGTTGCTGTGGCCATCTGGGGAGTGAATCAGCAGCTAGAAAATCTCTGCAACTTCTCTTTTCTCTGCCTCGGCCTTTCTGCAACTCTGCCATTCAAATATAAAAATAAATCCCAAGAAAAAAATTTGATCACTCATTCTCATGAGTTACAGTGAATGAAAGCACTATTTTTTTTTTTTTAAGATTTATTTATTTGAAAGACAGAGTTACAAAGGAGCAGAGGTAGAGAAAGAGAAGTCTTCCATCAGCTGGTTCACTCCCCAGATGGCTGCCATGGCTGGATCTGGGCCAATCTGAAGCCAAGAGCCAGGAGTTTCTTCTGGGTCTCCTATTTGGGTGCAAGGCCCAAGGACTATGGCTTTCCCAGGCCATACCAGAGAGCTGGATCAGAAGTGGAGCAATCAGTACTTGAATCAGTGCCCATATAGGATGCCAGCACTGTAGGTGGCAGCTTTACCCACTATACCACAGCACTGGCACTATTAAGAAACATTCTTCTTAGGGCCAGAGTTGTAGTACAGCAGGTAAAGCTGCCACCTGCAGCACCAACATCCCAAGTGGGTGCCAGTTCGAGTCCTGGTTGCTCCACATCCAATCCAGTTCTCTGCTGATAGCCTGGGAAAGCAGTGGAAGATGGCCCCAGTGCTTGGGCCTCTGCCACCCACTTGGGAGACCTAGAGGAAGCTCTTGGCTCCTGGCTTCAGCTTGGCACAGCCTTGGCAATTTGGGAGTGAACCAGCGGCTGAAAGATCTCTCTCTCTCTTTCTCTCTCTCTCTTTGTCCTTCACATCCTAAGATAAAAACAAAACAAAAACAAAAACAAAAACAAAACAAAACAAAACAAAACAAAACAAAACAAAACAAAACAAAACCTCCACCCAAATGAACATGGTATACCTTCTAGTTTGGGGGGACAAAGTCTCCTAGAATTAAATATCTATCTACTTTTTTATTTATTTTTTTAGGTCTTAACTCAGAATCAAATTCACCACTCAGTGCTAGTACAACTATAAAGAACTTTACAGACTGCCTATCTAGGATCTATTTTTCCCAGCACTGAAATGTACAGTTTTCCTATTCTTTATTTATTATTTAGATACTGTGAATTGTTTTAAGCCACACTAAATCACAAATGATGAGGAATTTTTAAAATATATTCCTGATTTTTCCAGTATAAAATCACCCATTTCTTCACTATCTAACAAAACATTGTTACGTTTTTACCTACCATAGAGTACCCTTCCTTTTGCTGATTATTCAAATTCTGACCACCCTTTTAAGAATCAATTTAAGGGGCCGGTGCTGTGGCATAGCAGGTTAACGCCCTGGCCTGAAGTGCCGGCATCCCATATGGGCACCGGTTCTAGTACTGGCTGCTCCACTTCCAATCCAGCTCTCTGCTGTGGCGTGGGATAGCAGTAGAAGATGGCCCAAGTCCTTGGGCCCCTGCACCCATGTGGGAGACCCGGAAGAAGCTCCTGGCTTCAGATCGGTGCAGCTCCAGTCGTCACGGCCATCTGGGGAGAGAACATCAGATGGAAGACCTGTCTCTCTCTCTTTGTCTCTCTGCCTCTCCTCTCTAGGTGTAACTCTGACTTTCAAATAAATAAATACATCTTAAAAAAAAAAGAGAATCAATTTAAGTCTCTATTTTTCCTTAATGTCTTCAATGCCTACTATTCATATTTAACAGCCAGGATGCCTCTCAGTCTATTCCACACAGTTTAATACTTAAATATATACTACCCTGTACTGTTTTTTTGTTTTTTATTTTTGTTTTTAAGATTATTTTATTATTATTTATTTGAAAGTCAGAGTTACATAGAGAGAGAAGGAGAGGCAGAGAGGGAGAGAGGTATTTCATCTGCTGTCACTCCCTAATTGGCTGTATTTGAAGCCAGGAGCCAGAAGCTGCTTCTTGGACTCCCACACAGGTACAGGGGACCAAGGACTTGGGCCATCTTCTACTGCTTTCCTGAGCCATAGCAGAGAGCTGGATCGTAAATATAGCAGCTAGGACCTGAACTGGTGCTCATATGGGATGCTGGCGTTGGAGACAGCAGCTTTACCTGATATGCAACAGTGCTAGCATATACTGTTTGAGATTTCATACTTTATTTATTTTTTTAAGATTTACTGTATTTATTTGAAAGATATAGTTACAGGGAGAGGTAGAGCCAGAGAGAGAGAAAGAGGTCTTCCATTCCGCTGGTTTACTCTCCAAATGATCGCAATGACCAGAGCTGAGCTGATCTGAAGCCAGGAGCCAGAAACGTCTTCTGAGTCTCCCATGTGGATGGCAGGAGGCCAAGGAGTTGGGCCATCTTTCACTGCTTTCCCAGGCTACAGCAGAGAGCTGGATGAGAAGAGGAGCAGCTGAGATTCAAATCTGCGCCCATATGGGGTGCCGGCACTGCAGGCTGGGGCTCTAACCTGCTGCACCCCAGTGCCAGCCCCGAGATTTCATACTTTATTATCATTAGATTACAAACACTTTGAGATAGCTCTTTTGTCCTAAACTTGTGTCAAGTATGAACTTAAAAAGAACTCATATATTTAATAGTGGTAACTCCCACTATTTACTGTGGTGAAAACTGAAAGGATTAGGATGTGCAAACATACATGTATAGACAACAACCTCTTTGGAATCTCTATGTACATATGTCAACCTCGTTGGGGAGAGAGGACTTGAGAAAAAACACAGATGGGGACCAGCACAGTGGCAAAGCAAGTTAAGTTCCCATATGGGCGCTGATCCTCTTCCAATCCAGCTCTCTGCTAATGTGCCTAGGAAAGCAGTGGAAGATTGCCCAAGTGCTTGGGCCCCTGCACACACATGGTAGACCCGGAAGAAGCTCCTGGCTTCAGATTGGCCCAGCTCCAGCTGTTGTGGCCATTTGGGGAGTGAACCAACAGATGGACGATCTCTCCTTCTCTCTTTCTGCCTCTGCCTCTCTGTAACTCTGCCTTTCAAATAAATTATCTTTTTCCAAAAAAGAAAAGAAAACACGAGAACACACCAATCACATACATAGTACAATAAATAATCATTTATTTATGGCAATGGATCATGATAAGGAACACTGAGAATGAGAAAAGAAATAATAAGATCTCAATTGTTACCTTCATGCTCATCAACATCTGAATCACAGAATTTTAGATTTAGATTTATAGTCTATAAAGGCTAAGTCCATCCTCCTCTTTACAAGAATATGAACTTAGAAAATGTAAATGATTTGACAAGGTTCCAATAAATCATGGAGAAACAAGATTAGAAAGTACATCATCTGGTAAATAAATTACTGAATTCTAGAACATACACTTATAAATTCTGATGCACAGTGACAAATAAGGAATCATGAATACTTTATCTGCCATCTGTCATCTGCCAATTTCTGGAAAATCTACATACCCCAAACATACACACACCCCACACATCCAATCACACTACCACCAATACTACCACCATCCCACAAAGTAAATGACAATAATGTCTTGGCTACCATATACCTCACCCTCCAGATTAAATGGGAACAGCTGATTAAAGGAGTGCCTGACTATTCTCATGAGACTAATGTGATGCTGATTACACATGACAAGTTGTCATACCCAATAACAAACCATGTAGAAAGCCTAAACCAGAAACAGTCTACCGTGCTTAGGACACAAAAGGGTATTTACTTAGCTAACCAATGACATAGACAGATTCAGTGATTTTCATTTAATTAATCCTCTCCACCCAGACTCTCTAAAGCATAGAGCTACACAAGGACCAATACAGCATAACTCCTGTACAATAAATTCAGAGAAAAATATTTCTAAGATAAACAGACTTTAGCACACAAAGTCCCACCATCTCAGTTTCAAATGAAGAGTCAGGTGAGTCAGCAATCATCATATTTCAGCCCTAAAATTCATTCAGAGAGTATGCATATTAGATTAACAAATTTAGACCAACTAAAGGGGCTAGACCCTTCAGAACAAAATCTTTTCTGAATCTATAGTTTCCCAAACCAGGGACACATTAAAATGACCGACAGACCCATTATACGGTATCTAGTTCTATGAGTAGCTCTCCATGATCTTGTTTTCCACAGAAAAAGACAAACTAATTCTAAAATCCATGAGAACTGCAAGCGATGTGAAACAGTCAAAACAATCTTAAAAATGAAGAACAAATTCGCATGACCCACACCTCATAATGTCAAGACTTACAAAGCTACAGTAATCAAGTTAGTATTATATAATAACAGACATAAGATTAAAGGAATTAAATTAAGAAGCTATAAAGAAATCCATACATTCATGGATAATTATTTTTTGAGAAGGGTAATAAGACTATTCAATTGGGGCAAAGAATAGTGTTTTTAGAAGATGGGGGGGGTTGGCTGGCACCGCGGCTCACTAGGCTAATCCTCCGCCTTGCGGTGCCGGCACACCGGGTTCTAGTCCCGGTCGGGGCGCCGGATTCTGTCCCGGTTGCCTCTCTTCCAGGCCAGCTCTCTGCTGTGGCCAGGGAAGGCAGTGGAGGATGGCCCAAGTCATTGGGCCTTGCACCCCATGGGAGACCAGGATAAGTACCTGGCTCCTGCCATCGGATCGGATCAGCGCGCCAGCCGCGGCGGCCATTGGAGGGTGAACCAACGGCAAAGGAAGACCTTTCTCTCTGTCTCTCTCTCACTGTCCACTCTGCCTGTCAAAAAAAAAAAAAAAAAAAAAAAAAAAAAGAAGATGGGGGGGGGCAGCATTGTAGTGTAAGTGGTAAAGCCACACTTGTAATGCCACTATCCCAAATGGGTACCAGTGCATTTCCTGGCTGCTCCAATTCCAACACAGCCTCCCTTCTAATGGCCTGTGAAAGGCAGTGGAAGATGGCCCAAGTGTCTGGGCCCCTGCCACTCACGTGGGAGACCTGGGTGAAACTCCTAGCTCAGCCCTGGCCGTTGTGGCCATCTGGAGAGTGAACCAGAGGATGGAAGATCTCTCTCTCACTTTGAATGGTACTGGGACAACTGGACAACCCCATACAAAACAAATAATCGACCCTTACTTCACACTACACACAAAAATTAACTCAGGGATGGGCATTTGACCCACTGGTTAAGAAACCAGTGTCTCTTATCAGAGTACCTGGGTTCCAAACCCAGATCCAGCTCCTTGATTCAGATCAAGTTCTGACTCCTCAACTTATTCCAGCTTCCTGTTAAGGCACAGACTTGGGAGGCAGCTATGATGCCTTAAGCACTTGGGCCTCTGACACTCATATAGAAAACCAAGATTGAGTTTCTGGCTTCTGGCATTGGTCTGGTCCAACTCCAGGCTGTTGCAGTTATTTGGGGAGTGAACTAGCAAATGGAAGATCTTACCCTCTCTCCTTCTCTGTCACTCTGCTTTTCAAATAAATAAAATTTTAAAAAGGAGAATGCATAAACTATGATACACTTACACAATGAAATATTATTCAGTAATAAAATGAAATGACCTACCACAACAAGCAAGCACTTCACAATCACTAAGATGCCTGTTGCTAGGGATGGGATTGTGGCACAGCAGATTAAGCTTCTACCTGCGGCGCTGGTGTCCCACATGGGCACTGGTTCAAGTTCCAGCTGCCATTGTTGCCTTTTGGGAAGTGAACCAGCAGATGGAAAATCTCTATCTCTGTCTCTCCCTCTCTCCCCCTGTAACTATGCCTTTCAAATAAATAATTTTTTTAAATGGCTATTATCGCCGGTGCCATGGCTCACTTGGTTAATCCTCTGCCTGCGGCGCTGGCATCACATATGGGCACCAGGTTCTAGTCTGGGTTGCTCTTCTTCCAGTCCGGCTCTCTGCTGTGGCCTGGGAGGGCAGTGGAGGATGGCCTAAGTGCTTGGGCCCATGCACCCACATGGGAGACCAGGAAGAAGCACCTGGCTCCTCGCTGCGGATCAGCACAGCACTGGCCATAGCAGCCATTTGGGGAGTGAACCAACGGAAGGAAGACCTTTCTGTCTCTCTCACTTTCTATAACTCTACCTGTCAAATAAGTTAAAAAAAAAAAAGCTATTATCAAAACAGAAAACAAGTATTGGGAAAGATGTAGGGGAAAAAAATGGAGGGCTTGTACAATGCTGATGGGAATATAAAATGGTAAAATCACTGTAGAAAACAGTATGGAAGGACCTGCACTGTGGCGCAGTAGGTAAAGCTGCTGCCTGCAGTGCTGGCATCCCATATGGGTGATGGGTGAGTCCCAGTTGCTCCACTTCTGATCCAGCTCTCTGCAATGGCCTGGGAAAGCAGTAGAAGATGGCCCAAGTCCTTGGGTCCCTGCACCCAAGTGGGAGACCTGAAAGAAGCTCCTGACTCCTGGCTTCAGATGGGTCCAGCTCTGGTTGTTGTGGCAATTTGGGGAGTGAATCAGTAGATAGAAGACTCCTCTCTCTCTGTGCCTCTGCCTCTCTGTAACTCTGCCTTTCAAATAAATAAATAAGTCTTTAAAAAAGAAAACAGTATGGTGATTTCTTCAAGAATTAAACAGAATTACCTGTGACAAAGCAATCCTATATCAGGATACATACCTCAAAAAATTCAAAGCATCGTTCATAATAGCCAAAAGGTAGGAACAACCTCAAAATGTACATCAATAGACAGATAAACAAAATGTGGTATATACATTCATCCTGAAAAGGCAGGATATTCTGATACATACTACAACATGGATAAACCCTTAAAGTATTATACTAAGTGAAATAAGCCACTCACAAAAGGACAAACACTGTATGAGGCACCTAGAATGCATTATGTGAGGTACCTAGAATAATCAAATTCGGGAGACAGAAATGGAATAGAGGCTCCCAGGTGCTCGGCAGACAGAAAGTTATTTAATGACTGATAGAACAAATAACAAGCCAGTATCACAACTACATGTTTTTGATTACTAATTAACAGACATTAACATGCTATCCTTCCAGGCATTGTGGAGCAGTGGGTTAAGCAGCCACCTGACATGCTGGCATCCCACATGGGCACCTTTTTAATTCCCAGCTGCTCCACTTTTGATCCACCTCCCTGCAAATGAACCTGGGAAAGCAGCAGAAGATAGCACAAGTGCTTGTACCCCTACCACCCCCATGGGAGACCAGGATGAAGGTTTCTAGCTCCAGACTTCAGCCTTGCCCAGCCCCAGCCATTGAGGCTATTTGGGAAGTGATCTCTCTGTAATTCTTCCAAATAAATAAAGTAAACCTTAAACAAAAAGAACAAGAAAATGTAATGCTCAATAGGGTTGACTGTATCCAGCATAAATTAGCAGTCTGGAAGGCTTAACTAGTTCTGGAAAAGTACAGAAGTTAACTATTTATGAGAAAGTCTGCACTAGTACATGACTCACTTAGGAAATAGTGAAAGACACACAATATAACAGAAATCTTGAATCATGAATAGTATCACTTCCCTCAGCCACTTCGTCTCATACTTACTGCTTCAAGAACTTAAAGCCAGGGGTTGGCACTGTGGTGCAGTGGGAAGCCCTGACCTGAAGCACGAGCATCCCATATGGACACTGGTTCTAGTTCTGGCTGCTCCTCTTCTGATCCTGCTCTCTGCTATGGCCTGGGATAGCAGAAAAAGATGGCCCAAGTCCTTGGGCCCCTGCCTGGCTCCTGGCTTCGGATCAGCACAGCTCCGGCTGTTGTGGCCATCTGGGGAGTGAACCAGCTGATGGAAGACCTCTCTCTCTTGTCTCTACCTCTCTCTGCAACTCTTTAAAATAAATAAAATAAATCTTTAGGAAAAAAGAAAAGAACTTAAAACCAAACCTTATCCACATTAAACCAGTAAGTACTATAGCATATCTTATTTATAAATAATAGCCTGGCATAAGAGTGAGTTTCTCATTACATTTTAGCACACAAACAGGATAGCAAAACTGCAAAGACAGCAACAAGAAAACTACTGTTTCTAAGAATTTAGTTTACACATGTTTGTAGTTATGTATAAATACTTTGGGCTTACAAAGACAAAAGTTATGAAGGAAAACAATCAAATCTTAAAAACAAAATAAAAAAACTAGTCAGTGAACTACAAAGATCTGCAACATTCAGGTGGAAAAAGTCTGTTTGCTCAAGCAAGAAAAAAGATGATAAATACCCTAACATCTTTACAAATTCTGTAAATCAGAGGGTTGAAAAGTCCAGGTTTTTGTGGAACATGAAGTCTTACAATGAAAACTAGCACAAATCAGTAAAATTAGGAAAGGTGAGGAAGGTATGACCCATCCATCCTTGTTTGCCCAGGATTTCCCCTGATTTGCTTAATCCTGAACAATCTGGATGACTGGTCAACCTATTCTGTATGCTTTGAATATCTGTGTCCCTTCCAAAACTCACATTGGAAGTGAAAGCCCAATGTAGGTGCTGGCACTGTGGTATAGTGGATTAAGTCACTGCCTGCAACACCATAACGGCCCTGGATGTTCTGGTTCTGATTCAACTTCCTGTTAACGTGCCTAGGGGGCAGCCAATAATGGCTTAAGTACTTGGGCCCCTGCCACCCATGTGAGAGACCTAGATAGTGTTCCAGGCTCCTGGCTTAGCCCCAAACCAGCCCTAGCCACTTTAGGGAGTGGGCCAGTGGATACAGGATTCTTTTCCCTCTCTCTTTCTCTCCCTCATGCCATGTAACTCGGCCTTCCAAATAAATAAATGAAAAAGTATCTCTAAAAAAAAATATTCCCCAATGTAAAGAATTAAGAGATGGCCTTTGGGAGCTGGCACTGTGGCATACCAGGTAAAGCCAGCGTCACAGGCTTTGTGGGTGTCAGTTCTAGTCCTGGCTGCTCCACTTCTGATCCAGCTCGGTGCTAATGTGTGTGAGAAATGTTACCCATGTGGGAAACCCGGAAGAAACTTGTGGCTCTGAGTTTCAGGCCAGCCCAACTCCAGTCATTGCAGCCATTTAGGGAGTGAACTAGCAGATGGAAGATCTCTATTTCTCTCTCTGTAACTCTACCTTCCAAATAAACAATTTTTTTTAAAAAAAATGGCCTTTGGGAGATGATTACATTCTAAGGGTTCTGCCGTCATACATGAATGAGTGTTCTAAGAAAAGGTCCGGGAGACCAGCATCTTATTGAATGGGGGAAAAGTTGGAAGCATTCCCACTGAGATCTGGTACCAGACAGAGATGCCCACTCTCACCATTGCTATTCAATATAGTATTGGAAGTTCTAGCCAGAGTCATAAGGCAAGAAAAAGAGATCAAAGGGATACAGATTGAGAAGGAAGAAGTCAAACTATCCCTATTTGCAAATGACATGATTCTTTATATAGGGGATCCCAAGAACTCCACTAAGAGACTATTGGAACTTATAGAAGAGTTTGGTAAAGGACCAGGATATAAAATCAATACACAAAAATCAACAGCCTTTGTACACACAGACAATGCCATGGCTGAGAAAGAACTTCTAAGATCAATCTCATTCACAATAGCTACAAAAAAAAAAAAAAAAATCAAATACCTTGGAATAAACTTAACCAAGAATGTCAGAGATCTCTATGATGAGAATTACAAAACATTAAAGAAAGAAATAGAAGAAGAGAAGAAGATACCAAAAAAAAAAAAAAAAAGGAAAAATCTTCCATGTTTATGGACTGGAAGAATCAATATATCAATATCATCAAAATGTCCATTTTCCCAAAAGCAATTTACAGATTCAATGTGATACCAATCAAAATACCAAAGACATTCTTCTCAGATCTAGAAAAAAAGACACTGAAATTCATATGGAAGGCACAGGAGACCTCAAATAGCTAAAGCAATATTATAACACAAAAACAAAGCCAGAGGCATCACAATACCAGATTTCAAGACATAGTACAGGGCAGTTACAATCAAAACAGCATGGTACTGGTACAGAAACAGATGGATAGACCAATGGAACAGAATAGAAACTCCAGAATTCAATCTAAACATCTGCAACCTACTTATATTTGATCAAGGGGCTAAAATCAATTTCTGGAGCAAGGATAGTCTATTCAACAAATGGTGCTGGGAAAACTGGATTTCAATATGCAAAAGTATGAAGCCAAGATCCCTACCTTAAGCCTCACACAAAAATCCACTCAACATGGATTAAAGATCTAAATCTATGATCCAACACCATCAAATTATTACAGAACATTGGAGAAACCCTGCAAGATATTGGCACAGGCAAAGATATCTTGGAAAAGACCCCAGAGGCACAGGCAGCCAAAGCCAAAATTAACAACTGGGATTACATAAAATTGAGAAGTTTCTGTACTGCAAAAGAAACAATCAGGAAAGTGAAGAGGCAACTGACAGAATGGGAGAAATTATTTGCAAACTATGTAACTGAATAAAGGATTAATAACCAGAATCTACAAAGAGATCAAGAAACTCCACAGCAACAAAACAAACAACCCACTTAAGAGATGGGCCAAGGACTTTGTTCAAAAGAGGAAATCCAAATGGCAAACAGACACATGAAAAAATGCTCAGGATCACTAGCTGTCAGGAAAATGCAAATCAAAACCACAATGAGGTCTCACCTCACACCTGTTAGAATGGCTTTCATACAAAAATCAACAAACAACAAATGCTGGTGAGGATGTGGGGAAAAAGGTACCCTAATCCACTGTTGGTGGGAATGCAAACTGGAAAAGCCACTATGGAAGACAGTTTGGATACCTCAGAAATCTGAATATAACACTACCATATAACCCAACCATATAACCCAGCCAACCATCCCACTCCTAGGAATTTACACAGGAGAAATTAAATCAGCAAATAAAAGAGCTATTTGCACCTCCATGTTTATTGCAGCTCAGTTCACAATAGCTAAGACATGGAATCAACCTAAATGTCTGTCAAAGGAAGAATGGATAAAGAAATTATGGGATATGACTCTATGGACTACTACACAGCAGTAAAACAAAAACAAAAACAAAAAAACAAAAACAAACAAACAAAAAAACCAGTCATTTGCAACAAAATGGAAGAATCTGGGAAACATCATACTTAGTGAAATAAGCCAGTCCCAAACTGACAAATATATATTCTCCCTGATCGTTGACAACTAATTGAGCACCTAAAAGGAAACCTGTTAAAGTGAAACTGACACTATGAGAAGCAATGACTTGATCAGCTCTTGTGTCCTGTCGAGGAACAGCTTATTATTTTATTCTTCTATTTTTCTACTTAATACCATTGGTTTAACTCTTTACATAACAGAATTATTCTTAAGTGTTTAAATCCAATTGAAAATTGATCCCTGTAAAAAATAAGAGTGGGAATAAAAGAAGGTGGACATGTACAGTTCAGCACACGTTCCCATGGACTTACACCTAAGGGTAAAGCTAAAAACTTGCCATGGGACTCCAAATCCCATTAAGTTGACAGGTACTAATGCCACCTTACTAGTTAAAGAGATCATTTTAAGTGCATAACTGATCATAAAGATAGGAATAAGTGTCAAAGGGATCACATAAATAAGACCAGTGTCTGTTAATAACGATAGATAGAATTAAAAAGGAAAGTACAATCCAACATGGGAAGCAGACCACACAGCAGACTCATGACAAATGCCCTCAACAGCACTCAGGCCTCAGAATCAGCCCTTAAGGCATTTAGATCTGGCTAAAAAGCCCATGAGAGAGCATTTCAGGCATGGAAAGCCAGGACACTGTGGCAAAAAATGGCTTACACGAAAGATCTCTGTGAGTGCGATCCCAGCGGAAAGAAGGGGCCATCAAAGAAGGAGGTACCTTTCTCTGAAGGGAGGAGAGAACTTCTACTTTGCTATGGTCCTGTCTAAATAATGACAGAGTTTGCGTTCTCCAAAGGCTTCCATAGCCTTGGAAGCTCATGTCAAGAGCCTCAGGTGATCACTGATGTCATAAATAAGAGTGTCAACTATTAAATCAACAACAGGAGTTACTGGGTACTTGCTCCTCATGTAGGACCTCTGTCCTTAATGAGTTGTACTATGAGAATTAACAGTAAAACTTGTCTTCAAATAGTACTTTATACTTTGTGTGTCTATGTCGGTGTAAACTGTTGAAATTTTTACTTAGTATAGAGTTGATCTTCTGTATATAAAGATAATGAAAAATGAATCTTAATGAAGAATGGGATGGGAGAGAGAGTAGGAGGTGGGATGGGAGTAGGGGTGGGAGGGTGGGTATGGGGGGAAGAACCACTATATTCCAAAAGCTGTACCTATAAAATTTATATTTATTAAATAAAAGCTTTCTAAAGAAAAAAGAAAAGGGCCGGGAGAAATCTGCTAGGTTACTTTTCATGTTTTTTGCCTCTCTGTTCCTCCCACAAGTGAGGACATAGCATTCATCCCCTTTGGAGGATGCAGAGTTCAAGGTCCCATCATGGAAGCAAAGATGTCCCTTACCATCCACTGAACCTGCCCACTTCTTGTGCCACAATACATTTGGGCCACCACCCTCACTATCTTCCAGGGCCTTCTCCTACTCATCCAGCTCCTGCTTTATGAGCAGCTACCTGCTGGGCTCAGCATCACCAAGCTTCTCAGTTCACTAAGGAATTTCTCTTGGCCTAAAGACCTTCAGTGGAAGAGTTCCTAGGAGTTCACACATAATGACAAGAAGCAAAAGCTGCAGGAACAACAACTGCTTTGCCAACTTCATTGAGAAGGTCCACTTCTTGGGTCTGCATATGTAGCCCAGATGTGCTCTAGCTGAGGCAGGAGCTATGGCTGCTAGGCTGTAAGTAAGAGCAGGTGCAGGTGGAATGCAAAGGGCTGTTCATGAAAATCAAGCAGCAGTTGGAGAAGAAAATGGGAAGATGTGCAGCACAACTTTGTGCTCTTCTGCAAGGACATGACCAACATCACCCTCTCCTGCCCTGCCTGGAACTAGAGTGCAAAACTGAGTCTCTGATGGATGAGATGGAGTTCCTAAAGAAGTTGTATGCAGAGAACTGGGAGACCTACAAGTGAGTGTGGAGAACCAGCAGGTGCCAACAGATGGAAATGATGATGGCGCTGAGGAACATACACACACAGTAGGAGAGAATCCCTGTGAATCCCACAGGAGGCAGAGAGTGGTCCAAGTCCAAATATGTCGGCCTCTGGATGCCACCAACAGGAACCACAAGGTTCTCTGCCAGCAGGAGATGAATGAGTCCCGACACTAGAACTACAGTCGGATCTACAAAGCAGACTTGATTTACGGTGTTTTGAGAGGCACAGCTCAGAGAGCTGTAGGAGTTGGAAGAGTAATTCACTCTGCAGGTGAATTCCTCAAGGAGGAACTGCAGCAGCTAAAGGAGGAGATGGCATGCACCTACAGAAGTACTGGGGCTCTTCAGCCTCAAAGATGGCCCTAGACCTTGAGATCACCTCCTACCAGAAGGTGGCGGAGGGTAGGGAGAGCTGGATTCCCAGGCTCGTTCACTTCCATTGGCTTCCTAAGTATAAAGATGACTGCGCCTGAAGTGGAGCCTCCCCAAGACAGCACACATGGTTCTAATCAGTACCATGAGACCCAGGATGGGGAGCAGGTAATGACAGAGTTCCAAGAGTATATCATAAGGAGCTAGATTTCTATTCACAGCTACTGAACTCCTTGGTCCTAAACTTCCTGACCCTGCCCTAGACCTACTCTAAACCCAAACCCTAATATAGCGTCTAGGAGGTAGCACTACACTCCCCTTCCCTGACCCATGGCCATAACCTACATGCCAGCAACAGTTGAGCTTTTCCCTGCTCCCTTCATAATCTGGTAAGATGCCAGTGTTACCCAGGACAACTCTAATCCACCTACCATCCCATGATCAGCAGGATTGGTCAGGGTCTGAGTTTCACTTTTGAATCAGATGAAGCTTCTGCCAATAGCAATGACAACAAAAAGAACCTCAGATCTATTTAAAGGAAAAAAAAAAAAGAAAGAAAGAGCACTGGGAAGGGAATAAATGAAGACAAAAACTTTTTAAGAATTCTTAACTTACCTAACATAGAACAGTTAGCTCAAAATAATACCATCTGTGAAGTGGATACTGTCACATGACAGTAGAAATGAATTAGTTGTACAGTGTACTACAAAGTCTAAGGAAATCTAGAAAAAAGTAAAAAAGAAGCACAACTAATATGCTAAGAGTGGAAAGAAAATGGAACAGTGCGTTAAGCTGCTGTCTGCCATGCTGGCATCCCGTATGAGTGCCAGATCAAGTCCTGGTTGCTCCATTTCCAATCCAGCTCCCTGCTAATGTGCTGGAAAAGCAGCAGAGGATGGCCCAAATCCTTGGGCCCCTGCACTCATGTGGGAGACCCAGAAGAAGCTCCTGGCTCCTGCCTTCAGACAGGCCCAGCTCCAAATGCTGCAGCCATTTGGGGAGTGAACCAGCAGATGGAAGATCTCTCTCTCTCTCTCTCTGCCTTTTAAATAAATAAATAAATCTTAAAAAAACAAACCAAACAAAAACACAAGGTAGAGTTGGGTGTTCTAAGGGGGGTGGGTGTTGTGGTATATTTGCATCCCATATTGACATGCTGATTCAAGTTCAGATTACTCTGCTTCCAATCTAGTTTCCTGTTATTGCATTCTGGGGAACAGCAGATAATGGATCAAGCGCTCAGGTCCCTGCCATGCATGTGGGAGATCTGGAGTTTAAGGATCCTGGCTTCAGCCTGGCCCACCCCTGGTTGTTATGGGCATCTGGGGAGTAAACCAGTAGATGGAAGATATCTTTCTGTCTCTCTTTGTCACTCTACCTTTCAAGTAGATGAAAATAAATAAAAATAGGGGCTGGCTCTGTGGCATAGCAGCTAAAGCTGCTGCCTGCAATGCCGGCATCCCATATAGGCACCGGTTCAAGTTCCGACTGCTCCACTTCCAATCCAGCTCCCTGCAAATGTGCCTGAGAACCACTGGAGGATGTCCCAAGTGCCTGGGTCCCTGAACCCATGTGGGAGACTGGGATGAAGCTCCTGGCTTCAGCAGCCATTTGGAGAGCAGACAAGTGGATGACAGATATCTCTTGTGTGTGTGTCACTTTCCTCCCTTTAACTTTGCCTTTCAAATAAATAAATCTTTAAAAAGAAAAATAATTTTTTTAAAATCACAAAAAAATAGAAAAAAGACTAGAAAACAAAGATAGGAACCAAGAACAACAGCAATAGTGGTCAGCATTGCAACATAGTGGGTTAAGCCACCCCACCACCTGCAGGGTCAACATGCCCTACAGGCACTGGTTCAAGTTAGTTGCTCTACTTCTGATCCAGCTCCCTGCCAAATGCACCTGGGAATGCAATAGAGGATTGCCCGAGTGCTTGGGCCTCTGCACCGCGTGGGAGACCCAGAAGATCCTGGCTCCTGGGTTCAGTGCAGCCCAGCCCTGGCCATTGCAGCCACTTGGAGAGTGAACCAGCAGATAGATGGAAGACTTCTCTCTCTCTCTTTCTCTCTTACTGTCAAAAAAAAAAAAAAAAAAAAAAAAAAAAAGGCCAGCGCAAGCTCACTTGGCTAGTCCTCCGCCTGTGGTGCTGGTACCTGGGTTCTAGTCCCGGTTGGGGCGCCGCATTCTGTCCCGGTTGCTTCTCTTCCAGTCCAGCTCTCTGCTGTGGCCTGGAAAGGCAGTGGAGGATGGCCCAAGTGCTTGGGCCCTGCACCCACATGGGAGACCAAGAGGAAGCACCTGGCTCCTGGCTTCAGATCAGCACAGCGCGCTGGCCGTAGTGGCCATTGGGGGGTGAACCAACGGCAAAAGGAAGACCTTTCTCTCTCTCTCTCTCTCTCTCACTAACTCTGCCTGTCAAAAAATAAATAAATAAATAAATATGATGGATATTAATCCAATCATATCAATAATCACTTGGAACATCAATGGTCTAAATGTATCATTTACAAGACAGCAACTATCAGAGTGGATGAAAACATAAGACTCAACTGTCAAGTATATAAGAAACTCAATGTAAATATAAAGACACATGGGGTCGACTTTGAGGCACAGTAGATTAATCCTCCACTTGTGGTGCTGGCATCCCATATGGGCTCTGGTTTTAGTCCCGGCTGCCCCTCTTCCAATCCAGCTCTCTGCTATGGCCTGGGAAAGCAGAAGATGGCCCAAGTGCTTGGGCCCCTGCAACCACATGGGAGACTGGGAAGAAGAACCTGGTTCAGCCGTTGCGCCATTTGGGGAGTAAACCAACGGAAGGAAGACTTTTCTGTCCCTCTCACTGTCTGTAACTCTACCTCTCAAATAAATAAAATCTTAAAAAAAAAAAAAGACATATAGAGATTAAGCATATGTGGATGGAAAAAGATAAACCAAGTAACACTGGTCAAAAGGAAACAAAAGCGGTTCTATTAATTTCATACAGAACAGACTTCAAAGCAAAAGTTATCAGAGATAAAGAGTAGCATTACATAATCATAAAGGGAATAATTCTTCAAGAAGACATAACAATCCTTAATCTGTAATCACCTATCAACAGACCATCAAGACATGTGAGGCAAAAACTAACAGAACTGCTAGGGGAAATGTTTGAATCAACTCTTACAGTTGGGGCTTCAACTATCAAAAATGGATAAATCCCAAAGGCTGGAAATCAATAAAGACATACAATGATCAGGTAGATACAAATGACATTTAAAGACCACTTCATCCAGCAATAGCAGAATACACATTCTTCTCAAGTTCTAATGAACACCAAGATAGACCATATTCTGGGCCATAAAACACACTTTAACAAATTTAGAACAGAAATCATACAAGATCTGCCTTCACAGAATTAAACTAGAATTAAACTAAAAATCATTAACAGAAAGATTCTTGCGGTGGGGGGAAAACTTCAAAATACCTGGAAATTAATGAACACATTCTAAATAACAAGTGGGCCAAAGAAGAAACACGAAGGGGCCGGCATTGTGGTAGAGCAGGAAAAATGCCTGCAACACTGACATCCCATATGGGCTCCAGTTCTATTTCTGATCTAGCTCCCTGATAATGGCCTGGGAGCAAAAGATGGCCCAAGTGTTTGGGTTCCTGTCACCCATATGGGAGGCCTGGATGAAGCTTCTTGCTGGCTGTGGCCTGGCCCAGCCCTGGCTGTTGCAGCTATCTGGGGAGTGAACCAGAAGGAAGATCCCTCTCTTTCTGTCTCTCCCTCTCTTTCTTTGTAACTCTCCTTTGATTAAATAAATAAATAAATAAATAAATTAAAAAAAAAAAAAAAGTTCAGGGCTGGAGCTGAGGCATAGTAAGCTGAGCCTCTGCCTTTTTAAGATTTATTTATTTGAAGGGTAGAGTGTCAGAAAGAGACAAACAGAGATTTTCAATCCACTGGTTTGCTCAGCAGATGATGGCCCAAGTACTTGAGCCCCCTGCCACCCATCTAGAAGATCAGGATGGAGTTCCTAGCTCCTGGCTTCCACCAGGCCCAGACATGGCTCTAGTAGCCATTTGAGGATTGAATCAACAGATGGATGCTCGCGCGCGTGCACGCTCTTTCTCTATCTCTCTTTCTCTCTCTGTGTGTATGTGTGTCACTCTCCATTTAAACAAATAAATCTTTTCTTTTTTAAATGATTATTTATTTGAAAGAGTGACAGAGATCTTCCATCCACTGGTTCATTCCCCAGACGGCTGCAGCAAGCCAGGGCTGGGCCAGGTTGAAGCTTAACCCACTGCACCATGTTCCCTTATTAAACATTTAAAGGGCACCCATTTTACTTCAGTTAATAATGTAAATAAGGACTGCACTGACATGATTAAATTCTGAAGACCCTCACTGCTTTAGGGATTAACTAAATGGCTGGTATCATCTCCTACTAAAGTGTCTTCAACATGATGGAAATATGGTTTATACTTTTGACTTTTATTTTTAAATTTCATTTTTCATGAACTTCTAGAAGTCTCCTTGTATACAAGGAACAGATAATCTGAACAGACCCATGCTTATTAATGAAATTTAATCAATAGTTTTTTCAAATTTAATTTTCTTCGTGAGGCAGAAAAAGAGAGAACAGAGCTCTCATCTCTGGTTCACTCCCCAAATGCCCACAATGGCCTCAGTTGTAGCAGGGAGGCAGAAATGTAATCTAGGTCTCCCATGTGGGTGGCAGGAACCTAATTATTTGAATCAGGGGCCAGTGTTGTGATGCAGTGGGTTAAACCACTTTCTGCAGTGCTTGGGCACGTTTTGAGTCCCAGCTGCTCTACTTCCCATCCAGCTCAATGCCACTGTGCCTGGGAAAGCAGCATAGGATGGCCCAAATACTTGGGCCCTTGTACCCACATGAGACCAGGAAGAAGCTCCTGGCTTTGGATCAGCCTGGCTCCAGCTGTTGCAGCCATTTAGGGAGTGAACTATCAGATACAAGATCTCTCTTTCTCTCTGTAATTCTGCCTTTCAAATAAGTAAATAAATATTTTTCTAAAACATTACTTGAATCACCACAGATGCTTACCACTGTATGCATTAGCAGGAAACAAGTCAGGAACTGGAGCTGGAAGTCAAATCCAGGCACTCTGATGTGGGATCTGGGCATCTTAATCACTAGGTCAAATGCCTAACCCTAAATCAATAATTAGTAACCTTCCAAAACAGAAAACACCTAACCTAGATGGGCTCGCTTGAGTCCCACCAACATTTAAGTAAGAAATCACAGCAATTCTATCATCTCTTTCAGAAGCTACATGCAGAAGGAATATTTCCTCATTTATTCTAGGAAGCCAGAACTATGCATGAGAAAATCCAGATGTCCCTGGGTTTGACAATGACTTTTTAGACAATACCAAAGATATGATGCATAAAAGAAATATGTGATGAGTGGATCTTCATTAAAATTAAATTTTTCTGCTGTGAGAAAGACACTGTCAAGAAAATGAGAGCATAGACCACAGACTGGGAGAGAATATTTGAAACAGGTGTATCTGCTGAAGTACTCTTATTCAAAATATACAAATTACTATTAAAATCCATCAATAAGAAAACAAAGTTAAAAACAGGCCAAAAAATTTAACAGACACTTCATAAAAGATAGATATGGATGTCCAACAAGCATATGAAAAAGTGTTCCATCATTAGTTGATTAAAACAATGAGATACCATAGATGTCTATCACAATGGCCAAAGTTCAGCAAACATCAAATATTGATTGTTGATAGAAATGCAAAATAGTATAATCACTTTGGAGGACACTGTGGTGGTTTCTTAGAAAACTAAACACACTCTTAGCATGTGATCCAGCAATCTCCCAACATGGTATTTCCAAAGGATTGGAAAACTTATATCCTCACAAAAACCTGCATACAGGTGTTCACAGCAGCTTTATTCAAAATTACCAACACAAGGAAGCAACCTGGATAGAGTTTGACCTTGCCTAGTCCTCATAAGCAGAGATTTAACCTTCTGTGCCACCATAATGGACCCAATCCAATTTTTAAAAATAGAAAACGCCCGGTAGTTATGTTTAAGCATATCTATTAGCATGGTCAAGATACTTTCTGGGGCCCACACTGTGGGACAGTGGGTAAAGTCCCTACCTGCAGCACTTGTGTCCTATTTGGGTGCCAGTTTGAGTCCTAGCTGCTCCACTCTGATCTAGCTCCCTGCTAACCCATTTGGGAAAGCAGTGAAAGATGGCCCAAATGCCTGGGCCCCTGCACCCACATAGGAGACCAGAAAGAAGCTCTTGACTCCTGGCTTCGAATAGGCCCGCTCCGGCCAGTGCAGCAAGCTGGGGTATGAAACAGCAGATGGAAGACCCCCCCCCTTACCTCTGCCTTTCAAATAAATAAATATTTAAAAAATATTTTAAAACTAAGGTATTTAGATGTCTCAAGAGCTCAAAATGATTGGTGAGAAAAGGTTCTTTAAAAAAAAAAGATACCTTCTGTCATCCCTCCCATTGGATCTCAGTATTTCTGAATTCTTAACACTACTTGAGCTAGATGGCTGCAGATTATTTATGCATAATAATAAGGGGGACCACTGTTGCGATGTAGCAGGTAAAGCTACACTGGCACCCCATGTAAGTGCCAGTTTGTGAACCAGCCACTCCACTTCTGATCCAGCACCCTGTTAGTGGCCTGGAAAAAGCAGCAGAATATGGCCCAGGTGCTTGGGCCCCTGTCACCCACATGGGAGATGTGGATGAAGCTCCTAGCTCCTGGCTTCGGCTTAGCCCAGCATTGGCTATTGTGGCCATCTGGGGAGTGAATCAGCAGATGGGAGATCTCTCTTTCTCTGTCTATCCCTCTAACTCTTTCAAATAAAAAATAAATAAATCTTAAAAAAAGAGAATATTTAGGCAGATGATGTTACCTCTCAATGAAGAAGACTAACTCAAAATCCAGTAATAGTTTTAAGCTTGGCTTGGCAAATTATCTAGAGATGAATCTATACAACTCACAAGACACAGATTTGTGTTAAAAATTTTCTATCAGACATGAATTCACTGTATAACTCTTATTATCCTTGAAATAAAGTCAATTAAAAGAAATTAATTTTATTGTGTTTAAAATTATTCACTTCTAATGTCATACGAAGCATAAAATCTCTAATGGCTTTCTATTATTTACATGTATTTAGTACATTTTTACTGTAGCAACAGAAATCACTTAAAATATGAAGCTTTCAAAAAACATTAAAAGTAGTTGCTTCTGAGAATGAACTAGGAGTTGGGAAAGGATAGGATAAAAGGGTATTCATTACAAGCGTTATTACCTAATTTTTTTAACCAAGCATATAACTTACTTAAATACACTCTTACAAATGAAGTCTTTATTGTGACTTCTTATAACCAGCCAAAGATAATACCTTGGGGGGAAGAAAGGTGTTGCTCTTGCAGCTTTTCCTGAGAGAGTCCCAAGTAGCTGAGAACAACGTACTTTGTTTCATAGTGGAATCCTGCAGGCACAGCAGTAGAGGACGCCATTGAACTGACTGGTAGAGCTCCAACTGGGTCTACTGACAGACACAGACACGTAACACCTAAAGACAGAAGTTTTTTTTATCAGTGTAAAGTTTACTAAATGCCAGCACATTTTACTATTGACAGCAACCAACCAAATGCCAAAATAAGTGTTTCTCACACTTCTTTCCGGTATTCTTGAAAAATATGTTAATGTACTCACAAACAGCCTGACCGTGGCTGAGTCAGAAGCCTAACCTTCCTCGGTTCCTGCTTTTCTTCAAGCCTAATTTTCCAGTTTTTCCATCTGTGCTTTGAGCTACCCATTACTCTTTTTTATAAATCATTTTCTGCTTAAGTAAACTAAAATTAGCTTATAGGTTTTACAACCAAGACCTACCTGGAATGGCCAATATTGGAACCAAATTTTCTTTCCATTTTTAAGGCAGTTCCACATCAAATATAACATGGTACTTTCATGTGAGATTATTAAATTTAGTTTACAGAAATCTTTTATTTCTACAAAATCCACATGTAAACTTAGTAGTGTAGTTACATCCAAAAGTAAAAACACATTCTTGAATTGAAATAGAACAGTGCCTTCTGATAATTTTTTGTTTATTCAACATACATTTCTTTAAAAAAAAAAAAAGATTTATTTGAGAGGCAGAGTTATAGAGAGGGAGAGACAGGTATTCCATTTGCTGGTTCACTCCCCAAATGGCCTCAACAACCAGAGCTGGGCCGATCT
The DNA here is from genome assembly GCF_051225735.1 of Oryctolagus cuniculus. Taxonomy (NCBI): domain Eukaryota; kingdom Metazoa; phylum Chordata; class Mammalia; order Lagomorpha; family Leporidae; genus Oryctolagus; species Oryctolagus cuniculus. The sequence goes on from NC_142875.1 coordinate 89,647,031, forward strand.
GAAAGCAGGAGAAAGGAGCTTCTTCCACGTCTCCCACATGGGGGCAGAGGCCCATGCACTTGAACCATCTTCCTCTACCTTTCCAGGCCATTAGCAGAGAACAGCATCAGAAGAGGAACGACCAGAAACCAACCCCTGCCCATATGGGATGCATGCATCACAGGCAGAGGCTCCTATGCCCCAGTGCCGGCCACCTCAACATGCATTTCTTAAACTACAAGGTACTCTATAGGAATTAGGCACAAAGGTAAGTAGGGTAAGTCACCAACCCACAGGAGTTCTCAAATAAACAGAATGCAAAAATACATACCCAGTTAAGAACAATTAATGTTCTATGATATAAGCCAGTATCCATCAGAGAGAAGGGAGGGAATCTAACAAAGGAAGCAAGTCTCTGTGGGGAAGGAAAATAAGGAAGTGGTGGCCGGCGCCGCGGCTCACTAGGCTAATCCTCCGCCTGGTTGGGGCGCCGGATTCTGTCCCGGTTGCCCCTCTTCCAGGCCAGCTCTCTGCTGTGGCCAGGGAGTGCAGTGGAGGATGGCCCAGGTGCTTGGGCCCTGCACCCCACAGGAGACCAGGAAAAGCACCTGGCTCCTGGCTCCTGCCATCGGATCAGCGCGGTGTGCCGGCTGCAGCGCGCCAGCCGCGGCGGCCATTGGAGGGTGAACCAATGGCAAAGGAAGACCTTTCTCTCTGTCTCTCTCTCTCACTGTCCACTCTGCCTGTCAAAAAAATAAAAAAAAAAAAAAAAAAAAAAAAAGAAAAAGAAAGAAAATAAGGAAGTGGAAGTCAGAAAAGGTTTCTAAAGGAGCTGGCACTGTGGCATAGAGTTAAACCTCCGCCTGCAGCATCAGCATCCCATAGGAGTGCTGGTTCAAGTTCCAGCTGCTCTGCTTCCAATCCATCTCCCTGCTAAATATGCCTGGGAAAACAGTAGATGGCCCAAGTGCTTGGGTCTCTGCACCCACATGGGAGACCCGGAAGAAGCTTCTGGTTCTTGGCTTCAGATGGGCCCAGCTCTGGCCAATGTGGCCGTTTGGAGAGCAAACCAGCAAATAGACGACCTCTCTCCCTCTGTATGACTGTAACTATGCCTCTCAAATAAATCAATCTTGAAAGGAAAGAAGGAAGGGAGGGAGGGAGGGAGGGAGGGAGGGAGGGAGGGAGGAAGAAGAGGTTTATAAAGTCAACCCAGAGTGGCCCTTGGACCATAAGATGTTCACTGGCTGTACCAACTAGGAAATGGAACAGGGATGAATTTCAGACATAAAGACAACAAGGAAAAGCAGGCATGTGGCTTACTGTTAGGATGTCAGATGCCCACCTCCCATATCAAGTTGCCTGGGTTCGACATCTGGTTCTGCTTCTGATTACAGCTTCTGGCTGATGTAAACCCTAGAAGGCAGCAGTTATGGCTCAAGCAACTGGATTCCTGCCACCAACATGGGAGTCCTGGATTGAGTTCCCAGCTCCAGGTGCAGCCCTGGCCATAGCAGGAATTTGGGGGAATGTAATAGCAAATGGGGAGCTCTCTTAAAGAGAAGCAGGAATTATGGCGCCACATCCCAGTCCAAGTGTCTGATTAAAGTTCTGGCTATTCTGTTTCCAGTCCAGCTTCTTGCTAAGGCACACCCTGGAAAGGAGATCATGGTTCAAGTACTTGGGTCCCTGTCACCAAGTGGGACACCCAGACTGAGTTCCATGCTGCCTGATTTGGCCCCAGCTGTTGCAAGCATTTAGGGTATGAACCAGTGGATGGAAGATCTCTTTTTCTCGTTGCCTTTCAAATAAAAATTTCAGAAGACTAGGAAAAGGCACAGCAACTTTTTGAGATGGCACAGAACCCAAAAAGTATGGAATTTGGCATGGTTATAAGATATATGGGGGATTACTAGCTAAGCAAGAGTGTGCAACACACCAGATTTGGTGTGCTTTTTATGGTATGGGATATTAGTTTGAGTTTTATCCCATAGGCCAGGAATTTTTTTAATAAATTGTATTTATTTTATTTGAAAGTCACAGAGAGAGTTCTTTTATCCAAGGTTCATTTCCCAAATGCCCACAGGAGTTGGGTGTTGGGTCAGGCCAAACCCAGGAGCCTAGAACTCAATCCAGGTCTCACATAGGTGGCAGAGATCCATGTGAGCCATCACCTGTTAGCTCCCACAGTGCTCATTATCAGGAACTTGGAGTCAGAAGCAGAGCTGGGACTCAAATCTAGGCACTTAAATATGAAATGCATCCCAAGCAAAGTTTAACTGTTGTACCAAGCACCTGCTGGCCAAGAATTATTTTAATCACATTCATGAATGAGCATTTACTAATGAACTAAGACTGTATGTTAAATCTGTGTTCATGAGCAATTTTTATAAAGATTTATTTATTTGAAAGTAAGAGTTACAGAGAGAGACAGAAAGAGATCTTCCATCAGATGGTTCACTCCCCAGATGGCCATAACAGTCAGCACTAGGCAAGGCTGAAGCCAGGAGCCAAGATCTTCTTCAAGGTCTTTCATGTAGATAGCCTGGCCCCAAGCACTTGGACATCCTCTGCTACCACACCCAGGCCATGAGCAAGGAGCTGGTTCAGAAGCAGAGCAGCTGGGACAGGAACCAGGCCCACATGGGATGTCAACATTGCAGGTGGTGGCTTTACTTGCTATACCACAATGCTGGCCCCTCATGAGCACTTTTTCTAGAGAAAAAAAAGTCATTTTGTTTCTTTCATTAGACACTCAAACTATATATGATACAAACAGATTAAAAACTACTATACAATACCAGAATGAACAACTGAAGGGTTTCTTTTTTTTGGGGGGGGTAATCATTTTTTCAAGAAAGCAGATATAGAAAGGAAGAGAGAAACAGAAACAGCTTCTATCTGCTGGTTCACTCCCCCAAATACCTGCAACAGTTAGGACTGGGCTGAGGCCAAAGCCAACAGCTGGCAAAGCAAACCAGGTCTCCCAACTGGGTGGCAGTAACGCAATCATTTAAGCCACTTGTTGCCTCCCAGGGTTTGCACTAGTAGGAAGCTGGAGTCAGGAGCTGTAGACAGGTATCAAACCCAGGTACTCTGGGAAGTCAAATGCCCACCCAACCCTCCCCCATGCACCATCACTGAAGGGTTTTAAGTAAGATTCTTGAGGATCATATTTTAGAAAATTACTGGCAGCAGTGTGGAAGACAAAAGGGAGATTGGAGGCAAGTAAACAAGTTGGGGGAATATTTTTAAAAATCTAAATAAAAGGGCTGGATTTGCGGTGTACTGGTTAAACCACTGCCTGCAAAGCCAGCATCCCATATCAGAGCACTGGTTCAAGTCCCAGCTGCTCCCTCTTCTGGTCCAACTCCCTGCTAATACACCTGGGAAAGCAACAGAAGATGGCCCAAGTATCTGGGCCCTAGCCATACACATCTGTGGCCATGGAGTTCTAGGCTCCTGGCTTCAGCCAGGCCCAGCCCCAGCCATTGTAGTCATCTGGGGAGTAAACCAGTGGATGCAAGATCCCTTTCTGTTTCCTCCTCTGTCACTGTGCCTTTCAAATAAATACAATGCACATTTTAAAAAAAATCTAAACAAGATGTATAAAGGCATGAACTGGCATAGGACACTGGAAAAAGGAAAGGGGCAGTCAGAAAAAAGGTTAAGAATCCAAAGATTTGTTACCTAACTTGATGAGCAAGTAATCCAGGAAGCTATAAAGGAAATGGTATTATTCCTGAACATCAAACCAAAATTTACATGGCAACAACTAGTTCCAGGGAGAAGGATAACAAATCTACACGGGGTAAAGAAAATTTTAAAGTCTCTACAAACTGTCCAGGCAGAGACATTCACCAAGCAGTGGAATGTACATGTCTTAAACTCAGAAACAAGTTCTAGAGGAACAAAACTGTAAATGCTCTGTGCAGATGCCAGTCAATAAAATTATCTAGAAAGAGTGAAGGGAAAGTGGTAATTTCCAAAGGTAGGTGAAAAGAGTCAACAGAGTTTGAAACAGTCAATATATAGTTTCATACTTGGAAAAGAAAAATAAACTATTGTTTTCAGATTAGAAACACAGGCAGCAAGGCCCAGTAAATCTTCAATCTTCTTTGTAGTAATGATTTTTAGATCTAGAACAGGAGGGAAAAATCATGTCCCCTACCCACCTACCACTACCAGAAAAGAAGCCAAGGAAATTTTCACTTCCTTTTGATAAACAGAGCAAGAGTTTAAAAGAAAATACGTTAAGAAGGGGCCGGTGCTGCGGCACGGTTAAGCTGCCACCTGCAGCACTGGCATCCCATATGAGCATTGGCTGGTATTCCAGCTGCTCCACTTCTGATTCAGCTCCCTGTTAATGTGCCTGGGAAAATCAGTAGCAGATGGCCCAACTACTTGGGCCTCTGCCATCCTCATAGGAGACCAGGATGAAGCTGCTGGCTTCTGGCTTCTGTCTGGCCCAGCCCTAGCCACTGCAGCCATTTGGAGAGTGAGCCAGCAGATAGAAGCTCACTCGCTCTCTTTCTTTCCGCCTCTGCCTTTCCCTCTCTGTAATTCTGGCTTTCAAATAAATAAATTAATCTTTTAAAAATTGTTAAGAAATACGTGCATACTCTGGCCTCAGAATCAGCCCTAAAGGCATTCGGATCTGGCTGAAAAGCCCATGAGAGTATTTCAGGCATGGAAAGCCAAGACACTCTGGCAAAAGATCTCTGTGAGTGAGATCCCAGTGGAAAGAACAGGTCTTCAAAGAAGGAGGTACCTTTCTCTGAAGGGAGGAGAGAACCTCCACTTTGACTATGACCTTGTCTAAACAAGATAAGAATCGGAGAACTCAGAGGGCTTCCATAGCCTTGGAAACTCATGACTGGAGCACAGGGAGATTACTGATGCCATAGACAGGAGTGTCAGTTGGTAAAGTCAACAACAGGAGTCACTGTGCACTTACTCCTCATGTAGGATCTCTGTCCTTAATGTGCTGTGCATTGAGATTTAATGCTATAACGAGTACTCAAACAATATATTTCACTTTGTGTTTCTATGGGGGTGCAAACTGTTGAAATCTTTACTTAATGCATACTAAACTGATCTTCTATAAAAAAAAAAAGAAAGAAATTATCAACTCCCAACTTGACTCTCACTGGGATTAAACATGACAATAGGTCTGATCTGATTTCATCATCATTTAAAAAAAAATCATCTATTATTTTTCACTTTATGTTTCTGTGTGGGAGCAAACTGTTGAAATCCTTACTTAATGTATACTAAGCTGATCTTCTGTATGTTAAGATAATCGAAAATGAATCTTGATGTGAATGGAAGGGGAGAGGGAGTGGGAAAGGGGAGGGTTGTGGGTGGGAGGGACGGTATGGGGGGGAAGCCACTGTAATCCATAAATCGTACTTTGGAAATTTATATTCATTAAATAAAAGTTAAAAAAAATATACTGAAAAAAAAAAACCCATACACTAGAATTCAAGACAAAACTAACATTTAAGGGGTGGCCAGAAGATGAAAAACTGGTACAAAAAAAAAAAAAAAAAAAAAAAAAAAAAACTCAGTCTAGATGGAAAAATCAAAAAGGTAGAAAGAAAACCAGCAGATAGTAGCAGTGTAGTAGCAGATAGTAGGCAGGCACTGGGGCCAGCGCTGTGGCGCAGCAGGTTAACGCCTGAAGCGCCAGCTTCCCATATGGACACCAGTTTGAGACCCGGCTGCTCCACTTCCCATCCAGCTCTCTGCTATGGCCTGGAAAAGCAGTGGAAGTTGGCCCAAGTCCTTGGGCCCCTGCACCCACTTGGGAAACCTGGAGGAAGCTCCTGGCTCCTGGCTTTGGATCGGTGCAACTCCGGCCTCTGCAGCCAATTGGTGAGTGAACCATTAGATGGAAGACCTCTCTCTCTCTCTGCCTCTCCTCTCTGTGTAACTCTTTCAAATAAATAAATCTTTAAAAAAAAAAAAAGAAAGAAAGAAAGAAAGATAGTTCTCTAGCACGTGAAATGCTATCACACAGTAGGGAGACACTTCAGTGAGGTAGAGAAAACATATCAAATTTAACAACATATCATAAAAATGAGGGGCAGGCATTTGGGTCAGGTAGTAAGATGCCCCTTGGGATGTCCACATCACTATTCAAGGGACTGGTTCCAGTCCTGCCTCTTCCATTTTTGATCCACTTCCTACTAATAAGTGCCCTGGGAGGGGGCAGATGGCTGAAGTAGTTGGGTCGTTGCCACCCACAAGGGAGACATAGGCAGAGTTCATGAACCCTCCTTGCTTCCACTGCCAGCATTATGGGAACGACCCAGCAGATGGAGATCTCTCTCTGCCGTTCAAATAAACAAACCTTAAAAGAAAAAGGACATGGGGTTAGCACTGTGGCATAGCAGGTAAAGCTGCCCACTGCCGTGCACGCATCCCACAGGTGCTGGTTTGAGTCCTGGCTGCTCTGCTTCCAATCCAGCTCCCTGCTAATGTGCCTGGGAAAGCAGCAGCAGATGGCCCAAATGCTTGGGCCCCTGTACCCATGTGGGAGACCCAGAAGAAGCTCCTGGTTTCGGATCAGCCCAGTTCCGGCTGCTGTGGCCATTTGGGGAGTGAACCAGCGAAAGAAGATTTCATTTTCTCTTTGTAACTCTGCCTTTCAAATAAATAAATAAGCCTTTAAAAAAAGAAAAAAAGGACAAAGACAAACATGTTTGGCATTTTAGTTATAAACTCATCAGACCTAAACAGCCATCCTACAGTATAAAATATCCATTCAATTTCTAACTTAGCTTGTGAAACTTGCACAGCAACAAAGTAGCTCATTCAGGCCTGTGGCTAAGTGTGTAAGGACAGAGAGCCCAGGTACACTATTAGCTATCTAGTGCATTTGTATTAAATTATAGGACAAAAGCACTGAGAAAATGCCAAGCTGCAACAGGTCATGTCTCTGAGGGCATTCTAGGAAGGGCACACTCACTTCCTTGGCAGCATTCTGCACTGCCTATACAGCATACAGCACAATGAAATCCTGCATCTCTCACACATATCATAAACAAATTACAACTGCACGACGCTGCTGTTTTCTAAAGTGCTTCTCCATGTGTTGTCACAGCAATCTTTAATGCTAGAAAGAATAGTTAAAACTCTCAATAGCTAAGTAAGCGTACAAGCACTTGGGGTATGTGTTGTAGTGCTGTTAAGTTGCTGCTTGGGAAGCCTGCATCCCCTATTAGCATGCCTAGGATCAAGTTCCACCTCTGCTTCCAATCCAGCTTCTGATAATGCAGCAGAAAATGGCCCAGGTGCTTGGTTTCTACCACCCATGTGGGAGATCTGGATGGTGTTCCAGCTTCTGGCCCAGCCCTAGCTGTTGTGGGCATTTGGGTAGTGAAGCAGTAATTGGAAGACTCTAACTCTCTTCCCCCCTCTTTCTGCTTTCCAAACAATAAATAAATAAATCTTTAAAAAAAAATAGTGCAAGCAGTTAATTAGGTGTATCCTCCTGTAACTCAGACCTTAACTTCGTTCATTCAACACATATGAGGACACCTCAAAAAGTTTGTGGGAAAATGAAACATTAATTTTGGTGCAAAAAAAAACTTTGAAATCCATGCACTTTTTCCATAATAAGACATTTTTCATGAACTTTCTGAAGCCCCTTTGTATGCATGAATTTGAAAATATTTTGGCAGCAAATAAACGTATCTTTTAATTCCATTTTCCATAAACTTACACAAGTACCCTTGCCTTTACTGCATACCATGCAATGTAGCAAGTGAGAGTAAAACAGAGGTAAACACTAATACAAATGGGGGAAGAAATGGTAGAAAAACAAGGTGGTCTTTCTAACATCAGACAACATATTTCTGAATAAAGCAGCAAATTTGTCAATTCTGAGAATGGGGGGAAGAGGAAGGATTGGATGAAAAGCAGATGTAACCTGGATGCCTCCCAAAGCTTTCCTGGAAGCAAAGGACAACATTCAAGGTCATTCCACTACTGCTTCAGCAGCAGGTATTGTGTATCTAAAAGAAAAATATTTCAAGCTTCCATTTAAGTGATGAGAAGGGCAGGTACTTTTACTCTTTGTCTAATAGACAAAGTCAAGTAAGATGTAACTGTTCTTTTTATCAAGAAACTAAACAACTTGTATGACCTTACATAAAAGCTCCACTCTTATGCAAAATTAAACAAACTTTAAAAGTTTTTTTTTATTTGAAAGGCAGAAAAACAGAGACAGATGGAGAGATCTTCTACCATTTGGTTCATTCCCCAAATGTCTAGGATAGCCAGGACTTGGTCAGGCTTAGCCAGGAGCCAGGAACTCCATTTGAATTTCCTGTATAGTTGGTAGAAACCCAAGTACTTACTTCAGCCACCTGCCGCTTCTCATGGCACATGTTAACAGGATATGTGGCCGGCGCCGCGGCTCACTAGGCTAATCCTCCGCCTAGCGGCGCCAGCACACCAGGTTCTAGTCCCAGTTGCCCCTCTTCCAGGCCAGCTCTCTGCTGTGGCCCGGGAGTGCAGTGGAGGATGGTCCAGGTCCTTGGGCCCTGCACCCCATGGGAGACCAGGAGAAGTACCTGGCTCCTGCCATCGGATCCGCGGTGGCCATTGGAGGGTGAACCAATGGCAAAGGAAGACCTTTCTCTCTGTCTCTCTCTCTCACTGTCCACTCTGCCTGTCAAAAAAAAAAAAAAAAAAAAAGAAATGGGAACAGGAACAGGATATGAAGCAGAGTAGCCAGTGGCTGAATCAGTCAGATACAGGATGTGGGTGTCCTTTACAGCAACCTCATTATTGTCATAAATGCCTGTCCCCAGACATATCTGTTATCTATCTGGGTTTTTCCCCCTATTGGGTTGCAAGCTGTGGCTCAAAAGAATATCCTGAGGAATAAATCCTCTGTCGAGCAAGAATCGTGGCACAGCAGGTTAAGTCACTGCAGGGGCACCCGCATCCCGTGTTGCGGTGACTGGTTTGAATCTTAGTTACTCTGCTTCAGATCCAGCTCCCTGTTAATATGCCTAAAAGGCAGAGATAATGACCTTACACTTGGGTTCCTACCACCCACATAGGAGACCAAGTGAGTTCCAGATTTCTGGCTTCAGCCTGGCCTAGCCTGGCTGTTGCAGGCATCTGGGGGATGAACAAGTGGACAGATCTCTACCTGTTACTCCCTCTCTGTGTCACTATGTATCTCAAATATACATTTGAAATAAAATCCCCTTCAAATACATATCTAAAATAAAATAACAAATCCTATGTTTCAGCACTGATTTGGTGATATCTCCAAAACCAGGCACAAATGAAATGATGCTCCAGTAATAAATGTAATGCCTACAATTTTACTCTTTTTTAAAATAAATTTTTATTATGAGTAGTAGTGCAAATTCCAAGATGCTAATGCTCCAAGAATTAGGCACATTTTGTAAACTACCATGATAAAATATGTAGCAACTATTATATGCTACTATAAATTCTTATGGAAAGCACATATGCAGCAACTCAACAGTCTGTCATATTTGCTCCCAAACTTGTGTCATCAAGAAAAAAAAATTGTGGCATTTGGTCCAATACTTAAAAGATGCTGCTTCAGAAGCCTGCACCCCATATTAATGTGCCTGGGTTTTAACTCTGCTTACAATTCCAGCTTCCTGTTTATGTACTTGGGGTCCTACCACCCACATGGGAGACCCAGATTCAGTTCTGGACTCCTGGCTTTGGCCTGACTCTGTTCTGGCTGTTGTGGGCATTTGAGGAGTAAACCAGCTGATAGAAGATTTCACCTCTTGTATATGTCTGTTTCTCTCTCATCTCTTGTGTCTGTCTGTCTCTCTTTTCCTTTCAAGTAAATAAAAATTTTTAGGAGCCAGCATTATGGCATAATGGGTTAAGCAGCTGCCTGCACTGTCAGCATCCCATGTGAGCACTGGTTCAAGTCCCAGCTGCTCCAATTTTGATCCAGCTCCCTGCTAATGTGCCTGGAAAAGTAAAGGAAGATAGTCCAAGTCCTTGGGCCCCTGCATCCATGTGGAAGACCTGCATGGAATTCTGGCTCCTGGCTTCAGCTTGGCCCAGCTCTGGCTGTTACGGGTCATTTGGGGAGTGAATCAGAGGATGGAAGCTCTCCCCTCCCCTTCCCCTGTAACTCTGCTTTTCAAATAAATAAATCTTCTTTTTAAAAGAGTAAATACTTATTTTAAAAAAATAGAACATTTTATCATCCATCTCAGACATGCTAAATCATATCCCCCCACACATACCAGAAAAGTCAAACATTTAATGAAGGAATAAATGTAATTTTGCACAAGACTTTAGATAACACAGAGATGAGACAGCTACCTGATACACAAAAGTGTAATTAAATATCAGCAATCCAGGCCAGCATGTAGCACAGCAGTTAAATCACTATTTGGGATGCCACATCTCATATATGAGTGCCTGCTACTCCGTTTCTGAACCAGTTTCCCGCAAAAGCACTCTGGGAAGCAGCAGATGATGATTCAAGTACTTGAGTCCATGCCATCCACAAAGGAGATCCAGCTTGAATTCCTGGTCCCTGGCCTTCAGTCTGGCCAGGCCCTAGCTGTTGTGGGCATTTGGGGAATGAATTAGTGGATGGAAGATTTGTCCATCTCTCTCTCTCTGTAGCTCTCTTTCAAATGAAAATAAATTTCTAAAGAATATTAAACAGCAGCAACACTAAAACCAGAAATACAAAAAGAGAATACATACATAGTTGCGTTAGTCCAAGAACAAAATGTTCTTTAACACTAAACAATCTAGTCAAATCACAGCATCAACAAGTTATAGGGGAAAAAAATTTTCATCCTTGCAGTCAATGAAAAAAGCACTAAGACTCAAAAGCTATAAAGACAGGGGATATAAACTGACTTAGGAATCAAAGGGACTACCCTGGCAGAGACTATGTAAGTTAACTATTATACGAAATTTGCAACAGGGAACTGCAATCTGTGTTGCTGCCTCTCACTGTTCTGATTCTATGTTATTACTGCAATTCTCAGCCAGCAAAATAAAGTAATAAAAATAAAGGAATAGTGTTGTATAAAAATAAAAATGTCATCATTGGAAATTGAGATCACTGTGTACACACAAAATCCAATGACTCAACTAGAATTACTTTTATCCACATTTACATTTAAAGCTATGTTTCATAATACAAGAGAAAAAAGCTCTTTCCTTTTCCTCTTTGTCCAAATGCAATTCTTAAATATAAACCCAGTTCATGTTCTGGGATTTCTGCTGTGTGAATAAAACAAGTGTGTGCCACATTTGTAGCCAAGAATATTTACTGTTTTAAGTTTAGTTCATTTTTATAATTACCATACCATCATTCAGGAACTTGATTTTTCACCAGTGTCCAAGAATTCTCTCAATTACACAGATCTGATCCATTCTTTTTTAACTGTGCTAGCTTACTATTTTACATGATGATTCTTATCTTGGGTTCTGTGTTTTATAAGAACATGCAGTGGTTCCTCTAGGGGACACAGTCACAGAATTGCTGGGCACTGACAACATCAATATATATTCCCAGAGGCTAACGTGTGTGACCGTGCAAATTACACTGATGACCTATGTTCCACAGGTACCACTTCCCAACCCTGTCTCATATTCACAGCAACAGAAAGAAGATGTTTACGAAATGAAGTAGTTATGTATGTCATGTGCCTTGGGAACAGGTATAAGACAGGCTTTACTCTGCAAGGTAATAAGTACAGTATGACACAATCTGGTTAAAATGTAAAACAAACATGAGAAATACCATACAACTAGGAGAGAGCAAATCAAACTTCACAACAGTTACCTCAGCAGTACAAAGTTGGAGGACAAAAGCACAAGTTTTTATTTTATAACTCTTTCCTTTGCTTGAAGTAATAGTTACAATATTAAATGCTGTCACAAACAAAATGGAAAAAAGTTAACACAAGCAGCACTCTCTTGTTGGTATGCTTTGACACCAAACACCGGAGGCAATTCTGCTTGCTACCCAGGAAGAACTGTTCTCCTGGAAGATTGACATGGCAGAAACTGAGTGGCGCCGCCTGGTGGTGTGCGGAACACAGTCTGTATACCTATATATGGCTGCACTGGGAAGGCCTGTCCCAACCCACAGACAATTCCCACTGAAACTTGAGAAATGATTTTACATCCTAAAGCTCAGAATTATGAAAACTATTTCAATCTCAGAGGTTTACAGATACCAGGTTTTCCTCAAAAACTCAGATCAATACATGGCATTCATATACTTTCACACATACTAACTTAGAATATCATACCTATATTGTATTCTTTAACCTCTTAGAACCAGAACAGAAACATCTTAAAACTTAACACATCTTAAATAGTTAAATATTTTCAGGAACCTCTTTGGTTTTTCTAAAAACATTTCCTTTCACTGAAATAAAAATTATAATGTAGTAAAATTGTTAAAACACTTAATCACTAACAAACATATCTATAATCTTAAATTTATAAGGACAAAAAATTTAAACTTTCTAATAAAAAATACAGAACTAAAACATTAACAAAGTTTCTTGGCTATCAGATCTTTTAGTCTCAGGGTGCTCTTAATAGGTATTTTTTTAAATTAACATAAAGTCCAGTATAATGGTAATTTCTAATCCATACTTTAATAACTTCTATTAAATTCTAGGACTTTTTCAAAAGAATAACCCTAACAAAAATTATCAAAGTGCAAAAATTTACCAGGCCCTGTTGAGAAATGCAACTGAGTAAGAAGGTGTCATTTTTAAAACTCAGCAGACACTAGTTCTCTAGTGTTGACTATCTTTCTCCAGTTAAACGTGCCTAACTGAAACACTCCAGTTTAATCTGTTAAGAGTGGCCCCCAAACACATCCACTCAGCAGTTGGCACTGGCAGATAATGTACTCACATAGGAATGTCTCACTCCCCTTCCTCTCTCACAGAATTTCACAATAATTAGTCTTCCCAAGTGTGTACCCAGGTTGTGAAAAAGGAAGACATAAAAATCAGTTGCATACTCTGTTACTCTATTAGGTATACGTCAGAGAAAAATGAAAAATACATGTTGACACAAAAACTTGCACATAAATGCTCAAAGCCGCAAAAAGGGGAAATAGCTGCTCATCCACTGGTAGATTAAAAACATGGGTTATGTCCATAGAATGAATATTAGGTAGCCACAAAAAGGAATGAAATGATACCTACAACATGAACTCTGGAAACAATGCTAAGTCAAAGAAGTCAGTCACCAAAGACCACATACTAGGTGAGACTGTTTATGTGAAATGGCCAGACAATTCACATAAAAAAAACTCAGAGAGAAAAAGTAAGTAAGTAGTTGCCTAGGTAAAGGGAGGAAAGTGGGAATAAATAACAAGTACAGCAGTTAAGACACCACTTAGGATGCCCACATCCCATATCAGAGGGGCTGGGTTCTGGCTCCTGGCTTTGGCCGGGTTCAGCTACTGCAGTTGTGGGCATTTGGAGAGTGAACCAGTGGACGCTGGATCTGTCTCTTGGCCTCCTAGCGCACAGTATGCCTGTGCTCTCTGCTTTTCAAAAGAAAAAGAACGTGCTAAATTAGGCCGGCGCCGCGGCTCACTAGGCTAATCCTCCACCTTGCGGCGCCGGCACACCGGATTCTGTCCCGGTTGCCTCTCTTCCAGGCCAGCTCTCTGCTGTGGCCAGGGAAGGCAGTGGAGGATGGCCCAAGTCATTGGGCCTTGCACCCCATGGGAGACCAGGAGAAGTACCTGGCTCCTGCCATCGGATCAGCGCGGTGTGCCGGCCGCAGCGCACCAGCCGTGGCGGCCATTGGAGGGTGAACCAACGGCAAAAGGAAGACCTTTCTCTCTGTCTCTCTCTCTCTCTCACTATCCACTCAGCCTGTCAAAAAAAAAAAAAAAAAAAAAAAAAAAAAGAATGTGCTAAATTGGTATGCAGTTTTTTTGGAGGGAGTGAGGAAAACTTCTGTAGTGATGGCTGCACAACTCTGTGGATATAATAAAATCTACTAAACTGTACAACTGTGAGTCATGTAGTATATTAGTAACTTCTCAATAAAACTGTTAAACAATCTGCTACTCTGAAAATAAGCCCCCTGCCCCAACTCTGTTATATATATTAAGCAAGAACTCTTGGTGACAACTTATTTGGAAGATAAGAATCAAAATCAAGTCTGAAATATGAGAAAAGCAAGATTGAAATACTGTTTAAAACTTGTTTTGTATGTCCAAAATATTTCATAAGAAAAATAATTTCAAAAACTTGGATTATTCTTGAAATCACTAGTCCTCAAAGCTTTGTATGTATAACATTTTTTTTTTTAATTTATTTGACAGGTAGAGTTATAGACAGTGAGAGAGACAGAGAGAAAGGTCTTCCCTCCATTGGTTCACTCCCCTAATGGCACCAATCTGAAGCCAGGAGTCAGGTGCTTCTTCCTGGTCTACCATGCGGGTGCGGGGGCCCAAGCACTTGGCCCATCCTCCACTGCCCTCCTGGGCCAAAGCAGAGAGCTGGACTGGAAGAGGAGCAGCCGGGACTAGAACCCGGCGGAGGATCAATCAAGCGAGCCATGGCGTCAGCCCAGTATGTATAACATTTCATAAACACTGACTGAGTGATATATTACTGAACACACTATTTTTTTCCTTTACAAAACTGTATGGACTCAATCTTGCACATCCTACCACTGAATTCAATTACTGGCATACAAGTCTCCACATTAAAAAAATGGGTTTTTAGAAAAAATATTTGATAGTACCCTACCAGAGAAAAATAAATTTCAAAATCTTTAACTGCCTTGTAGCAAATGAAGAGTAGTTCATAATGGCTTAAATATTTCCAATTCACAGGGTACATTTACCCAACCGCGTGTAGGAAGTACATGCCTGCTTAATTTTTCGGAGGATTTAAAAAAAAAAAAAAGTATGTGAAGGGTGTGGCAACTCATCCAAGGTCACACAACAAGTCAGGGCAGAGAGCAAATTTCTGGTTTACACCAAACCTAAACGGGAAATTTTACTGACAATTTTGCAAAAGTATTTTCAGTCTTGTTTTACATCATAAAGCAAAAGAGGGTACTGTCAGTTTCGTTCAAAACTCTCAAGCACGGTGGAATAGCTATTTTCAATAAACAAACATTTCTACGGGGAGTGGTTAACAGCTAAACAAAGCTATCAGTCAACAGCATGTGTACAACTGGCCAGATCTGTCCGATTTTCAACCCTGGGTTAAAGCCTCAAACTCAGAAAATCTAGGCATTCTCTCTCACAGTTGGTTATGAAGGCAAGAAACTTGGATCTCTGTGGCTGTGGAGCGGATAGAAGCAAAGGAAAAAACGACTAAATGGGAACTGAATTGCCTCCAGGCTAAAAAAAAAAAAGGCAGGCTTTACTGGAAAACGAATGGGTGTCAGAACAACAGGGAATTAAGGCTGGGAAACACAGATTTCTAACAATCTGTAAGAAAAAACGACCGGGCTGGCAGCGTTAATAACCCATAATACATAATCTTTCTAACTGAATCATATGAAAAAAAAAAAAAAAACAAACCTCTTCTTTGACCAAAAAGAAGCCCACGTTCCGCAGACTGGCCCTAAAAATAGACCCGGCTTGCACGTGAAGCTATATCGTGGGGAAGAGAAGCACTGTAGAGCAAGGGCGAGTTCTGAGTGGCGGGCGGGCGGCGCAAGCGGCAACAGCCGCGCTCAACAAGCGGCTGCAGCCGGACCACGCTGGACAAGTCCGGTGGGACGCCGACGGGCCGCGTCAGCCTCGGGAGACCCTCGGGTGGCGAGGCACCGTTCACTTACATACACACGTACGTGCACACGTAGAAACACACCACAACACTCACACGTCGTCGGAGCCACTGGGCGGTCGGTGGTTCGGTACAGTCTGGACACCTTCCTACCCAGACCCAGGTGAAAGTCGCCGCCTCACCCAGTTCTATCTGCCCGAAACCCCACTCCCCTCACCTGGCCCTGGCCCCTAGCCCAGAAGAGATGAAAGAGGCGGCGGCGGCGGCGGCGGCAGCTGTTTCCAACAAGGTCCCCCAGCGGCGGTGGCTGCTCCGACCCGTGGCCCTAATCTACCGCCGCCGCCATGTTGGAGGGTGAGGTCACCCAGCGTGCTTCCGTCACCCCGGCGTGCTTGCGTCACCGCCGGCGTCCGGGCGGATCAAGGGCGCCGGAGAGCGCCGGAAGGGGGCGGCTTGTTTATTCTGAGCGGAAGCGGGCTCGATGGGGATGTGGAGGTTCCTTCGGGCGGAAGTGACCTGAAGAACTAACCCCACCCCTAGTTGGTTCTTCCCAGGCGGTCCTTAAATCTGTGATTCCCGGCCCCAGGGAAGTTCCTGCTGCCTAATTCATTTCCAGTTACAGGGTCTAGGAGAGCAGCTGGGATAATTGAAGGGCTAATCCCTGTGCAGGGACGGAGTGTATCTGTTCTACAGACGTGTTACTAAGTTTCAGTGTGTGCTAACGGGTTACATAAGTCAACAAATAAAGAGCTGCGAGGTCGCCAAACCCGTGTCTGGTAAAGATGGTCCTTGAAGGGGGAATCACTATAGCAGAGGGAACTTCCTGAAGGCACTCCCACAGTAGCGATCCAATCCTTGTTTTAAGATTCTTTTGAAAGGCAGAGTTAAAGAGGGATCTTTCATCCACTGGTTCACTCTGCAAATGGCTGCAATGGTCAGGGCTGGGCCAAGTTGGTCTCCCACGTGGTGCAGGGGCCCAAGCACTTGGGCCACGTTCTACTGCTTCCCCTTGCGTATTAGCAGGGAGCTGTATGGGAAGTGGAGCCACGGGGACTCCTACCTGTGCTCATTTGGGATGCTGCACTGCAGACAGTGGCTTGAGCCCTGCACTACAAGACCAACCCGAATAGAAGACCTCTCTGTCTCTACCTCTCTGTAATTCTTTCAAATAAATAAAATAAATCTTTAAAAATAGATTTATATTTTATTTGAAAGGCAGAGTTAGAGAGATAGAGAAATCTTCCATCTGCTGGTTCATTCCCCAAATGGCTGCAATAGCAAGAGCTGGACCAGATTGAAGATAGGAGCCAGGAACTTCCTCTAGGTCTCCCATGTAGGGAGAGTGCTTGGGCCCCTGCTACTTTCCCAGGCATTAGCCGGGAGCTGGATGGAAAGTGGAGCAGCCAGGACTCGAACCAATGTCCATATGGAATACTGAAGACTATGGCTTTACCTGTTAAGCCACAGCACTGGCCCCCTGGCTGTACTTTTAAGGTCTATACTGTTTTCTATATAAATTTTGTCTCAATAAAACTTTCCCAGAAGTCAAATGAAATGCTTCATTTTTCTTTACAATTGGGTTATCAATTTAATATATGATTATGTTCATTTCAGATCGATTTCAGTTTGGGTTTTCTTTTTTAATTTTTGTGAAGGTATACTGTAAGAATAGATATGTATGTCAATGGAACTGAATAGAAAGTCCACAATTGTCAACCGATTTTGAACAGAAAGAATGGTAAAAGTAATGTAGTCCTCTTACAGAACTTATGTGACTTTAGTAATAGCAATTTATGATTTGGGGATTTTTTGACAGATTTTAATAGATAATAAAGTGTTCTTGCCTACAGTCTGTTATAACTATGGAATCTATATTCTAGTTCCAGTTGTTTTATTCATTCACATTCATTGATTTTTTTAGCAAATACCTGCTATGTACCAGGCAGTGTGCTGAATGCTAGCAAAGGCAATTGATAGGTCAGACATGATCCCTGTTGTGAAGCTATCATCTTAGTTGGAAAACCAGGGGGAAAAGAAAATGAAAGTGTAAAATGGTTGCATGTACCTGTAACAAACAGGCTAGAATACATAAATGAAAGGGTGGTCAGGAAAAGCACCTGATCTGACCTGAAGGAAAATATTGTATATAAATAAATTATTTTAAAGATTTATTTATTTATTTGAAGCAGAGTTACAGAGAGGCAGAGGCAGAGAGAGAGAAGTCTTCCATCTGCTGGTTCACTCTCCAAATGGCTGCAAAGGCCAGAGCTAAGCCAATCTAAAGCCAGGAACCAGGAGCTTCCTTTGGGTCCCCCTTATGGACACAGGGCCCAAGGACCTGGGCCATCTTCTACTGCCTTCCCAGGCCACAGCAGAGAGTTGGATTGGAAGTGGAGCAGCTGAGATTCGAACTGGTGCCTATATGGGATGCCAGCACTGCAGGCGGTGGCTTTATCCACTATGCCACAGCGCCGGCTCTGATAAAGGGAAAATTTTAAGTTTAGACTTGGATGAAATCAAGGTATATGGAGGGAAAGAACTGCTCAGGCAAAAAGCTTGATGTATGTAAGGAACTGAAAGGAAGCCAGGAAAGCTATGAGGCAGTGAGCGAAAGAAAGAAGAGTGATGAAACAGGCAGTAGGCAAAACCAGAACAGGTTGGCATTGACAGAGGCCCAGCTGGAAGGTGTTCGGGAATGAATAGAAGACACCAGAGGGCAGTAAACTGGGGAGTGACCTGATGCCATCTAGATTTTTTAAGATTTACTTACTTGTTTTCATTTTATTTGAAAGAGACAGAGATCTTCCAACTACTGGTTCATTCTCCAAATACCCACAATAGCTTTGACCAAGTCAAAGCCAAGAGCCCTGAACAACATCTGAGTCACCTGTGTGGATGGCAGGGTCCCAACTACTTGAGCCACCACCTGCTACTTCCCAGGGTCCACATCATCAGGAAGCCAGATCAGAAACACAGGGGCTGAGAATAGCACTCTATCTGGGGAGATGGCATTTCAAGCAGCACCCTGGCATCTAGGTTTTAAGTCACTCACATATTTGGTTGGAAAGAGGCAAAAAATATAGGCACATAAATTAGTTACTATTTTCAGCTAGATTTTTTTTCTCTTAAAATTAATCCCAACATTTAAAAGCAGAGATAATTTACATTTATCCATAAGTCTTTCCCTCTCTGTGCTCTTCAGCAAACAAACTTAAGAGTTAGCTTATCTGTACTGCTGAATCAGTTTCCAGTTAACCAGCATGCAAGTAGATGAGACCATGAGTGAATAAGCCCTGCTCTTGCTGACAAACCAATAGGAATCTAGGCCAATGATTTTGGTGAAGCAAAATCTGCTTTAAACAAAGTTTTTCTTCAAGAACTAAGCTAAGATACAAATTTGCTTTAGAAAATCAGCAAAGGCTCCATCATTACACACAGAGTAGGCCCTCTGTATCCATAGGTGCATTCAACCAATTCTAGATTGAAAATATTTGGGAAAAAACCAAAAGTGCTGCACATGAACAGACCTATTCTCTTATGATTCCCTAAATAATACAGCACATTTGCATAGAATTTGCATATACTGGGTATTGTTTGGTTATTAGGGTATTATTAGGCATTATGATGGTTTGAGGTAGGCTGTTGGACATACGTAGGTTTTATGTAAGTAGGTTTTATGTAACTACTGTATCACTTTATCCAAGGGACTTGAACACCCACAGATTTTGGTATCTAAGAAGGGTGCTGGAACCAGTCCCTCAAAGATGCTGAGGGATGGTGTCTCATAGTTTGTTTTTCACTGCAGAGACTGTCTGCAAAGTTTACCACATTCTCATCAGACAAGGCCTGGCTTGCTCCTAGGTGATTCAGCAAAAACACCGCAGAAACTGTCTCTGCAACAAGCAGGAACAAGGGGGAAGAAGAGGCTGCTCCAAACAGGATATTAACTATGCAATTTACTTAAAATGAGGTCCTAAAGTAAATGTGACAAATGCTAATTGTTAATTTTAGAAGGTAGTGATTTTTTTTAATACTTTTTGTATTTTAACTTATTTATTTTCATTTCTTTGAAAGGCAGAGAGACAGAGACAAATACAAATCTTCCGTCTACTGGTTCACTTCCCAAATACCAGCAACACCCAGGACTGGGCCGGGACAAAGCCAGGAACTCAGAACTCAATCCAGGCCTCCCAGGTGTCTGACAGGAACCCAAGTAATTGAGCCAGCACCTGCTGCCTCCTGGTGTGTGCATTAGCAGGCAGTTGGAATGGGGAGCAGTCAGGGCTGGAACCCAGGCCCTCTTGGTATGAGGGCATTAAATGGAATTAACTGCTAGGCCAAATGCCCATCCCACTTTTTTGTATTTCCTAATGTTTCAAAATAATAATAAATATCAACTGTTTTCCAAAAACAGAAGATAGTTGATTTATACAATGCTCTTCTATTCCAAGTGTTAGATTGTTTCTCCCATTCCCCAAACCCAGTCATTTGCAGGATATTGTAAAAATACATGACAATGGGGCTGGTGCTGTGGCATAGTGGGTAGAGCCACCACCTACAGTGCTGGTATCCCATATGGGCGCTGGTTCAAGTCCCAACTGCTCCACTTCCAATCCTGCTCTCTGCTATGGCCTGGAAAAGGAGCAGAAGATGGCGCAAGTCATTGAGCCCCTGCACCCCCATGGGAGAACCGGATGAAGCTCCTGGCTTCGGATTGGTGCAGCTCCGGCCGTTGTAGCCAACTGGGGAGTGAACCAGCGGATGGAAGACCTCTCTTTCTCTCTCTCTCTGTTTCTTTCTCTCTCTCTCTCTCTCTCGGCCTCTCCTTCTCTCTCTATGTAACTTTTTCAAATAAATAAATAAATCTTTAAAAAAAAAATACATGGTAAGAGGGACTGTAATCCAAATGAGTCAATACCACTTTATCCTGACCCAGAAGCACTACGGAAACATCATAAATCTGTCTTCCCAGACAGTGAAGAATGAAAACATTAATGCAGGCCAGCGCCACGGCTCACTAGGCTAATCCTCTGCCTTGCTGCGCTGGCACACCAGGTTCTAGTCCCGGTCGGGGCACCGGATTCTGTCCTGGTTGCCCCTCTTCCAGGCCAGCTCTCTGCTGTGGCCCAGGAGTGCAGTGGAGGATGGCCCAAGTCCTTGGGCCCTGCACCCCACGGGAGACCAGGATAAGTACCTGGCTCTTGCCATCGGATCAGTGCGGTGCGTCGGCTGCAGCGGCCTTTGGAGGGTGAACCAACGGCAAAAGGAAGACCTTTCTCTCTGTCTCTCTCTCTCACTGTCCACTCTGCCTGTCAAAAAAAAAAAAAAAAGAGAGAACCTCAAAGTGCCCCCCTCTGCCATGGGAACCACCTCCCCCACCCCGGTTATTTAAAAAAAAAAAGAAGAAGAAAAAAAAAACATTAATGCAAAGACTAACAAAATGAAACAAGTGATTCTATTGTCTGGCTTAGCCTAGTTGCTGAGAATATTGATTGATTTAGTATCAATTGCATGGATTTCTATTGCTGTGTTAATTGTACTGTCTTGTGCCTAAATCCTTCCCTTGTCCAACATTATTAGTCTTGTCAAGTACATGTATCAATCTGTCATATATTATAAGGAATGTTGTACACCATACAGCTGAAAAAGAATTTGGCAATAGGTATTAAGAGCCTTAGAAATATTTGTACCACTCTCATTTAAAGGAAAAATTAGGGGCAAGCATTTGGCACAGCTGTAAAGAAGCTTTAAGTCCTAGTTCCTTGACTGCTGACTCTGTCCTGATGGTGCATCCTGTGGGAAGCAGCAGGTAGTAGCTTAAGTAGTTGGGTCCCTAAAACCTACAAGGGAGACCCATATTGAACTCTGGGCTCCTTTTTTTTTTTTTTTTTTTTTTTTTTTTTTTACAGGCAGAGTGGACAGTGAGAGACAGGTCTTACTTTTCTGTCGGTTCACCCCCAAATGGCTGCTGCGGCCGGCACACCACGCTGATCCGAAGCCAGGAGCCAGGTGCTTCTCCTGGTCTCCCATGCGGGTGCAGGGCCCAAGGACCTGGGCTATCCTCCACCGCACTCCCGGGCCACAGCAGAGAGCTGGCCTGGAAGAGGAGCAACCGGGGCAGAATCCGGTGCCCCGGACCCTGGGGTGCCGGCGCCGCAGGCGGAGGATTAGCCTATTGAGCTGCAGTGCTGGCCCTCTGGGCTCATTTTATGCCTGGCTTATCCCTGGCTGTTGTGGGGATTTAGGGAGTGAACCGGCAGGTGAAGATCTGTCTCTGTCTCTGTCTTTCAAACAAAATGAGAAGTACTTTTTTCTTTTTAAATAAGAGGACAAATTAACACGTAGGTAGATCTCTCTCTCCCTCTCTCTCTGAAATTCTTTCAAAATAACTCTTTAAAAAATAAATACAAATTTTTAAAGTGTATAAATTTTTAAAAAAGATTTATTTATTTATTTGAAAGGCAGAGTTATAGAGGCAGTGGCAGAGAGAGTAAGCTCTTCCATCCGCTGGTTCACTCTCTAAATGGCCACAGCCAGGAACCTGGAGCTTTTTCCAGGTCTCCCACATAAGTACAGGGGCCCAAAGATTTGGGCCTCCTCTTCTGGTTTCCCAGACCAAAGCAGAGATCCGGATCTGAAGTGGAGCAGCCAGGACTCGAGCCAGCACCCATATGGGATGCTGACAGTGCAAATGGCAGCTTTACTTGGTACGCCACAGCACTGGCCCCAAAAGTGTATACTCTTTGACCCATGACTCTACTACTAGGCATGTACTCTAAAGATAAAGAAGTTTTCAAAAAACTTTTGCTTATGGTGTTGGGGAAAAATAATGAAGTCTGAAGTAAATCCAAAGGACAAGAAGGCAAACAAGCCCGGGGGGATTTCTGTCCTAGTTGCCCTCTAAATTAGTTCTGAGAGTGGTGAAAAATGTATTCTCAGAAGAATTCCAAACTTATGCAGATATTTTACACTAAAGATATTTTACATTAAGTGTGGATTTCACACAGCGACCACCTTCCAAAGGGGGACAAAAGAATAATTTAACATTGGCAGAAGCTAACAAACAATGCTTCATTCAAGTGATCAAAAACTGACAGCAAGTCAAAAATGTTGACAGCATGTACGCTTGATTAGACAGATGAACACGATCTTCCTCCCCCAAACCCAAAATCCCAGCTAAAAATGACAAGAATTCCAGAAGAGGCAATCCTACTTATATACGTAACCAGCACTCCTCAAAACTATCAAGATATTCAAAAACAAGTGTGAAGCTGTCACAGCCAAGAGAAGCCTAAAAAGACACGACTTTAGTCTAAACGTAATGTGGTTTTCTGGATGGGATTCCGGAACACAAAAAGGGCATAGGGTGAAAACTGATCAGAATAAACTCTGGATTTTAGTTAATACATGGACAAAATACATTTGTTAACAAAATACATTTGTTAATTGTAACAAATGTACTGTAATAATGTAAGATGTTAATAATACAGGAAACTGTGTGAGGCAGAGAAGGCATAGAGAATCTTTAGGGTCTTTTTTTCTGTTTTAATTTCATAGGCAAAGAGTGTCCACCTGCTGGTTTACTCCCCCATACGCTCACAAGGTCTGGGTTAGGCCAGGAGGCAGGAATCCAGCTAATGAGCCATTACTGCTGCCTCCCAGGGTCCATATAAGCTGGAGGCCAGAGTCAGAAGCTGGGCTGTCGGTGTCCAAGACGGGTTAAACGCCAGCACTGTAACTCTGTTCTGTCTTGCTCAATTTCTCTGTAAAGCTAAAACCATTCCCAAAATAAAATCCACTAATAATTTTAAGAAGCAAATTTATTAAATAAATTCATAATTTATTTGAGCAAAGTAAAACAAAGTTATATATATAATATTAACGTACTATAATTACATATAATAAATGAGACTATAATGCAAGGTGTCCAGCGCGTAACAAATCTTCCCAGGCAGACGGATCAATTAACTCACAAGCTTTTATTGGGATTCCGCTCCCAGGCGAGGTTCACCAGTCACAACAGAGCAACAGAGCGGGGGCCAGGGAAGTCGCGTGTCAGAGGTTGGGTGGTCTCCTTTTATAGATACAGGGCGTGGGGGTTAAAGGTTGAGACAAGTCTGATCCTCACTGGTTGACCTTTAGGCACCCGTGGGGAACTTGACAAGGACTTTTCTTCCCCGGAAGTACAGGTAGGGACTCTCCATTCCCAGAAGTATAGGCCTGCTCTCCTTGCGGATCCCAAAGCTACCATATAACACAAATATATAATAACATAATATTATATATAAGTGTGTGTGTGTGTGTATATATATATATTTCCAAGTCAGGAGGCTTCCAGAAACAGAGAAAGTTCTGAGAAACTCTAAACAACAAAGTGCTCAGACAGCATTTATAGAAAAACGGAAGTGAGGATAGAAAGTGACTTAACTGGTGACAGCTTAGTCAATCAACCAGTCAATTGATTACAGCCTAGTTAATTGGCTACAAGGCCTATTGCAACCAACTAAAGCTTAGTTACTGTGATTAATCTATATTGATTTGACCTACTACAGGTGCCCAGTTCAAATCCATGGCTTCCCATAGCAATAAATAAAATATTTATAAGTTTTTCCCATTAACGCTAAGAAAGGAAAATTACAATAAATTCTGGTTTGATTATTAATAAAATATTTAAACTCTAAAAAAATGCAAGGGCTGCAGGGTTGAAGAAACCCAAACAGCTCAACTAATTTGAGACCCAGGAACTTCTCTTCCTCTATCCTTCCTACCGCAAATCAGGCGGTTTAGGAAAACAAACAGTGGTCACGAGCTAGGAATTAAAAGGACTCCGGCAGGGCCCACTGCACATGCGCCCTGTCACAGAAGGCGGGTTGGGGTGGGGAGAAGGTGGGACTTCCCTGGCCTTACTCTCTTCCCATTGGATGAGAAGGCTCATAGGGATGGGCTGCGCGGTCACCCAGAAGGAACCGGAAGCTGGAGTTATAAGTACAGGGAGCCGAAGGTCGACCTGGAATTTTCCTCTTCTGTGCCTGCAGTGGGGACCGTCGGCCTAGTATCGCTTTCGCCATGGCCCTCAGCGATGCTGATGTGCAAAAGCAGGTGAGAGTTGGGTTAGTTCTCGGAGGTGGAAAGCTGGAGTATGGCTCGGGGAGGGTGCGGGCGAGGACCTGCGGGAGGGTCCCTACCCGGAGTCCTCGGGTCCTAAGTTAACTCCGCAGTTCATGTGACTTCTGCTCGGGTTTTGCGCCCTGCCTGCTTGCCTTCTAGCCGC
The DNA here is from genome assembly GCF_051225735.1 of Oryctolagus cuniculus. Classification (NCBI taxonomy): domain Eukaryota; kingdom Metazoa; phylum Chordata; class Mammalia; order Lagomorpha; family Leporidae; genus Oryctolagus; species Oryctolagus cuniculus. The sequence continues at coordinate 89,672,057 of NC_142875.1, forward strand.
CTGCTGAAGGCCATGCCTGGTGGGCGGCCGCCTCGGCTACTCGCTATGCTTAATGGAGCTGAGATTTAGGTTGAAAACAGCGTCTATTTCATATTTAATCCTGAAGGAAGGGTTTACGGCCTACGAAAGCGAAGAAACTGCGTGGGGAGGGAGAGCAGCTCCCAATGTTATTTTGAGGTCATTGTCTTTAAGTGTTCATTTTCCTCTTGGTGGCGTCTCCTCCGTCGTAATTAATCTGGTTTGTATGTTAATATTTGTCAAACACAAAGCTCTTTTTCCCGACGTTTATGAGCCCCAGCGCCTGTTTGGTACTCACCTGTAGATGAGTCAGTTTGTGGATATTGTGTGAAAGTCGTGAGCATACATGTCCACTGTGAAAGGTTATAATCAGTCCTGGGAAACTAGCTTTTAAAAATGTGCCCTGCCTTCAAGTTTGTGGGTATTAGGAATATTACAGCGCAGAGGCCTCTTTGGAAAATGTGGCGGCGTTGGTGGATCTGTAACTAACGTGAGAAGTGGTTTCCATCTGTCTTGCCGATAGCCTAAAACCAGGGTCCTGCATTTGATTGCTGGTAGGTTTTGGAGAGAAGGTAGTTTAAGGCTGCGGTTTAATATCCGTGTAGTTGAGAGAACTAACCCTCCTCTTTTCCTGAAGTAGAGCACAATTCTCTGACTAAAGCACACTCACCGGCTCATGAATTTTCTTAGATGAGGAATAAAAAGGTTTTTTGGTCGATATTTCCATTCCCATGAAAATGTCTTTCCGATTTTTTTTTTTCTAAACCTAATATGCACTAACGAGTGAGGTATTTCCTCATTAATCACAAAGGGGAAATGAGGATGGTAAAAATACCATCTATGGAGAAGTTTAAGGAATCTTATAGAACAGTGGGGTTTTTGAATATTTGTCACTGCTTCTGATTTTTAGTGTAGGAAAAACTTGATGCAGTGGAACAGTACCTTCTAAATTGTCTCAGTTGTCACGATACTAATTTTCATCCTCTTATTCCTGTTTTCCTGCCTTGTTATGTTTATTAAAGACTGAGGCTTCCTCAAATGTAGTGTGAAGGTACTGCTGTGTATTTTTTTGGGATCTAGACCAAAAGATTGCTTTTTCCTTATATAAAATTGAAAGGGTAAAGAAATTTTGTCTGTCTTCTGTACCGTTCCATGATTTTTGTAACCTTTATGAGCAGCAGTGTTTTTTGTTCACTGTACTCTCACAGGTGAATAGGACAAGAACCTAGGAGGTGCTTTATTTTTTTTTTTATTTTTTATTTATTTATTTATTTATTTTTGACAGGCAGAGTGGACAGTGAGAGAGAGAGAGACAGAGAGAAAGGTCTTCCTTTGCCGTTGGTTCACCCTCCAATGGCCGCCGCGGCCAGCGCACTGCGCTGATCCGATGGCAGGAGCCAGGTACTTATCCTGGTCTCGCATGGGGTGCAGGGCCCAACTACTTGGGCCATCCTAGGAGGTGCTTTATAATCCAGAATTCCCTGGCCTTGTCCCCATTATATTAAAATATTTGTACATATTTGCTTTTCTATGTGAGGAGTGTGATCATTTATTTCATCAAATTTTTTAAGGAATCCAAAAAACTTAATTACTGGGTTAACAGGAATAAGAAAGTATTGTTAAAGTCAGTTGTTTTCTGCCTTTGGGATGGAGTTGAATATCTTTAAGGTGCTGAAATTATTTTTCTTCATAGAACTCTTTGTTGACTGTAAATATGCTTCTCTGACCTGTGTTAAGATCTGTGTTTTGCTCTAGGCTATGCTGGTCTGGTCAAATCTGGTAGCTGAGAGTACAGCAGGAGTGATAAAGGCAGATAATACAGGTTTGAATCAGGGTTCACCTTTAAAGGCCAAGCTTGTCTCATAGCATTTATAAACACCACTTTTGATTATTGTACTTAAACTACTTTAAAAATTCCAGGGCCCCACGCTGTGGTGGAGTGGGTTAAGCCTCTGCCTGCGGCACTGACATCCCATATGGGTGCCAGTTCCAGTCCCTCCTGCTTCTCTTCCAATCCAGCTCACTGCTGATGGCCTGGGAAAGCAGTAGAAGATGGCCCAACTGCTTGGGCCCCTGCACCTATGTGGGAGGCATTGATGAAGCTCCTGGCTCCTGGCTCCTGGCTTCAGATCTGCCCAGCAGCCATTTGGGCCATTGCAGCCATTTGGGGAGTGAACCAGCAGATGGAAGACTTCTCTCTTTTGTCTCTCCCTCTCTTTGTTTGTAACTCTGCTTTTCAAATTAATTAAAAATTAATTAAAAAATATAAAATGCCCATTTAAAAAAAATTCCAGACAGAGTGAGCTTAGTGAGGCTTCAAACTGCATTTGTAGAGATGCTGTTCCTCACCATGATCACATGCATACCATCTGTGGGGGCTAATTCCTTACGTGAGGTTAGTGATTTTCCATGCATACAGCTCTGGATTAGATGCTCCACATATTTCAAGGCCTGCCTGCAGTTTTATAACAGTTGAAGTATCAGGCTAGCAATGTTGCGTAACAGGTAAAACTGCCACCTGTGGTGCAGGCATCCCATATGGGTTCTACTTCAAATTCAGTTCCCTGCTAATGTGCCTGGGAAAGCAGCAGAAAATGGCCCAAGTTCTTGGGCCCTGTATCCACATAGAAGACCTGGAAGAAGCTCCTGGCTCTTGGCTTTGGGTTGGTCCAGCTCTGGCTGTTGCAACCATTTGGAGAGAGAATCACCAGATGGAAAATTGATCTCTCTCTCTCTCCCTCTCTGTAACTCTGCCTTTCAAATAAATAAATATTAAAGAAAAAAAGATTGTTTTTTAAAGAAAAAAGTTGAAGTGTCTATACAATAGGCTCTAGTTATAATTTTTTTGGCACCTCAAAAGTAGAGTGGCTCCTAAGGATTTTGATTAAAAAAAAAAAAAGCCTTTCTAAAGCCATACCATGTATCTTAAGATCTTGATGCTATGAGCTTGTATTTTTGTTTTCTAGATTTATTTATTTGGAAGGCAGTTACAGATTTTCCTTCCACTGTTCACTCCCCAAATGGTGTCAATGGCCAGGCTGGGTCAAACTGAAGACAAGAGCCAGGAACTCATGTGAGTGGCAGGGGCCCAAGTACTTGGACCATCTTCTACTGCTTTGCCTGGCGCATTGGCATGGAGCTAGATTGGAAGCAGAGCAGATGGGACTTACCAGCACTGGGATATGGGATGCTAGTGTCCAGACAGTAGCTTAACCTGCTGCACCATAGCACTGACTCACTTTTGCACAACTATGTGTATATTAGATTTATAGTATATTTTTAGATAGAGAAGCTGCTTTGGGACTTGTTTTTAGACTGTTAGACCCTGGAAAGTACCTGGGATGCCCTGTACTACTCAGAAGGCTTGAAACTCCAGATTTTCATTTACTCATGAATGTTTATTGAATACCTGCTGTGGTGTTGATTATTCTGTGTTTTGGATGTAAAAGACCATCTCTCAGGCTCCATTCAGAATAAGTGGACCTTATTCTCCAATTGTAGCCAGCGATCTACAACTCTTTAGGAAATTCCTTGCTTATAGATGAGTTGAGGGTAGGAATGTATAAGCAAATATTTACAAATACGCTTAGGCACTGTGGTAGACAGGATGTAGAGTGTCTGAGATAAACATACATGAGAGAATCAGGAAAGATTTCCCAAAGAAGTTAACAATTAAGTGAGCAAAGGCCTGAAATGTTAGCTAAATGAAGAGGGATAGTAAGAATATGCCAACCTCGGACCGGTGCTGTGACTCACTTGGCTAATCCTCCGTCTGCTGCGCCAGCATCCCATTTGGGCGCCGGGTTCTGGTCCTGGCTGTTCCTCTTCCAGCCACAGCTCTCTGCTGTGGCCTGGGAAGGCAGTGGACGATGGCCCAAGTGCTTGGGCCCCTGCACCCATGTGGGAGACCAGGGGGAGGCACCTGACTGCTGGCTTCGGATCAGCGCAGCGCGCCGGCCGTAGCGGCCATTTGGGGAGTGAGCCAACGGAGGGAAGACCTTTCTCTCTGTCTCTCCCTCTCACTGTCTATCTCTGTCAAAATGAATAAATAAATAAAAGAATATGCCAACTGGAAGGAAGAATGTATTTGAAGTCTTAGAGATAAGAAAATGATGAGGTCAAGGAAGTTAAATAGATTTGCTATTGCAAGAGCAGGTGGTCTGAGTGGTGAGCAGGGGATTTGTTTCATGTGATGTGTAAAATGTAGCAGTGATCAGAGGATCTTTTGAAATCTTTGCATTTTGTCTTAGTGGAGATAGAGTGATGCAGGGTAAGATAGGCATTTTTTTTAAAAAAAAATTGCATTTTTATTTGAAAGGCAAGGAAACAGACTGAAAGAAATCCTCCATTTACTGGTTTACTTCCCAGATGTCTGCAGCACCCAGGGCTCAGCCAGGCTGAGCCTGGAACTCAATATGAGTCTTCCACATGGGTAGCAGGGGTCCAAGTACTTGAGTTGTTATCTGTTTCTTTCCAGGATGCATGTTAGCAGGAAGCTGGATCAGAAATAGATGAACTGGGAATTGAATCAGGTGCTCAGATATGGCATTTGGACATTCCCAGCCACTGCACCAGATGCTCACCTTATGGGCATTTTGAAAGGATCTGTCATTGCAGTGTAGATTGGTAGAGGGGAAAGAAATTTGGAAGCTGTAACAACTCCACTGAGAAATGATGGGTGAGGACTAGAGTAGTATCTCTAAGGATGGAACATTGTGGGCAAATTGAACTAGTAGAAGAGAGAATTGCTAGGACTTAGTGCTGATTGGATGTGAGGACTGAGGTAGAAGGAAGCAAAGTAAGGTGTTGATGCTAAGTCCCCGAGACAGAGATCAAAGTGAGAGGTGGGGAGAGGACTGATAAGCAGTTAATATTGATTGGGTTGAACTCAGGTTACTATCAGTAGGGTGTTCAGAAAGCTGTCTAGGAGGCTGAGGAAGAAGAGAATCGCCCCATAGAACTAAGGGGAGCAGGGGAGAAGTTATGGAAGCTAAGGGAAGAGATTGTTCAAGAAGGGAAAGTTGGTCATTGTATTAAGTTATAATGAAAGATTAAGTAAGATTGGGGTGGGCGTTGTGGTGCAGTGGGTTAAGCCTGAGAGGTAGCAGGTAATGACCCAAGTAATTGGGCTCTTGCCACCATGTGGGAGACCAAGATGGAATTCTCAACTCCTGGCTTCAGCCTGACCCAGCCCTGACTATTGGAGGCATTTGGGTATGAACCATTGGATAGATAGTATCCTTCTCCTTCCCTCTGTATTCCTCTTCCCCCCTTTCCTGCTCTGTCCACATTTTAAATAAATAAATTTTTAAAAACATCAATATCAAGATTCAAGGGCAAGGAGACTGTCACTTTATGAGACTGCATTCAGAGAGAGGGGGCCTTGAAGTGTATTGAGAGTAGGATGTAAGAAAGTTAAAAGGTTAAGGGGCAGCACTGTGGCATAGCAGGTAAAGCTGCCACCTGCAGTGCTGACATCCCATATGGGTGCCAGTTCTAGTCCTGGCTGCTCCACTTCCGATCCAGCTCTCTGCTGTGGCCTGGGGAAGCAGTAGAAGATGACCCAATTCTTTGGACTCCTGCACCTGCATGGGAAACCTGGAAGAAGCTCCTGGCTCCTGGCTTCGGATCGGCACAGCTCCAGCCGTTGCGGCCAGTTGGGGAGTGAACCATCAGATGGAAGTCCTCTCTGTCTCTCTGTCTCTCCTTTCTCTCTGTAACTCTGACTTGCAAATAAATAAATAAATCTTTAAAAAAAAAGTTAAAAGATTAAGTGTGCTTGGCTTTTGAACACATTTCATTAGGGATGGAGAAGAGAAAGAGGATACTGGCTGGAGAGTGTGAGGTAGGGGGGGTATGTAGCCATCCTCCTGTGTATTCCAAGCTGCTTGAGATTAGGATGATGACCTGTTTGTGTTATTGAATGTTGCATTTTGTCAGTGTGCTAGAACAAACTCCAGACTGTGTTTTCTGTAGGGTAGAAACTGTTACATATACGTGTTTGTATTCAGTGCATGATATGCTTTCAATAAATGATTATTGAGTGAATCAGGAAAGATAATTGTATTTTCTTTTGTTGAATTGAAAAATAAAATATCTTTTTCCTTACAGATTAAGCACATGATGGCTTTCATTGAACAAGAAGCCAACGAGAAAGCAGAAGAAATAGATGCAAAGGTGAGAGCCATTTTCTAGTTTTAAGCTATCAAGGTTTCATACTGTTCTGATTTAATAATAAACAGTAGTAAAGTTGTTTAATACATTGTGTGGGACTAATAGGAATATGTGTATATCTTTAAAGTTAAAAATAACTTTTCCTTTCCAATTGTTGTTATCACCAGTGAGTGTCCTGAAATTTTATGGTGGGGCTAGAAATGTAATGAATGGGTTAATTTTCTGCTGTAATCTGGAATTCAACATTTAGCTGTCTCTAGCTAAATTTGATAGTTCACTAGGGGAAGGTATAGTCTTTTAAAGTCCCTGTGTCTTATATCAGTATGCCTGAGTTCAGTATCTAGCTTTGCTGCTGACTCCAGCGTCTGCTACAACAGACTCTGGGAGGCGGTAGTGATGACTCAAGTAATTGGGTTCCTGCTATCCATATGGGAGATCTGGTTGCCTTCCCAACTCCTAGGTTCAGCTTTGGCTCAGTAGCCCTGGAATTTGTGAAATGAAGCAGTGGGTGGGAGTTGGAGCTCATGTGCGACTCGCTTGCGCTCACTCTTGATCTCGCGCCCTCCCTCTCTCTGTCCCCCTGCCTCTGAGATTTAAGGGGGAAAAAATGAAAGCCCCTGTACATTACCAAGGTGATAGTCAGCATTTGAAATTTTTATCCGTATTTTTAGTTAAACGTTGTTTATACCAATTGGTGTTTCTTAATGATATATCAAATTGTTCTTCTCCCTAGGTATTGTACAGACATTTTAAGACCTTTATCTTTTAAATATTTTTAAAAAATGACCAAAATGTATTATCTTCTTCTACTTCCATTCTTATTTTAATGCATCCACTGTGGTTACATTTGTTACTTATACAGCCTTAAAAATGTTTGTGCCTCTTGGGAGACCTGGAAGATGCTTCTGGCTCCTGGCTTTAGCTGTTTCGGGAATAAACCAGTGGATGAAAGATCTCTGTCTGTCTCTGTCCTTTTCTCTCGGTATCTCTGCTTTTCAAAAAAATAAATAAATCTTAAAAGAAAGAAAAATGTATGTGCTTGGGGACCAGCACTGAGGCTCAGCAGGTTAAGCTGCCTCCTGCAATGTCAGCATTGCCTGTGAGTACCAGTTGAAGTTCTGGCTGCTCCACTTCCAATCCAGCTTCCTGCTAAATGCTCCTGGGAAGGCAGCAAAAGATGGTCCAACTGTGTAGGCCCGTTACCCACCTGTGACACTCAAATGGATATCTGGCTTAGGCTTGGCCCAGCCCAGGTCATTGCAGACATTTGGGGAGTGAACCAGTTAGATGGAAGATATCTCTTTCTCCCTTTCTCCCTGTTTTTCTCTCTGTAACTGCCTTTCAAGTAAATAAATAAATGCTTAAGAAGAATAATAAATGGGACTAGCCCTGGCACGCAGGTTAAGCTACAGCCTACAATTCTGGCATCCCATATGGGCTCCTGGTTTGTGTCCTGGCTTTTCCACTTCCAATCCAGATCCCTACTAGTGCTCCTGGGAAAACAGTGGAAGATGGCCCAAGTGCTTGGGCCCCTGCACCCATGTGGGCAATGTGGATGAAGCTCCTGGCTTCTGATTCCTGCTTTGGCCTGGCCCAGCCCTGGTCATTGGCGACCATTTGGGGAGTGAACCAGCGGATGGAAAAACGATCTCTCTTCTGCCTGTGTTTCTCCTCTGTAACTAACTCTGATTTTCAAATAAGTAAATAAATCTTTAAAAGAATGGAATGAAAGTGAAGAAATAAAAAGTCTTTTTTTAAAGATTTATTTATTTATTTGAAAGGCAGAGTTACAGAGAGGCAGAGGCTAGTTCACTCCCCAAATGGCCAAAATGGCTGGAGCTGTGCCAATCTGAAGCCAGGAACCAGAGAGAGACAGATAGACAGACAGAGACAGAGAGGTCTTCCATCCGTTGGTTCACTCCCCAGTTGGCCACAACAGCCGGAGTTGTGCCGATCCAAAGCCAGGAGCTTCTCCCAGGTCTCCCACGTGGGTGCAGTGGCCCAAGGACTTGGCCCATCTTGTACTGCTTTCCCAGGCCATAGCAGAGGGCTGGATTGAAAGTGGAGCAGCTGGGTCTCAAACCGGCGCCTATATGGGCGCCTATATGCCAATGTTTCAAGCCAGGGTGTTAACCCGCTGTGCTACAGTGCCGGCCCTCCTCTATAACTTTTAAAATACTGTTAAGGCCAGCACTGTTTGTAGTAGGTTAAGGTGCTATCTGCAGTGCCAGCATCCCATAAGGGCTTCAGTTTGAGTCACAACTGTGCCACTTCCAATCCAGCTCCTTGCTGATGTACCTGGGAAAGCAGGAGAGGATGATGCAGGTCGTTGGGACCCTCCACCCACAAGGGAGACCTGGAGGAAGCTCTTGGACACAGGCATCTTATATAGCATCTTAACCGCTAGGCTAAGTGACTGCCCCAGAAGGAAGTCATCTTTGAAGATGAGAGTCATGATAAATTTCTTGATTTCATATGGAATAAATAATAAAAGGAAGTATACCTGGTCACCAGCTGCTTGAAATAAAATTATTTTTGCAAAATCTAATGTAATGAATTAATACTAGTCAATTCCCCTGTAGGCGGAAGAGGAATTCAACATCGAGAAAGGTCGTCTTGTGCAAACCCAGAGATTGAAGATTATGGAATACTATGAGAAGAAAGAAAAGCAGATTGAGCAGCAGAAGAAAATGTAAGTAGATCTAGGTTGTAGTGCTAACTTAAAGCTTTCAGAAGTCAGTGGGACAGTAGCAAGTGCTGTGGCAGAGCTGTAGCTTGGGACACTTATATCCTGTGTGGGAGTACCTGGGATTGAGACCTGTCTCTGCTTCCAGTCTACTTTCCTGCTAATGCATCTGGATGCGGCAGATGATGGTTCAAGTACTTGGGTCCTTGCAACCCTCATGGGAGACCCAGATGCAGTTCCAGGCTCCTGGTTTTGGCCTGGCTCAGCTCCAGGCATTTGGGGAATGAACTAGCAAATGGTGGATCTCTATTTTCCTCTCTGTCTAACTCTGCTTTTCAAATATGGAAAAACAAACAAAAAAAGTTAATGAGGCAAGAGGACCAGGTAGATGCTTTGACCACTTTGGATTCAGGTCTTAACTTCAACACCTATTACTTGTCTGACATTAGGCAAATTGTTTAAGTTCATTTTCCTTGTTTCTGAAAATGGAAGCCGTACAGGATTGTTGAATGAGTAAGTTGTAATAACTGATGTGAAAGTGCTTACTTGCCACCTGGTAATTATAAAATAAATGTTCCATTTGCTTTAAAAATAAGTTGGTAGAAACCACTGAATGTATCTGTGTATGTTTATCTTGGATCATTAGAGAAGTATTTATCAGGTCTTTGTTGCACATGCATAGGATGCTGTACATTTCTGCAGTTTTTGTTAGGCTTTACTGATACTATTTTTCCACACTTTGTGCAGTCAGATGTCCAATTTGATGAATCAAGCAAGGCTGAAAGTCCTCAGAGCAAGAGATGATCTTATCACAGTGAGTAATTGTAACCTCGTTAGCTACACAATTAGAAAATGCTTATTTGTTTATTATAGAGACTCACAGTTAATGTTAATTAGGAGATGAGTAATTTTAGAAAATATTTATTCAGCATATTATTACATAAGGTATTGTAAAAAATACAAACATGAGTAAGTTAAGCCCTGTCTGCAAGGACCTTCCAATCTTAACAGCGTGTAAGACTCTTCTGGTTCACAGTATGTGAGGGGCAGACTGCTCACTGCATGAGAGAGATTGGTACTGGTGAGGGGAAGGTAGGAGGAGGAAATAAGGACATGGGTAAAAGGTGGGGAGGGAGTTCTTTAGTGGTTAAGATGCCCTTGGGATATTGGAATGCCTAAGTTCTAGTCCATGCTCCACCTCCAATTCTAACTTTATGCTAATGCACATCTTGAGAGGTAGCAGGGGATGGCTCGAGTACTTGGATCCATCCTACCCGTGTTGGAAGCCTGGGTTGAGTTTCAGGATTCTGGCTTTAGCCTGGCTCAGCCCTTGCTGTCGTAGGCGTTTGAGGAGTGAACCATTAGATGGAAGATCTTTGTCTTATCTCCCTCTTTCTGTCTTATTGCCTTTTAAGTAAATTAATTCATGTTTAAAAAATGTTTGCAACCTAGTTTGAAAGTACTAATTAATAAGGTTTTGTGGTACAGTATGTTATGTTGCCACTTAGGATGCCCACATCTCATATTAGAATGCTGGTTCAAGTCCCAATTACTCCTCTTCCAATCCAGCTCCTTGTTAATGCACTTGGAGGCAGCAAGCTCAAGTGCTTGGGCTTCTGCCACCCACTTGGGAGACCTGGATGGAGTTCCGGACTCCTGTATTTGGCCTTGCCCAGCTCTTGCTGTTGTGGCATTTTGGGTGTGAACCAGTGGATGGAAGATCTCTTATTTTGCAGAAAATACCACAAGTTGGGCTCAAGGAATGAATGTGTCAGCTAAATTTAACAGGGGAGAGGTTAGACCAAACCTTTGGGAATTACTGTAGTCATCCAACGAAGAGTACAGAAACCTTTGAGAAAGGCTATAGGTATTTTTCATATTTGGGAACCAAACAAATACCTGGTGTTTCCACTGTCACTCAGTGTTGGCTGTAGAGTCCCTAGGTTCCTGATGAAATGGAGAAATAAAAGGTATACGAAGATGCTTCTAAAATTTTGTGTAAAATAAATTTACTTTGGTGCACAAAACTTTTGTAATCCATGCAGTTATTTTTATAATACACCTTTTACATGGACTTCCTGAAGACACTTGTATAAATATAGGAAAGGAAGAAATATTGGAAGTTTTGCAGATATGGTTGTCCACACAGAACTAGTAACTAGTTCAAAAAGGTGACTGACTACAGTGACTATATAGGAATCAGTATTTTCCCTATGTCAGCACTGACCAGTAAGCAAATAAAATGAAAAGTAGATCTTGTATTTACAATAGATGCAGAAACTCTTCAGCTGAAAGGAGAAACTGTTAGTGAATATGACCCATGTGAAAAAAGTTATGAAACTAAAAGCCTGAATAAATGGAAGACGTACCATTTTCTTCATTATGGAAATATGGTCCAATTTTGTAAGGTGACAGAGAGAACTGAGTAGCATTGTCAATACTGACACTTTGTATAAAAGACTTTTCAGACATTGGCTACTGCTTGACTCCTCTTTTTCCAAGTCCAACACTCAGTTCTGAATTTCAGGCCTAGAAAACTAGGAGAATGGTCATTCCAGTAACAAAAATGAAAATCGGGAGGACAAGTGTTTTGTTAAATAAACCAGTTCGTGGTGAGTGTTTGGCTGAACAGTTTGGATAGCTGCATCCTATATCAGAGTGCTTGAGTTTGATACTTGCCTTTGGCTCCTAATTCCAGCTTCCTGCTGATGTATACGGTGGGAGGCAGCAGGTAATGTTTCAAGTGGTTGGGTTTCTATCACCCTCATGGGAGACCTGGATTGAGTTCTGGTTCCTGGCTTCAGTCTCAGCTAGGAGCCAAAGTAGGAATTTAGGGGAGTGAAAACCAGTCTCTCTGCCTCTCCAATAAATTAATTTTTTAAAAAGCTCACTTTTTTTTAAAGCTTTTTTTCTTTTATTTTTTTTTTGACAGGCAGAGTTAGTGAGAGAGAGACAGAGAGAAAGGTCTTCCTTTCCGTTGGTTCACCCCACAAAAGGTCGCTAACGGCCGGTGCGCTGCACCGATCCGAAGCCGGGAGCCAGGTGCTTCCTCTCTGTCTCCCATGCGGGTGCAGGGCCCAAGCACCTGGGGCATCCTCCACTGCCCTCCTGGGCCACAGCAGAGAACTGGACTGGAAGAGGAGCAACCGGGACAGAATCTGGTGCCCCAACCGGGACTAGAACCTGGGGTGCCGGTGCTGCAGGTGGAGGATTAGCCAAGTGAGCTGCGGTGCCGGCCTTTGTTTTGTTTTTGAGAAAAAGAGAACATGTGGGAACTTCCATCTTCTGATTCACTCCTCAATGATGGCTGGTGTGGACCTGTGTGGGTGGCCGGAATCCAATTATTTGAGCTGTCACTACTACCTTTCAAGGTCTGCATTAGCAGGAAGCTAGAGTTAGGAGCCAGAGCCAGGTAGTGAAACCAGGTATTATGATGCGCCTGTCTTAAGTGGCTGTCTTAATCTTCAATCTTCATCTTAACTGTTCAGGCCAGATGCCTGTCCATGTGTAGATGTGCCTTTTTTTTTTCTTCAATGGACTTTTTAGAGAGCATTCATATTCCCATCTACTAATTCACTCCACAAGTGCTTACAGAGCAGGGACTGAGCTGGGGCTAAAACTGGGAGCTGGAAATGCAATCCATGTCTCTCAGGATGGTAGCAAGGACCCAGTTACTTTAGATGTCACTGCTGCCTCCCGGGGTCTACATTGGTTGGAAGCTGGAGTCAAGAGCTGGAATTTGGGAATCAAACTCAGATTTGTTGAGATGCAAGCATCTTAAATCACTAGGTGAAACAACTGCTCCAGGGCATACTTTAAGGGGCCAAGAAATATCCAGATAGAAGCTGTTAGGGTGTTGAGTATAAAGAGATGATTTAGTAATGTAAATCCTGTAATACTTTAAATTATGGCAAGTGGTCCCAAATTTGAGTGGCTTATCCACTTTTGAACTTAGAAATGTGGGGAAATTTTGACTGCAAAATGTTACTAATTCAAGATGATTGTTACCTAGTGTCTTCACTAACAGTTTTGAGTTTATATAATCAGTAGTGGATTTCCTCCCAGGGGACTAAAATTCCTTTAACACCTGTGTTGATTTGACTCATTCATTAGCTGCTTTTAGAGTAGTAGTATGTGCTTAAGGAAGTTTGGTAGAAGACCTTGGACCTATGAGTCAATCAACTTTGAGTTTATTTTTCAGTCTGCTCTAGTCATTTGCATTATTATTTATTTTTTTTTTGATTTTTTTAAACTTTTATTCAACGAATATAAATTTCCAAAGTACAGCTTATGGATTACAATGGCTCCCCCCCCCCCCATAACTTCCCTCCCACCCACAACCCTCCTCTCTCCCTCTCCCCTTCCATTCACATCAAGATTCATTTTCAATTATCTTTATATACAGAAGATCAATTTAGCATATATTAAGTAAAGCTTTCAACAGTTTGCACCCACACAGAAACACAAAGTGTAAATACTGTTTGAGTACTAGTTATAGCATTAAATCACAATGTACAGCACATTTAGGACAGAGATCCTACATGAGGAGTAAGTGCACAGTGACTCCTGTTGTTGACTTAACAAATTGACACTCTTGTTTATGGCATCAGTAATCACCCTAGGCTCTTGTCATGAGTTGCCAAGGCAACTTGTCATGAGTTCGCCGATTCCGATCATATTTAGACAAGGTCATAGTCAAAGTGGAAGTTCTCACCTCCCTTCAGAGAAAGGTACCTCCTTCTTTGATGGCCCATTCTTTCTACTGGGATCTCACTCACAGAGATCTTTCATTTAGGTCCTCTTTTTTTTTTTTTTTTTTCCCCAGAGTGTCTTGGCTTTCCATGCCTGAAATACTCTCATGGGCTTTCCAGCTGGATTATTTCTAACCCCAAATCTCTTCTCTGAATGAATACACTGGCTTTGGCCTGACCCAGACTAGCTGTTGTAGCCGTTGGGGAGTGAACCAGCAGGAGGATCTCTTGCTCTTTCTTTGTCATTCTCCCTTTCAAATAAATTTTTTTTTTTTAAAAGGACTCAACTTTGGGTTGTAACAGGGCAGCAATAAAAGTATTTCTTTTAATTTATTAACAAACTAGAATGTTATGAACTGCTCTGGAAATTATAATCACTTAAGGTTTGCTTAAAACTGTTCTAACACTGTATTCCTGCTTGTTATCCACTTAAGAAATGGTATAATCTATTTAATTGTTTGACTATTAATGAAAGTGATTTATTGACTGTGAATAGCATTAAATCATGTTGGAAGATAGTATATATGTTGTCGCTCCCCCTCTTCGTGGAGGAACGACACTAAACCCTGCCTGGGTTTCCTATCCGAGTCATGGCACCATTATGTCGCTCCCCCTCTTCATGGAGGAACGACACTAAACCCTGCCTAGGCTTCATATCCGAGTCACGGCACCATTATGTCACTCCCCCTCTTCGTGGAGGAACGACACAGAACCCTGCGCTGTTCTTTTGTCTGCTCGGCCCTTCCCGGGTTTGCTGCTGGTCCTTCCCGGGTTGGCTACCGTCCCTTCCACCTCCGTGGAAGGGCGGTTCCCCCTAGCCACTTTCCCCACTTCCGCGGGGGAGCAGCACACCGCCGGCCAGCTCTCTTGGGGGCTGCACAGGTGTTCCTTCAGATAGATGTTCCTGGTGCATGTTGTCTCTCTCCTCCTTTATAGTCCTCTTCCACCAATCCCAACTCTGCTACCCACACACTGAGTACGCTGCTCTCCTCCAATCAGGAGCAGGTCCTACAGTTTATTGGTTGAACTGGAGGCAGCTGTGTAGAAGCTGTTTGCTCCTCTCCCAGCGCCATATTGTGGGAGAGCAGATGCATAGAATAAGTCTTAATTCGAGTAAAAGTCTAGTCCGAGTTGCTCCCCACAATATGTGTGTGTGTGTGTATTAACTGAAAGAATAAATTAAAAAGCATTTAACTATTTAAAGTTTGTAAAGTAGAAGGAAACTACAGTTATCACTTCATATTTGGAATCCTTGGATTTTGGGCCTAAAAAAATCATTTGGTTTATTTTTATAATTAAACGAGAGGATTCTAGTGACAAAATAAGGGTATTTATACAAGTATTTTTCTGGAAATAGTATGAGTTGGAATTTTCTTTTAAAGAATTATTTATTTGAAAGAGTTAGAGGTAGAACCAGAGAGAGAGGTCTTCCATTGTGCTGGTTCAATTCACAAATGACTGCTACAGCCAGAGCAGAGCTGATTAGAAGCCAGGAGCCAGAAGCTTTATCAAGGCCTCCCACGCGGGTGCAGGGGCCCAAGCACTCAGGCCATCTTCTGCTTTCCCAGGCGATAGCAGAGAGCTGGATTGGAAGAGGAGCAGCCGGCACTTGAACCGGGGCCCATATGGGATGCCAGTACTGCAGGCTGGGCCTTTAACCTGCTGTGCCACAGTGCCAGCCCTGTTAGAATTTTTAAAAAAAATTATTTTGTTATTTTGAAACAGATTTTTTGGGTAAGTTTAGAAATAATTTTCCAAATTCATTTTCATTTTGTTTGAAAGAGAGACAGAGATCGTCCATCCACTGGTTTACTCCCCAAATGCCTGCAACAGCAGGCAGGGCTGGATCAGACCAAAGCATGGAGTTCAGGACTCAGTCTCCCACATGGGTGGCAGGGAACCAATTACAATAATAGAGTAGTTTCCATCACAATCTTGAATGACATGGATCCTCAAACACCTTTGTGAAACTCCTGGAAGCTGTACAACTACATATTAATAATCTTTACAACAGTATACACTCATATTGCTTAAAACTTTCTCTTGTTATACATCAGAAACAATCTTTATATGTATTTGGATTGTTGTTTAATGTCAGATTTGACTATTAAAAGATTTAACTGAGTTCTTAAAGGAATACTCCTGATTTTTTAAAACTTTGACATATTTGTACTTAGTATAAAAAGAAATGTTTGCAGAGCACGAATTTGACTGAAGGGTTAAGACACCACTTGAGAACTATATCTCATATCAGAGTCCTGGCTGTGTTGATTCCAGCCTATGGCTAATGTACACCCTAGGAGGCAACAAGTGATGGCTTAAGTAGCAGGGTCCCTGTCACTGATTTGAGAGATCTGGGTTGAGTTTGAGATCTCAGCTTTGGCTTGGTTCAACCCCCAGCTGTTGTGGGAATTTGGGGAGTAAACCAGTGGATGTGAGATCTCTCTGTATGTGTTTTCAAATAAATAAATTCAAATAAATATGTCTTCTGAGAGCAGATTTTAACAAAAAGAGAAAGAAGAAAATAAATGTTTTCTTGTAATTAGATGTCTGGCAGATTCAAACAATTCCCCTGGAAGTGAGGGATGTCTATAACCTGGGGTAGAGAAAAAATGAGGAACAAGAAAATGAGGAACAGTGGACCTTGTACTTCTGCTAGGCAGATTATTCAGTTAATTCAGTTCTGCAGACCTGAACCAGACTGAGGCAGCACAGAGTTTTGGAGTCTGGCAGTTCTGGACTTGAATTGCAACTGTGTCCCTTGGTCATTGGTTGTACTTCTGTGCTCTGTACTTGTATTACTTCACAGTGGTTAAATTCTCTTCATGTTTGCTATTGAACAATTTTTTATGTGCCATCACCACAGTCATGCTTTTTAACCAACTGCTGCTCTCTAGTCTGATAATAGTGAGATATCTTATGTCAAGATAGTAAGCTTTTTTTAAAAGTTAGTGCACTGGTTTGATGTAAAGCCCAGCAAGTGTGTTCATGGAACAGCCTCCTGTGTGCCCTGTGCTCCTGTGGCCTCTTTATGTAGGGACAGGAGTCTTGCCTTGCATGTGAGTACCCTCACATTGGCCCCACCATGTGGAGCAGGCCACAGTCCCTCAGCAGTTCTAGAGGCTGAATTTCAGGGGGAACTCTATTTGAAAGGCAGAGTGACAGAAAAATCTTCCATCCACTGGTTTATTCCCCATATGCCTGCAACAGCCAGGGCTGGGCCTGGCTAAAGCCAAGAGCCAGGAACTCTATCCAAGTCTCTTGTGTCAGTAGCAGGAGTGTGCACTTGTGTGATTGTGTTTTTTTATTTTTATTTTTTTAGATTTGTTTATTTGAAAGAATTACTGAGAAGGAGAGCCAGAGGCAGAGAGAGTTCACTCCCCAGATGGCCACAATGGCTGGGGCTGTGTCAGGCCAAAGCCAGGAGCTTCTTCTGGGTCTCCCATGTGGGTGCAGGGGCCCAAGTACTTAGGCCATCTTCTGTTGCTTTCCAGTGCATTAGCAGGGAGCTGGATTGAAAGCAGATCAGGCAGGTCTCGAATCGGCGCCCATATGGATGACACTGTAGGTGGAGGCTTAACCTGCTACACTACAGTGCTGGCCCCAGAGGACCAGCAGGAAGCTGAATTGGAAATGGGGAGCTGGCAGAATTGGCACTCCAGTATGCAGCATCAGACCATATGCACAACACCAACCCACGGGGTACTGTTGCATCCTTCCTTTGTTAACATACTTAGCATAGCATCGGCTTCAGCATCTTTCTCAGGGACTGTTTATTGAATGAATACCCAGCGATAAAGTCAGGAGATGTAACACGACCCAGCACCACCTTCACAATGAGTTCTAAGCTGACTACCCAGGGATGCAGCTAACTTTTTTCTTTTCTACTCTTTGTAGGACCTTCTAAATGAAGCAAAACAGAGACTCAGCAAGGTGGTGAAAGACACAACCAGGTACCAAGTGCTGCTCGATGGATTGGTCCTCCAGGTACTCTCATAGCCCAGTTTTACTGTTTACAGCCATAGTTGTGAGGTGGTTTTCAGGGTCTGTTGGAGATCAACTCTGTTTTTCTTGTCTTCTCATCTTAGCTGTTTTTCTTGTTTTATTCTTTATCTTATCTAAAATGTGTACTCCAGTAATAGCTATCTGGTTGGATAAGACTTCAGGCCTACTACGGTCCTTTGTAACTCAATGGTCAAATTAGTTTGAACCCTCCAGCTTTAAACTTCCCTAATGTGATTTTATTACTGAAATACTTGCCATAGATACTGGGGTTCAGACTAACTGCTATATGCTTAATTATACTTCTGAGCTGTGAGTTTTTCTTTATGTTAAGTACAGTAATACTTGTCCTCATCTGCCATCAAATCATGGGGTATATTTATCTGGTTTGTGATACTAGGATCTTTCCATGTTCTCATACTGTATAATCTGTCTTTTGTGGGAACTTACTTACCAGGGGACATTTTTCCTCCCTAGATCAGGGAACTAAAAATATTTTGCTATTGTTTTATATATAGTTTGCAATTTCTACTAATTGCATCTGACTGTCCTATATCTCAGGGTTTATACCAGTTGTTGGAGCCCAGAATGATTGTTCGTTGCAGGAAACAAGATTTCCCTCTGGTAAAGGTAAAGAAATCTTTTTTCTTTACTAATTAAGAATTGGAACTCCCATCTGTTTGTTCACTTCTTACATGCCTACAATGGCCAGGACTGGGCTAGACCAAGGCCAGCAGTCTGGAGTTTATTTTCAACTATTTGAATGGCAGAGTGAGAGAGAGAGAGATCTTCCATCCATTATTTTACCCCCTGAATGTCTACAGCAAGAGCTGGGCCAAACCAAGGCCAGGAGCCAGGAAGTCAATCTGTCTCCCACTTAGGTGGCAGCAACTATTTGGCCATCAACTGTTGCTTCCCAGAAAGGTGGAATGGAGAGTGGAACAGCTGGGACTTGAACCAGCACTTCAATATGGGATGCCATTGTTGGAAATGGTGGCTTAACTTGCTGTGCCACAACACTGGCCCTTGGGCCCCTGTCCTTCTCTCTTTGTAAAAGTTTAATGCTACCATTTTTCTTCTTTTTTTGTTAGATGTATGTTATTTTATTTGAAAGGTAGAGTTAACAGAGGAGAAACACAGAGAGATCAATCTTCCTTCCGCTGGTTCACTCCCCAAATGTCTACAATGGCCAGGGCTAGGCCAGGCCAAAGCCAGTAGGCTAGAACTCCTTCCAGGTCTCCCACAGTGGGTGACAGATGCCCAAGTACTTGGGCCATTTTCTGCTTTCCTAGGCACATTAGCAGGAAGCTGGATCTGAATTGGAGCAACCGGAACTTCAGCTTAACCCACTGTGCCACAGTGCCAGCCCCAGTAAAATCAGAATCTTAAAATCAAGTGATAAAAGCAGTGCCTCCGACACTAGAACAAATATATAGGTATGCAGTGCTTTCTTAAAAGAGGCAGCCTACTGCTAGATGAATAAGACTGGGCTCTGACCTAATTAAATATGCTCATATAACTAGAGAAAGAATGTGGATACCAGAAGTTGGTCAAGTCAAAGTCTGTATCATTAAGAACTTTTCATGGGTGAGTACATGAAATCCTGCTACTGACATGGGAGACTCAGATGGAGTTCCAGGTTCCTGGCTATATCCTGACCCAGCCCCAGCTATTGTAGGCATTTGAGGAGTGCACCAGCCAGTGGGCGATCAATCAATCTCTCCTCCCTCATTCTCTCCCTCCCTTCTCCTCTTTTCCTCTCCCTCCCCCCCTTGTTCCTTTCAAATAAGTAAACATTAACAAAATGAAGGTTTCTCTTTAGATGAAAATTCTTCCCCATAACTTTGGGCAAGGATGTAAGTACTCACTCCTCTGGCAATTACATTTCTTATAAATTAAAACATTTGTATTTGTATCCTTAGTATAATCTGTCTCGAGTAACTCTTCTCCTTGGAAGGATAATGTGCTGACTGGAACACATAAGTATGTTTCTCTCAGCTGTTCATTCTCCACTATAACACATTGTGGTTGTAGTTTGTAAACTGTCTTAGTAAGCTGGATCCTGCTTTGTGCTGACGTTGCCTCTTGTATGAACCCATGAAACAGAGCAGGACTGATGAGAAGGTGCCAGGGTGATAGCATCCTACAGAGGCAGGTCTGAGCTGCCAGCCAGCCCCATTTGAGGACACCAGGGTATATTTGGGTGTTACACAAGCTGTTTTTGAAACTTCTGCAGTCCAGTGTCAGTGGTACACTGTATTAGCTATGAAGGGCGGGGAACTATTAAATGTAGGTATCAACTTAATTTTTTTAGTAATATTTTCAGAGGTAAATATTGAAGTTCCTTCAACTCTTTTAAGAAACTTTTTTCCATGGATACTGGAGTGTGTACAATGTTGTTTGAAGACAGCACTTCCTGGAGCCAGTGTTGTGGCACAGCAGGTGAAGTTGCCACCTACAATGCCAGCATTCAGTATTAGAGTCAAAATCCTATCTGTTCCACCTCTGATCTAGCTCACTGCTAATGCTTCTGGGGAGGCAGTGAAAGCTGGTATGAGTGCTTGGGTTCCTACCACCCATATGGAAGACATGGGTAGAGTTCCAGGCTCCTGGCTTCGACCAGATCCAATGCTGGCTGTTTGAGGAATGAACCAATGGATGGATGCTTACCCTCTCTCTCTCCTTCTCTAAATCTTTGGAGGGGAAAAAGGACTTCCTACTAATTAGATTTGCCATAATTGCAATATAGTATAAATTTTCATTTTTTTTCCTGGTGAGCTAATTGTGATAAACCTTTTTAAAGTGTATTTTAGTGGCATGAGGTACTTTTGCCCTGTGGGCAACCATCACCACCAGCCATCTCTAGAATTTATTCACCTTCCAAAATTGAGACTTTGCCCGTTCCCCTGCTCTGTCCCGTGTACCCCATGTAAGTGATGTTATATAGCACCTGGCCTCTGTGACAGGTTTATCTCATTCCGCATGTCTTTAGGGTTCATCCATATTGTAGCATTTAGCAAAATTTTCTTCCACACTGAATAGCGTTTCATTGTATTTTGCTTATCCGTTTCTCTACTAATAGACACTTGAGTTCTCTTTCCTCTCCCCTCCTCCTCCCTCTCCTGGTAATGCTTCTGGTTAGGGTGATGATCTGTATCCTGCTGTGCCATGTTTCACACCTGATAACTGTTGATTCTTCATGAAATTCTCCCCTGTCTTCTCTGCTGTGGAAAAGCTATTGTTTTAGCTCCTTTTTTCTCAGTGGCTGCACAGTTTTAACCGTCCAGCAGCCGTGCATCTATACTCTTACTTGAAATACATAAGAATGTCTTTGCATGCATAACATATTGATGGAGGTGCCATCTACTGCATGGCTCCCATTAAAGCCTTTCATTGTTTTCTCTCTTCCCAGGCTGCTGTGCAAAAAGCAATCCCTATGTACAAAATTGCCACCAAAAAAGATGTTGATGTCCAGATTGATCAGGAGGCCTACCTGCCTGAGGACATGTAAGGAGTGTTCCTGCTGCCAGCGTGTTGCTGCTCTTGGGTGCAGACAGATTGGCCTTTATTTGAAAGTTAGAGAGAGATGGAGATCTTCCATGGGACTTGAAGCAGTACTCATGGGATGCCAGTGTCACATGTAGCTCTTTTTTTTTTTTTGACAGGCAGAGTGGACAGTGAGAGAGAGAGACAGAGAGAAAGGTCTTCCTTTTGCTGTTGGTTCACCCTCCAATGGCCACTGGGGCTGGCGCACCGTGCTGATCTGATGGCAGGAGCCAGGTACTTCTCCTGGTCTCCCATGGGGTGCAGGGCCCAAGTACTTGGGCCATCCTCCACTGCACTCCCTGGCCACAGCAGAGAGCTGGCCTGGAAGAGGGGCAACCGGGACAGAATCCAGCGCCCCGACTGGGACTAGAACCCGGTGTGCTGGTGCCGCAAAGTGGAGGATTAGCCTAGCCGCGGCTCACATGTAGCTCTTAATCCACTGCACCACAGTGCTGGCCCAATCCTGGACTCTTTTTAACATGTATTTCCTCCAACATACAGAGTAGAGGTGTGGTTGTGTTGTCTCCCAACTGTGCCAGTCTTCATGGTTACTGGTGACAAGTGTCTGAGGTCCAGCTGGTGGTCACTGTGCTCATCCTGCAGAGGTGGTTCTACTGCACCCAGAATCCTAAGCGGGGCACAGATTTCCATATCAGACAGTGAGGAAACCCAGAACAAGGACCACTATTATGTATAGAAAATAATTAGGTTCCTTGGGGAGAGAGTTGCAAATACCAGTAGTTGACTGAGGAAATGGCAGCACATTTCTGGCACCAGCATCCCTAATAAACTGTATACAGCTGAGGTGAGCACTAGGAACCCCTGAAATAGAGTGGAATTTTTGCTTCCACTTACTGTCTCATGCCAGACTGCCTCCCCATGTCTGGTGTGATGAGGTCCCCTTACAGATGTGAGTGGACAAAGCGGCAGTCTCAGGGCTTTACGATCTGAGTCTTGACTTGGCCTTTTATCAGCTGTGGAACCTGGACTGCACCAGGAAAATGTGATGAGTTTTGTTTTATAAAGAGATGTGAAAGCACTTTATAAACTGAGAGGGCATGTGACCTAGTAAATGCTGTTGTCAGATATGGGTTTGAGTCTCCATTCTGCCACTTGCTAGCCTAGTGATCATGTCCAAATTGTTTATTTTCTTTGATCCTTGACTTCCACATCTCTGAATTGTCAATGTAGCACTTACTTCAGAATTCTTTTAGAGCTGGGGATGGCATGGTGGCGTACGTCATCACCACAGCTGCCCTTTGCATATAAACTCTATGTGGGAGCCTAAGCATGCCCCAGGCGTTGTGCTAAGTGATAATAGGGCATGATCACATTTCAGCTCTATAAGAATTTTTTTTTAAGATTTTTATTTATTTATTTGACAGGTAGAGTTATAGAAAGAGAGAAAGGTCTTCCTTCCGTTGGTGAGAGAGAGAGAGAGAGAAAGAGAGAGAAAGGTCTTCCTTCTGTTGGTTCACTCCCCAAATGGCCTCCATGGCTGGCACTGTGCTGATCCGAAGCCAGAAGCCAGGTGTTTCTTCCTGGTCTCCCATGTGGGTGCAGGAGCCCAAGCACCTGGGCTATCCCCCACTGCCCTCCCGGGCCACAGCAGAGAGCTGGACTGGAAGAGGAGCAACCGGGACTAGAACCTGGCACCCATATGGGATGCTTGCGCTGCAGGCGGAGGATTAACCAAGTGAGCCATGGTGCCGGCCCCAGCCAGTTCATTTTTTGGAGCTATGTGAATTAGATTTTGTTCTGCGGTCAGAGCTTTTTGAATTTCACAATTGCAGATAAGGATTGAGGTCTTCTCCTGGTAGACATTTAAAGTAATGTTGTCAGGACAGTTATCCTATCATTTTCTTGTCTTTTTTTTTTTTTTTTTTTTCCCCTTAATTTATTTGAAAGCCAGAGGGACAGAAATGGAGATCTTCAGTCTGCTGGTTCACTCCCCAGATGCCTGCAAAAACCAGGGCTGGGGACCAGTGCTGTGGTGCAGCGGGTTAACGCCCTGGACTGAGGCGCCAGCATCCCATGTGGGCGCCAGTTCGAGACCCAACTGCTCCACTTCCAATCCAGCTCTCTGCTATGGCCTGGGAAAGCAGTAGAAGATGGCCCAAATCCTTGGGCCCTTGCACCCACTTGGGAGACCAGAGGGAAGCTCCTGGCTTCGGATCAGCACAGCTCCGGCTGTTGCAGCCATCTGGGGTTGAACGATCGGATGGAAGACCTCTCTCTCTCTCCCTCTCCTCTCTCTGTGTAACTCTGACTTTCAAATAAATAAATAAAATCTTAAGAAGAAAAAAAAAAAAAAAAAAAAAAAGCCAGGGCTGAGCTAAGCCAAGCAAGAACTCAATCCAGGTCTCCAGATGGGTGTCAGGTCTGGGAACCCAAGTATTTGAATCATTACTTGCTGTCTTCCATATAATGTGCACAGCTTTACCTGCTGTCTTCCAATAATGTGCACATTATTAGGAAGCTGGAATTGGGAGTGGAGCTGGGACTTGAACTCAGGCACTTTGTTATGAGATGCAGACATCCCACGCGGTGTCCTAACCACCAGACCCAGTTTCTGCTTCTGTGCAGTCCCCTTTCTGTTTTCATAAAATGGTGAGAAGTTATTGGGGAGATAAATGAAAAGGCATGAGAAGCCTTGGGCTTCATGTTCAGGGAGTGCTTGGTGCACAGCAGGCAGTCTAACATAATGGTGGTCTCCCTTCCCTTTTTCCCAAAATATGGACAAAGTTGTATCACAGAAAGTAGGTCAGGTTTTAACAAATGCCTTAATGAAGAGCATAGATCGTTTAGAGAAACCTAAAAATAGATGAAATAAAGAAATAGGAAAGAGGTAGAGAATAAAATAAACGTTCTTTCCCCCAAAAAATTCACAAACCTTTCCAGAGTGGTACTTTCCCAGGCCATAGCAGATAGCTGGATCGGAAGTGGAGCAGCCAGGACTTGAACTGGTGTCCATATGGGATGCTGGCACTGCAAGCGGTGACTTTACCCGCTACGCCACAGCACCAGTCCCCAAATAAAATAATGCTTTTAAAAAACAAACTGCACACAGTAGTTACTTGGTATTATCAACCTGAATACCTGAAATCTTCACAAACTTTTGGAATTAAATTTTAAGCCATTTTGTTTCACATACCACATGCCAAAATAGTGTCCTTCAAAGGAATAAGGTCATTTGTGTGTCCTTGTCTTCCTTAAATCTAAAAATTGCTATTTCTGGTGTTCTTTGTAGAGCTGGTGGAGTTGAGATTTATAATGGAGACCGTAAAATAAAAGTTTCCAACACCCTAGAAAGCCGGTTGGACCTCATAGCCCAGCAGGTGAGTCGGGCTGCTACTTGTCTCTGAAGTTGTACACAGAACACAGATCTAGTCACTGTTTTGGGATTTGTCACTCACACTTTTTGACATTTTCCTAAGTGGAATGAAATTAAGCATGTTGGGGTGTTACATTGTACTGATAGCCACTTACGTGTGGGAGGCCTTGGGCTTTGTGCTAACCTGTATGTTTTCTTGCATGTAGAGCTGCTGACTGCAGTTCTCTCTCTAGCTGGAAAGATAGAAACTAATGTAAATACTTTTTTAGAACAATTACCATAAGGTCACTGGCTTTTCAGATGTTTCCAGATTTGTATAAATGTGCTCTTGGAAGCAGGCTGGGAAAAATCTCACTTGCTCTGAAATGCTGAGTGGCCTCTTCAGTGTGATCTGTGGCTGCTAACTTAGTTACTTCTTGACACTTGTCTTAATAACTAAAGCACTTGACTTTGAGCATCATCTTGGTAACTTAAACTTTAGATTAATGTTTTCCAGTTCAGCAGCTACTAGCCACATGGGCATCCTTAAGTAAAGTTTAAAACTCAGTGTCTCCCTCTCACTAGCCACATTTTAAGTGCATAATAACCATAGGTGGTTGGTGGCTATCACATTGTACAGCACAGCTTTAGAAGTTTGCCTAAGAATTTATCAGTTGCAATAACAAGTGCTTCACCCAAACTTGCATTGTAAGTTTTCTGTGTGGTCATTCCTAATACATGGTAGGTGCTCAGTAAAAGTTTATTGAAAGAAGGATCTATCTGATGTAGAATAGTATGATCCAGTCACACTGCCTCTTCTCCCTATGTCCCAAGCACAGGTGGAGCCTAGACAGGAGTAGCCTGAGATTTTCTTTTTCTTTTGTCCGTTTTGTAAGCAGTAACTCTTAGCCCCAGATCTGCAGTTAAGTTTCTCACCAAGGATTGTTGGAGTGCAGATCGTACAGCATGGATTGGGTGCACTTAGCTTTGTGCCCTCCTCCTTGGCCACACAGAAGTTGGTGGCTTCCTGCCTGAGGGTCAGACACACAGCTCTGGGTGAGTTCTCAGTCATGAATACTTACTTATTACATTGTTTCTTCACAGATGATGCCAGAAGTAAGGGGAGCTTTGTTTGGTGCGAATGCCAATAGGAAGTTTTTGGACTAAGCCTTTGAGAGGTGGAGTTCATCTGCTGCTCCACTGCTATGATACAGTTTGTGCTATGATACAGAGTTTGTGGTGTTTGAAGAAACAATATCAATGTAGCTCCCTCCTTGCTGTTTTAATAATGTTCTGTATTTATCAGTGGATACCATTCCATCGCGGGTGCCCTTGGCCTAATTGTTAATGGGAAAGACTTGCTTGATGTGATCAGGAACCTACCTCTGGTTCACGTGGAGGCTGCAGCTTCTGTTGCTTTTGTAGCACAGAGGGAGGGCTCAGATGGTGGCTGTGGACTGCATGGGTCTCCTGTTCTTCCGTCTCTGTACTCACAGGTGGTGTGTGTGGTGTGCTCTGCTGTGATGGCCCTGCTCTTTGTGTCTAAAGCACATGTAGGCATGCATCCTTCTAGAAATAGTGGCTTCACTCACTGTTACCTGTTCAACCCTCAACTCTGCTACTGTGATTTAAAATCTAAGCCATGGGTACGCTGTATTTATTAAAATAAAAAGTTTATGTGGATTTCATTGTAATATCTTTTGTAAGACACTAAAAATATGTGGTTTGAGAGAGTCAAGTTCTTCTTGAGATACCTAGAAAATGAGTCTTCCAAATCCCTGAAGCTTTTGGCAGCTTGCAGTTGTCAGTACTGGAAACTATTGTCCCCGTCTGAGTCCTCTGGGGCTTTCTCCTCGTTTTACCAGTCACCCAAAAGTGGCCTTTTCAGTCCCTTAAGTCACCACACGTCCCCCTGCATAGGCACGGTAACACACTCTGGAAGAGTTGTACAACTACAAGTGGTTTTTTTTCGGTGGGAGAGGTACTTTGTGCTTGAAATCCTCTCCCAGGGGCCTTTCTCTCCCTCTCACTCCCTAGGAACTAGTTTTTCCCAACTCAAAGTTAAGAGCTCTCAAGGTCTTGCCAGGTAGCAAAGGGCAGGGCTGGAGTATGAGTCCATCCCAAGAGCCTGAGGGTATAGCCACTGAGGCAGACCACTCTAGCACCATCCTCTTTCTTGTTTAAATTAGGTTTAAATTAGGTGGTGACTAAAGACAGTGCCAGCTTCTGGGAAAGGTAGATGTTCCTTAGGGCTTGATCCCATTTGTGTGATGTCATTGTTCTCCTCTGTGGCAGTGATATCAGGGAAGGAATGAAGCACAGGAGGAGCACTTGTTCCTCAAGGTGATGTACAGAGTGACAGATGCAAAACCCAACACCCAAGTCAAGCTCTACACTCTTCCCTCCGGCCTCCTTAGCAGGTTTGAAGTGTGGGTGACAGTGACCTGCTGTGGCTTCTTCCTAATGCAGTCTTGGTTCTGACGGGATGTGGAATGGTGGGTGGCAGCTCCTGTGTATGGCAGCCCATCTGCCAGGCCCAGGGTTATAAGATTGTTGACCGTGCTGCTTCGCTTTGGTGGCCCTTGGGACGGAGCCATGGCGGGCGTGCGAGAGCCTGCGCTGCAGGAGGCAGCTGCCCAGCCTTTCCCTGGCTCTTCAGTTAGAGTCAACCCCAGCTGTCCTGACCTGAAAGGTCCCTGCTGACTCTGGAGGTTTTCCTGGTCCCCTTGAACTTCTTTTTCTAGAGCCAGTGCTAGGACCGTCAGTTTCGTGGTTCAAGATGAAAAAAACTAAATCTTCAAACTTACTCAAGTATGCTGAGTTGTTTTTTTTTGTTTGTTTTTTTTTTTTTATTTTATTATTTTTTTTTTTTTTATTTTTTTTGACAGAGTGGACAGTGAGAGAGACAGAAAGGTCTTCCTTTGCCATTGGTTCACCCTCCAATGGCCGCCGCGGCCAGTGCGCTGCGGCCGGCGCACCGCGCTGATCCGATGGCAGGAGCCAGGTACTTCTCCTGGTCTCCCATGGGGTGCAGGGCCCAAGCACTTGGGCCATCCTCCACTGCACTCCCTGGCCACAGCAGAGAGCTGGCCTGGAAGAGGGGCAACCGGGACAGAATCCGGCACCCCGACCGGGACTAGAACCCGGTGTGCCGGCGCTGCAAGGTGGAGGATTAGCCTAGTGAGCCGCGGCACCGGCCAAGTATGCTGAGTTTAAGTCTGACATAGAAAGGTTAAAGCATATAGCCTTAGTGTTGATTAAGGTCCTGTAGTTAATATAGCTGGAGCAAGTACCATTTCTATTGTTGAAAATTGGAGGGTAGTGATTTCAGAGTGTCCCTGTGTTGCAGGCATTGTGCAGGGCGTCTCAGCTTGCTCACTAGTTGTCTTCCGAGATGGGGAGGTAGTGCTACAAGTTAGTGGGTAAAGTATAATGTGGATGGACCACTTTGCTGCAAGCCCACACCCTCTAGTCTAAGTGAAACAGGCTAGAGAGATGCCACAAGGGGATGGCCTGAGCTCATCTGTGTTTACTCAAAGCACTTCAAGATGCGCTCTCCAATTCCCATGAGGTAGACACCTTGGGCAATCCAGAAGAACAGTGCAATGACAGGCATCCAGCAGCCTATTCCTTTCAGGAAGGCAGATGGCCCCTTCTGAATCCAGAACTTCCTGGGGGTAAAGATGGGCCTGATGTCCTCCGCTCAGCATTTGAAAGCCTTTGAAAGTCACTTCCCAGAGCAATAGCAAGGCCCCAAGCATGTGAAAGCTGCACCCAGCCCATTGCAGCTGGGGCAAGGCCAGGGATGAGGGCCTCCCTCTGGCAACAGACTGAAGAAGAGATGCTGGTGTAGAATGTGAGGGATGGGGAAATGCGCCCAGCACATGCTGCTTGCAGTGAGAGGGGAGGGAATGGAAGAGGTCCTGAGGAGACGAACTTGCCAGTAATGCTTGGCTTTGATGCGTGAGTGCCCAGGGACTAGCTCTCCCGCGGCACAAGGGTGCTGAGCTTCCACCTGGTGCAGTTGATGAGCCCGCTGTAGACTTCCTCACCCTGGCCTTTCTTGGGGTTTGAATTTGCAGAACTAAGACAAGTGAGAGTTAAAATAAGTGAACATCTTGTTCTTGGTGTCTTCGCCTCACCATGAAGTGGTTGCAGTCCTTTCCAGATGCAGCAAACGCAGTCACGAGGCTAGGCCTGCCATTGTGCGGGCTGTAACCAAGATTGCCCTCTTCGGGCCTCGTGTGGAAAGAGTGAATCGGAAACCACCCTACCCTCAGGTTAGTCTCTGTAGAAAGCACTTGTGTGGCAGGGGGAACATTGTCCCCTCTCACTCACTGCTGGGGCTCCCAGCTCCACCTGGAAAATGAGGGGAGTTGTCAGTGATAAATAAGTGATAAGGTCTCTGAGCCCCACTTTCTGAGGACCTTGGATGCATTTCTGCTAATAGCCCCAGGTTGCAACCCAAGAGGATTTACAGGGTTGGGACTATTTCCTAAAAGTGCAAAAGTGCTATTGATCCCATAGATAAGTCCATAATATATAAATGCCAACATGTAAATCCAGCTGGCCCTTGGACCCCAGATGCCTAATCCCTGCCTCTGCCACATACTCACCATCCAGAGGGGTGACTGCCACGGCCACTATGGAACCTGCCACACAGCCTGACATGAAGGAGTGGGCAAAGGACACCTTCCCGGCGAGCTCACTGAATCTAAGGCTGTTGAGGTTGGCAAACAATGGGAAGTAGATGATGGAGAAAGGGACGTCCCTGCAGAAGAGGAAACTGAACCAGGGCCCGCTGTGGGGCAGAAATAAGCATGCCACAGTGCCCCTGTGCTGATGTGGGGTGATGGATACTGTGAGGAGAGCTGCTTCCCTGTCCCGCCCAGCACCTGCACCTGTTCATGAGGTGCTAGCTGCAGATCTGAAGCCTGGGTACCACACTCTGCAAAGGAGAATGGGTTGGTGAATGGAAGGGAAAGCAGCTAAATAGACGTGAGGTGTGGGGTCAGACCTCTCACTAGGGGGTGAACTGCAGTCCTTCGGGCTGGCTCTGGGCTACCAGATACCTGTGACTCACATGGGCCTGGTCATAGGGGAGAGAGCCTAAACCCAGCCCTCAGGTACCCACTGTGTGCATCCGTGGCAAGGTGTGGACAAAGGAAACTTGGGGAGAGCGTGCAAACCTGCACTTGAATGTCCTGGTAGCACACGAGAGACTAGGCAACAAGCTCCATGGCCCCCTCACATTCAGGGAGAAATGTTCACCTGAGTAGAGTGGTGCCCAGGTCCTTGTGCAGACCAGCCAGGTCCTGAGTGTGAAGCAGCTTCCAGGCAATGAGGGTGGCTGACAGGCACTTGGGCTGGACACCGAGCCCGTGGTGTAGGACCTGGAGGAGGCGGGCCTGGAGGCCAAACTCTGCTGATGCACGTCTGAAAGGAAAGGACAGACCCCCATCACTACCTGAACCCTGAAGATGCTCTAGCCTTAGAACATGAACTGTTGGCTGCAGAGACATCCACGGTCCCTGGAGTGCTGATGCGTTGTGCAGCTGTTGCCTCCTCAGGTTTCATTATAGGAGGCTTAACACCCCCCCCCCCCCCGCCCCAAGATTTCTTTTCCTGTTAAGACTGGTTTTGTACTGTTGTTTCTGAATCAGCGTGAACCTCTTTACATGGTTGCATCCCCTCAGCACATGGCCAGAGTCTCATGTTGATGCCATGTACTGTTGTAAAGCAGCAGAACCTGACAAACTCCTCTGTCTGGAGGCCACCTCCTGCCAGGACTCTGAGTAGGCAAAGAGGCTGTTCAGATCCTTCGCTGACTTAGGGAATTTGATGCTTTAGATGGCAACCCATTTTAGTAGACTACTTCAGGCCCTGTGGGATGAGTTCAATATCTACAACTTCGAATGGATTTTTTCCCCCTGTTTTAATAAAAACACTCAAGATGTGAATTCCATTAATGATCAAAGTACTTCCCTGAAATTGGATGAATTTTTAAAATTTTTTCAGTCCTTGCTAAAAAGAAATGATTGCCAGTGTCATGCTCCCTGGTTTTGTGAGGTGTCTGGCAGTGCACTGTCTGCTTCATGCACAGAACCAGTTGTCGCACCTGTTTTCCTATGTAATCCGGGTGCAGGCCTCAAGTGAGGTTTAACTGCATCAACATGATTTTCTCATCACCATCTCAGATGCACTTCATGACTTCATGCCGGGTTTGAAAAACTGACATTAACAGGGCTTTCGCTCTGCAGATGGAAGCACAGTGGGGCCTTTTCAGCACCTAACCTTTATTCCTCCTGCTGCGTGGTCTGCTGCAGGCTGGTGCCTCCTTTCTAGAAACTGGGCTGAGTTCTAGCACGGCCCACGCGCACAGCCAAACTGCAAAAGGGAGAGCCCCTGAGTTTACCAGGACCAGCTCCTCCTTACCTGTGCTGGGTAGGGGCTTTGCGGCTCAGCTCACACAACTCTGGATCTGGGGTTCAGCCCTGAAGACGGGCCCTCTAGCCTTCCCTATGAAATCTGGTTTCCTACCCCTTCGCCCTGGGTGTTTGAGAGGACCAGGGTGTAGGAAAGGTCATAACTTCCCTTCCAGAAGAGAAGACAAGAAAAACTTTGACAGCATAAAGTACCCACTGACTATAGTTAGTGAGTGGGTCATTGACATTTCTTAATATCTTAAGGAACTCACACCTAAATGTTAGGGTGATTTGTTAGGAGGGTTGGGCCTGAGAAGTCTGTCCCTCCTGGATCAAGATTCTCATCCTTGCTACTTGTCTTGGAGCCAGAGCGCTGAAAGGGGTCACTGTAATTATACTGCTGTTGTCCTCCGCAGCTGGCTGGGTCACAGGGTCCCACAGGTCAGGGTGGGCCATGGGCCATGGGGGATCTAGGCTCAGCTCACGTCAAGTTGGGACTGGTCTCACCCATGCACCCTGAGACCTACAGCTGTATCTTGAACATTTCCATGGGACACATAACCACCACCTGGCACACTCCAGCTCCACATGCTGCCAACATCTCCGTCTTCAGGTTCTCCTGCATCCTACAGGAGCAGGTGTCGGAGCCCTTCAGTCTTGGGCTTGCCACCCTAGACACACATACATGGGACTTGGCATACTTGTGCTGTACCCTCTCACCCTTGGCTGCCACTCACCCAGCACAGTAAACAGTCATCTGGCTCTCAGGCCCACTCCTTAAAGATAGAAACAAAGGCTTCAGGGAGGTAGCACCTATGTAGAGGTTGAAGGTATCTGACAATGAAACTCCTCGTGGCAGATAGTTAACCCTTTAGGTAGCATCACTTGGGAGATAAGAGGCACACAGAGAACTAGAAAGTGTTTGGACCTGAGTTTTAAATATGTATCATGGTGACTATGTGTGTATGCATTCTAAATGTCCTATGTATTATCTGTCTGCCTGTCTCCCAAACTATACTTGCACATTCTCTCCCTTCACACATCAACCCTCAGCCATAAAGCTTCAAAAAGATTCTTGGAAAATAAAATTGAAAGATAAGTTTGGGGGCCAGTGTTGTGATACAGAGCATTAAGCTGCCACCTGCAATGCCAGCATCCCATATGGACTTTGGTTCAAGTCTCAGCTGCTCCACTTCCAATCCAGCGCCCTACCAATGTGCCTGGGAAAACAGCATGAGATGACCTGAGTACTTGGGCTCCTGCACCCATATGGAAGACTCAGATGAAGTTTCAGTCTTCGGCCTGGCCCAACCCCAGTCATCGCAGTCATCTGGGGAGTGAACCAGCACTGGAAGATCTCTTTCTCTCCCTCTGTTCCTCTGCCTGCCTTTCAAATAAATAAATGTTTAAATAAAAAAGCCTGCTTGGGACAGCTTCATTCCATATCAGAAAGTGTGATTCAAGTCCTGGATCCTCCATTTCTAGTCTGGCTTCCTGCTAATGCATCTGGGAATAGAGAGGAAGATGGCACAAATACTTGGACCCCTGTCACACACATGGGAGACCAAGATGGAGTTCCTGGCTCCTGGCTTTGGTCTGGCCCAGATTTGGTTGTTAGGGCCATTTGGGGGAGTGAACAACAGGATGTAAGCTCTCTCTCTGCCCTTCTCCCACTCTTGTTCCTCTGACTTTCAAATACATAAAAACATCATTTTTAGAAAACAGTAAAGATTAGGGCTGGCACTATTTCATAGCTGGTAAAGATGCCCCCTGCAATGCCAGCTGCTCTACTTCTGATCCAGCTCTCTGCTATGGCCTGGAAAAGCAGTAGAAGATGGCCCAAGTCCTTGGACCCCTTCCCCTGTGAGGAGACCCAGAGTTAAACTCCTGGCTTCTGGCTTTGGGTTGGCGCAGCTCTGGCCGTTGCGGCCAATTAGGGATTGAACCGTTGGATGAAAGACCTTTCTCTCTCTGCCTCTGCCTCTCTCTAACTTTGCGTTCCACAGTAAATAAATAAATAAACAAAACAGTAAAGATTATTTGTATACAGACACATTTTGAAATCCATACATAATTTTTTCATAGTTCAAAATTTTCATAATTGCAAATTTCACATTTTTCACAAGCTTTTTGTAGACTCCCTTGTATCTCCAGGAGGAGTGGTAAACATATCTGCAGTCCTCTGCCGCCTTTCCCAAATCCCTGAACTCCCAGAGGAGGCCTCTCCCTTGCCATGCACCGCCATACCCATATTCCATGAGCATGTGGCACAAGAAGTCATTGGTTGTCAGCTTGATGGCCTTCTCCAAAGTGACCAAGGTTAGGTTGACTGCAGCCCCTGGAAGTGAAAAACCAAGCTGAGAGGTGAAAGCCATCCCAGAAGTGACAACTCCAGCCCTGCCTGCCTGGCAGCGCCTGACACACTTGGCCCTGGCTGGTGCTTGGGGTAAAAGGTGAGCAGGGCTTCTGGGCCTGTCGTACTGCATCGAGAGTTCACTTTCCATTTCGTCTCTCACCCAAGTTTTCCTCCTTTCTGTACACTGATGTCCCTTGTGGGCCCCTTGCCCCAGCTGTAAGGAATTCCTTCATTCTGCCTTTTCTGGTGTCAAGCAGCTCTGATGATGGCTGGGCTGGGTGTCTGGTCCTCAGCCTGTTGACTGCTGTGTGGCTCCCATGGGGGCACTGGCAGGTCTGGCTTCCACAGCAGCTTCACACTCACTCTCCATGGCCATGACCAGGGAAAGGACTCTGCTAGAGCATGTCGGGGAAGAATTGCCAGTGACTCCGTTCTGGGACCTCAAAACCCTGCCCATTTTCTGCCCCTTCAGCCTCTCCCTTTTTGCTGCTGGGGTGGGGGTGGGAGGGAAGGAGCTGGGAATAGACCCGTGTCACTTGCTCTGAACGCCGGGCCGCCGGTCTCCACAGTGCTCTCCCTGGAGCCTTGCCAGGAGCTAGGGCTGCCTCTGCCTTCCCCTCAGCACACCAAGGTTCAGGGAGGGTGGAGGCCAGGAGCGCTGGTAATTCAGCTCACTTTGGTACATGCCTAAGAAACCATATGTCCCCGTCATTTCGATCCTGGCAGAGCCGGAAAAGCATGGGAGTGAACAGGGGTGACGCTGGTCTTCTGGACACTCACAGCTGACCACCTCCCCAAATGAGCCCACGCCCAGCCTGGGGGTGCCTGCCCCCACCTACAATCCCTTGTATGAGCCTTTGCCGGGCTGGTTCTGCAGTCAAGTCTTGGACAAGTCGATGAGGAACAAACAGGTCATGCCCACCAGCCCTGCCACACCTCCATTGATGAGTTTGGCCAAGGGGAGGAGAGAATGGTGTAAGGAAAGCAAACCAGCCACAGTGGGAACAGCAGGGACAGTAGGGGAACGGCAGGGTAGGGATGGCTGTTCCAGGACTTTGGCCCCACGGAAGGTGGGCAGGGTCTATTCCCCTCTGCCCTGCCCCCACCTGTATGCCTCCCTCCCCCTGTGGGCACAGTAGGGGCCAGCAGCGCCTGGCCAGCTCTTCCCAGAAAGCTGTGCTCATCAGGCCTGAAGCCTGGTCCTACACCCACGGGAAGCTGCGTGCTGAGCAGAACACCCCAGGGTTTTTGGAAAGGAGGAAATACGGCCCTCCTCTCCTGGGCCCCTGCAGGAAGCAGGGATATGCAGAGCAGTCTTGCCAAACTGCCACTGGTGGCTTGTGCTGGGCTCTCCCTTGCCCTTGCAGATACCAGGAAGTTTCACACTAGACTGCCTTTTTAGGGTAAGGGGTCAGGGTTAAAAGAAGGAGGGATGATAAGGTGCCCAAACTGAGGCTTGAGAAGAGCTGAGAGGCAGGGATCAGTGGTGAGGGATGACAGGGGGTTTTTAAGGAGAGTTGCTCTGGACCAGGAATCCCTCTCTTGTGTCCAGGCATATCCGGACTAAGTGGTGCGGAATTTGGGTGAAATTCAACAAAAAAAATGACCGTCCAAGTAGTTTTGGAGAAAAACACAATCTTTCTCTTCGGCAAGTGGATCCAATGTCATGTTTCTAAACACAAATATCATGTTTGCTCGGGTTTCTGAAGCTTTCTGCCAGGAAAACTCGAATGTGTGAAGGATTGGACTCCATGTGGAACCAATTAGCGTTTTCCGGTAGAAAACAAAAAGTTCCATGCTCAAATGCATTCAAAACCGTAAAATCCATAGATAATGTCCAGAAAACACAAACACAGAGGCTGCAGCAAGATTTCGGATCAAGATAGCCACAACACACCAGATATTTCTGCTTCCCTCCAGGCATATCCGGACAAAGTGGGGTGGTATTCGGGTGAAATTTAACCAAAAAATCACCATCAAAGTGGTTTTGGAGAAAAGCACAATCTTTCTCATCGGCAAGTGGATCCAATGTCATGTTTCTAAACACAAATATCCTGTTTGCTCGGGTGTCTGAAGCTTTCTGCCAGGAAAACTCGAATGTGTGGAGGATTGGACTCCGTGTGGAACCATTAGCATTTGCCGGTAGAAAACAAAAAGGTACATGCTCAAATGCATTCAAAACCGCAAAGTCTGTAGATAATGTCCAGAAAACACAAAGAAACACAGAGGCTGTAGCAAGATCTTGGATTGAGATAGCCACAACACACCAGATATTTCTGCTTTCCTCCAGACATATCCGGACATAGTGGTGTGGAATTCGGGTGAAATTTAACGAAGAAATCACCGTCAAAGTGGTTTTGGAGAAAAGCACAATCTTTCTCTTTGGCAAGTGGATCCACTGTCATGTTTCTAAACGCAAATATCATGTTTGCTCGGGTTTCTGACTTTCTGCCAGGAAAACTCGAATGTGTGGAGGACTGGATTCCATGTGGAACCAATGAGCGTTTTCCAGTAGAAAACAAAAAGTTCCATGCTCAAATGCATTCAAAACCCTAAAGTCCATAGATAATGTCCAGAAAACACAAACAAACACAGAGGCTGTAGGAAGATCTCGGAATGAGATAACCACAACACACCAGATATTTCTGGTTCCCTCCAGGCATATCCGGACCTAGTGGTGTGAAATTTGGGTAAAAACCAAAAAATCACCATCAAAGTGGTTTTGGAGAAAAGCACAATCTTTCTCTTCGGCAAGTGGATCCACTGTCATGTTTCTAAACGCAAATATCATGTTTGCTTGGGTTTCTGAAGCTTTCTGCCAGGAAAACTCGAATGTGTGGAGGATTGGACTCCATGTGGAATCAATTAGCGCTTGCCGGTAGAAAACAAAAAGTTCCATGCTCAAATGCATTCAAAACTGCAAAATCCATAGATAATGTCCAATAAACACAAAGAAACACAGAGGCTGTAGGAAGGTTTTGGATTGAGATTGCCACAACACACCAGATATTTCTGCCTTCCTCCTGGCATATCCGGACAAAGTGGTGTGGACTTCGAGTGAAATTTAACCAAAAAATCACCATCAAAGTGGTTTTGGAGAAAAGCACAATCTTTCTCTTTGGCAAGTGGATCCAATGTCATGTTTCTAAACACAAATATCATGTTTGTTTGAGATTCTGAAGCTTTCTGCCAGGAAAACTCGAATGTGTGGAGGATTGGACTCCATGTGGAACCAATTAGCGTTTTCCGGTAGAAAACAAAAAGTTCCATGCTCAAATGCATTCAAAACCCTAAAGTCCGTAGATAATGTCCAATAAACACAAAGAAACACAGAGGCTGTAGGAAGATCGGATTGAGATAGCCACAACACCTCAGATATTTCTGCCTTCCTCCAGGCATATCTGGACCAAGTGGTGTGAAATTCGGGTGAAATTTAACCAAAAAATCACCATCAAAGTGGTTTTGGAGAAAAGCACAATCTTTCTCATC
This sequence comes from Oryctolagus cuniculus, assembly GCF_051225735.1. NCBI lineage: Eukaryota > Metazoa > Chordata > Mammalia > Lagomorpha > Leporidae > Oryctolagus > Oryctolagus cuniculus. The sequence continues at coordinate 89,708,817 of NC_142875.1, forward strand.
GGCAAGTGGATCCAATGTCATGTTTCTAAACACAAATATCCTGTTTGCTCGGGTGTCTGAAGCTTTCTGCCAGGAAAACTCGAATGTGTGGAGGATTGGACTCCGTGTGGAACGAATTAGCGTTTGCCAGTAGTAAACAAAAAGTTCCATGCTCAAATGCATTCAAAACCCTAAAGTCTGTAGATAATGTCCAGAAACACAAACAAACACAGAGGCTGTAGCAAGATATCGGATTGAGATAACCACAACACACCAGATATTTCAGCTTCCCTCCAGGTATATCCGGACAAAGTGGTTTGGAGTTCGGATGAAATTTAACCAAAATATCACCGTCAAAGTGGTTTTGGAGAAAAGCACAATCATTCTCTTCAGCAAGTGGATCCAATGTTATGGTTATAAACACAAATATACTGTTTGCTTGGGTTTCTGAAGCTTTCTGCCAGGAAAACTCGAATGTGTGGAGGACTGGACTCCATGTAGAACCAATTAGCATTTGCCAGTAGAAAACAAAAATGTACATTCTGAAATGCATTCAAAATCCTAAAGTCCGTAAATAATGAATAGAAAACACAAACAAACACAGAGGCTGTAGCAAGATCTCGGATTGAGATAGCCACAACACACCAGATATTTCTGCATTCCTCCAAGGATATCCGGACAAAGTAGTGTGGAATTCGAGTGAAATTTAACCAAAAAATTACCGTCAAAGTGGTTTTGGAGAAAAGCACAATCTTTCTCTTTGGCAAGTGGGTCCAATGTCATGTTTCTAACACAAATACCATGTTTGCTTGGGTTTCTGAAGCTTTCTGAGAGGAAAATTCGAATGTGTGGGGAATTGGGCTCCATGTGGAACCAATTAGCGTTTGCCGGTAGAAAACAAAAAGTTCCATGCTCAAATGCATTCAAAACCCTAAAGTGCGTAGACAATGTCCAGAAAACACGAAGAAACACAGAGGCTGTAGGAAGATCTCGGATTGAGATAGCCACAACACACCAGATATTTCTGCCTTCCTCCAGGCATATCCGGACCAAGTGGTGCGGAATTCGGGTGAAATTTAACCAAAAAATTACCGTCAAAGTGGTTTTGGAGAAAAGCACAATCTTTCTCTTTGGCAAGTGGATCCAATGTCACGTTTCTAAACGCAAATGTCATGTTTGCTCGGGTTTCTGAAGCTTTCTACCAGGAAAACTCAAATGTGTGGAGGATTGGACTCCATGTGGAACCAATTAGCGTTTGCAGGTAGAAAACAAAAAGTTCCATGCTAAAATGCATTCAAAACCGTAAAATCCATAGATAATGTCCAGAAACACAAACAAACACAGAGGCTGTAGCAAGATCTCCGATTGAGATAACCACAACACACCAGATATTTCTGCTTCCCTCCAGGCATATCGGGACTAAGTTTTTTGGACTTCGGATGAAATTTAACCAAAAAATTACCGTCAAAGTGGTTTTGGAGAAAAGCCCAATCTATCTATTCAGCAAGTGGATCCAATGTCATGTTTCTAAACACAAAGATCATGTTTGCTCGGGTTTCTGAAGCTTTCTGCCAGGAAAACTCGAATGTGTAGAGGATTGGACTCCATGTGGAACCAATGAGCGTTTTCCAGTAGAAAACAAAAAGTTCCATGCTAAAATGCATTGAAAACCGTAAAATCCACAGAAAATGTCCAGAAAACACAAAGAAACACACAGAGGCTGTAGGAAGATCTCGGATTGAGGTAGCCACAACGCACTAGATATTTCTGCTTCTCTCCAGGCATACCGGACCAAGTAGTGTGGAATTCGGTGAAATTTAACCAAAAATCACCGTCAAAAGTGGTTTTGTAGAAAAGCACAATCTTTCTCTTTGGCAAGTGGATCCAATGTCATGTTTCTAAACACAAATATCATGTTTGCTCGGGTTTCTGAAGCTTTCTGCCAGGAAAACTCGAATGTGTGGAGGATTGGACTCCATGTGGAACCAATGAGCGTTTTCCAGTAGAAAACAAAAAGTTCCATGCTCAAATGCATTCTAAACCGTAAAATCCATAGATAATGTCCAGAAAACACGAAGAAACACAGAGGCTGTAGGAAGATCTCGGATTGAGATAGCCACAACACACCATATATTTCTGCTTCCCTCCAGGCATACAGGACCAAGTGGTGTGGAATTCGGGTGAAATTTAACCAAAAAATCACCGTCAAAGTGGTTTTGGAGAAAAGCACAATCTTTCTCTTCGGCAAGTGGATCCAATGTCATGTTTGTAAACGCAAATGTCATGTTTTCTCGGGTTTCTGAAGCTTTCTGCCAAGAAAAGTCGAATGTGTAGGACTGGACTCCATGTGGAACCAATTAGCGTTTTCCAGTAGAAAACAAAAAGTTGCATGCTCAAATGCATTCAAAACCGTAAAATCCATAGATAATGTCCAGAAAACACAAACAAACACAGAGGTTTTAGCAAGATCTCAGATTGAGAAAGTTCAACACACCAGATATTTCTGCTTTCTTCCAGGCATATCCGGACGTATAAGTGCGGAATTTGGGTGAAATTTAACAAAAAAAAATGACTGTCCAAGCAGTTTTGGAGAAAAGCACAATCTTTCTCTTCAGCAAGTGGATCCAATGTCATGTTTCTAAACACAGATATCATGTTTGCTTGGGTTTCTGAAGCTTTCTGCCAGGAAAACTGGAATGTGTGGAGGATTGGACTCCATGTGGAATCAATTAGCGCTTGCCGGTGGAAAACAAAAAGGTACATGCTCAAATGCATTCAAAACCCTAAAGTGCATAGACAATGTCCAGAAAACATGAAGAAACACAGAGGCTGTACGAAGATTTCGGATTGAGATAGCCACAACACACCAGATATTTCTGGTTCCCTCCAGGCATACAGGACCAAGTGGTGTGGAATTCGGGTGAAATTTAACCAAAAAATCACCATCAAAGTGGTTTTGGAGAAAAGCACAATCTTTCCCTTTGGCAAGTGGATCCAATGTCATGTTTCTAAACACAAATATCATGTTTGCTCGGGTTTCTAAAGCTTTCTGCCAGGAAAACTCGAATGTGTGAAGGATTGGACTCCATGTGGAACCAATTAGTGTTTGCCGGTAAAAAACAAAAAGGTACATGCTAAAATGCATTCAAAACCCTAAAGTCCATAGACAATGTCCAGAAAACAGGGCCGGCGCCGTGGCTCAATAGGCTAATCCTCCACCTTGCGGCGCCGGCACACCGGGTTCTAGTCCCGGTTGGGGCGCCGGATTCTGTCCCGGTTGCCCCTCTTCCAGGCCAGCTCTCTGCTATGGCCAGGGAGTGCAGTGGAGGATGGCCCAGGTGCTTGGGCCCTGCACCCCATGGGAGACCAGGAAAAGCACCTGGCTCCTGGCTCCTGCCATCGGATCAGCGCGGTGCGCCGGCTGCAGCGGCGGCCATTGGAGGGTGAACCAACGGCAAAAGGAAGACCTTTCTCTCTCTGTCTCTCTCTCTCACTGTCCACTCTGCCTGTAAAAAATAAAAAAAAAAAAAATAAAAAAATAAAAAAAAAAAAAACAATGTCCAGAAAACACAAAGAAACACAGAGGCTGTAGGAAGATCTCAGATTGAGATAGCCACAACACACCAGATATTTCTGCTTCCCTCCAGGCATATCCGGACAAAGTGGGGTGGAATTCGAGTGAAATTTAACCAAAAAATCACCGTCAAAGTGGTTTTGGAGAAAAGCACAATCTTTCTCTTTGGCAAGTGGATCCAATGTCATGTTTCTAAACACAAATATCATGTTTGCTCGGGTTTCTGAAGCTTTCTGCCAGGAAAACTCGAATGTGTGGAGGATTGGACTCCATGTGGAATCAATTAGCGTTTGCTGGTAGAAAACAAAAAGGTACATGCTCAAATGCATTCAAAACCCTAAAGTGCATAGACAATGTCCAGAAAACACAAAGAAAAACAGAGGCTGTAGGAATATCTTGGATTGAGATAGCCACAACACACCAGATATTTCTGCTTTCCTCCAGGCATATTCGGAAAAATGTGGTGTGGACTTTGGATATAATTTAACCAAAAAAATCACCGTCAAAGTGGTTTTGGAGAAAAGCACAATCTTTCTTTTCGGCATGTGGATCCAATGTCATGTTTCTAAACACAAATATCATGTTTTCTCTGGTTTCTAAAGCTTTCTGCCAGGAAAACTCGAATGTGTGGAGGATTGGACTCCATGTGGGACGAATTAGCCTTTGCCGGTAGAAAACAAAAAGGTACAATGGTCATATGCATTCAAAACCCTAAAGTCCATAGATAATGTCCAGAAAACACAAAGAAACACAGAGGCTGTAGGAAGATCTTGGATTGAGATAGCTGTCGGGACTCATGAGCCGGCCATGGCCCCACATGTCAAAGCTTAGCTTGCTCACCCTTGGCAATAGTTACTGCTGTGTGGATGTTTGTGGTTTCTGTTGAGCTGTGACATTGGGACCGTTTCATAACCCCAGGCTAGAGTCAAAACAACTATAGCCTTGGGGCTTCCCGTACTTCTTTTCCCACTGACCAAGGCTGAGAAAACACCAGGTGGAAGCTGGTTGCTAGCACCCGAGTCGCCTGCTACGTGACCAGGAGCTTGATTGGACAAGGAGTGCATGGACTGTGCGTGATTAGGCACCCGATTGAAGCACCGCCGCATGGACTGTAGCGTGGACTAAGCTTGCATTACATGCTTCTGCAATGTTATACTATATAAACTGTTTGTATTATGGTACGGGAGCTTCCCCTTTCTTTCGGAGCTCCCCTTGCTCAAGGGTTTCTCTTTCTAACCTGTTTAAATAAAAGTCTACTGAAGACCGAACAGCTGGGAGAAGTGTCGTTCCTTTGTGGGCAAGGGAGCGACAGATAGCCACAACACACCAGATATTTCTGCATTCTTCCAGGCATATCTGGATTTAGTGGTGCGGAACTCGGGTGAAAATTAACAAAAAAAATGACCGTCCAAGTAGTTTTGGAGAAAAGCACAATCTTTCTCCTCGGCAAGTGGATCCAATGTCATGTTTCTAAACACAAATATCATGTTTGCTCGGGTTTCTGATGCTTTCTGCCAGGAAAACTCAAATGTGTGGAGGATTGGACTCCATGTGGAACCATTAGCGTTTACCAGTAGAAAACAAAAAGTTCCATGCTCCAATGCATTCAAAACCCTAAAGTCTGTAGATAATGTCCAGAAAACACAAACAAACACAGAGGCTGTAGCAAGATCTCAGATTGAGATAGCCACAACACACCAGATATTTCTGCTTTCTTCCAGGCATATCCGGACTTAGTGGTGTGGAATTCGGGTGAAATTTAACAACAACAAAAAAAATGACCGTCCAAGTAACTTTGGAGAAAAGCACAATATTTCTCTTCAGCATGTGGATCCAATGTCATGTTTCTAAACACAAATACTTATCGGTCCCCTCTGTAAAAGGGTTCCACTTCTTTTTCCAAAACACAAGAACTCATCTTGGTTGTGATGCCTGTAGATTTCTAAGCATGGCACACCAATTGGTTGTGTTTTCTATTTCATAATGGATCCTCTGTCTAAACTCTTGTTTGTATTGCGTCAGAATACAAAATTTGGGAAGGAAGAAGGCAAAACCAACTCAGACCCAGAAATCATTTAGGAAATTGCCGCTCAAGAAACCAAAAGTCGGCTGAGGCACCCAAAACAATGACAGAAAGCCAGAATTGGAGCAAGCCAACAGCTGTGCCCTGATTGAAAAAGACCATTCCTTCCGTGTCTTGAACTCCATATTCCAGCCTCAAAATGACAGCTCATATGAGAAAATTCATTACAAACCATGATACATAAGAAAAATGTGAAAAAAGCCAAAGAAACGGAAGAGTCCTTTTTGATATTGGCTTGATTTAGTCACAAGGAAACCGGCTGTTTCTGGATTCATCCACCCCTCCCAGCTGACTAGCTTTGGAAAACTTATTGAATTCACCTGAAAATCGCCCTGAAACTTGACCGATAATTAACTCCCCCCAAATCAAGTTTGACTGCGATTTTCAGGTGAATTCAATGAGTTTTCCAAAGCCAGTCAGCTGGGAGGGGTGGATGAATCCGGAAACAGCCAGTTTCCTTGTGACTAAACCAAGCCCAATATCACAAAGACTCTTGCACTTCTTTGGCTTTTTTCACATTTGTCTTATTTATCTTGGTTTGTAATGAATTTTCTGATGTGAGCTTTCATTTGGAGGCTGGAATATGGAGTTCAAGACACGGAAGGAATGGTCTTTTTCAATCAGGGCAGAGCTGTTGGCTTGCTCCAATTCTGGCTTTCTGTCATTGTTTTGGGTGCCTCAGTCGACTTTTGGTTTCTTGAGCGGCAATTTCCTAAATGGTTTCTGGGTCTGAGTTGGTTTTACCTTTTCCTTTCAAATGGTGTATTCTAACACAATACAAACAAGTGTTTAGACAGATGATCCATTATGAAATAAAAAACACAACCAATTGCTGTGTCATGCTTAGAAATCAACAGGCAGCATGAGCAAGATGAGTTTTTGTGTTGTGGAAAAAGAAATGGAACCCTTTTGCAGAGAGGACCGATAATGAATTCCTCCCAAATCACATTTGCCATCGATTTTCAGGTGCATTGAATGAGTTTTCCAAAGCCAGTCAGCTGGGAGGGGTGGATGAATCTGGAAACAGCCTGTTTCCTTGTGACTAAATCAAGCCCAATATCCAAAAGGACTCTTCCATTTCTTTGGCTTTCTTCACATTTTTCGTATTTATCATGTTTTGTAATGAATTTTCTGATGTGAGAATATCGGACTTAGAAGATAGAGAACAGGAAAGGATACAGTCAGACCAAAGAAAAGAAGAGGAAATTAGAAATCTAAAACATATTGTGAGGAATCTTCAGGATAATATTAAAAATCCCAACATCCAGGTTCTAGGAGTTCCTGAAGGCATGGAGAGGGAGAAAGGATTAGAAGGCCTTTTTAGTGAGATATTAGCAGAAAATTTCCCAGGTTTGGAGAAGGACAGAGAAATCCTAGTACAGGAAGCTCACAGAACCCCTAATAAACACAACCAAAAGAGATCCTCACCACGACACATTGTAATTAAACTCTCCACAGTGAAACATAAAGAAAAGATCCTAAAATGTGCAAGACAGAAACGTCAGATTACTCTCAGAGGATCTCCAATCATACTCACAGCAGACTTCTCATCAGAAACACTGCAGGCTAGGAGGGAATGGCGAGACATAGCACAGGTGCTAAGAGAGAAAAATTGCCAGCCCAGAATATTATATCCTGCCAAGCTCTCATTTGTGAATGAAGGTGAAATAGAGACCTTTCATAGCAAACAGAAATTGAAAGACTTTGTGGCCACTCGTCCGGCCCTGCAAAAGATACTTAAAGATGTGCTACACTCAGAAACACAGAAACACGACCATCAATATGAAAGAAGGGAAAGGAAGAACACCTACCAGTAAAAGAGCATGGGAAGCTGAAAGCATATACTAGAAAATATTTCCGGGAAAATGGCAGGGCAAAGTCACTACGTATCAATAGTCACATTGAACATTAATGGTCTGAATTCTTCAGTTAAAAGACACCGTTTGGCTGACTGGCTCAAAGAACACAACCCAACTATTTGTTGCCTACAAGAAACACATCTCTCTAACAAAGAGGCATGCAGACTGAAAGTGAAAGGTTGGAAAAAGATATTCCATGCCAACAGAAACCAAAAAAAAAGCAGGTGTAGCCATATTAATATCTGACAAAATAAATTTTAATACAAAAACTGTTAAGAGAGACAAAGAGGGACACTATATAATGATTAAGGGTTCAATTCAACAGGAAGATGTAATTATTATAAATGTATATGCACCTAATTACAGGGCACCGGTCTATTTAAAAGATACGTTAAGGGACTTAAAGGGAGATTTAGATTCCAATACAATAGTACTGGGGGACTTCAATACTCCACTCTCAGAAATAGACAGATCATCCGGACAGAAGATCAACAAGGAAACAGTAGATTTAATTGACACTATTGCCCAGATGGTTCTAACAGATATCTCCAGAACTTTCAACCCTACATCTACAGACTTCACATTCTTCTCAGCAGTGCATGGAACCTTCTCTAGGATTGACCACATACTAGGCCATAAAGCAAGTCTCAGCAAATTTAAAAGAATTAGAATCATACCATGCAGCTTCTCAGACCATAAAGGAATGAAGTTGGAAATTAGCAACTCAGGAGTCCCTAGAGCATATGCAAACACATGGAGATTGAACAACATGCTCCTGAATGAACAATGGGTCATAGAAGAAATTAAAAGAGAAATCAAAAATTTTCTGGAAGTAAATGAGGATAACAGCACAACATACCAAAACTTATGGGACGCAGCAAAAGCAGTGTTAAGAGGAAAGTTTATATCAATAGATGCGTACATCAAGAAATTGGAAAGGCACCAAACAGATGAGCTTTCAATTCATCTCAAGGATCTAGAAAACCTACAGCAAACCAGACCCAAATCTAGTAGGAGAAGAGAAATAATTAAAATCAGAGAAGAAATCAACAGGATTGAATCCAAAAAAACATTACAAAAAATCAGCCAAATGAGGAGCTGGTTTTTTGAAAAAATAAACAAAATTGACACCCCATTGGCCCAACTAACTAAAAAAAGAAGAGAAAAGATCCAAATCAATAAAACCAGAGATGAAAAAGGAAACGTAACAACAGACACCACAGAAATAAAAAGAATCATCAGAAAATACTACAAGGACTTGTATGCCAGCAAACAGGGAAACCTATCAGAAATGGATAGATTCCTGGACACATGCAAACTACCTAAATTGAACCAGGAAGACATCGAAAACCTAAACAGACCCATAACTGAGACAGAAATTGAAACAGTAATAAAGGCCCTCCCAACAAAGAAAAGCCCAGGACCAGATGGATTCACTGCTGAATTCTACCAGACATGTAAAGAAGAACTGACTCCAATTCTTCTCAAACTATTCAGAACAATCGAAGGAGAGGGAATCCTCCCAAATTATTTCTATGAAGCCAGCATCACCTTAATTCCTAAGCCGGAAAAAGATGCAGCATTGAAAGAGAATTACAGACCAATCTCCCTGATGAACATAGATGCAAAAATCTTCAATAAAATTCTCGCCAATAGAATGCAACAACACATCAGAAAGATCATCCACCCAGACCAAGTGAGATTTATCCCTGGTATGCAGGGATGGTTTAATGTGCGCAAGACAATCAATGTGATACACCACATTAACAGACTGCAGAAGAAAAACCATATGATTATCTCAATAGATGCCGAGAAAGCATTTGATAAAATACAACACCCGTTCATGATGAAAACTCTAAGCAAACTGGGTTTGGAAGGAACATTCCTCAATACAATCAAAGCAATCTATGAAAAACCCACAGCCAACATCCTATTGAATGGGGAAAAGTTGGAAGCATTTCCACTGAGATCTGGTACCAGACAGGGATGCCCACTCTCACCACTGCTATTCAATATAGTTCTGGAGGTTCTAGCCAGAGCTATTAGGCAAGAAAAAGAAATTAAAGGGATACAAATTGGGAAGGAAGAACTCAAACTATCCCTCTTTGCAGATGACATGATTCTTTATTTAGGGGACCCAAAGAACTCTACTAAGAGACTATTGGAACTCATAGAAGAGTTTGGCAAAGTAGCAGGGTATAAAATCAATGCACAAAAATCAACAGCCTTTGTATACACAGACAATGCCATGGCTGAGGAAGAACTTCTAAGATCAATCCCATTCACAATAGCTACAAAAACAATCAAATACCTTGGAATAAACTTAACCAAGGACGTTAAAGATCACTACGATGAGAATTACAAAACCTTAAAGAAAGAAATAGAAGAGGATACCAAGAAATGGAAAAATCTTCCATGCTCATGGATTGGAAGAATCAATATCATCAAAATGTCCATTCTCCCAAAAGCAATTTATAGATTCAATGCAATCCCAATCAAGATACCGAAGACCTTCTTCTCAGATCTGGAAAAATTGGTGCTGAAATTTATATGGAGGCACAAGAGACCTCGAATAGCTAAAGCAATCTTGTACAACAAAAACAAAGCCGGAGGCATCACAATACCAGATTTCAGGACATACTACAGGGCAGTTGTAATCAAAACAGCATGGTACTGGTACAGAAACAGATGATTAGACCAATGGAACAGAATTGAAACACCAGAAATCAACCCAAACATCTACAGCCAACTTATATTTGTTCAAGGATCTAAAACTAATTCCTGGATCAAGGACAGTCTATTCAATAAATGGTGCTGGGAAAACTGGATTTCCACGTGCAGAATCATGAAGCAAGACCCCTACCTTACACCTTACACAAAAATCCACTCAACATGGATTAAAGACCTAAATCTACGACCTGACACCATCAAGTTACTAGAGAACATTGGAGAAACCCTTCAAGATATTGGCACAGGCAAAGAATTTCTGGAAAAGACCCGGGAGGCACAGGCAGTCAAAGCCAAAATCAACTATTGGGATTGCATCAAATTGAGAAGTTTCTGTACTGCAAAAGAAACAGTCAGGAGAGTGAAGAGACAACCGACAGAATGGGAAAAAATATTTGCAAACTATGCAACAGATAAAGGGTTAATAACCAGAATCTACAAAGAGATCAAGAAACTCCACAAAAACAAAACCAACAACCCACTTAAGAGATGGGCCAAGGACCTCAATAGACATTTTTCAAAAGAGGAAATCCAAATGGCCAACAGGCACATGAAAAAATGTTCAAGGTCATTAGCAATCAGGGAAATGCAAATCAAAACCACAATGAGGTTTCACCTCACCCTGGTTAGAATGGCTCACATGCAGAAATCTACCAACAACAGATGCTGGCGAGGATGTGGGGAAAAAGGGACACTAACCCACTGTTGGTGGGAATGCAAACTGGTCAAGCCACTATGGAAGTCAGTCTGGAGATTCCTCAGAAACCTGAATATAGCACTACCATTCGACCCAGCCATCCCACTCCTTGGAATCTACCCAAAGGAATTTAAATTGGCAAACAAAAAAGCGGTCTGCACCCTAATGTTTATTGCAGCTCAATTCACAATAGCTAAGACCTGGAACCAACCTAAATGCCCATCAACGGTAGACTGGATAAAGAAATTATGGGATATGTACTCTTTAGAATACTATACCGCAGTAAGAAACAACGAAATCCAGTCATTTGCAACAAAATGGAGGAATCTGGAACACATCATGCTGAGTGAAATAAGCCAGTCCCAAAGGGACAAATACCATATGTTCTCCCTAATCGGTGACAACTGACTGAACACCAAAAAGGAAACCTGTTGAAGTGAAATGGACACTATGGGAAATGGTGACTTGATCAGCATAGCCCTGACTGTTAATGAACAGCTTAATACATTATCCCTCTTAGTAGTTTTTTTGTCTGTTCTACTTAATATGACTGGTTTAATTCTGTAATTAATACACAGTTATTCTTACGTGTTGAAAATTAACTGAAATGTGGTCCCTGTTAAACATAAGAGTGGGAATAAGAGAGGGAAGAGATGTATAATTTGGGACATGCTCAAGCTGACTTGCCCCAAATGGTAGAGGTAGAAACATACCAGGGGATTCCAATTAAATCCCATCAATGTGGCATGTACCAATGTCATCTCACTATTCCAAGTGATCAATTTCAGTTCACAATTGATCATAATGAAAGGACTAAGAGTCAAAGGGAGCACATAAACAAGTCTAGTACCTGCTAACACTAACCGATAGAATAAATAAAGGGGAGAGTGATCCAACATGGGAAGTGAGATACTCAGCAGACTCATAGAATGGCAGATGTCCTAAATAGCACTCTGGCCTCAGAATCAGCCCTAAAGGCATTCAGATCTGGCTGAAAAGCCCATGAGAGTATTTCAGGCATGGAAAGCCAAGACACTCTGGCAAAAGATCTCTGTGAGTGAGATCCCAGTGGAAAGAACAGGTCTTCAAAGAAGGAGGTACCTTTCTCTGAAGGGAGGAGAGAACCTCCACTTTGACTATGACCTTGTCTAAACAAAATAAGAGTCGGAGAACTCAGAGGGCTTCCATAGCCTTGGAAACTCATGACTGGTGCATAGGGAGATTACTGATGCCATAGACAGGAGTGTCAATTGGTAAAGTCAACAACAGGAGTCACTGTGCACTTACTCCTCATGTAGGATCTCTGTCCTTAATGTGCTGTGCATTGAGATTTAATGCTATAACGAGTACTCAAACAATATATTTCACTTTGTGTTTCTATGGGGGTGCAAACTGTTGAAATCTTTACTTAATGCATACTAAACTGATCTTCTGTAAAAAAAAAAAAAAGAAATTATCAATTCCCAACTTGACTCTCACTGGGATTAAACATGAGAATAGGTCTGATCTGATTTCATCAACATTAAAAAAAAATCATCTATTATTTTTCACTTTATGTTTCTGTGTGGGAGCAAACTGTTGAAATCCTTACTTAATGTTTACTAAGCTGATCTTCTGTATATTAAGATAAACGAAAATGAATTTTGATGTGAATGGAAGGGGAAAGGGAGTGGGAAAGGGGAGGATTGTGGGTGGGAGGGACAGTATGGCGGGGAAGCCATTGTAATCCATAACGCGTACTTTGGAAATTTATATTCATTAAATAAAAGTTAAAGAAAAAAAAGAAAAAGACCATTCCTTCCGTGTCTTGAACTCCATATTCCAGCGTCAAAATCAAAGCTCAAATCAGAAAATTCATTACAAACCATGATAAATAAGAAAAATGTGAAAAAAGCCAAAGAAATGGAAGAGTCCTTTTTGATATTGGGCTTGATTAGTCACAAGGAAACAGGCTGTTTCCGGATTCATCCACCCCTCCCAGCTGACTGGCTTTGGAAAACTAATTCAATGCACCTGAAAATCGCCCTCAAACTTGATTTGATGGGAATTAATTTTCGTTCCCCTCTGCAAAAGGGTTCCATTTCTTTTTCCACAACACAAAAACTCATGTGGGTTGTGCTGCCCCTAGAATTCTAAGCATGACAGGGTAATTTGTTTTGTTTTTTATTTCATACTGGATCTGCTGTCTAAACTCTTGTTTGTATTGCGTCAGAATACAAAATTTGGAAAGAAAGAAGGCAAAACCAACTCAGACCCAGAAATCATTTAGGAAATTTCCACTCAAGAAACCAAAAGTCGGCTGAGGCACCCAAAGCAATGACAGAAAGCCAGAATTGGAGCAAGCCAACAGCTCTGCCCTGATTGAAAAAGACCATTCCTTCCGTGTCTTGAACTCCATAATCCAGCCTCAAAACGAAAGCTCACATCAGAAAATTCATTACAAACCATGATAAATATGAAAAATGTGAAAAAAAGCCAAAGAAATGCAAGAGTCCTTTGTGATATTGTGCTTGATTTAGTCACAAGGAAACCGGCTCTTTACAGATTCATCCACCACTCCCAGCTGAGTGGCTTTGAAAAACTAATTGAATTCACCTGAAAGTAGAAGTAAATCTTGGTTTAGGTGGAAATAATTTTCCGTCCCCTCTGCAAAAGGGTTCCATTTCTTTTTCTAAAATACAAAAACTCATCTTGGTGGTGCTGCCTGTAGATTTCTAAGCGTGACACGCCAATTGGATGTGTTTTTATTTCATAATGGATCTCCTGAAAAACTCTTGTTTGTACTGCATGAGAATACAAAATTTGGGAAAGAAGAAGGCAAAACCAACTCAGACCCAGAAATCATTTAGGAACTTGCCGCTCAAGAAACCAAAAGTCGGCTGAGGCACCCAAAACAATGACAGAAAGCCAGAATTGGAGCAAGCCAACAGCTGTGCCCTGATAGAAAAAGAACGTTCCTTCCGTGTCTTGAACTCCATATTATAGCCTCAAAATGACAGCTCACATCAGAAAATTCATGACAAACCATGATAAATACGAAAAATGTGAAAACAGCCAAAGAAATGGAAGAGTCCTTTATGATATTGGCTTGATTTAGTCACAAGGAAACAGGCTGTTTCCAGATTCATCCACCCCTCCCAGCTGACTGGCTTTGGAAAACTATTTGAATTCACCTGAAAATCACCGTCAAACTGATTTGGTGGGAAACTGGCGGTTTGCGGATACATCCACCCCTCCCAGCTGACCGGCTTTGGAAAACTATTTGAATTCACCTGAAAATAACCGTCAAACTGATTAGGGGGAAATCAGCTGTTTCTGGATTCATCCACCCCTCCCAGGTGAGTGGCTTGGGAAAGCTAATTGAATTCACCTGAAAATCGCCGTCAAACTTGATTTTAGGGGAATTAATTATCGCTCCCCTCTGCAAAAGGGTTCCATTTCTTTTTCCAAAACACACAATCTCATCTTGGTCGTGCTGCCTGTAGATTTCTAAGTGTGATACGCCAATTTGTTTTGGTTTTTATTTCATAATGGATCTGCTGTCTAAACTCTTGTTTGTATTGCGTCAGAATACAAAATTTTGAAGAAAGAAGGTAAAACCAACCAAGACTCAGAAATCATTTAGGCAATTGCTGCTCAAGAAACCAAAAGTCGGCTGAGGCACCCAAAACAATGACAGAAAGCCAGAATTGGAGCAAGCCAACAGCTGTGCCCTGATACAAAAAGACCATAACTTTCTTGTCTTGAACTCCGTATTCCAGCCTCAAATCAAGGTCACATCAGAAAATTCATTACAAACCATGATAAATAAGAAAAATGTGAAAAAAGCCAAAGAAATGCAAGAATCCTTTTTGATGCTGGGCTGGAATTAGTAACAAGGAAACCGGCTATTTCCGGATTCATCCACCCCTCCCTGCTGACTGGCTTTGGAAAACTAATTGAATTCACCTGAGAATCACCGTCAAACTAATTTTGGGGAAAACCGACTGTTTCCAGATGTGTTGACGGCTCCCAGCTGATGGGCTTTGGAAAACTACTTGAATTCACCTGAAAATCAACCTCTAACTTGATTTGGGCGGAAACTGTCTGTTTCCGGATTCATCCACCCCTCCCAGCGGACTGGCTTTGCAAAAGTAATTGAATTCACTTTAAAATTACCGTTAAAATTGATTTGGGCAGAACTAATTATCAGTCCCCTCTGCAAAAGGGTTCCATCTTTTTCAAAACACAGAAGCTCATCTTGGTCGTGCTGCATGTAGATTTCTAAGCATGACACACTAAATGGTTGTGTGTGTTTTTATTTTTAAATTTTTTGACAGGCAGAGTGGAAAGCAGATAGAGAGAGAGAAAGGTCTGTGTTCTTTTATTTCATAATGGATCCTCTGTCTAAACTCTTGTATGTATTGTGTCAGAATATAAATTCATTACAAACCATGATAAAAAAGAAAAATGGGAAAAAATCAAAAAAATACAAGAGTCCTTTGGGATATTGGGCTTGATTAAGTCAACAAGGAAACCGGCTGTTTCTGGATTGATCCAACCCTCCCAGCTGACTGGCTTTGCAGAACTAATTGAATTCACTTGAAAATCGGGGGAAAACTTGATTTTGGGGGGAAATACATTTCAGTCCCCTCTGCAAAAGTGTTCCATTTCTTTATCCACAACACAAAAACTCATCTGGGTCATGCTGGCTGTACATTTCTAAGCATGACATGCCAATTGGTTGTGTTTTTTATTTCATAATGGATCCTCTGTCAAAAATGTTGTGTATTGCGTCAGAATACAAAATTTGGGAAGGAAGAAGGCAAAACCAACTCAGACCCAGAAAGCATTTAGGAAATTTCCGTTCAAGAAACCAAAAGTTGGCTGAGGATCCGAAAAGAATGACAGAATGCCAGAATTGGAGCAAGTCCACAGCTGTGCCCTGATTGAAAAACACCATTCCTTCCATGTCTTGAACTCCATATTCCAACCTAAAAATCAACGCTCACATCAGAAAATTCATTACAAACCATGATATAAGACAAATGTGAAAAAGCTAAAGAAATGCAAGAGTCCTTTGCGATATTGAGTTATTTAGTCACAGGGAAACCGGCTGTTTTCAGATTCATCCACCCCTCCCAGCTGACTGGCTTTGGAAAACTAATTCAATGCACCTGAAAATCGCCGTCAAACTTGATTTGGGGGGAATTAATATCGGTCCCCTCTGCAAAAGGGTTCCATTGCTTTTTCCAAAACAGAAAAACTCACCTTGGTCTTGTTGCTCGTAGGTTTCTAAATATGAAATCGCAGGCAGCATGAACAACAATAATTTTGTATTCTTAGGCAATACAAGCAAGGGTTTAGACAGCAGATCCATTATGAAATAAAAACAAAACCAATTGGCGTGTCATGCTTAGACATCCAAGGGCAGCATGACGAAGATGAGTTTTTGTGTTTTGGAAAAAGAAATGGAACCCTTTTGCAGAGGGGAACGATAATTAATTCCCCCAAATCAAGTTTGCCAGCGATTTTCAGGTGAATTGGTTTTCCAAAGCCAGTCAGCTGGGAGGGGTGGATGGATCTGAAACAGCCTGTTTCCTTGTGACTAAATCAAGCCAATATCCAAAAGGACTCTTCCATTTCTTTGGCTTTTTTCACATTTTTCTTATTTATCATGGTTTGTCATGAATTTTCTGATGTGAGCTTTGATTTTGAGGCTGGAATATGGAGTTCAAGACACGGAAGGAATGGTCTTTTTCAATCAGGGCACAGCTGTTGGCTTGCTCCAATTCTGGCTTTCTGTCATTGTTTTGGGTGCCTCAGCCAACTTTTGGTTTCTTGAGTGGCAATTTCCTAAATGATTTCTGGGTCTGAGTTGGTTTTGCCTTCTTCCTTCCCAATTTTTGTATTCTGACGCAATACAAAGCAGAGTTTAGACAGCGGATCCATTATGAAATAAAAAACACAACAAATTAGCGTGTCATGCTTAGAATTCTAGAGGCAGCACGACCAACATGAGTTTTTGTGTTTTGGAAAAAGAAATGGAACCCTTTTGCAGAGGGGAACGATAATTAATTCCCCCAAATCAAGTTTGCCAGCGATTTTCAGGTGCATTGAATTAGTTTTCCAAAGCCAGTCAGCTGGGAGTGGTGGATGAATCTGGAAACAGCCTGTTTCCTTGTGACTAAATCAAGCCAATATCAAAAAGGACTCTTCCGTTTCTTTGGCTTTTTTCACATTTTTCGTATTTATCATGGTTTGTCATGAATTTTCTGATGTGAGCTTTCATTTTGAGTCTGGAATATGGAGTTGAAGACACGGAAGGAATGGTCTTTTTTTTTTTTTTTTTTTTTGACAGTCAGAGTGGACAGTGAGAGAGAGAGACAGAGAGAGAAAGGTCTTCCTTTTCCGTTGGTTCACCCTCCAATTGTCGCCCCTGCAGCCGGCGCACCGCGCTGATCCTGGCAGGAGCCAGGAGCCAGGTGCTTTTCCTGGTCTCCCATGGGGTGCAGGGCCCAAGCACCTGGGCCATCCTCCACTGCACTCCCTGGCCATAGCAGAGAGCTGGCCTGGAAGAGGGGCAACCGGGACAGAATCCGGCGCCCCAACTGGGACTAGAACCTGGTGTGCCGGCGCCGCAAGGTGGAGGATTAGCTTATTGAGCCACGGTGCCGGCTAGAAATGGTCTTTTTCAATCAGGGCACAGCTGTTGGCTTGCTCCAATTCTGGCTTTCTGTCATTGTTTTGGGTGCCTCAGCTGACTTTCGGTTGCTTGAGCGGCAATTTCCTAAATGATTTCTGGGTCTGAGTTGGCTTTCCTGCTTCCATCCCAAATTTTGTATTCTGACACAATACAAACCAGAGTTTAGACAGCGGATCCATTATGAAATAAAAAACACAACAAATTAGCATGTCACGCTTAGAATTCCAGAGGCAGCACGACCAACATGAGTTTTTGTGTTTTGGAAAAAGAAATGGAACCCTTTTGCAGAGGGGAACGATAATTAATTCCCCCAAATCAAGTTTGCCAGCGATTTTCAGGTGCATTGAATTAGTTTTCCAAAGCCAGTCAGCTGGGAGGGGTGGATGAATCTGGAAACAGCCTGTTTTCTTGGGACTAAATCAAGCCAATATCAAAAAGGACTCTTCCGTTTCTTTGGCTTTTTCCACATTTTTCGTATTTATCATGGTTTGTCATGAATTTTCTGATGTGAGCTTTCATTTTGAGGCTGGAATATGCAGTTCAAGACACGGAAGGAATGCTCTTTTAAATCAGGGCACAGCTGTTGGCTTGCTCCAATTCTGGCTTTCTGTCATTGTTTTGGGTGCCTCAGCCGACTTTTGGTTTCTTGAGCGGCAATTTCCTAAATGATTTCTGGGTCTGAGTTGGTTTTGCTTTCTTCCTTCTCACATTTTGTATTCTGACGCAATACAAACAAGAGTTTAGACAGCGGATCCATTATGAAATAAAAAACACTACAAATTAGCGTGTCATGCTTAGACTTCTAGAGGCAGCACGACCAACATTAGTTTTTGTGTTTTGGAAAAAGAAATGGAACCCTTTTGCAGAGGGGAACGAAAATTAATTCCCCCAAATTAAGTTTGCCAGCGATTTTCAGGTGCACTGAATTAGTTTTCCAAAGCCAGTCAGCTGGGAGTGGTGGATGAATCTGGAAACAGCCTGTTTCCTTGTGACTAAATCAAGCCAATATCAAAAAGGACTCTTCCGTTTCTTTGGCTTTTTCCACATTGTTCGTATTTATCATGGTTTGTCATGAATTTTCTGATGTGAGCTTTCATTTTGAGTCTGGAATATGGAGTTCAAGACACGGAAGGAATGGTCTTTTTCAATCAGGGCACAGCTGTTGGCTTGCTCCAATTCTGGCTTTCTGTCATTGTTTTGGGTGCCTCAGCCGACTTTTGGTTTCTTGAGCGGCAATTTCCTAAATGATTTCTGGGTCTGAGTTGGTTTTGCCTTCTTCCTTCCCAATTTTTGTATTCTGACACAATACAAACCAGAGTTTAGACAGCGGATCCATTATGAAATAAAAAACACAACAAATTAGCCTGTCATGCTTAGACTTCTAGAGGCAGCACGACCAACATGAGTTTTTGTGTTTTGGAAAAAGAAATGGAACCCTTTTGCAGAGGGGAATGATAATTAATTCCCAAAATCAAGTTTGCCAGCGATTTTCAGGTGCATTGAATTAGTTTTCCAAAGCCAGTCAGCTGGGAGGGGTGGATGAATCTGGAAACAGCCTGTTTCCTTGTGACTAAATCAAGCCAATATCAAAAAGGACTCTTCCGTTTCTTTGGCTTTTTCCACATTGTTCGTATTTATCATGGTTTGTCATGAATTTTCTGATGTGAGCTTTGATTTTGAGGCTGGAATATGGAGTTCAAGACACGGAAGAAATGGTCTTTTTCAATCAGGGCACAGCTGTTGGCTTGCTCCAATTCTGGCTTTCTGTCATTGTTCTGGGTGCCTCAGCCGACTTTTGGTTTCTTGAGCAGCAATTTCCTAAATGATTTCTGGGTCTGAGTTGGTTTTGCCTTCTTCCTTCTCAAATTGTGTATTCTGACGTAATACAAACCAGAGTTTAGACACCAGATCCATTATGAAATAAAAAACACAACAAATTAGCATGTCACGTTTAGAATTCGAGAGGCAGCACGACCAACATGAGTTTTTGTGCTTTGGAAAAAGAAATGGAACCCTTTTGCAGAGGGGAACGAAAATTAATTCCCCCAAATTAAGTTTGCCAGCGATTTTCAGGTGCACTGAATTAGTTTTCCAAAGCCAGTCAGCTTGGAGTGGTGGATGAATCTGGAAACAGCCTGTTTCCTTGTGACTAAATCAAGCCAATATCAAAAAGGACTCTTCCGTTTCTTTGGCTTTTTTCACATTTTTCGTATTTATCATGGTTTGTCATGAATTTTCTGATGTGAGCTTTGATTTTGAGGCTGGAATATGGAGTTCAAGACACGGGAGGAATAGTCTTTTTCAATCAGGGCACAGCTGTTGGCTTGCTCCAATTCTGGCTTTCTGTCATTGTTTTGGGTGTCTCAGCTGACTTTTGGTTTCTTGAGCGGCAATTTCCTAAATGATTTCTGGGTCTGAGTTGGTTTTGCCTTCTTCCTTCCCAATTTTTGTATTCTGAAGTAATGTAAACAAGAGTTTAGAAACCAGATCCATTATGAAATAAAAAACACAAGAAATTAGCCTGTCATGCTTAGACTTCTAGAGGCAGCACGACCAACATGAGTTTTTGTGTTTTGGAAAAAGACATGGAACCCTTTTGCAGAGGGGAACGCTAATGAATTCCCCAAATCAAGTTTGCCAGCGATTTTCAGGTGCATTGAATGAGTTTTCCAAAGCCAGTCAGCTGGGAGGGGTGGATGAATCTGGAAACAGCCTGTTTCCTTGTGACTAAATAAAGCCAATATCAAAAAGGACTCTTCCATTTCTTTGGCTTCTTGCACAATTTTCGTATTTATCATGGTTTGTCATGAATTTTCTGATGTGAGCTTTCATTTGGAGGCTGGAATATGGAGTTCAAGACACGGAAGGAATGGTCTTTTTCAATCAGGGCACAGCTGTTGGCTTGCTCCAATTCTGGCTTTCTGTCATTGTTTTGGGTGCTTCAGCCGACTTTTGGTTTCTTGAGCGGCAATTTCCTAAATGATTTCTGGGTCTGAGTTGGTTTTGCCTTCTTCCTTCCCAATTTTTGTATTCTGACGCAATCCAAACCAGAGTTTAGACAGCGGATCCATTATGAAATAAAAAACACAACAAATTAGCCTGTCATGCTTAGAATTCGAGAGGCAGCACGACCAACATGAGTTTTTGTGTCTTGGAAATAGAAGTGGAACCCTTTTGCAGAGGGGAACATTATTTAATGCCCCCAAATCAAGTTTGCCAGCGATTTTCAGGTGCATTGAATGAGTTTTCCAAAGCCAGTCAGCTGGGAGGGGTGGATGAATCTGGAAACAGCCTGTTTCCTTGTGACTAAATCAAGCCAATCTCAAAAAGGACTCTTCCGTTTCTTTGGCTTTTTTCACATTTTTCGTATTTATCATGGTTTGTCATGAATTTTCCGATGTGAGCTTTCATTTTGAGGCTGGAATATGGAGTTCAAGACACGGAAGGAATGGTCTTTTTCAGTCAGGGCACAGCTGTTGGCTTGCTCCAATTCTGGCTTTCTGTCATTGTTTTGGGTGCCTCAGCCGACTTTTGGTTTCTTGAGCAGCAATTTCCTAAATGATTTCTGGGTCTGAGTTGGTTTTGCCTTCTTCCTTCCCAAATTTTGTATTCTGACGCAATACAAACCAGAGTTTAGACAGCGGATCCATTATGAAATAAAAAACACAACAAATTAGCCTGTCATGCTTAGAATTCTAGAGGCAGCACGACCAACATGAGTTTTTGTGTTTTGGAAAAAGAAATGGAACCCTTTTGCAGAGGGGAACGCTAATTAATTCCCGCAAATCAAGTTTGCCAGCGATTTTCAGGTGCATTGAATGAGTTTTCCAAAGCCAGTCAGCTGGGAGGGGTGGATGAATCTGGAAACAGCCTGTTTCCTTGTGACTAAATCAAGCCAATATCACAAAGGACTCTTCCGTTTCTTTGGCTTTTTTCACATTTTTCGTATTTATCATGGTTTGTCATGAATTTTCTGATGTGAGCTTTCATTTTGAGGCTGGAATATGGAGTTCAAGACACGGAAGAAATGGTCTTTTTCAATCAGGGCACAGCTGTTGGCTTGCTCCAATTCTGGCTTTCTGTCATTGTTTTGGGTGCCTCAGGCGACTTTTGGTTTCTTGAGCGGCAATTTCCTAAATGATTTCTGGGTCTGAGTTGGTTTTGCCTTCTTCCTTCCCAAATTTTGTATTCTGACGCAATACAAAGCAGAGTTTAGACAGCGGATCCATTATGAAATAAAAAACACAACAAATTAGCCTGTCATGCTTAGAATTCGAGAGGCATCAAGACCAACATGAGTTTTTGTGTTTTGGAAAAAGAAATGGAACCCTTTTGCAGAGGGGAACGAAAATTAATTCCCCCAAATCAAGTTTGCCAGCGATTTTCAGGTGCATTGAATGAGTTTTCCAAAGCCAGTCAGCTGGGAGGGGTGGATGAATCTGGAAACAGCCTGTTTTCCTGTGACTAAATCAAGCCAATATCACAAAGGACTCTTCCGTTTCTTTGGCTGTTTTCACATTTTTCGTATTTTTCATGGTTTGTCATGAATTTTCTGATGTGAGCTTTCATTTGGAGGCTGGAATATGGAGTTCAAGACACGGAAGGAATGGTCTTTTTCAATCAGGGCACAGCTGTTGGCTTGCTCCAATTCTGGCTTTCTGTCATTGTTTTGGGTGCCTCAGCTGACTTTTGGTTTCTTGAGCGGCAATTTCCTAAATGATTTCTGGGTCTGAGTTGGTTTTGCCTTCTTCCTTCCCAATTTTTGTATTCTAACGTAATGTAAAGAAGAGTTCAGAAACCAGATCCATTATGAAATAAAAAACACAACAAATTAGCGTGTCATGCTTAGAATTCTAGAGGCAGCACGACCAACATGAGTTTTTGTGTTTTGGAAAAAGAAATGGAACCCTTTTGAGAGGGGAACGCTAATGAATTCCCCAAATCAAGTTTACCAGCGATTTTCAGGTGCATTGAATGAGTTTTCCAAAGCCAGTCAGCTGGGAGGGGTGGATGAATCTGGAAACAGCCTGTTTCCTTGGGACTAAATCAAGCCAATATCAAAAAGGACTCTTCCGTTTCTTTGGTTGTTTTCATATTTATCATGGTTTGTCATGAATTTTCTGATGTGAGCTTTCATTTGGAGGCTGGAATATGCAGTTCAAGACACGGAAGGAATGGTCTTTTTCAATCAGGGCACAGCTGTTGGCTTGCTCCAATTCTGGCTTTCTGTCATTGTTTTGGGTGCCTCAGCCGACTTTTGGTTTCTTGAGCGGCAATTTCCTAAATGATTTCTGGGTCTGAGTTGGTTTTGCCTTCTTCCTTCCCAAATTTTGTATTCTGACGCAATACAAAGCAGAGTTTAGACAGCGGATCCATTATGAAATAAAAAACACAACAAATTAGCCTGTCATGCTTAGAAAATGAGAGGCAGCACGACCAACATGAGTTTTTGTGTTTTGGAAAAAGAAATGGAACCCTTTGCAGAGGGGAACGATAATTAGTTCCCCCAAATCAAGTTTGCCAGCGATTTTCAGGTGCATTGAATTAGTTTTCCAAAGCCAGTCAGCTGGGAGGGGTGGATGAATCTGGAAACAGCCTGTTTCTTTGGGACTAAATCAAGCCAATATCAAAAAGGACTCTTCCGTTTCTTTGGTTGTTTTCATATTTATCATGGTTTGTCATGAATTTTCTGATGTGAGCTTTCATTTGGAGGCTGGAATATGGAGTTCAAGACACGGACGGAATGGTCTTTTTCAATCAGGGCACAGCTGTTGGCTTGCTCCAATTCTGGCTTTCTGTCATTGTTTTGGGTGCCTCAGCCGACTTTTGGTTTCTTGAGCGGCAATTTCCTAAATGATTTCTGGGTCTGAGTTGGCTTTGCCTTCTTCCTTCCCAAATTTTGTATTCTGACGCAATACAAAGCAGAGTTTAGACAGCGGATCCATTATGAAATAAAAAACACAACAAATTAGCGTGTCATGCTTAGAAAATGAGAGGCAGCACGACCAACATGAGTTTTTGTGTTTTGGAAAAAGAAATGGAACCCTTTGTAGAGGGGAACGATAATTAGTTCCCCCAAATCAAGTTTGCCAGCGATTTTCAGGTGCATTGAATGAGTTTTCCAAAGCCAGTCAGTTGGCAGGGGTGGATGAATCTGGAAACAGCCTGTTTCCTTGTGACTAAATGAAGCCAATATCAAAAAGGACTCTTCCGTTTCTTTGGCTTTTTTCACATTTTTCGTATTTATCATGGTTTGTCATGAATTTTCTGATGTGAGCTTTGATTTTGAGGCTGGATTATGGAGTTCGAGACACGGAAGGGATGGTCTTTTCAATCAGGGTACAGCTGTTGGCTTGCTCCAATTCTGGCTTTCTGTCATTGTTTTGGGTGCCTCAGCCGACTTTTGGTTTCTTGAGCGGCAATTTCCTAAATGATTTCTGGGTCTGAGTTGGTTTTGCCTTCTTCCTTCCCAAATTTTGTATTCTGACGCAATCCAAACCAGAGTTTAGACAGCGGATCCATTATGAAATAAAAAACACAACAAATTAGCCTGTCAGGCTTAGAATTCGAGACGCAGCACGACCCAATTGAGTTTTTGTGTTTTGGAAAAAGAAATGGAACCCTTTTGCAGAGGGGACCGATAATTAATTCCCCCAAATCAAGTTTGCCAGCGATTTTTAGGTGCATTGAATGAGTTTTCCAAAGCCAGTTAGCTGGGAGGGGTGTTTGAATCTGGAAACAGCCTGTTTCCTTGTGACTAAATCAAGCCAATATCACAAAGGACTCTTCCGTTTCTTTGGCTGTTTTCACATTTTTCGTATTTATCATGGTTTGTCATGAATTTTCTGATGTGAGCTTTCATTTTGAGGCTGGAATATGGAGTTCAAGACACGGAAGGAATGGTCTTTTTCAATCAGGGCACAGCTGTTGGCTTGCTCCAATTCTGGCTTTCTGTCATTGTTTTGGGTGCCTCAGCCGACTTTTGGTTTCTTGAGCGGCAATTTCCTAAATGATTTCTGGGTCTGAGTTGGTTTTGCCTTCTTCCTTCCCAAATTTTGTATTCTGATGCAGTAGAAATAAGAGTTTAGACAGCGGATCCAGTATGAAATAAAAAACACAACAAATTAGCCTTTCATGCTTAGAATTCGAGAGGCAGCACGACCAACATGAGTTTTTGTGTTTTGGAAAAAGAAATGGAACCCTTTTGCAGAGGGGAACGCTAATTAATTCCCCCAAATCAAGTTTGCCAGCGATTTTCAGGTGAATTGGTTTTCCAAAGCCAGTCAGCTGGGAGGGGTGGATGGATCTGAAACAGCCTGTTTCCTTGTGACTAAATCAAGCCAATATCCAAAAGGACTCTTCCATTTCTTTGGCTTTTTTCACATTTTTCTTATTTATCATGGTTTGTCATGAATTTTCTGATGTGAGCTTTGATTTTGAGGCTGGAATATGGAGTTCAAGACACGGAAGGAATGGTCTTTTTCAATCAGGGCACAGCTGTTGGCTTGCTCCAATTCTGGCTTTCTGTCATTGTTTTGGGTGCCTCAGCCTTCTTTTGGTTTCTTGAACGGCAATTTCGTAAATGATTTCTGGGTCTCAGTTGGCTTTGCCTTCTTCCTTCCCAAATTTTGTATTCTGACGCAATACAAACCAGAGTTTAGACACCGGATCCATTATGAAATAAAACACACAACAAATTAGGCTGTCATGCCTAGAGTTCCAGAGGCAGCACGACCAACAAGAGTTTTTGTGTTTTGGAAAAAGAAATGGAACCCTTTTGCAGAGGGGAACGAAAATTAATTCCCCCAAATCAAGTTTGCCAGTGATTTTCAGGTTCATTGAATTACTTTTAAAGGCAGTCAGCTGGGAGGGGTGGATGAATCTGGAAACAGCCTGTTTCCTTGTGAGTAAATCCAGCCAATATCACAAAGGACTCTTCCGTTTCTTTGGCTTTTTTCACATTTTTCATATTTATCATGGTTTGTCATGAATTTTCTGATGTGAGCTTTCAATGTGAGGCTGGAATATGGAGTTCAAGACACGGAAGGAATGGTCTTTTTCAATCAGGGCACAGCTGTTGGCTTGCTCCAATTCTGGCTTTCTGTCATTGTTTTATGGGTCTCAGCCGACTTTTGGTTTCTTGAGCGGCAATTTCCTAAATGATTTCTGGGTCTGAGTTGGCTTTGCCTTCTTCCTTCCCAATTTTTGTATTCTGACGCAATCCAAACCAGAGTTTAGACAGCGGATCCATTATGAAATAAAAAACACAACAAATTAGCGTGTCTTGCTTAGAATTCTAGAGGCAGGACGAGCAACATGAGTTTTTGTGTCTTGGAAATAGAAGTGGAACCCTTTTGCAGAGGGGAACATTATTTAATGCCCCCAAATCAAGTTTGCCAGCGATTTTCAGGTGCATTGAATGAGTTTTCCAAAGCCAGTCAGCTGGGAGGGGTGGATGAATCTGGAAACAGCCTGTTTCCTTGTGACTAAATCAAGCCAATCTCAAAAAGGACTCTTCCGTTTCTTTGGCTTTTTTCACATTTTTCGTATTTATCATGGTTTGTCATGAATTTTCCGATGTGAGCTTTCATTTTGAGGCTGGAATATGGAGTTCAAGACACGGAAGGAATGGTCTTTTTCAGTCAGGGCACAGCTGTTGGCTTGCTCCAATTCTGGCTTTCTGTCATTGTTTTGGGTGCCTCAGCCGACTTTTGGTTTCTTGAGCAGCAATTTCCTAAATGATTTCTGGGTCTGAGTTGGTTTTGCCTTCTTCCTTCCCAAATTTTGTATTCTGACGCAATACAAACCAGAGTTTAGACAGCGGATCCATTATGAAATAAAAAACACAACAAATTAGCCTGTCATGCTTAGAATTCTAGAGGCAGCACGACCAACATGAGTTTTTGTGTTTTGGAAAAAGAAATGGAACCCTTTTGCAGAGGGGAACGCTAATTAATTCCCGCAAATCAAGTTTGCCAGCGATTTTCAGGTGCATTGAATGAGTTTTCCAAAGCCAGTCAGCTGGGATGGGTGGATGAATCTGGAAACAGCCTGTTTCCTTGTGACTAAATCAAGCCAATATCACAAAGGACTCTTCCGTTTCTTTGGCTTTTTTCACATTTTTCGTATTTATCATGGTTTGTCATGAATTTTCTGATGTGAGCTTTCATTTTGAGGCTGGAATATGGAGTTCAAGACACGGAAGGAATGGTCTTTTTCAATCAGGGCACAGCTGTTGGCTTGCTCCAATTCTGGCTTTCTGTCATTGTTTTGGGTGCCTCAGGCGACTTTTGGTTTCTTGAGCGGCAATTTCCTAAATGATTTCTGGGTCTGAGTTGGTTTTGCCTTCTTCCTTCCCAAATTTTGTATTCTGACGCAATACAAAGCAGAGTTTAGACAGCGGATCCATTATGAAATAAAAAACACAACAAATTAGCCTGTCATGCTTAGAATTCGAGAGGCATCAAGACCAACATGAGTTTTTGTGTTTTGGAAAAAGAAATGGAACCCTTTTGCAGAGGGGAACGAAAATTAATTCCCCCAAATCAAGTTTGCCAGCGATTTTCAGGTGCATTGAATGAGTTTTCCAAAGCCAGTCAGCTGGGAGGGGTGGATGAATCTGGAAACAGCCTGTTTTCCTGTGACTAAATCAAGCCAATATCACAAAGGACTCTTCCGTTTCTTTGGCTGTTTTCACATTTTTCGTATTTTTCATGGTTTGTCATGAATTTTCTGATGTGAGCTTTCATTTGGAGGCTGGAATATGGAGTTCAAGACACGGAAGGAATGGTCTTTTTCAATCAGGGCACAGCTGTTGGCTTGCTCCAATTCTGGCTTTCTGTCATTGTTTTGGGTGCCTCAGCTGACTTTTGGTTTCTTGAGCGGCAATTTCCTAAATGATTTCTGGGTCTGAGTTGGTTTTGCCTTCTTCCTTCCCAATTTTTGTATTCTAACGTAATGTAAAGAAGAGTTCAGAAACCAGATCCATTATGAAATAAAAAACACAACAAATTAGCGTGTCATGCTTAGAATTCTAGAGGCAGCACGACCAACATGAGTTTTTGTGTTTTGGAAAAAGAAATGGAACCCTTTTGAGAGGGGAACGCTAATGAATTCCCCAAATCAAGTTTACCAGCGATTTTCAGGTGCATTGAATGAGTTTTCCAAAGCCAGTCAGCTGGGAGGGGTGGATGAATCTGGAAACAGCCTGTTTCCTTGGGACTAAATCAAGCCAATATCAAAAAGGACTCTTCCGTTTCTTTGGTTGTTTTCATATTTATCATGGTTTGTCATGAATTTTCTGATGTGAGCTTTCATTTGGAGGCTGGAATATGCAGTTCAAGACACGGAAGGAATGGTCTTTTTCAATCAGGGCACAGCTGTTGGCTTGCTCCAATTCTGGCTTTCTGTCATTGTTTTGGGTGCCTCAGCCGACTTTTGGTTTCTTGAGCGGCAATTTCCTAAATGATTTCTGGGTCTGAGTTGGTTTTGCCTTCTTCCTTCCCAAATTTTGTATTCTGACGCAATACAAAGCAGAGTTTAGACAGCGGATCCATTATGAAATAAAAAACACAACAAATTAGCCTGTCATGCTTAGAAAATGAGAGGCAGCACGACCAACATGAGTTTTTGTGTTTTGGAAAAAGAAATGGAACCCTTTGCAGAGGGGAACGATAATTAGTTCCCCCAAATCAAGTTTGCCAGCGATTTTCAGGTGCATTGAATTAGTTTTCCAAAGCCAGTCAGCTGGGAGGGGTGGATGAATCTGGAAACAGCCTGTTTCCTTGGGACTAAATCAAGCCAATATCAAAAAGGACTCTTCCGTTTCTTTGGTTGTTTTCATATTTATCATGGTTTGTCATGAATTTTCTGATGTGAGCTTTCATTTGGAGGCTGGAATATGGAGTTCAAGACACGGACGGAATGGTCTTTTTCAATCAGGGCACAGCTGTTGGCTTGCTCCAATTCTGGCTTTCTGTCATTGTTTTGGGTGCCTCAGCCGACTTTTGGTTTCTTGAGCGGCAATTTCCTAAATGATTTCTGGGTCTGAGTTGGCTTTGCCTTCTTCCTTCCCAAATTTTGTATTCTGACGCAATACAAAGCAGAGTTTAGACAGCGGATCCATTATGAAATAAAAAACACAACAAATTAGCGTGTCATGCTTAGAAAATGAGAGGCAGCACGACCAACATGAGTTTTTGTGTTTTGGAAAAAGAAATGGAACCCTTTGTAGAGGGGAACGATAATTAGTTCCCCCAAATCAAGTTTGCCAGCGATTTTCAGGTGCATTGAATGAGTTTTCCAAAGCCAGTCAGTTGGCAGGGGTGGATGAATCTGGAAACAGCCTGTTTCCTTGTGACTAAATGAAGCCAATATCAAAAAGGACTCTTCCGTTTCTTTGGCTTTTTTCACATTTTTCGTATTTATCATGGTTTGTCATGAATTTTCTGATGTGAGCTTTGATTTTGAGGCTGGATTATGGAGTTCGAGACACGGAAGGGATGGTCTTTTCAATCAGGGTACAGCTGTTGGCTTGCTCCAATTCTGGCTTTCTGTCATTGTTTTGGGTGCCTCAGCCGACTTTTGGTTTCTTGAGCGGCAATTTCCTAAATGATTTCTGGGTCTGAGTTGGTTTTGCCTTCTTCCTTCCCAAATTTTGTATTCTGACGCAATCCAAACCAGAGTTTAGACAGCGGATCCATTATGAAATAAAAAACACAACAAATTAGCCTGTCAGGCTTAGAATTCGAGACGCAGCACGACCCAATTGAGTTTTTGTGTTTTGGAAAAAGAAATGGAACCCTTTTGCAGAGGGGACCGATAATTAATTCCCCCAAATCAAGTTTGCCAGCGATTTTTAGGTGCATTGAATGAGTTTTCCAAAGCCAGTTAGCTGGGAGGGGTGTTTGAATCTGGAAACAGCCTGTTTCCTTGTGACTAAATCAAGCCAATATCACAAAGGACTCTTCCGTTTCTTTGGCTGTTTTCACATTTTTCGTATTTATCATGGTTTGTCATGAATTTTCTGATGTGAGCTTTCATTTTGAGGCTGGAATATGGAGTTCAAGACACGGAAGGAATGGTCTTTTTCAATCAGGGCACAGCTGTTGGCTTGCTCCAATTCTGGCTTTCTGTCATTGTTTTGGGTGCCTCAGCCGACTTTTGGTTTCTTGAGCGGCAATTTCCTAAATGATTTCTGGGTCTGAGTTGGTTTTGCCTTCTTCCTTCCCAAATTTTGTATTCTGATGCAGTAGAAATAAGAGTTTAGACAGCGGATCCAGTATGAAATAAAAAACACAACAAATTAGCCTGTCATGCTTAGAATTCGAGAGGCAGCACGACCAACATGAGTTTTTGTGTTTTGGAAAACGAAATGGAACCCTTTTGCAGAGGGGAACGCTAATTAATTCCCCCAAATCAAGTTTGCCAGCGATTTTCAGGTGAATTGGTTTTCCAAAGCCAGTCAGCTGGGAGGGGTGGATGGATCTGAAACAGCCTGTTTCCTTGTGACTAAATCAAGCCAATATCCAAAAGGACTCTTCCATTTCTTTGGCTTTTTTCACATTTTTCTTATTTATCATGGTTTGTCATGAATTTTCTGATGTGAGCTTTGATTTTGAGGCTGGAATATGGAGTTCAAGACACGGAAGGAATGGTCTTTTTCAATCAGGGCACAGCTGTTGGCTTGCTCCAATTCTGGCTTTCTGTCATTGTTTTGGGTGCCTCAGCCTTCTTTTGGTTTCTTGAACGGCAATTTCGTAAATGATTTCTGGGTCTGAGTTGGCTTTGCCTTCTTCCTTCCCAAATTTTGTATTCTGACGCAATACAAACCAGAGTTTAGACACCGGATCCATTATGAAATAAAACACACAACAAATTAGGCTGTCATGCCTAGAGTTCCAGAGGCAGCACGACCAACAAGAGTTTTTGTGTTTTGGAAAAAGAAATGGAACCCTTTTGCAGAGGGGAACGAAAATTAATTCCCCCAAATCAAGTTTGCCAGTGATTTTCAGGTTCATTGAATTACTTTTAAAGGCAGTCAGCTGGGAGGGGTGGATGAATCTGGAAACAGCCTGTTTCCTTGTGAGTAAATCCAGCCAATATCACAAAGGACTCTTCCGTTTCTTTGGCTGTTTTCACATTTTTCGTATTTATCATGGTTTGTCATGAATTTTCTGATGTGAGCTTTGATTTTCAGGCTGGAATATGGAGTTCAAGACACGGAAGGAATGGTCTTTTTCAATCAGGGCACAGATGTTGGCTTGCTGCAATTCTGGCTTTCTGTCATTGTTTTGGGTGCCTCAGCCGACTTTTGGTTTCTTGAGCGGCAATTTCCTAAATGATTTCTGGGTCTGAGTTGGTTTTGCCTTCTTCCTTCCCAAATTTTGTATTCTGACGCAATACAAACCAGAGTTTAGACAGCGCATCCATTATGAAATAAAAAACACAACAAATTAGCCTGTCATGCTTAGAATTCTAGAGGCAGCACGACCAACATGAGTTTTTGTGTTTTGGAAAAAGAAATGGAACCCTTTTGCAGAGGGGAACGATAATTAGTTCCCCATATCAAGTGTGCCAGCGATTTTCAGGTGCATTGAATGAGTTTTCCAAAGCCAGTCAGCTGGGAGGGGTGGATGAATCTGGAAACAGCCTGTTTCCTTGGGACTAAATCAAGCCAATATCGAAAAGGACTCTTCCGTTTCTTTGGCTTTTTTCACATTTTGCGTATTCATCATGGTTTGTCATGAATTTTCTGATGTGAGCTTTCATTTGGGGGCTGGAATATGCAGTTCAAGACACGGAAGGAATGGTCTTTTTCAATCAGGGCACAGCTGTTGGCTTGCTCCAATTCTGGCTTTCTGTCATTGTTTTATGGGTCTCAGCCAACTTTTGGTTTCTAGAGCGGCAATTTCCTAAATGATTTCTGGGTCTGAGTTGGTTTTGCCTTCTTCCTTCCCAAATTTTGTATTCTGACGCAATACAAACAAGAGTTTAGACACCGGATCCATTATGAAATAAAAAACACAACAAATTAGCGTGTCATGCTTAGAATTCGAGAGGCAGCACGACCCACATGAGTTTTTGTGTTTTGCAAAAAGAAATGGAACCCTTTTGCAGAGGGGAACGATAATGAATTCCCCAAATCAAGTTTGCCAGCGATTTTCAGGTGCATTGAGCTAGTTTCCCAAAGCCAGTCAGCTGGGAGGGGTGGATGAATCTGGAAACAGCCTGTTTCCTTGTGACTAAATCAAGCCAATATCACAAAGGACTCTTCCGTTTCTTTGGCTTTTTTCACATTTTTCGTATTTATCATGGTTTGTCATGAATTTTCTGATGTGAGCTTTCATTTTGAGGCTGGAATATGGAGTTCAAGACACGGAAGGAATGGTCTTTTTCAATCAGGGCACAGCTGTTGGCTTGCTCCAATTCTGGCTTTCTGTCATTGTTTTGGGTGCCTAAGCCGACTTTTGGTTTCTTGAGCGGCAATTTCCTCAATGATTTCTGTGTCTGAGTTGGTTTTGCCTTCTTCCTTCCCAAATTTTGTATTCTGACGCAATACAAACCAGAGTTTAGACAGCGGATCCATTATGAAATAAAAAACACAACAAATTAGCCTGTCATGCTTAGAATTCGAGAGGCAGCACGACCAACATGAGTTTTTGTGTTTTGGAAAAAGAAATGGAAACCTTTTGCAGAGGGGACCGATAATGAATTCCCCCAAATCAAGTTTGCCAGCGATTTTCAGGTGCATTGAATTAGTTTTCCAAAGCCAGTCAGCTGGGAGGGGTGGATGAATCTGGAAACAGCCTGTTTCCTTGTGACTAAATCAAGCCAATATCAAAAAGGACTCTTCCGTTTCTTTGGCTTTCTTCACATTTTTCGTATTCATCATGGTTTGTCATGAATTTTCTGATGGGAGCTTTCATTTTGAGGCTGGAATATGGAGTTCAAGACACGGAAGGAATGGTCTTTTTCAATCAGGGCACAGCTGTTGGCTTGCTCCAATTCTGGCTTTCTGTCATTGTTTTGGGTGCCTCAGCCGACTTTTGGTTTCTTGAGCGGCAATTTCCTAAATGATTTCTGTGTCTGAGTTGGTTTAGCCCTCTTCCTTTCCAAATTTTTTATTCTGAAGCAATACAAACCAGACTTTAGACAGCGGATCCATTATGAAATAAAAAACACAACAAATTAGCGTGTCATGCTTAGAATTCGAGAGGCAGCACGACCAACATGAGTTTTTGTGTTTTGGAAAAAGAAATGGAACCCTTTTGCAGAGGGGAACGATAATTAATTCCCCCAAATCAAGTTTGCCAGCGATTTTCAGGTGCATTGAATTAGTTTTCCAAAGCCAGTCAGCTGGGAGTGGTGGATGAATCTGGAAACAGCCTGTTTCCTTGTGACTAAATCAAGCCAATATCGAAAAGGACTCTTCCGTTTCTTTGGCTTTTTTCACATTTTTCGTGTTCATCATGGTTTGTCATGAATTTTCTGATGTGAGCTTTCATTTTGAGGCTGGAATATGGAGTTCAAGAAACGGAGGAATGGTCTTTTTCAATCAGGGCACAGCTGTTGGCTTGCTCCAATTCTGGCTTTCTGTCATTGTTTTGGGTGCCTCAGCCGACTTTTGGTTTCTTGAGCGGCAATTTCCTAAATCATTTCTGGGTCTGAGTTGGTTTTGCCTTCTTCCTTCCCAAATTTTGTATTCTGACGCAATACAAACCAGAGTTTAGAAACCAGATCCATTATGAAATAAAAAACACAACAAATTAGCGTGTCATGCTTAGAATTCGAGAGGCAGCACGACCAACATGAGTTTTTGTGTTTTGGAAAAAGAAATGGAACCCTTTTGCAGAGGGGAACGATAATTAATTCCCCCAAATCAAGTTTGCCAGCGATTTTCAGGTGCATTGAATTAGTTTTCCAAAGCCAGTCAGCGGGGAGGGGTGGATGAATCTGGAAACAGCCTGTTTCCTTGTGACTAAATCAAGCCAATATCGAAAAGGACTCTTCCATTTCTTTGGCTTTTTTCACATTTTTCGTAATCATCATGGTTTGTCATGAATTTTCTGATGTGAGCTTTCATTTTGAGGCTGGAATATGGAGTTCAAGACACGGAAGGAATGGTCTTTTTCAATCAGGGCACAGCTGTTGGCTTGCTCCAATTCTGGCTTTCTGTCATTGTTTTGGGTGCCTCAGCCGACTTTTGGTCTCTTGAGCGGCAATTTCCTAAATGATTTCTGGGTCTGAGTTGGTTTTGCCTTCTTCCTTCCCAAATTTTGTATTCTGACGCAATACAAACCAGAGTTTGGACAGCGGATCCATTATGAAATAAAAAGCACAACAAATTAGAGTGTCATGCTTAGAATTCGAGAGGCAGCACGACCAACATGAGTTTTTGTGTTTTGCAAAAAGAAATGGAACCCTTTTGCAGAGGGGAACGATAATTAATTCCCCCAAATCAAGTTTGCCAGCGATTTTCAGGTGCATTGAATTAGTTTTCCAAAGCCAGTCAGCTGGGAGGGGTGGATGAATCTGGAAACAGCCTGTTTCCTTGTGACTAAATCAAGCCAATATCAAAAAGGACTCTTCCGTTTCTTTGGCTTTCTTCACATTTTTCGTATTCATCATGGTTTGTCTTGAATTTTCAGATGTGAGCTTTCATTTTGAGGCTGGAATATGGAGTTCAAGAAACGGAAGGAATGGTCTTTTTCAATCAGGGCACAGCTGTTGGCTTGCTCCAATTCTGGCTTTCTGTCATTGTTTTGGGTGCCTCAGCCGACTTTTGGTTTCTTGAGCGGCAATTTCCTCAATGATTTCTGGGTCTGAGTTGGTTTTGCCTTCTTCCTTCCCAAATTTTGTATTCTGATGCAATACAAACCAGAGTTTAGACAGCGGATCCATTATGAAATAAAAAACACAACAAATTAGCGTGTCATGCTTAGAATTCGAGAGGCAGCACGACCAACATGAGTTTTTGTGTTTTGCAAAAAGAAATGGAACCCTTTTGCAGAGGGGACCGATAATGAATTCCCCCAAATCAAGTTTGCCAGCGATTTTCAGGTGCATTGAATTGGTTTTCCAAAGCCAGTCAGCTGGGAGGGGTGGATGAATCTGGAAACAGCCTGTTTCCTTGGGACTAAATCAAGCCAATATCAAAAAGGACTCTTCCGTTTCTTTGGCTTTTTTCACATTTTTCGTATTCATCATGGTTTGTCATGAATTTTCTGATGTGAGCTTTCATTTTGAGGCTGGAATATGGAGTTCAAGACACGGAAGGAATGGTCTTTTTCAATCAGGGCACAGCTGTTGGCTTGCTCCAATTCTGGCTTTCTGTCATTGTTGTGGGTGCCTCAGCCGACTTTTGGTTTCTTGAGCGGCAATTTCCGAAATGATTTCTGGGTCTGAGTTGGTTTTGCCTTCTTCCTTCCCAAATTTTGTATTCTGACGCAATACAAACCAGAGTTTAGACAGCGGATCCATTATGAAATAAAAAACACAACAAATTAGCGTGTCATGCTTAGAATTCGAGAGGCAGCACGACCAACATGAGTTTTTGTGTTTTGGAAAAAGAAATGGAACCCTTTTTCAGAGTCTAACGATAATTAATTCCCCCAAATCAAGTTTGCCAGCGATTTTCAGGTGCATTGAATTAGTTTTCCAAAGCCAGTCAGCTGGGAGGGGTGGATGAATCTGGAAACAGCCTGTTTCCTTGTGACTAAATCAAGCCAATATCAAAAAGGACTCTTCCGTTTCTTTGGCTTTCTTCACATTTTTCGTATTCATCATGGTTTGTCATGAATTTTCTGATGGGAGCTTTCATTTTGAGGCTGGAATATGGAGTTCAAGACACGGAAGGAATGGTCTTTTTCAATCAGGGCACAGCTGTTGGCTTGCTCCAATTCTGGCTTTCTGTCATTGTTGTGGGTGCCTCCGCCGACTTTTGGTTTCTTGAGCGGCAATTTCCTAAATGATTTCTGGGTCTGAGTTGGTTTTGCCTTCTTCCTTCCCAAATTTTGTATTCTGACGCAATACAAACCAGAGTTTAGACAGCGGATCCATTATGAAATAAAAAACACAACAAACTAGCGTGTCATGCTTAGAATTCGAGAGGCAGCATGACCAACATGAGTTTTTGTGCTTTGGAAAAAGAGATGGAACCCTTTTGCAGAGGGGACCGATAATTAATTCCCCCAAATCAAGTTTGCCAGCGATTTTCACGTGCATTGAATTAGTTTTCCAAAGCCAGTCAGCTGGGAGGGGTGGATGAATCTGGAAACAGCCTGTTTCCTTGTGACTAAATCAAGCCAATATCAAAAAGGACTCTTCCGTTTCTTTGCCTGTTTTCACATTTTTCGTATTCATCATGGTTTGTCATGAATTTTCTGATGTGAGCTTTCATTTTGAGGCTGGAATATGGAGTTCAAGACACGGAAGGAATGGTCTTTTTCAATCAGGGCACAGCTGTTGGCTTGCTCCAATTCTGGCTTTCTGTCATTGTTGTGGGTGCCTCAGCCGACTTTTGGTTTCTTGAGCGGCAATTTCCGAAATGATTTCTGGGTCTGAGTTGGTTTTGCCTTCTTCCTTCCCAAATTTTGTATTCTGACGCAATACAAACCAGAGTTTAGACAGCGGATCCATTATGAAATAAAAAACACAACAAATTAGCGTGTCATGCTTAGAATTCGAGAGGCAGCACGACCAACATGAGTTTTTGTGTTTTGGAAAAAGAAATGGAACCCTTTTGCAGAGGGGACCGATAATGAATTCCCCCAAATCAAGTTTGCCAGCGATTTTCAGGTGCATTGAATTAGTTTTCCAAAGCCAGTCAGCTGGGAGGGGTGGATGAATCTGGAAACAGCCTGTTTCCTTGTGACTAAATCAAGCCAATATCAAAAAGGACTCTTCCGTTTCTTTGGCTTTCTTCACATTTTTCGTATTCATCATGGTTTGTCATGAATTTTCTGATGTGAGCTTTCATTTTGAGGCTGGAATATGGAGTTCAAGACACGGAAGGAATGGTCTTTTTCAATCAGGGCACAGCTGTTGGCTTGCTCCAATTCTGGCTTTCTGTCATTGTTTTGGGTGCCTCAGCCGACTTTTGGTTTCTTAAGCGGCAATTTCCTAAATGATTTCTGGGTCTGAGTTGGTTTTGCCTTCTTCCTTCCCAAATTTTGTATTCTGACGCAATACAAACCAGAGTTTAGACAGCGGATCCATTATGAAATAAAAAACACAACAAATTAGCGTGTCATGCTTAGAATTCGAGAGGCAGCACGACCAACATGAGTTTTTGTGTTTTGGAAAAAGAAATGGAACCCTTTTGCAGAGGGGAACGATAATGAATTCCCCAAATCAAGTTTGCCAGCAATTTTCAGGTGCATTGAATTAGTTTTCCAAAGCCAGTCAGCTGGGAGGGGTGGATGAATCTGGAAACAGCCTGTTTCCTTGTGACTAAATCAAGCCAATATCCAAAAGGACTCTTCCGTTTCTTTGGCTTTTTTCACATTTTTCGTATTCATCATGGTTTGTCATGAATTTTCTGATGTGAGCTTTCATTTTGAGGCTGGAATATGGAGTTCAAGACACGGAAGGAATGGTCTATTTCAATCAGGGCACAGCTGTTGGCTTGCTCCAATTCTGGCTTTCTGTCATTGTTTTGGGTGCCTCAGCCGACTTTTGGTTTCTTGAGCGGCAATTTCCTAAATGATTTCTGGGTCTGAGTTGGTTTTGCCTTCTTCCTTCCCAAATTTTGTATTCTGACGCAATACAAACCAGAGTTTAGACAGCGGATCCATTATGAAAAAAAAAACACAACAAATTAGCGTGTCATGCTTAGAATTCGAGAGGCAGCACGACCAACATGAGTTTTTGTGTTTTGGAAAAAGAAATGGAACCCTTTTGCAGAGGGGACCGATAATGAATTCCCCCAAATCAAGTTTGCCAGCGATTTTCAGGTGCATTGAATTAGTTTTCCAAAGCCAGTCAGCTGGGAGGGGTGGATGAATCTGGAAACAGCCTGTTTCCTTGGGACTAAATCAAGCCAATATCAAAAAGGACTCTTCCGTTTCTTTCGCTGTTTTCACATTGTTCGTATTTATCATGGTTTGTCATGAATTTTCTGATGTGAGCTTTCATTTTGAGGCTGGAATATGGAGTTCAAGACACGGAAGGAATGGTCTTTTTCAATCAGGGCACAGCTGTTGGCTTGCTCCAATTCTGGCTTTCTGTCATTGTTTTGGGTGCCTCAGCCGACTTTTGGTTTCTTGAGCGGCAATTTCCTCAATGATTTCTGGGTCTGAGTTGGTTTTGCCTTCTTCCTTCCCAAATTTTGTATTCTGACGCAATACAAACCAGAGTTTAGACACCGGATCCATTATGAAATAAAAAGCACAACAAATTAGCGTGTCATGCTTAGAATTCGAGAGGCAGCACGACCAACATGAGTTTTTGTGTTTTGGAAAAAGAAATGGAACCCTTTTGCAGAGGGGACCGATAATTAATTCCCCCAAATCAAGTTTGCCAGCGATTTTCAGGTGCATTGAATTAGTTTTCCAAAGCCAGTCAGCTGGGAGGGGTGGGTGAATCTGGAAACAGCCTGTTTCCATGTGACTAAATCAAGCCAATATCAAAAAGGACTCTTCCGTTTCTTTGGCTTTCTTCACATTTTTCGTATTCATCATGGTTTGTCATGAATTTTCTGATGTGAGCTTTCATTTTGAGGCTGGAATATGGAGTTCAAGACACGGAAGGAATGGTCTATTTCAATCAGGGCACAGCTGTTGGCTTGCTCCAATTCTGGCTTTCTGTCATTGTTTTGGGTGCCTCAGCCGACTTTTGTTTTCTTGAGCGGCACTTTCGTAAAGGATTTCTGGGTCTGAGTTGGTTTTGCCTTCTTCCTTCCCAAATTTTGTATTCTGACGCAATACAAACCAGAGTTTAGACACTGGATCCATTATGAAGTAAAAACACAACAAATTAGCGTGTCATGCTTAGAATTCGAGAGGCAGCACGACCAACATGAGTTTTTGTGTTTTGCAAAAAGAAATGGAACCCTTTTGCAGAGGGGACCGATAATGAATTCCCCCAAATCAAGTTTGCCAGCGATTTTCAGGTGCATTGAATGAGTTTTCCAAAGCCAGTCAGCTGGGAGGGGTGGATGAATCTGGAAACAGCCTGTTTCCTTGTGACAAAATCAAGTCAATATCAAAAAGGGCACTTCCGTTTCTTTGGCTTTTTTCACATTTTTCGTATTCATCATGGTTTGTCATGAATTTTCAGATGTGAGCTTTCATTTTGAGGCTGGAATATGGAGTTCAAGACACGGAAGGAATGGTCTTTTTCAATCAGGGCACAGCTGTTGGCTTGCTCCAATTCTGGCTTTCTGTCATTGTTGTGGGTGCCTCCGCTGACTTTTGTTTTCTTGAGCGGCAATTTCCTCAATGATTTCTGGGTCTGAGTTGGTTTTGCCTTCTTCCTTCCCAAATTTTGTATTCTGACGCAATACAAACCAGAGTTTAGAAACCAGATACATTATGAAATAAAAAACACAACAAATTAGCGTGTCATGCTTAGAATTCGAGAGGCAGCACGACCAACATGAGTTTTTGTGTTTTGCAAAAAGAAATGGAACCCTTTTGCAGAGGGGACCGATAATGAATTCCCCCAAATCAAGTTTGCCAGCGATTTTCAGGTGCATTGAATTAGTTTTCCAAAGCCAATCAGCTGGGAGGGGTGGATGAGAGGCAGCACGACCAACATGAGTTTTTGTGTTTTGGAAAAAGAAATGGAAACCTTTTGCACAGGGGACCGATAATGAATTCCCCCAAATCAAGTTTGCCAGCGATTTTCAGGTGCATTGAATTAGTTTTCCAAAGCCAGTCAGCTGGGAGGGGTGGATGAATCTGGAAACAGCCTGTTTCCTTGGGACTAAATCAAGCCAATATCAAAAAGGACTCTTCCGTTTCTTTGGCTTTCTTCACATTTTTCGTGTTCATCATGGTTTGTCATGAATTTTCTGATGTGAGCTTTCATTTTGAGGCTGGAATATGGAGTTCAAGACACGGAAGGAATGGTCTTTTTCAATCAGGGCACAGCTGTTGGCTTGCTCCAATTCTGGCTTTCTGTCATTGTTTTGGGTGCCTCAGCCGACTTTTGGTTTCTTGAGCGGCAATTTCCTCAATGATTTCTGGGTCTGAGTTGGTTTTGCCTTCTTCCTTCCCAAATTTTGTATTCTGACGCAATACAAACCAGAGTTTAGACAGCGGATCCATTATGAAATAAAAAACACAACAAATTAGCCTGTCATGCTTAGAATTCGAGAGGCAGCACGACCAACATGAGTTTTGGTGTTTTGGAAAAAGAAATGGAAACCTTTTGCAGAGGGGACCGATAATGAATTCCCCCAAATCAAGTTTGCCAGCGATTTTCAGGTGCATTGAATTAGTTTTCCAAAGCCAGTCAGCTGGGAGGGGTGGATGAATCTGGAAACAGCCTGTTTCCTTGTGACTAAATCAAGCCAATATCAAAAAGGACTCTTCCGTTTCTTTGGCTTTCTTCACATTTTTCGTATTCATCATGGTTTGTCATGAATTTTCTGATGTGAGCTTTCATTTTGAGGCTGGAATATGGAGTTCAAGACACGGAAGGAATGGTCTTTTTCAATCAGGGCACAGCTGTTGGCTTGCTCCAATTCTGGCTTTCTGTCATTGTTTTGGGTGCCTCAGCCGACTTTTGGTTTCTTGAGCGGCAATTTCCTAAATGATTTCTGTGTCTGAGTTGGTTTAGCCCTCTTCCTTTCCAAATTTTTTATTCTGAAGCAATACAAACCAGACTTTAGACAGCGGATCCATTATGAAATAAAAAACACAACAAATTAGCGTGTCATGCTTAGAATTCGAGAGGCAGCACGACCAACATGAGTTTTTGTGTTTTGGAAAAAGAAATGGAACCCTTTTGCAGAGGGGAACGATAATTAATTCCCCCAAATCAAGTTTGCCAGCGATTTTCAGGTGCATTGAATTAGTTTTCCAAAGCCAGTCAGCTGGGAGTGGTGGATGAATCTGGAAACAGCCTGTTTCCTTGTGACTAAATCAAGCCAATATCGAAAAGGACTCTTCCGTTTCTTTGGCTTTTTTCACATTTTTCGTGTTCATCATGGTTTGTCATGAATTTTCTGATGTGAGCTTTCATTTTGAGGCTGGAATATGGAGTTCAAGAAACGGAGGAATGGTCTTTTTCAATCAGGGCACAGCTGTTGGCTTGCTCCAATTCTGGCTTTCTGTCATTGTTTTGGGTGCCTCAGCCGACTTTTGGTTTCTTGAGCGGCAATTTCCTAAATCATTTCTGGGTCTGAGTTGGTTTTGCCTTCTTCCTTCCCAAATTTTGTATTCTGACGCAATACAAACCAGAGTTTAGAAACCAGATCCATTATGAAATAAAAAACACAACAAATTAGCGTGTCATGCTTAGAATTCGAGAGGCAGCACGACCAACATGAGTTTTTGTGTTTTGGAAAAAGAAATGGAACCCTTTTGCAGAGGGGAACGATAATTAATTCCCCCAAATCAAGTTTGCCAGCGATTTTCAGGTGCATTGAATTAGTTTTCCAAAGCCAGTCAGCGGGGAGGGGTGGATGAATCTGGAAACAGCCTGTTTCCTTGTGACTAAATCAAGCCAATATCAAAAAGGACTGTTCCGTTTCTTTGGCTTTCTTCACATTTTTTGTATTCATCATGGTTTGTCATGAATTTTCTGATGTGAGCTTTCATTTTGAGGCTGGAATATGGAGTTCAAGACACGGAAGGAATGGTCTTTTTCAATCAGGGCACAGCTGTTGGCTTGCTCCAATTCTGGCTTTCTGTCATTGTTTTGGGTGCCTCAGCCGACTTTTGGTTTCTTGAGCGGCAATTTCCTAAATGATTTCTGTGTCTGAGTTGGTTTTGCCTTCTTCCTTCCCAAATTTTGTATTCTGAAGCAATACAAACCAGACTTTAGACAGTGGATCCATTATGAAATAAAA
This sequence comes from Oryctolagus cuniculus, assembly GCF_051225735.1. Classification (NCBI taxonomy): domain Eukaryota; kingdom Metazoa; phylum Chordata; class Mammalia; order Lagomorpha; family Leporidae; genus Oryctolagus; species Oryctolagus cuniculus. Next base: position 89,750,440 of record NC_142875.1, read on the forward strand.
AGCACAACAAATTAGCGTGTCATGCTTAGAATTCGAGAGGCAGCACGACCAACATGAGTTTTTGTGTTTTGCAAAAAGAAATGGAACCCTTTTGCAGAGGGGAACGATAATTAATTCCCCCAAATCAAGTTTGCCAGCGATTTTCAGGTGCATTGAATTAGTTTTCCAAAGCCAGTCAGCTGGGAGGGGTGGATGAATCTGGAAACAGCCTGTTTCCTTGGGACTAAATCAAGCCAATATCGAAAAGGACTCTTCCATTTCTTTGGCTTTTTTCACATTTTTCGTAATCATCATGGTTTGTCATGAATTTTCTGATGTGAGCTTTCATTTTGAGGCTGGAATATGGAGTTCAAGACACGGAAGGAATGGTCTTTTTCAATCAGGGCACAGCTGTTGGCTTGCTCCAATTCTGGCTTTCTGTCATTGTTTTGGGTGCCTCAGCCGACTTTTGGTCTCTTGAGCGGCAATTTCCTGAATGATTTCTGGGTCTGAGTTGGTTTTGCCTTCTTCCTTCCCAAATTTTGTATTCTGACGCAATACAAACCAGAGTTTGGACAGCGGATCCATTATGAAATAAAAAGCACAACAAATTAGCATGTCATGCTTAGAATTCGAGAGGCAGCACGACCAACATGAGTTTTTGTGTTTTGCAAAAAGAAATGGAACCCTTTTGCAGAGGGGAACGATAATTAATTCCCCCAAATCAAGTTTGCCAGCGATTTTCAGGTGCATTGAATTAGTTTTCCAAAGCCAGTCAGCTGGGAGGGGTGGATGAATCTGGAAACAGCCTGTTTCCTTGTGACTAAATCAAGCCAATATCAAAAAGGACTCTTCCGTTTCTTTGGCTTTCTTCACATTTTTCGTATTCATCATGGTTTGTCTTGAATTTTCAGATGTGAGCTTTCATTTTGAGGCTGGAATATGGAGTTCAAGAAACGGAAGGAATGGTCTTTTTCAATCAGGGCACAGCTGTTGGCTTGCTCCAATTCTGGCTTTCTGTCATTGTTTTGGGTGCCTCAGCCGACTTTTGGTTTCTTGAGCGGCAATTTCCTCAATGATTTCTGGGTCTGAGTTGGTTTTGCCTTCTTCCTTCCCAAATTTTGTATTCTGACGCAATACAAACCAGAGTTTAGACAGCGGATCCATTATGAAATAAAAAACACAACAAATTAGCGTGTCATGCTTAGAATTCGAGAGGCAGCACGACCAACATGAGTTTTTGTGTTTTGCAAAAAGAAATGGAACCCTTTTGCAGAGGGGACCGATAATGAATTCCCCCAAATCAAGTTTGCCAGCGATTTTCAGGTGCATTGAATTGGTTTTCCAAAGCCAGTCAGCTGGGAGGGGTGGATGAATCTGGAAACAGCCTGTTTCCTTGTGACTAAATCAAGCCAATATCAAAAAGGACTCTTCCGTTTCTTTGGCTTTCTTCACATTTTTCGAATTCATCATGGTTTGTCATGAATTTTCTGATGTGAGCTTTCATTTGGAGGCTGGAATATGGAGTTCAAGACACGGAAGGAATGGTCTTTTTCAATCAGGGCACAGCTGTTGGCTTGCTCCAATTCTGGCTTGCTGTCATTGTTTTGGGTGCCTCAGCCGACTTTTGGTTTCTTGAGCGGCAATTTCCTAAATGATTTCTGGGTCTGAGTTGGTTTTGCCTTCTTCCTTCCCAAATTTTGTATTCTGACGCAATACAAACCAGAGTTTGGACAGCGGATGCATTATGAAATAAAAAACACAACAAATTAGCGTGTCATACTTAGAATTCGAGAGGCAGCACGACCAACATGAGTTTTTGTGTTTTGCAAAAAGAAATGGAACCCTTTTGCAGAGGGGAACGATAATTAATTCCCCCAAATCAAGTTTGCCAGCGATTTTCAGGTGCATTGAATTAGTTTTCCAAAGCCAGTCAGCTGGGAGGGGTGGATGAATCTGGAAACAGCCTGTTTCCTTGTGACTAAATCAAGCCAATATCGAAAAGGACTCTTCCATTTCTTTGGCTTTTTTCACATTTTTCGTAATCATCATGGTTTGTCATGAATTTTCTGATGTGAGCTTTCATTTTGAGGCTGGAATATGGAGTTCAAGACACGGAAGGAATGGTCTTTTTCAATCAGGGCACAGCTGTTGGCTTGCTCCAATTCTGGCTTTCTGTCATTGTTTTGGGTGCCTCAGCCGACTTTTGGTCTCTTGAGCGGCAATTTCCTAAATGATTTCTGGGTCTGAGTTGGTTTTGCCTTCTTCCTTCCCAAATTTTGTATTCTGACGCAATACAAACCAGAGTTTGGACAGCGGATCCATTATGAAATAAAAAGCACAACAAATTAGAGTGTCATGCTTAGAATTCGAGAGGCAGCACGACCAACATGAGTTTTTGTGTTTTGCAAAAAGAAATGGAACCCTTTTGCAGAGGGGAACGATAATTAATTCCCCCAAATCAAGTTTGCCAGCGATTTTCAGGTGCATTGAATTAGTTTTCCAAAGCCAGTCAGCTGGGAGGGGTGGATGAATCTGGAAACAGCCTGTTTCCTTGTGACTAAATCAAGCCAATATCAAAAAGGACTCTTCCGTTTCTTTGGCTTTCTTCACATTTTTCGTATTCATCATGGTTTGTCTTGAATTTTCAGATGTGAGCTTTCATTTTGAGGCTGGAATATGGAGTTCAAGAAACGGAAGGAATGGTCTTTTTCAATCAGGGCACAGCTGTTGGCTTGCTCCAATTCTGGCTTTCTGTCATTGTTTTGGGTGCCTCAGCCGACTTTTGGTTTCTTGAGCGGCAATTTCCGAAATGATTTCTGGGTCTGAGTTGGTTTTGCCTTCTTCCTTCCCAAATTTTGTATTCTGACGCAATACAAACCAGAGTTTAGACAGCGGATCCATTATGAAATAAAAAACACAACAAATTAGCGTGTCATGCTTAGAATTCGAGAGGCAGCACGACCAACATGAGTTTTTGTGTTTTGCAAAAAGAAATGGAACCCTTTTGCAGAGGGGACCGATAATGAATTTCCCCAAATCAAGTTTGCCAGCGATTTTCAGGTGCATTGAATTGGTTTTCCAAAGCCAGTCAGCTGGGAGGGGTGGATGAATCTGGAAACAGCCTGTTTCCTTGTGACTAAATCAAGCCAATATCAAAAAGGACTCTTCCGTTTCTTTGGCTTTCTTCACATTTTTCGAATTCATCATGGTTTGTCATGAATTTTCTGATGTGAGCTTTCATTTTGAGGCTGGAATATGGAGTTCAAGACACGGAAGGAATGGTCTTTTTCAATCAGGGCACAGCTGTTGGCTTGCTCCAATTCTGGCTTTCTGTCATTGTTTTGGGTGCCTCAGCCGACTTTTGGTTTCTTGAGCGGCAATTTCCTAAATGATTTCTGGGTCTGAGTTGGTTTTGCCTTCTTCCTTCCCAAATTTTGTATTCTGACGCAATACAAACCAGAGTTTGGACAGCGGATGCATTATGAAATAAAAAACACAACAAATTAGCGTGTCATACTTAGAATTCGAGAGGCAGCACGACCAACATGAGTTTTTGTGTTTTGCAAAAAGAAATGGAACCCTTTTGCAGAGGGGAACGATAATTAATTCCCCCAAATCAAGTTTGCCAGCGATTTTCAGGTGCATTGAATTAGTTTTCCAAAGCCAGTCAGCTGGGAGGGGTGGATGAATCTGGAAACAGCCTGTTTCCTTGTGACTAAATCAAGCCAATATCGAAAAGGACTCTTCCATTTCTTTGGCTTTTTTCACATTTTTCGTAATCATCATGGTTTGTCATGAATTTTCTGATGTGAGCTTTCATTTGGAGGCTGGAATATGGAGTTCAAGACACGGAAGGAATGGTCTTTTTCAATCAGGGCACAGCTGTTGGCTTGCTCCAATTCTGGCTTTCTGTCATTGTTTTGGGTGCCTCAGCCGACTTTTGGTCTCTTGAGCGGCAATTTCCTAAATGATTTCTGGGTCTGAGTTGGTTTTGCCTTCTTCCTTCCCAAATTTTGTATTCTGACGCAATACAAACCAGAGTTTGGACAGCGGATCCATTATGAAATAAAAAGCACAACAAATTAGAGTGTCATGCTTAGAATTCGAGAGGCAGCACGACCAACATGAGTTTTTGTGTTTTGCAAAAAGAAATGGAACCCTTTTGCAGAGGGGAACGATAATTAATTCCCCCAAATCAAGTTTGCCAGCGATTTTCAGGTGCATTGAATTAGTTTTCCAAAGCCAGTCAGCTGGGAGGGGTGGATGAATCTGGAAACAGCCTGTTTCCTTGTGACTAAATCAAGCCAATATCAAAAAGGACTCTTCCGTTTCTTTGGCTTTCTTCACATTTTTCGTATTCATCATGGTTTGTCTTGAATTTTCAGATGTGAGCTTTCATTTTGAGGCTGGAATATGGAGTTCAAGAAACGGAAGGAATGGTCTTTTTCAATCAGGGCACAGCTGTTGGCTTGCTCCAATTCTGGCTTTCTGTCATTGTTTTGGGTGCCTCAGCCGACTTTTGGTTTCTTGAGCGGCAATTTCCGAAATGATTTCTGGGTCTGAGTTGGTTTTGCCTTCTTCCTTCCCAAATTTTGTATTCTGACGCAATACAAACCAGAGTTTAGACAGCGGATCCATTATGAAATAAAAAACACAACAAATTAGCGTGTCATGCTTAGAATTCGAGAGGCAGCACGACCAACATGAGTTTTTGTGTTTTGCAAAAAGAAATGGAACCCTTTTGCAGAGGGGACCGATAATGAATTTCCCCAAATCAAGTTTGCCAGCGATTTTCAGGTGCATTGAATTGGTTTTCCAAAGCCAGTCAGCTGGGAGGGGTGGATGAATCTGGAAACAGCCTGTTTCCTTGTGACTAAATCAAGCCAATATCAAAAAGGACTCTTCCGTTTCTTTGGCTTTCTTCACATTTTTCGAATTCATCATGGTTTGTCATGAATTTTCTGATGTGAGCTTTCATTTTGAGGCTGGAATATGGAGTTCAAGACACGGAAGGAATGGTCTTTTTCAATCAGGGCACAGCTGTTGGCTTGCTCCAATTCTGGCTTTCTGTCATTGTTTTGGGTGCCTCAGCCGACTTTTGGTTTCTTGAGCGGCAATTTCCGAAATGATTTCTGGGTCTGAGTTGGTTTTGCCTTCTTCCTTCCCAAATTTTGTATTCTGACGCAATACAAACAAGAGTTTAGACAGCGGATCCATTATGAAATAAAAAACACAACAAATTAGCGTGTCATGCTTAGAATTCGAGAGGCAGCACGACCAACATGAGTTTTTGTGTTTTGGAAAAAGAAATGGAACCCTTTTTCAGAGTCTAACGATAATTAATTCCCCCAAATCAAGTTTGCCAGCGATTTTCAGGTGCATTGAATTAGTTTTCCAAAGCCAGTCAGCGGGGAGGGGTGGATGAATCTGGAAACAGCCTGTTTCCTTGTGACTAAATCAAGCCAATATCAAAAAGGACTGTTCCGTTTCTTTGGCTTTCTTCACATTTTTTGTATTCATCATGGTTTGTCATGAATTTTCTGATGTGAGCTTTCATTTGGAGGCTGGAATATGGAGTTCAAGACACGGAAGGAATGGTCTTTTTCAATCAGGGCACAGCTGTTGGCTTGCTCCAATTCTGGCTTGCTGTCATTGTTTTGGGTGCCTCAGCCGACTTTTGGTTTCTTGAGCGGCAATTTCCGAAATGATTTCTGGGTCTGAGTTGGTTTTGCCTTCTTCCTTCCCAAATTTTGTATTCTGACGCAATACAAACCAGAGTTTGGACAGCGGATGCATTATGAAATAAAAAACACAACAAATTAGCGTGTCATACTTAGAATTCGAGAGGCAGCACGACCAACATGAGTTTTTGTGTTTTGCAAAAAGAAATGGAACCCTTTTGCAGAGGGGAACGATAATTAATTCCCCCAAATCAAGTTTGCCAGCGATTTTCAGGTGCATTGAATTAGTTTTCCAAAGCCAGTCAGCTGGGAGGGGTGGATGAATCTGGAAACAGCCTGTTTCCTTGGGACTAAATCAAGCCAATATCAAAAAGGACTCTTCCGTTTCTTTGGCTTTCTTCACATTTTTCGTATTCATCATGGTTTGTCATGAATTTTCAGATGTGAGCTTTCATTTTGAGGCTGGAATATGGAGTTCAAGACACGGAAGGAATGGTCTTTTTCAATCAGGGCACAGCTGTTGGCTTGCTCCAATTCTGGCTTTCTGTCATTGTTTTGGGTGCCTCAGCCGACTTTTGGTTTCTTGAGCGGCAATTTCCTCAATGATTTCTGGGTCTGAGTTGGTTTTGCCTTCTTCCTTCCCAAATTTTGTATTCTGACGCAATACAAACCAGAGTTTGGACAGCGGATCCATTATGAAATAAAAAGCACAACAAATTAGCGTGTCATGCTTAGAATTCGAGAGGCAGCACGACCAACATGAGTTTTTGTGTTTTCGAAAAAGAAATGGAACCCTTTTGCAGAGGGGACCGATAATGAATTCCCCCAAATCAAGTTTGCCAGCGATTTTCAGGTGCATTGAATTAGTTTTCCAAAGCCAGTCAGCTGGGAGGGGTGGATGAATCTGGAAACAGCCTGTTTCCTTGTGACTAAATCAAGCCAATATCAAAAAGGACTCTTCCGTTTCTTTGGCTTTCTTCACATTTTTCGTATTCATCATGGTTTGTCATGAATTTTCTGATGTGAGCTTTCATTTGGAGGCTGGAATATGGAGTTCAAGACACGGAAGGAATGGTCGTTTTCAATCAGGGCACAGCTGTTGGCTTGCTCCAATTCTGGCTTGCTGTCATTGTTTTGGGTGCCTCAGCCGACTTTTGGTTTCTTGAGCGGCAATTTCCTCAATGATTTCGGGTCTGAGTTGGTTTTGCCTTCTTCCTTCCCAAATTTTGTATTCTGACGCAATACAAACCAGAGTTTAGAAACCAGATCCATTATGAAATAAAAAACACAACAAATTAGCGTGTCATGCTTAGAATTCGAGAGGCAGCACGACCAACATGAGTTTTTGTGTTTTGGAAAAAGAAATGGAACCCTTTTGCAGAGGGGACCGATAATTAATTCCCCCAAATCAAGTTTGCCAGCGATTTTCAGGTGCATTGAATTAGTTTTCCAAAGCCAGTCAGTGGGGAGGTGTGGATGAATCTGGAAACAGCCTGTTTCCTTGTGACTAAATCAAGCCAATATCAAAGAGGACTCTTCCGTTTCTTTGGCTGTTTTCACATTTTTCGTATTCATCATGGTTTGTCATGAATTTTCTGATGTGAGCTTTCATTTTGAGGCTGGAATATGGAGTTCAAGACACGGAAGGAATGGTCTTTTTCAATCAGGGCACAGCTGTTGGCTTGCTCCAATTCTGGCTTTCTGTCATTGTTTTGGGTGCCTCAGCCGACTTTTGGTTTCTTGAGCGGCAATTTCCTAAATCATTTCTGGGTCTGAGTTGGTTTTGCCTTCTTCCTTCCCAAATTTTGTATTCTCACGCAATACAAACCAGAGTTTAGACAGCGGATCCATTATGAAATAAAAAACACAACAAATTAGCGTGTCATGCTTAGAATTCGAGAGGCAGCACGACCAACATGAGTTTTTGTGTTTTGCAAAAAGAAATGGAACCCTTTTGCAGAGGGGACCGATAATGAATTTCCCCAAATCAAGTTTGCCAGCGATTTTCAGGTGCATTGAATTGGTTTTCCAAAGCCAGTCAGCTGGGAGGGGTGGATGAATCTGGAAACAGCCTGTTTCCTTGTGACTAAATCAAGCCAATATCAAAAAGGACTCTTCCGTTTCTTTGGCTTTTTTCACATTTTTCGTATTCATCATGGTTTGTCATTAATTTTCTGATGTGAGCTTTCATTTTGAGGCTGGAATATGGAGTTCAAGACACGGAAGGAATGGTCTTTTTCAATCAGGGCACAGCTGTTGGCTTGCTCCAATTCTGGCTTTCTGTCATTGTTTTGGGTGCCTCAGCCGACTTTTGGTTTCTTGAGCGGCAATTTCCTCAATGATTTCTGGGTCTGAGTTGGTTTTGCCTTCTTCCTTCCCAAATTTTGTATTCTGACGCAATACAAACCAGAGTTTAGACAGCGGATCCATTATGAAATAAAAAACACAACAAATTAGCATGTCATGCTTAGAATTCGAGAGGCAGCACGACCAACATGAGTTTTTGTGTTTTGCACAAAGAAATGGAACCCTTTTGCAGAGGGGAACGATAATTAATTCCCCCAAATCAAGTTTGCCAGCGATTTTCAGGTGCATTGAATTAGTTTTCCAAAGCCAGTCAGCTGGGAGGGGTGGATGAATCTGGAAACAGCCTGTTTCCTTGTGACTAAATCAAGCCAATATCAAAAAGGACTCTTAAGTTTTTTTGGCTTTCTTCACATTTTTCGTATTCATCATGGTTTGTCATGAATTTTCTGATGTGAGCTTTCATTTTGAGGCTCTAATATGGAGTTCAAGAAACGGAAGGAATGGTCTTTTTCAATCAGGGCACAGCTGTTGGCTTGCTCCAATTCTGGCTTTCTGTCATTGTTGTGGGTGCCTCAGCCGACTTTTGGTTTCTTGAGCGGCAATTTCCTAAATGATTTCTGGGTCTGACTTGGTTTTGCCTTCTTCCTTCCCAAATTTTGTATTCTGACGCAATACAAACCAGAGTTTAGACAGCGGATCCATTGTGAAATAAAAAACACAACAAATTAGCCTGTCATGCTTAGAATTCGAGAGGCAGCACGACCACCATGAGTTTTTGTGTTTTGCAAAAAGAAATGGAACCCTTTTGCAGAGGGGACCGATAATTAATTCCCCCAAATCAAGTTTGCCAGCGATTTTCAGGTGCATTGAATTGGTTTTCCAAAGCCAGTCAGCGGGGAGGGGTGGGTGAATCTGGAAACAGCCTGTTTCCTTGTGACTAAATCAAGCCAATATCAAAAAGGACTCTTCCGTTTCTTTGGCTTTTTTCACATTTTTCGTATTCATCATGGTTTGTCATGAATTTTCTGATGTGAGCTTTCATTTTGAGGCTGGAATATGGAGTTCAAGACACGGAAGGAATGGTCTTTTTCGATCAGGGCACAGCTGTTGGCTTGCTCCAATTCTGGCTTTCTGTCATTGTTTTGGGTGCCTCAGCCGACTTTTGGTTTCTTGAGCGGCAATTTCCTAAATGATTTCTGGGTCTGAGTTGGTTTTGCCTTCTTCCTTCCCAAATTTTGTATTCTGACGCAATACAAACCAGAGTTTAGACAGCAGATCCATTATGAAATAAAAAACACAACAAATTAGCGTGTCCTGCTTAGATTTTGAGAGGCAGCACGACCACCATGAGTTTTTGTGTTTTGCAAAAAGAAATGGAACCCTTTTGCAGAGGGGACCGATAATGAATTCCCCAAATCAAGTTTGCCAGCGATTTTCAGGTGCATTGAATTAGTTTTCCAAAGCCAGTCAGCTGGGAAGGGTGGGTGAATCTGGAAACAGCCTGTTTCCTTGTGACTAAATCAAGCCAATATCAAAAAGGACTCTTCCGTTTCTTTGGCTTTTTTCACATTTTGCGTATTCATCATGGTTTGTCATGAATTTTCTGATGTGAGCTTTCATTTTGAGGCTGGAATATGGAGTTCAAGACACGGAAGGAATGGTCTTTTTCAATCAAGGCACAGCTGTTGGCTTGCTCCAATTCTGGCTTTCTGTCATTGTTTTGGGTGCCTCAGCCGACTTTTGGTTTCTTGAGCGGCAATTTCCTAAATGATTTCTGGGTCTGAGTTGGTTTTGCCTTCTTCCTTCCCAAATTTTGTATTCTGACGCAATACAACCAGAGTTTAGACAGCGGATCCATTGTGAAATAAAAAACACAACAAATTAGCGTGTCATGCTTAGAATTCGAGAGGCTGCACGACCACCATGAGTTTTTGTGTTTTCGAAAAAGAAATGGAACCCTTTTGCAGAGGGGACCGATAACTAATTCCCCCAAATCAAGTTTGCCAGCGATTTTCAGGTGCATTGAATTAGTTTTCCAAAGCCAGTCAGCTGACAGGGGTGGATGAATGTGGAAACAGCCTGTTTCCTTGTGACTAAATCAAGCCAATATCAAAAAGGACTCTTCCGTTTCTTTGGCTTTTTTCACATTTTTCGTATTCATCATGGTTTGTCATGAATTTTCTGATGTGAGCTTTCATTTTGAGGCTGGAATATGGAGTTCAAGACACGGAAGGAATGGTCTTTTTCAATCAGGGCACAGCTGTTGGCTTGCTCCAATTCTGGCTTTCTGTCATTGTTTTGGGTGCCTCAGCCGACTTTTGGTTTCTTGAGCGGCAATTTCGTAAATGATTTCTGGGTCTGAGTTGGTTTTGCCTTCTTCCTTCCCAAATTTTGTATTCTGACGCAATACAAACCAGAGTTTAGACAGCGGATCCATTATGAAATAAAAAACACAACAAATTAGCATGTCATGCTTAGAATTCGAGAGGCAGCACGACCAACATGAGTTTTTGTGTTTTGCACAAAGAAATGGAACCCTTTTGCAGAGGGGAACGATAATTAATTCCCCCAAATCAAGTTTGCCAGCGATTTTCAGGTGCATTGAATTAGTTTTCCAAAGCCAGTCAGCTGGGAGGGGTGGATGAATCTGGAAACAGCCTGTTTCCTTGTGACTAAATCAAGCCAATATCAAAAAGGACTCTTGCGTTTCTTTGGCTTTTTTCACATTTTGCATATTCATCATGGTTTGTCATGAATGTTCTGATGTGAGCTTTCATTTTGAGGCTGGAATATGGAGTTCAAGACACGGAAGGAATGGTCTTTTTCGATCAGGGCACAGCTGTTGGCTTGCTCCAATTCTGGCTTTCTGTCATTGTTGTGGGTGCCTCAGCCGACTTTTGGTTTCTTGAGCGGCAATTTCCTAAATGATTTCTGGGTCTGAGTTGGTTTTGCCTTCTTCCTTCCCAAATTTTGTATTCTGACGCAATATAATCCAGAGTTTAGACAGCGGATCCATGATGAAATAAAAAACACAACAAATTAGCATGTCATGCTTAGAATTCGAGAGGCAGCACGACCAATATGAGTTTTTGTGTTTTGGAAAAAGAAATGGAAACCTTTTGCAGAGGGGACCGATAATTAATTCCCCCAAATCAAGTTTGCCAGCGATTTTCAGGTGCATTGAATTAGTTTTCCAAAGCCAGTCAGCTGGGAGGGGTGGATGAATCTGGAAACAGCCTGTTTCCTTGTGACTAAATCAAGCCAATATCAAAAAGGACTCTTCCGTTTCTTTGGCTTTTTTCACATTTTGCATATTCATCATGGTTTGTCATGAATGTTCTGATGTGAGCTTTCATTTTGAGGCTGGAATATGGAGTTCAAGACACGGAAGGAATGGTCTTTTTCAATCAGGGCACAGCTGTTGGCTTGCTCCAATTCTGGCTTTCTGTCATTGTTGTGGGTGCCTCAGCCGACTTTTGGTTTCTTGAGCGGCAATTTCCTAAATGATTTCTGGGTCTGAGTTGGTTTTGCCTTCTTCCTTCCCAAATTTTGTATTCTGACGCAATATAATCCAGAGTTTAGACAGCGGATCCATGATGAAATAAAAAACACAACAAATTAGCATGTCATGCTTAGAATTCGAGAGGCAGCACGACCAATATGAGTTTTTGTGTTTTGGAAAAAGAAATGGAAACCTTTTGCAGAGGGGACCGATAATTAATTCCCCCAAATCAAGTTTGCCAGCGATTTTCAGGTGCATTGAATTGGTTTTCCAAAGCCAGTCAGCGGGGAGGGGTGGGTGAATCTGGAAACAGCCTGTTTCCTTGTGACTAAATCAAGCCAATATCAAAAAGGACTCTTCCGTTTCTTTGGCTTTTTTCACATTTTTCGTATTCATCATGGTTTGTCATGAATTTTCTGATGTGAGCTTTCATTTTGAGGCTGGAATATGGAGTTGAAGACACGGAAGGAATGGTCTTTTTCGATCAGGGCACAGCTGTTGGCTTGCTCCAATTCTGGCTTTCTGTCATTGTTTTGGGTGCCTCAGCTGACTTTTGGTTTCTTAAGCGGCAATTTCCTAAATGATTTCTGGGTCTGAGTTGGTTTTGCCTTCTTCCTTCCCAAATTTTGTATTCTGACGCAATACAAACTAGAGTTTAGACAGTGGATCCATTATGAAGTAAAAACACAACAAATTAGCGTGTCATGCTTAGAATTCGAGAGGCAGCACGACCAACATGAGTTTTTGTGTTTTGCAAAAAGAAATGGAACCCTTTTGCAGAGGGGACCGATAATGAATTCCCCCAAATCAAGTTTGCCAGCGATTTTCAGGTGCATTGAATTAGTTTTCCAAAGCCAGTCAGCTGGGAAGGGTGGGTGAATCTGGAAACAGCCTGTTTCCTTGTGACTAAATCAAGCCAATATCAAAAAGGACTCTTCCGTTTCTTTGGCTTTTTTCACATTTTGCGTATTCATCATGGTTTGTCATGAATTTTCTGATGTGAGCTTTCATTTTGAGGCTGGAATATGGAGTTCAAGACACGGAAGGAATGGTCTTTTTCAATCAGGGCACAGCTGTTGGCTTGCTCCAATTCTGGCTTTCTGTCATTGTTTTGGGTGCCTCAGCCGACTTTTGGTTTCTTGAGTGGCAATTTCCTAAATGATTTCTGGGTCTGAGTTGGTTTTGCCTTCTTCCTTCCCAAATTTTGTATTCTGACGCAATACAAACCAGAGTTTAGACAGCGGATCCATTATGAAATAAAAAACACAACAAATTAGCGTGTCATGCTTAGAATTCGAGAGGCAGCACGACCAACATGAGTTTTTGTGTTTTGGAAAAAGAAATGGAACCCTTTTGCAGAGGGGACCGATAATGAATTCCCCCAAATCAAGTTTGCCAGCGATTTTCAGGTGCATTGAATTAGTTTTCCAAAGCCAGTCAGCTGGGAGGGGTGGATGAATCTGGAAACAGCCTGTTTCCTTGTGACTAAATCAAGCCAATATTAAAAAGGACTCTTCCGTTTCTTTGGCTTTTTTCACATTTTTCGTATTTATCATGGTTTGTCATGAATTTTCTGATGTGAGCTTTCATTTTGAGGCTGGAATATGGAGTTCAAGACACGGAAGGAATGGTCTTTTTCAATCAGGGCACAGCTGTTGGCTTGCTCCAATTCTGGCTTTCTGTCATTGTTTTGGGTGCCTCAGCCGACTTTTGGTTTCTTGAGCGGCAATTTCCTAAATGATTTCTGGGTCTGAGTTGGTTTTGCCTTCTTCCTTCCCAAATTTTGTATTCTGACGCAATACAAACCAGAGTTTAGACAGCGGATCCATAATGAAATAAAAAACACAACAAATTAGCGTGTCATGCTTAGAATTCGAGAGGCAGCACGACCAACATGAGTTTTTGTGTTTTGGAAAAAGAAATGGAACCCTTTTGCAGAGGGGAACGATAATTAATTCCCCCAAATCAAGTTTGCCAGCGATTTTCAGGTGCATTGAATTAGTTTTCCAAAGCCAGTCAGCTGGGAGGGGTGGATGAATCTGGAAACAGCCTGTTTCCTTGTGACTAAATCAAGCCAATATCAAAAAGGACTCTTCCGTTTCTTTGGCTTTTTTCACATTTTTCGTATTCATCATGGTTTGCCATGAATTTTCTGATGTGAGCTTTCATTTTGAGGCTGGAATATGGAGTTCAAGACACGGAAGGAATGGTCTTTTTCAATCAGGGCACAGCTGTTGGCTTGCTCCAATTCTGGCTTTCTGTCATTGTTTTGGGTGCCTCAGCCGACTTTTGGTTTCTTGAGCGGCAATTTCCTAAATGATTTCTGGGTCTGAGTTGGTTTTGCCTTCTTCCTTCCCAAATTTTGTATTCTGATGCAATACAAACCCGAGTTTAGAAACCAGATCCATTATGAAATAAAAAACACAACAAATTAGCGTGTCATGCTTAGAATTCGAGAGGCAGCACGACCAACATGAGTTTTTGTGTTTTGGAAAAAGAAATGGAACCCTCTTGCAGAGGGGAACGATAATGAATTCCCCCAAATCAAGTTTGCCAGTGATTTTCAGGTGCATTGAATTAGTTTTCCAATGCCAGTCAGCTGGGAGGGGTGGAGGAATCTGGAAGCAGCCTGTTTCCTTGTGACTAAATCAAGCCAATATCAAAAAGGACTCTTCCGTTTCTTTGGCTTTTTTCACATTTTTCGTATTCATCATGGTTTGTCATGAATTTTCTGATGTGAGCTTTCATTTTGAGGCTGGAATATGGAGTTCAAGACACGGAAGGAATGGTCTGTTTCAATCAGGGCACAGCTGTTGGCTTGCTCCAATTCTGGCTTTCTCTCATTGTTTTGGGTGCCTCAGCCGACTTTTGGTTTCTTGAGCGGCAATTTCTTAAATGATTTCTGAGTCTGAGTTGGTTTTGCCTTCTTCCTTCCCAAATTTTGTATTCTGACGCAATACAAACCAGAGTTTAGACAGCGGATCCATTATGAAATAAAAAACACAACAAATTAGCGTGTCATGCTTAGAATTCGAGAGGCAGCACGACCAACATGAGTTTTTGTGTTTTGGAAAAAGAAATGGAACCCTTTTGCAGAGGGGACCGATAATTAACCGCCCCAAATCAAGTTTGCCAGCGATTTTCAGGTGCATTGAATTAGTTTTCCAAAGCCAGTCAGCTGGGAGGGGTGGATGAATCTGGAAACAGCCTGTTTCCTTGTGACTAAATCAAGCCAATATTAAAAAGGACTCTTGCGTTTCTTTGGCTTTTTTCACATTTTTCGTATTTATCATGGTTTGTCATTAATTTTCTGATGTGAGCTTTCATTTTGAGGCTGGAATATGGAGTTCAAGACACGGAAGGAATGGTCTTTTTCAATCAGGGCACATCTGTTGGCTTGCTCCAATTCTGGCTTTCTGTCATTGTTGTGGGTGCCTCAGCCGACTTTTGGTTTCTTGAGCGGCAATTTCCTAAATGATTTCTGGGTCTGAGTTGGTTTTGCCTTCTTCCTTCCCAAATTTTGTATTCTGACGCAATACAAACCAGAGTTTAGACAGCGGATCCATTATGAAATAAAAACACAACAAATTAGCGTGTCATGCTTAGAATTCTAGAGGCAGCACGACCCACATGAGTTTTTGTGTTTTGGAAAAAGAAATGAAACCCTTTTGCAGAGGGGACCGATAATTAATTCCCCCAAAACAAGTTTGCCAGCGATTTTCAGGTGCATTGAATTAGTTTTCCAAAGCCAGTCAGCTGGGAGGGGTGGATGAATCTGGAAACAGCCTGTTTCCTTGTGACTAAATCAAGCCAATATCAAAAAGGACTCTTCCGTTTCTTTGGCTTTTTTCACATTTTGCATATTCATCATGGTTTGTCATGAATGTTCTGATGTGAGCTTTCATTTTGAGGCTGGAATATGGAGTTCAAGACACGGAAGGAATGGTCTTTTTCAATCAGGGCACAGCTGTTGGCTTGCTCCAATTCTGGCTTTCTGTCATTGTTGTGGGTGCCTCAGCCGACTTTTGGTTTCTTGAGCGGCAATTTCCTAAATGATTTCTGGGTCTGAGTTGGTTTTGCCTTCTTCCTTCCCAAATTTTGTATTCTGACGCAATATAATCCAGAGTTTAGACAGCGGATCCATGATGAAATAAAAAACACAACAAATTAGCATGTCATGCTTAGAATTCGAGAGGCAGCACGACCAATATGAGTTTTTGTGTTTTGGAAAAAGAAATGGAAACCTTTTGCAGAGGGGACCGATAATTAATTCCCCCAAATCAAGTTTGCCAGCGATTTTCAGGTGCATTGAATTGGTTTTCCAAAGCCAGTCAGCGGGGAGGGGTGGGTGAATCTGGAAACAGCCTGTTTCCTTGTGACTAAATCAAGCCAATATCAAAAAGGACTCTTCCGTTTCTTTGGCTTTTTTCACATTTTTCGTATTCATCATGGTTTGCCATGAATTTTCTGATGTGAGCTTTCATTTTGAGGCTGGAATATGGAGTTCAAGACACGGAAGGAATGGTCTTTTTCGATCAGGGCACAGCTGTTGGCTTGCTCCAATTCTGGCTTTCTGTCATTGTTTTGGGTGCCTCAGCTGACTTTTGGTTTCTTAAGCGGCAATTTCCTAAATGATTTCTGGGTCTGAGTTGGTTTTGCCTTCTTCCTTCCCAAATTTTGTATTCTGACGCAATACAAACTAGAGTTTAGACAGTGGATCCATTATGAAGTAAAAACACAACAAATTAGCGTGTCATGCTTAGAATTCGAGAGGCAGCACGACCAACATGAGTTTTTGTGTTTTGCAAAAAGAAATGGAACCCTTTTGCAGAGGGGACCGATAATGAATTCCCCCAAATCAAGTTTGCCAGCGATTTTCAGGTGCATTGAATTAGTTTTCCAAAGCCAGTCAGCTGGGAAGGGTGGGTGAATCTGTAAACAGCCTGTTTCCTTGTGACTAAATCAAGCCAATATCAAAAAGGACTCTTCCGTTTCTTTGGCTTTTTTCACATTTTTCGTATTCATCGTGGTTTGTCATGAATTTTCTGATGTGAGCTTTCATTTTGAGGCTGGAATATGGAGTTCAAGACACGGAAGGAATGGTCTTTTTCAATCAGGGCACAGCTGTTGGCTTGCTCCAATTCTGGCTTTCTGTCATTGTTTTTGGTGCCTCAGCCGACTTTTGGTTTCTTGAGCGGCAATTTCCTAAATGATTTCTGGGTCTGAGTTGGTTTTGCCTTCTTCCTTCCCAAATTTTGTATTCTGACGCAATACAAACTAGAGTTTAGACAGTGGATCCATTATGAAGTAAAAACACAACAAATTAGCGTGTCATGCTTAGAATTCGAGAGGCAGCACGACCAACATGAGTTTTTGTGTTTTGCAAAAAGAAATGGAACCCTTTTGCAGAGGGGACCGATAATGAATTCCCCCAAATCAAGTTTGCCAGCGATTTTCAGGTGCATTGAATTAGTTTTCCAAAGCCAGTCAGCTGGGAAGGGTGGGTGAATCTGGAAACAGCCTGTTTCCTTGTGACTAAATCAAGCCAATATCAAAAAGGACTCTTCCGTTTCTTTGGCTTTTTTCACATTTTGCGTATTCATCATGGTTTGTCATGAATTTTCTGATGTGAGCTTTCATTTTGAGGCTGGAATATGGAGTTCAAGACACGGAAGGAATGGTCTTTTTCAATCAGGGCACAGCTGTTGGCTTATTCCAATTCTGGCTTTCTGTCATTGTTGTGGGTGCCTCAGCCGACTTTTGGTTTCTTGAGCGGCAATTTCCTAAAGGATTTCTGGGTCTGAGTTGGTTTTGCCTTCTTCCTTCCCAAATTTTGTATTCTGACGCAATACAACCAGAGTTTAGACAGCGGATCCATTGTGAAATAAAAAACACAACAAATTAGCGTGTCATGCTTAGAATTCGAGAGGCTGCACGACCACCATGAGTTTCTGTGTTTTGGAAAAAGAAATGGAACCCTTTTGCAGAGGGGACCGATAACTAATTCCCCCAAATCAAGTTTGCCAGCGATTTTCAGGTGCATTGAATTAGTTTTCCAAAGCCAGTCAGCTGACAGGGGTGGATGAATGTGGAAACAGCCTGTTTCCTTGTGACTAAATCAAGCCAATATCAAAAAGGACTCTTCCGTTTCTTTGGCTTTTTTCACATTTTTCGTATTCATCATGGTTTGTCATGAATTTTCTGATGTGAGCTTTCATTTTGAGGCTGGAATATGGAGTTCAAGACACGGAAGGAATGGTCTTTTTCAATCAGGGCACAGCTGTTGGCTTGCTCCAATTCTGGCTTTCTGTCATTGTTTTGGGTGCCTCAGCCGACTTTTGGTCTCTTGAGCGGCAATTTCCTAAATGATTTCTGGGTCTGAGTTGGTTTTGCCTTCTTCCTTCCCAAATTTTGTATTCTGACGCAATACAAACCAGAGTTTAGACAGCGGATCCATGATGAAATAAAAAACACAACAAATTAGCCTGTCAGGCTTAGAATTCGAGAGGCAGCACGACCAACATGAGTTTTTGTGTTTTGGAAAAAGAAATGGAACCCTTTTGCAGAGGGGACCGATAATTAATTCCCCCAAATCAAGTTTGCCAGCGATTTTCAGGTGCATTGTATTAGTTTTCCAAAGCCAGTCAGCTGGGAGGGGTGGGTGAATCTGGAAACAGCCTGTTTCCTTGTGACTAAATCAAGCCAATATCAAAAAGGACTCTTCCGTTTCTTTGGCTTTTTTCACATTTTGCGTATTCATCATGGTTTGTCATGAATTTTCTGATGTGAGCTTTCATTTTGAGGCTGGAATATGGAGTTCAAGACACGGAAGGAATGGTCTGTTTCAATCAGGGCACAGCTGTTGGCTTGCTCCAATTCTGGCTTTCTGTCATTGTTTTGGGTGCCTCAGCCGACTTTTGGTTTCTTGAGCGGCAATTTCCTAAAGGATTTCTGGGTCTGAGTTGGTTTTGCCTTCTTCCTTCCCAAATTTTGTATTCTGACGCAATATAAACCAGAGTTTAGACAGCGGATCCATGATGAAATAAAAAACACAACAAATTAGCGTGTCATGCTTAGAATTCGAGAGGCAGCACGACCAATATGAGTTTTTGTGTTTTGGAAAAATAAATGGAACCCTTTTGCAGAGGGGACCGATAATTAATTCCCCAAAATCAAGTTTGCCAGCGATTTTCAGGTGCATTGAATTGGTTTTCCAAAGCCAGTCAGCTGACAGGGGTGGATGAATGTGGAAACAGCCTGTTTCCTTGTGACTAAATCAAGCCAATATCAAAAAGGACTCTTCCGTTTCTTTGGCTTTCTTCACATTTTTCGTATTCATCATGGTTTGTCATGAATTTTCTGATGTGAGCTTTCATTTTGAGGCTGGAATATGGAGTTCAAGACACGGAAGGAACGGTCTTTTTCGATCAGGGCACAGCTGTTGGCTTGCTCCAATTCTGGCTTTCTGTCATTGTTTTGGGTGCGTCAGCCGACTTTTGGTTTCTTGAGCGGCAATTTCCTAAATGATTTCTGGGTCTGAGTTGGTTTTGCCTTCTTCCTTCCCAAATTTTGTATTCTGACGCAATACAAACCAGAGTTTAGACAGCAGATCCATTATGAAATAAAAAACACAACAAATTAGCGTGTCCTGCTTAGATTTTGAGAGGCAGCACAACCAACATGTGTTTTTGTGTTTTGGAAAAAGAAATGGAACCCTTTTGCAGAGGGGACCGATAATTAATTCCCCCAAATCAAGTTTGCCAGCGATTTTCAGGTGCATTGAATTAGTTTTCCAAAGCCAGTCAGCTGGGAGGGGTGGATGAATCTGGAAACAGCCTGTTTCCTTGTGACAAAATCAAGCCAATATCGAAAAGGACTCTTCCGTTTCTTTGGCGTTTTTCACATTTTGCGTATTCATCATGGTTTGTCATGAATTTTCTGATGTGAGCTTTCATTTTGAGGCTGGAATATGGAGTTGAAGACACGGAAGGAATGGTCTTTTTCGATCAGGGCACAGCTGTTGGCTTGCTCCAATTCTGGCTTTCTGTCATTGTTTTGGGTGCCTCAGCTGACTTTTGGTTTCTTAAGCGGCAATTTCCTAAATGATTTCTGGGTCTGAGTTGGTTTTGCCTTCTTCCTTCCCAAATTTTGTATTCTGACGCAATACAAACTAGAGTTTAGACAGTGGATCCATTATGAAGTAAAAACACAACAAATTAGCGTGTCATGCTTAGAATTCGAGAGGCAGCACGACCAACATGAGTTTTTGTGTTTTGCAAAAAGAAATGGAACCCTTTTGCAGAGGGGACCGATAATGAATTCCCCCAAATCAAGTTTGCCAGCGATTTTCAGGTGCATTGAATTAGTTTTCCAAAGCCAGTCAGCTGGGAAGGGTGGGTGAATCTGGAAACAGCCTGTTTCCTTGTGACTAAATCAAGCCAATATCAAAAAGGACTCTTCCGTTTCTTTGGCTTTTTTCACATTTTGCGTATTCATCATGGTTTGTCATGAATTTTCTGATGTGAGCTTTCATTTTGAGGCTGGAATATGGAGTTCAAGACACGGAAGGAATGGTCTTTTTCAATCAGGGCACAGCTGTTGGCTTGCTCCAATTCTGGCTTTCTGTCATTGTTGTGGGTGCCTCAGCCGACTTTTGGTTTCTTGAGCGGCAATTTCCTAAATGATTTCTGGGTCTGAGTTGGTTTTGCCTTCTTCCTTCCCAAATTTTGTATTCTGACGCAATATAATCCAGAGTTTAGACAGCGGATCCATGATGAAATAAAAAACACAACAAATTAGCATGTCATGCTTAGAATTCGAGAGGCAGCACGACCAATATGAGTTTTTGTGTTTTGGAAAAAGAAATGGAAACCTTTTGCAGAGGGGACCGATAATTAATTCCCCCAAATCAAGTTTGCCAGCGATTTTCAGGTGCATTGAATTGGTTTTCCAAAGCCAGTCAGCGGGGAGGGGTGGGTGAATCTGGAAACAGCCTGTTTCCTTGTGACTAAATCAAGCCAATATCAAAAAGGACTCTTCCGTTTCTTTGGCTTTTTTCACATTTTGCGTATTCATCATGGTTTGTCATGAATTTTCTGATGTGAGCTTTCATTTTGAGGCTGGAATATGGAGTTCAAGACACGGAAGGAATGGTGTTTTTCAATGAGGGCACAGCTGTTGGCTTGCTCCAATTCTGGCTTTCTGTCATTGTTTTGGGTGCCTCAGCTGACTTTTGGTTTCTTAAGCGGCAATTTCCTAAATGATTTCTGGGTCTGAGTTGGTTTTGCCTTCTTCCTTCCCAAATTTTGTATTCTGACGCAATACAAACTAGAGTTTAGACAGTGGATCCATTATGAAGTAAAAACACAACAAATTAGCGTGTCATGCTTAGAATTCGAGAGGCAGCACGACCAACATGAGTTTTTGTGTTTTGGAAAAAGAAATGGAACCCTTTTGCAGAGGGGACCGATAATGAATTCCCCCAAATCAAGTTTGCCAGCGATTTTCAGGTGCATTGAATTAGTTTTCCAAAGCCAGTCAGCTGGGAAGGGTGGGTGAATCTGTAAACAGCCTGTTTCCTTGTGACTAAATCAAGCCAATATCAAAAAGGACTCTTCCGTTTCTTTGGCTTTTTTCACATTTTTCGTATTCATCGTGGTTTGTCATGAATTTTCTGATGTGAGCTTTCATTTTGAGGCTGGAATATGGAGTTCAAGACACGGAAGGAATGGTCTTTTTCAATCAGGGCACAGCTGTTGGCTTGCTCCAATTCTGGCTTTCTGTCATTGTTTTTGGTGCCTCAGCCGACTTTTGGTTTCTTGAGCGGCAATTTCCTAAATGATTTCTGGGTCTGAGTTGGTTTTGCCTTCTTCCTTCCCAAATTTTGTATTCTGACGCAATACAAACTAGAGTTTAGACAGTGGATCCATTATGAAGTAAAAACACAACAAATTAGCGTGTCATGCTTAGAATTCGAGAGGCAGCACGACCAACATGAGTTTTTGTGTTTTGGAAAAAGAAATGGAACCCTTTTGCAGAGGGGACCGATAATGAATTCCCCCAAATCAAGTTTGCCAGCGATTTTCAGGTGCATTGAATTAGTTTTCCAAAGCCAGTCAGCTGGGAAGGGTGGGTGAATCTGGAAACAGCCTGTTTCCTTGTGACTAAATCAAGCCAATATCAAAAAGGACTCTTCCGTTTCTTTGGCTTTTTTCACATTTTGCGTATTCATCATGGTTTGTCATGAATTTTCTGATGTGAGCTTTCATTTTGAGGCTGGAATATGGAGTTCAAGACACGGAAGGAATGGTCTTTTTCAAGCAGGGCACAGCTGTTGGCTTATTCCAATTCTGGCTTTCTGTCATTGTTGTGGGTGCCTCAGCCGACTTTTGGTTTCTTGAGCGGCAATTTCCTAAAGGATTTCTGGGTCTGAGTTGGTTTTGCCTTCTTCCTTCCCAAATTTTGTATTCTGACGCAATACAACCAGAGTTTAGACAGCGGATCCATTGTGAAATAAAAAACACAACAAATTAGCGTGTCATGCTTAGAATTCGAGAGGCTGCACGACCACCATGAGTTTCTGTGTTTTGGAAAAAGAAATGGAACCCTTTTGCAGAGGGGACCGATAACTAATTCCCCCAAATCAAGTTTGCCAGCGATTTTCAGGTGCATTGAATTAGTTTTCCAAAGCCAGTCAGCTGACAGGGGTGGATGAATGTGGAAACAGCCTGTTTCCTTGTGACTAAATCAAGCCAATATCAAAAAGGACTCTTCCGTTTCTTTGGCTTTTTTCACATTTTTCGTATTCATCATGGTTTGTCATGAATTTTCTGATGTGAGCTTTCATTTTGAGGCTGGAATATGGAGTTCAAGACACGGAAGGAATGGTCTTTTTCAATCAGGGCACAGCTGTTGGCTTGCTCCAATTCTGGCTTTCTGTCATTGTTTTGGGTGCCTCAGCCGACTTTTGGTCTCTTGAGCGGCAATTTCCTAAATGATTTCTGGGTCTGAGTTGGTTTTGCCTTCTTCCTTCCCAAATTTTGTATTCTGACGCAATACAAACCAGAGTTTAGACAGCGGATCCATGATGAAATAAAAAACACAACAAATTAGCCTGTCAGGCTTAGAATTCGAGAGGCAGCACGACCAACATGAGTTTTTGTGTTTTGGAAAAAGAAATGGAACCCTTTTGCAGAGGGGACCGATAATTAATTCCCCCAAATCAAGTTTGCCAGCGATTTTCAGGTGCATTGTATTAGTTTTCCAAAGCCAGTCAGCTGGGAGGGGTGGGTGAATCTGGAAACAGCCTGTTTCCTTGTGACTAAATCAAGCCAATATCAAAAAGGACTCTTCCGTTTCTTTGGCTTTTTTCACATTTTGCGTATTCATCATGGTTTGTCATGAATTTTCTGATGTGAGCTTTCATTTTGAGGCTGGAATATGGAGTTCAAGACACGGAAGGAATGGTCTGTTTCAATCAGGGCACAGCTGTTGGCTTGCTCCAATTCTGGCTTTCTGTCATTGTTGTGGGTGCCTCAGCCGACTTTTGGTTTCTTGAGCGGCAATTTCCTAAAGGATTTCTGGGTCTGAGTTGGTTTTGCCTTCTTCCTTCCCAAATTTTGTATTCTGACGCAATATAAACCAGAGTTTAGACAGCGGATCCATGATGAAATAAAAAACACAACAAATTAGCGTGTCATGCTTAGAATTCGAGAGGCAGCACGACCAATATGAGTTTTTGTGTTTTGGAAAAATAAATGGAACCCTTTTGCAGAGGGGACCGATAATTAATTCCCCAAAATCAAGTTTGCCAGCGATTTTCAGGTGCATTGAATTGGTTTTCCAAAGCCAGTCAGCTGACAGGGGTGGATGAATGTGGAAACAGCCTGTTTCCTTGTGACTAAATCAAGCCAATATCAAAAAGGACTCTTCCGTTTCTTTGGCTTTCTTCACATTTTTCGTATTCATCATGGTTTGTCATGAATTTTCTGATGTGAGCTTTCATTTTGAGGCTGGAATATGGAGTTCAAGACACGGAAGGAATGGTCTTTTTCGATCAGGGCACAGCTGTTGGCTTGCTCCAATTCTGGCTTTCTGTCATTGTTTTGGGTGCGTCAGCCGACTTTTGGTTTCTTGAGCGGCAATTTCCTAAATGATTTCTGGGTCTGAGTTGGTTTTGCCTTCTTCCTTCCCAAATTTTGTATTCTGACGCAATACAAACCAGAGTTTAGACAGCAGATCCATTATGAAATAAAAAACACAACAAATTAGCGTGTCCTGCTTAGATTTTGAGAGGCAGCACAACCAACATGTGTTTTTGTGTTTTGGAAAAAGAAATGGAACCCTTTTGCAGAGGGGACCGATAATTAATTCCCCCAAATCAAGTTTGCCAGCGATTTTCAGGTGCATTGAATTAGTTTTCCAAAGCCAGTCAGCTGGGAGGGGTGGATGAATCTGGAAACAGCCTGTTTCCTTGTGACAAAATCAAGCCAATATCGAAAAGGACTCTTCCGTTTCTTTGGCGTTTTTCACATTTTGCGTATTCATCATGGTTTGTCATGAATTTTCTGATGTGAGCTTTCATTTTGAGGCTGGAATATGGAGTTGAAGACACGGAAGGAATGGTCTTTTTCGATCAGGGCACAGCTGTTGGCTTGCTCCAATTCTGGCTTTCTGTCATTGTTTTGGGTGCCTCAGCTGACTTTTGGTTTCTTAAGCGGCAATTTCCTAAATGATTTCTGGGTCTGAGTTGGTTTTGCCTTCTTCCTTCCCAAATTTTGTATTCTGACGCAATACAAACTAGAGTTTAGACAGTGGATCCATTATGAAGTAAAAACACAACAAATTAGCGTGTCATGCTTAGAATTCGAGAGGCAGCACGACCAACATGAGTTTTTGTGTTTTGCAAAAAGAAATGGAACCCTTTTGCAGAGGGGACCGATAATGAATTCCCCCAAATCAAGTTTGCCAGCGATTTTCAGGTGCATTGAATTAGTTTTCCAAAGCCAGTCAGCTGGGAAGGGTGGGTGAATCTGGAAACAGCCTGTTTCCTTGTGACTAAATCAAGCCAATATCAAAAAGGACTCTTCCGTTTCTTTGGCTTTTTTCACATTTTGCGTATTCATCATGGTTTGTCATGAATTTTCTGATGTGAGCTTTCATTTTGAGGCTGGAATATGGAGTTCAAGACACGGAAGGAATGGTCTTTTTCAATCAGGGCACAGCTGTTGGCTTGCTCCAATTCTGGCTTTCTGTCATTGTTTTGGGTGCCTCAGCCGACTTTTGGTTTCTTGAGTGGCAATTTCCTAAATGATTTCTGGGTCTGAGTTGGTTTTGCCTTCTTCCTTCCCAAATTTTGTATTCTGACGCAATACAAACCAGAGTTTAGACAGCGGATCCATTATGAAATAAAAAACACAACAAATTAGCGTGTCATGCTTAGAATTCGAGAGGCAGCACGACCAACATGAGTTTTTGTGTTTTGCAAAAAGAAATGGAACCCTTTTGCAGAGGGGACCGATAATGAATTCCCCCAAATCAAGTTTGCCAGCGATTTTCAGGTGCATTGAATTAGTTTTCCAAAGCCAGTCAGCTGGGAGGGGTGGATGAATCTGGAAACAGCCTGTTTCCTTGGGACTAAATCAAGCCAATATTAAAAAGGACTCTTCCGTTTCTTTGGCTTTTTTCACATTTTTCGTATTTATCATGGTTTGTCATGAATTTTCCGATGTGAGCTTTCATTTTGAGGCTGGAATATGGAGTTCAAGACACGGAAGGAATGGTCTTTTTCAATCAGGGCACAGCTGTTGGCTTGCTCCAATTCTGGCTTTCTGTCATTGTTTTGGGTGCCTCAGCCGACTTTTGGTTTCTTGAGCGGCAATTTCCTAAATGATTTCTGGGTCTGAGTTGGTTTTGCCTTCTTCCTTCCCAAATTTTGTATTCTGACGCAATACAAACCAGAGTTTAGACAGCGGATCCATAATGAAATAAAAAACACAACAAATTAGCGTGTCATGCTTAGAATTCGAGAGGCAGCACGACCAACATGAGTTTTTGTGTTTTGGAAAAAGAAATGGAACCCTTTTGCAGAGGGGAACGATAATTAATTCCCCCAAATCAAGTTTGCCAGCGATTTTCAGGTGCATTGAATTAGTTTTCCAAAGCCAGTCAGCTGGGAGGGGTGGATGAATCTGGAAACAGCCTGTTTCCTTGTGACTAAATCAAGCCAATATCAAAAAGGACTCTTCCGTTTCTTTGGCTTTTTTCACATTTTTCGTATTCATCATGGTTTGCCATGAATTTTCTGATGTGAGCTTTCATTTTGAGGCTGGAATATGGAGTTCAAGACACGGAAGGAATGGTCTTTTTCAATCAGGTCACAGCTGTTGGCTTGCTCCAATTCTGGCTTTCTGTCATTGTTTTTTGTGCCTCAGCCGACTTTTGGTTTCTTGAGCGGCAATTTCCTAAATGATTTCTGGGTCTGAGTTGGTTTTGCCTTCTTCCTTCCCAAATTTTGTATTCTGATGCAATACAAACCAGAGTTTAGAAACCAGATCTATTATGAAATAAAAAACACAACAAATTAGCGTGTCATGCTTAGAATTCGAGAGGCAGCACGACCAACATGAGTTTTTGTGTTTTGGAAAAAGAAATGGAACCCTCTTGCAGAGGGGAACGATAATGAATTCCCCCAAATCAAGTTTGCCAGTGATTTTCAGGTGCATTGAATTAGTTTTCCAATGCCAGTCAGCTGGGAGGGGTGGAGGAATCTGGAAGCAGCCTGTTTCCTTGTGACTAAATCAAGCCAATATCAAAAAGGACTCTTCCGTTTCTTTGGCTTTTTTCACATTTTTCGTATTCATCATGGTTTGTCATGAATTTTCTGATGTGAGCTTTCATTTTGAGGCTGGAATATGGAGTTCAAGACACGGAAGGAATGGTCTGTTTCAATCAGGGCACAGCTGTTGGCTTGCTCCAATTCTGGCTTTCTCTCATTGTTTTGGGTGCCTCAGCCGACTTTTGGTTTCTTGAGCGGCAATTTCTTAAATGATTTCTGAGTCTGAGTTGGTTTTGCCTTCTTCCTTCCCAAATTTTGTATTCTGACGCAATACAAACCAGAGTTTAGACAGCGGATCCATTATGAAATAAAAAACACAACAAATTAGCGTGTCATGCTTAGAATTCGAGAGGCAGCACGACCAACATGAGTTTTTGTGTTTTGGAAAAAGAAATGGAACCCTTTTGCAGAGGGGACCGATAATTAACCGCCCCAAATCAAGTTTGCCAGCGATTTTCAGGTGCATTGAATTAGTTTTCCAAAGCCAGTCAGCTGGGAGGGGTGGATGAATCTGGAAACAGCCTGTTTCCTTGGGACTAAATCAAGCCAATATTAAAAAGGACTCTTGCGTTTCTTTGGCTTTTTTCACATTTTTCGTATTTATCATGGTTTGTCATTAATTTTCTAATGTGAGCTTTCATTTTGAGGCTGGAATATGGAGTTCAAGACACGGAAGGAATGGTCTTTTTCAATCAGGGCACAGCTGTTGGCTTGCTCCAATTCTGGCTTTCTGTCATTGTTGTGGGTGCCTCAGCCGACTTTTGGTTTCTTGAGCGGCAATTTCCTAAATGATTTCTGGGTCTGAGTTGGTTTTGCCTTCTTCCTTCCCAAATTTTGTATTCTGACGCAATACAAACCAGAGTTTAGACAGCGGATCCATTATGAAATAAAAAACACAACAAATTAGCGTGTCATGCTTAGAATTCTAGAGGCAGCACGACCCACATGAGTTTTTGTGTTTTGGAAAAAGAAATGAAACCCTTTTGCAGAGGGGACCGATAATTAATTCCCCCAAAACAAGTTTGCCAGCGATTTTCAGGTGCATTGAATTAGTTTTTCAAAGCCAGTCAGCTGGGAGGGGTGGATGAATCTGGAAACAGCCTGTTTCCTTGTGACTAAATCAAGCCAATATCAAAAAGGACTCTTCCGTTTCTTTGCTGTTTTCACATTTTTCGTATTTATCATGGTTTGTCATGAATTTTCTGAGGTGAGCTTTCATTTTGAGGCTGGAATATGGAGTTCAAGACACGGAAGGAATGGTCTTTTTCAATCAGGGCACAGCTGTTGGCTTGCTCCAATTCTGGCTTTCTGTCATTGTTTTGGGTGCCTCAGCCGACTTTTGGTTTCTTGAGTGGCAATTTCCTAAATGATTTCTGGGTCTGAGTTGGTTTTGCCTTCTTCCTTCCCAAATTTTGTATTCTGACGCAATACAAACCAGAGTTTAGACATCAGATCCATTATGAAATAAAAAACACAACAAATTAGCATGTCATGCTTAGAATTCGAGAGGCAGCACGAGCAACATGAGTTTTTGTGTTTTGGAAAAAGAAATGGAACCCTTTTGCAGAGCGGAACGATAATGAATTCCCCCAAATCAAGTTTGCCAGCGATTTTCAGGTGCATTGAATTAGTTTTCCAAAGCCAGTCAGCTGGGAGGGGTGGATGAATCTGGAAACAGCCAGTTTCCTTGTGACTAAATCAGGCCAATATCACAAAGGACTCTTCCGTTTCTTTGGCTTTTTTCACATTTTGCGTATTCATCATGGTTTGTCATGAATTTTCTGTTGCGAGCTTTCATTTTGAGGCTGGAATATGGAGTTCAAGACACGGAAGGAATGGTCTTTTTCAATCAGGGCACAGCTGTTGGCTTGCTCCAATTCTGGCTTTCTGTCATTGTTGTGGGTGCCTCAGCCGACTTTTGGTTTCTTGAGCGGCAATTTCCTAAATGATTTCTGGGTCTGAGTTGGTTTTGCCTTCTTCCTTCCCAAATTTTGTATTCTGACGCAATACAAACCAGAGTTTAGACAGCGGATCCATTATGAAATAAAAAACACAACAAATTAGCGTGTCATGCTTAGAATTCGAGAGGCAGCACGACCAACATGAGTTTTTGTGTTTTGGAAAAAGAAATGGAACCCTTTTGCAGAGGGGACTGATAATTAATTCCCCCAAATCAAGTTTGCCAGCGATTTTCAGGTGCATTGAATTAGTTTTCCAAAGCCAGTCAGCTGGGAGGGGTGGGTGAATCTGGAAACAGCCTGTTTCCTTGGGACTAAATGAAGCCTATATCAAAAAGGACTCTTCCGTTTCTTTGGCTTTTTTCACATTTTTCGTATTCATCATGATTTGTCATGAATTTTCTGATGTGAGATTTCATTTTGAGGCTGGAATATGGAGTTCAAGACACGGAAGGAATGGTCTTTTTCAATCAGGGCACAGCTGTTGGCCTGCTCCAATTCTGGCTTTCTGTCATTGTTTTTGGTGCCTCAGCCGACTTTTGGTTTCTTGAGCGGCAATTTCCTAAATGATTTCTGGGTCTGAGTTGGTTTTGCCTTCTTCCTTCCCAAATTTTGTATTCTGATGCAATACAAACCAGAGTTTAGATACCAGATCCATTATGAAATAAAAAACACAACAAATTAGCGTGTCATGCTTAGAATTCGAGAGGCAGCATGACCAACATGAGTTTTTGTGTTTTGGAAAAAGAAATGGAACCCTTTTGCAGAGGGGAACGCTAATTAATTCCCCCAAATCAAGTTTGCCAGCGATTTTCAGGTGCATTGAATTAGTTTGCAAAAGCCAGTCAGCTGGGAGGGGTGGGTGAATCTGGAAACATCCTGTTTCCTTGTGACTAAATCAAGCCAATATCAAAAAGGACTCTTCCGTTTTTTTGGCTGTTTTCACATTTTTCGTATTCATCATGGTTTGTCATGAGTTTTCCCATGTGAGCTTTCATTTTGAGGCTGGAATATGGAGTTCAAGACACAGAAGGAATGGTCTTTTTCAATCAGGGCACAGCTGTTGGCTTGCTCCAATTCTGGCTTTCTGTCATGGTTTTGGGTGCCTCAGCCGACTTTTGGTTTCTTGAGCGGCAATTTCCTAAAGGATTTCTGGGTCTGAGTTGGTTTTGCCTTCTTCCTTCCCAAATTTTGTATTCTGACGCAATACAAACCAGAGTTTAGACAGCGGATCCATTATGAAATAAAAAACACAACAAATTAGCATGTCATGCTTAGAATTCGAGAGGCAGCACGACCAACATGAGTTGTTGTGTTTTGGAAAAAGAAATGGAATCCTTTTGCAGAGGGGACCGATAATTAATTCCCCCAAATCAAGTTTGCCAGCAATTTTCAGGTGCATTGAATTAGTTTTCCAAAGCCCGTCAGCTGGGAGTGGTGGGTGAATCTGGAAACAGCCTGTTTCCTTGTGACTAAATCAAGCCAATATCAAAAAGGACTCTTCCGTTTCTTTGGCTTTTTTCACATTTTGCCTATTCGTCATGGTTTGTCATGAGTTTCCTGATGTGAGCTTTCACTTTAAGGCTGGAATATGGAGTTCAAGACACGGAAGGAATGGTCTTTTTCAATCAGGGCACAGCTGTTGGCTTGCTCCAATTCTGGCTTTCTGTCATTGTTTTGGGTGCCTCAGCCGACTTTTGGTTTCTTGAGCGGCAATTTCCTAAATGATTTCTGGGTCTGAGTTGGTTTTGCCTTCTTCCTTCCCAAATTTTGTATTCTGACGCAATACAAACCAGAGTTTAGACAGCGGATCCATTGTGAAATAAAAAAACACAACAAATTAGCGTGTCAATGCTTAGAATTCGAGAGGCAGCACGATCAACATGAGTTTTTGTGTTTTGGAAAAAGAAATGGAACCCTTTTGCAGAGCGGAACGATAATGAATTCCCCCAAATCAAGTTTGCCAGCGATTTTCAGGTGCATTGAATTAGTTTTCCAAAGCCAGTCAGCTGGGAGGGGTGGAGGAATCTGGAAACAGCCTGTTTCCTTGTGACTAAATCAAGCTAATATCAAAACGGACTCTTCCGTTTCTTTGGCTTTTTTCACATTTTTCGTATTCATCATGGTTTGTCATGAATTTTCTGATGTGAGCTTTCATTTTGAGGCTGGAATATGGAGTTCAAGACACGGAAGGAATGGTCTTTTTCAATCAGGGCACAGCTGTTGGCTTGCTCCAATTCTGGCTTTCTGTCATTGTTTTGGGTGCCTCAGCCGACTTTTGGTTTCTTGAGCGGCAATTTCCTAAATGATTTCTGGGTCTGAGTTGGTTTTGCCTTCTTCCTTCCCAAATTTTGTATTCTGACGCAATACAAACCAGAGTTTAGACAGCGGATCCATTATGAAATAAAAAACACAACAAATTAGCGTGTCATGCTTAGAATTCGAGAGGCAGCACGACCAACATGAGTTTTTGTGTTTTGGAAAAAGAAATGGAACCCTTTTGCAGAGGGGACCGATAATTAATTCCCCCAAATCAAGTTTGCCAGCGATTTTCAGGTGCATTGAATTAGTTTTCCAAACCCCGTCAGCTGGGAGGGGTGGGTGAATCTGGAAACAGCCTGTTTCCTTGGGACTAAATCAAGCCAATATCAAAAAGGACTCTTCCGTTTCTTTGGCTTTTTTCACATTTTGCGTATTCATCATGATTTGTCATGAATTTTCTGATGTGAGCTTTCATTTTGAGGCTGGAATATGGAGTTCAAGACACGGAAGGAATGGTCTTTTTCAATCAGGGCACAGCTGTTGGCTTGCTCCAATTCTGGCTTTCTGTCATTGTTTTGGGTGCCTCAGCCGACTTTTGGTTTCTTGAGCGGCAATTTCCTAAATCATTTCTGGGTCTGAGTTGCTTTTGCCTTCTTCCTTCCCAAATTTTGTATTCTGACGCAATACAAACCAGAGTTTAGACAGCAGATCCATTATGAAATAAAAAACACAACAAATTAGCGTGTCATGCTTAGAATTCGAGAGGCAGCACGACCAACATGAGTTTTTGTGTTTTGGAAAAAGAAATGGAACCCTTTTGCAGAGGGGACCGATAATGAATTCCCCCAAATCAAGTTTGCCAGCGATTTTCAGGTGCATTGAATTAGTTTTCCAGAGCCAGTCAGCTGGGAGGGGTGGAGGAATCTGGAAACAGCCTGTTTCCTTGTGACTAAATCAAGCCAATATCAAAACGGACTCTTCCGTTTCTTTGGCTTTTTTCACATTTTTCGTATTCATCATGGTTTGTCATGAATTTTCTGATGTGAGCTTTCATTTTGAGGCTGGAATATGGAGTTCAAGACACGGAAGGAATGGTCTTTTTCAATCAGAGCACAGCTGTTGGCTTGCTCCAATTCTGGCTTTCTGTCATTGTTTTGGGTGCCTCAGCCGACTTTTGGTTTCTTGAGCGGCAATTTCCTAAATCATTTCTGGGTCTGAGTTGCTTTTGCCTTCTTCCTTCCCAAATTTTGTATTCTGACGCAATACAAACCAGAGTTTAGACAGCGGATCCATTATGAAATAAAAAACACAACAAATTAGCGTGTCATGCTTAGAATTCGAGAGGCAGCACGACCAACATGAGTTTTTGTGTTTTGGAAAAAGAAATGGAACCCTTTTGCAGAGGGGACCGATAATGAATTCCCCCAAATCAAGTTTGCCAGCGATTTTCAGGTGCATTGAATTAGTTTTCCAAAGCCAGTCAGCTGGGAGGGGTGGAGGAATCTGGAAACAGCCTGTTTCCTTGGGACTAAATAAAGCCAATATCAAAAAGGACTCTTCCGTTTCTTTGGCTTTTTTCACATTTTTCGTATTCATCATGGTTTGTCATGAATTTTCTGATGTGAGCTTTCATTTTGAGGCTGGAATATGGAGTTCAAGACACGGAAGGAATCGTCTTTTTCAATCAGGGCACAGCTGTTGGCTTGCTCCAATTCTGGCTTTCTGTCATTGTTTTGGGTGCCTCAGCCGACTTTTGGTTTCTTGAGTGGCAATTTCCTAAAGGATTTCTGGGTCTGAGTTGGTTTTGCCTTCTTCCTTCCCAAATTTTGTATTCTGACGCAATACAAACCAGAGTTTAGACAGCGGATCCATTATGAAATAAAAAACACAACAAATTAGCGTGTCATGCTTAGAATTCGAGAGGCAGCATGACCAACATGAGTTTTTGTGTTTTGGAAAAAGAAATGGAACCCTTTTGCAGAGCGGAACGATAATTAATTCCCCCAAATCAAGTTTGCCAGCGATTTTCAGGTGCATTGAATTAGTTTTCCAAAGCCAGTCAGCTGGGAGGGGTGGATGAATCTGGAAACAGCCAGTTTCCTTGTGACTAAATCAGGCCAATATCACAAAGGACTCTTCCGTTTCTTTGGCTTTTTTCACATTTTGCGTATTCATCATGGTTTGTCATGAATTTTCTGTTGCGAGCTTTCATTTTGAGGCTGGAATATGGAGTTCAAGACACGGAAGGAATGGTCTTTTTCAATCAGGGCACAGCTGTTGGCTTGCTCCAATTCTGGCTTTCTGTCATTGTTGTGGGTGCCTCAGCCGAGTTTTGGTTTCTTGAGCGGCAATTTCCTAAATGATTTCTGGGTCTGAGTTGGTTTTGCCTTCTTCCTTCCCAAATTTTGTATTCTGACGCAATACAAACCAGAGTTTAGACAGCGGATCCATTATGAAATAAAAAACACAACAAATTAGCGTGTCATGCTTAGAATTCGAGAGGCAGCACGACCAACATGAGTTTTTGTGTTTTGGAAAAAGAAATGGAACCCTTTTGCAGAGGGGACTGATAATTAATTCCCCCAAATCAAGTTTGCCAGCGATTTTCAGGTGCATTGAATTAGTTTTCCAAAGCCAGTCAGCTGGGAGGGGTGGGTGAATCTGGAAACAGCCTGTTTCCTTGGGACTAAATCAAGCCTATATCAAAAAGGACTCTTCCGTTTCTTTGGCTTTTTTCACATTTTTCGTATTCATCATGATTTGTCATGAATTTTCTGATGTGAGATTTCATTTTGAGGCTGGAATATGGAGTTCAAGACACGGAAGGAATGGTCTTTTTCAATCAGGGCACAGCTGTTGGCCTGCTCCAATTCTGGCTTTCTGTCATTGTTTTTGGTGCCTCAGCCGACTTTTGGTTTCTTGAGCGGCAATTTCCTAAATGATTTCTGGGTCTGAGTTGGTTTTGCCTTCTTCCTTCCCAAATTTTGTATTCTGATGCAATACAAACCAGAGTTTAGATACCAGATCCATTATGAAATAAAAAACACAACAAATTAGCGTGTCATGCTTAGAATTCGAGAGGCAGCATGACCAACATGAGTTTTTGTGTTTTGGAAAAAGAAATGGAACCCTTTTGCAGAGGGGAACGCTCATTAATTCCCCCAAATCAAGTTTGCCAGCGATTTTCAGGTGCATTGAATTAGTTTGCAAAAGCCAGTCAGCTGGGAGGGGTGGGTGAATCTGGAAACAGCCTGTTTCCTTGTGACTAAATCAAGCCAATATCAAAAAGGACTCCTCCGTTTCTTTGGCTGTTTTCACATTTTTCGTATTCATCATGGTTTGTCATGAGTTTTCCCATGTGAGCTTTCATTTTGAGGCTGGAATATGGAGTTCAAGACACAGAAGGAATGGTCTTTTTCAATCAGGGCACAGCTGTTGGCTTGCTCCAATTCTGGCTTTCTGTCATGGTTTTGGGTGCCTCAGCCGACTTTTGGTTTCTTGAGCGGCAATTTCCTAAAGGATTTCTGGGTCTGAGTTGGTTTTGCCTTCTTCCTTCCCAAATTTTGTATTCTGACGCAATACAAACCAGAGTTTAGACAGCGGATCCATTATGAAATAAAAAACACAACAAATTAGCGTGTCATGCTTAGAATTCGAGAGGCAGCACGACCAACATGAGTTTTTGTGTTTTGGAAAAAGAAATGGAATCCTTTTGCAGAGGGGACCGATAATTAATTCCCCCAAATCAAGTTTGCCAGCAATTTTCAGGTGCATTGAATTAGTTTTCCAAAGCCCGTCAGCTGGGAGTGGTGGGTGAATCTGGAAACAGCCTGTTTCCTTGTGACTAAATCAAGCCAATATCAAAAAGGACTCTTCCGTTTCTTTGGCTTTTTTCACATTTTGCCTATTCGTCATGGTTTGTCATGAGTTTCCTGATGTGAGCTTTCACTTTAAGGCTGGAATATGGAGTTCAAGACACGGAAGGAATGGTCTTTTTCAATCAGGGCACAGCTGTTGGCTTGCTCCAATTCTGGCTTTCTGTCATTGTTTTGGGTGCCTCAGCCGACTTTTGGTTTCTTGAGCGGCAATTTCCTAAATGATTTCTGGGTCTGAGTTGGTTTTGCCTTCTTCCTTCCCAAATTTTGTATTCTGACGCAATACAAACCAGAGTTTAGACAGCGGATCCATTGTGAAATAAAAAAACACAACAAATTAGCGTGTCAATGCTTAGAATTCGAGAGGCAGCACGATCAACATGAGTTTTTGTGTTTTGGAAAAAGAAATGGAACCCTTTTGCAGAGGGGACCGATAATGAATTCCCCCAAATCAAGTTTGCCAGCGATTTTCAGGTGCATTGAATTAGTTTTCCAAAGCCAGTCAGCTGGGAGGGGTGGAGGAATCTGGAAACAGCCTGTTTCCTTGTGACTAAATCAAGCTAATATCAAAACGGACTCTTCCGTTTCTTTGGCTTTTTTCACATTTTTCGTATTCATCATGGTTTGTCATGAATTTTCTGATGTGAGCTTTCATTTTGAGGCTGGAATATGGAGTTCAAGACACGGAAGGAATGGTCTTTTTCAATCAGGGCACAGCTGTTGGCTTGCTCCAATTCTGGCTTTCTGTCATTGTTTTGGGTGCCTCAGCCGACTTTTGGTTTCTTGAGCGGCAATTTCCTAAATGATTTCTGGGTCTGAGTTGGTTTTGCCTTCTTCCTTCCCAAATTTTGTATTCTGACGCAATACAAACCAGAGTTTAGACAGCGGATCCATGATGAAATAAAAAACACAACAAATTAGCGTGTCATGCTTAGAATTCGAGAGGCAGCACGACCAACATGAGTTTTTGTGTTTTGGAAAAAGAAATGGAACCCTTTTGCAGAGGGGACCGATAATTAATTCCCCCAAATCAAGTTTGCCAGTGATTTTCAGGGGCATTGAATTAGTTTTCCAAAGCCAGTCAGCTGGGAGTGGTGGGTGAATCTGGAAACAGCCTGTTTCCTTGTGACTAAATCAAGCCAATATCAAAAAGGACTCTTCCGTTTCTTTGGCTGTTTTCACATTTTTCGTATTCATCATGGTTTGTCATGAGTTTTCTGATGTGAGCTTTCACTTTAAGGCTGGAATATGGACTTCAAGACACGGAAGGAATGGTCTGTTTCAATCAGGGCACAGCTGTTGGCTTGCTCCAATTCTGGCTTTCTGTCATTGTTTTGGGTGCCTCAGCCGACTTTTGGTTTCTTGAGCGGCAATTTCCTAAATGATTTCTGGGTCTGAGTTGGTTTTGCCTTCTTCCTTCCCAAATTTTGTATTCTGACGCAATACAAACCAGAGTTTAGACAGCGGATCCATTGTGAAATAAAAAAACACAACAAATTAGCGTGTTAATGCTTAGAATTCGAGAGGCAGCACGATCAACATGAGTTTTTGTGCTTTGGAAAAAGAAATGGAACCCTTTTGCAGAGGGGACCGATAATTAATTCCCACAAATCAAGTTTGCCAGCGATTTTCAGGTGCATTGAATTAGTTTTCCAAAGCCAGTCAGCTGGGAGGGTTGGATGAATCTGGAAACAGCCTGTTTCCTTGTGACTAAATCAAGCCAATATCAAAAAGGACTCTTCCGTTTCTTTGGCTTTTTTCACATTTTTCGTATTCATCATGGTTTGTCATGAATTTTCTGATGTGAGCTTTCATTTTGAGGCTGGAATATGGAGTTCAAGACACGGAAGGAATGGTCTTTTTCAATCAGGGCACAGCTGTTGGCTTGCTCCAATTCTGGCTTTCTGTCATTGTTTTGGGTGCCTCAGCCGACTTTTGGTTTCTTGAGCGGCAATTTCCTAAATGATTTCTGGGTCTGAGTTGGTTTTGCCTTCTTCCTTCCCAAATTTTGTATTCTGACGCAATACAAACCAGAGTTTAGACAGCGGATCCATTATGTAATAAAAAACACAACAAATTAGCGTGTCATGCTTAGAATTCGAGAGGCAGCACGACCAACATGAGTTTTTGTGTTTTGGAAAAATAAATGGAACCCTTTTGCAGAGGGGAACGCTAATTAATTCCCACAAATCAAGTTTGCCAGCGATTTTCAGGTGCATTGAATTAGTTTTCCAAAGCCAGTCAGCTGGGCGGTGTGGATGAATCTGGAAACAGCTTGTTTCCTTGTGACTAAATCAATCCCAGTATCAAAAAGGACTCTTCCATTTCTTTGGCTTTTTTCACATTTTTCTTATTTATCATGGATTGTTATGAATTTTCTGATGTGAGCTTTGATTTTGAGCCTGGAATATGGAGTTCAAGACACGGAAAAAATCGTCTTTTTCAATCAGGGCACAGCTGTTGGCTTGCTCCAATTCTGGCTTTCTGTCATTGTTTTGGGTGCCTCAGCCGACTTTTGGTTTCTTGAGCGGCAATTTCCTAAATGATTTCTGGGTCTGAGTTGGTTTTGCCTTCTTCCTTCCCAAATTTTGTATTCTGACGCAATACAAACAAGAGTTTAGACAGCGGATCCATTATGAAATAAAAAACACAACAAATTAGCCTGTCATGCTTAGAATTCTAGAGGCAGAAGGACCAACATGAGTTTTTCTGTTTTGGAAAAAGAAATGGAACCCTCTTGCAGGGCGGAATGATAATTAATTCCCCAAATCAAGTTTGCCAGCGATTTTCAGGTGCATTGAATTAGTTTTCCAAAGCCAGTCAGCTGGGAGGGGTGGATGAATCTGGAAACAGCCTGTTTCCTTGGGACTAAATCAAGCCAATATCAAAAAGGACTCTTCCGTTTCTTTGGCTTTTTTCACATTTTTCTTATTTGTCATGGATTCTCATGAATTTTCTGATGTGAGCTTTCATTTTGAGGCTGGAATATGGAGTTCAAGACACGGAAGGAATGGTCTTTTTCAATCAGGGCACAGCTGTAGGCCTGCTCCAATTCTGGCTTTCTGTCATTGTTTTGGGTGCCTCAGCCGACTTTTGGTTTCTTGAGTGGCAATTTCCGAAAAGAATTCTGGGTCTGAGTTGGTTTTGCCTTCTTCCTTCCCTAATTTTTATTCTGATGCAATACAGACAAGAGTTTAGACACCAGATCCATTATGAAATAAAAAACACAACAAATTATCCTATCATGCTTAGAATTCGAGAGGCAGCACGAACCACATGAGTGTTTGTATTTTGGAAAAAGAAATGGAACCCTTTTGCAGAGGGGAACGCTCATTAATTCCCCCAAATCAAGTTTGCCAGCGATTTTCAGGTGCATTGAATTAGTTTTCCAAAGCCAGTCAGCTGGGAGGGGTGGATGAATCTGGAAACAGCCTGTTTCCTTGTGACTAAATCAATCCCAGTATCAAAAAGGACTCTTCCATTTCTTTGGCTTTTTTCACATTTTTCTTCTTTATCATGGATTGTTATGAATTTTCTGATGTGAGCTTTGATTTTGAGCCTGGAATATGGAGTTCAAGACACGGAAAAAATCGTCTTTTTCAATCAGGGCACAGCTGTTGGCTTGCTCCAATTCTGGCTTTCTGTCATTGTTTTGGGTGCCTCAGCCGACTTTTGGTTTCTTGAGCGGCAATTTTCGAAAAGAATTCTGGGTCTGAGTTGGTTTTGCCTTCTTCCTTCCCTAATTTTTATTCTGACGCAATACAAACAAGAGTTTAGACAGCGGATCCATTATGAAATAAAAAACACAACAAATTAGCCTGTCATGCTTAGAATTCGAGAGGCAGCACGAACCACATGAGTGTTTGTGTTTTGGAAAAAGAAATGGAACCCTTTTGCAGAGGGGAACGCTCATTAATTCCCCCAAATCAAGTTTGCCAGCGATTTTCAGGTGCATTGAATTAGTTTTCCAAAGCCAGTCAGCTGGGAGGGGTGGATGAATCTGGAAACAGCCTGTTTCCTTGGGACTAAATCAAGCCAATATCAAAAAGGACTCTTCCGTTTCTTTGGCTTTTTTCACATTTTGCGTATTCATCATGGTTTGTCATGAATTTTCTGATGTGAGCTTTCATTTTGAGGCTGGAATATGGAGTTCAAGACATGGAAGGAATGGTCTTTTTCAATCAGGGCACAGCTGTTGGCTTGCTCCAATTCTGGCTTTCTGTCATTGTTTTGGGTGCCTCAGCCGACTTTTGGTTTCTTGAGCGGCAATTTCCTAAATGATTTCTGGGTCTGAGTTGGTTTTGCCTTCTTCCTTCCCATATTTTGTATTCTGACGCAATACAAACAAGAGTTTAGACACCAGATCCATCATGAAATAAAAAACACAACAAATTAGCGTGTCATGCTTAGAATTCGAGAGGCAGCACGACCCACATGAGTTTTTGTGTTTTGGAAAAAGAAATGGAACCCTTTTGCAGAGGGGAACGCTAATTAATTCCCACAAATGAAGTTTGCCAGCAATTTTCAGGTGCATTGAATTAATTTTCCAACACCAGTGAGCTGGGCGGTGTGGATGAATCTGGAAACAGCTTGTTTCCTTGTGACTAAATCAATCCCAATATCAAAAAGGACTCTTCCATTTCTTTGGCTTTTTTCACATTTTTCTTATTTATCATGGATTGTTATGAATTTTCTGATGTGAGCTTTCATTTTGAGGCTGGAATATGGAGTTCAAGACACGGAAGGAATGGTCTTTTTCAATCAGGGCACAGCTGTTGGCTTGCTCCAATTCTGGCTTTCTGTCATTGTTTTGGGTGCCTCAGCCGAATTTTGGTTTCTTGAGTGGCAATTTCCTAAAAGATTTCTGAGTCTGAGTTGGCTTTGCCTTCTTCCTTCCCAAATTTTGTACTCTGACCGAATACACAGAAGAGTTTAACACCAGATCCATTATGAAATAAAAAACACAACAAATTAGCGTGTCATGCTTAGAATTCGAGAGGCAGCACGACCAACATGAGTTTTTGTGTTTTGGAAAAAGAAATGGAACCCTTTTGCAGAGGGGACCGATAATTAATTCCCCCAAATCAAGTTTGCCAGCGATTTTCAGGTGCATTGAATTAGTTTTCCAAAGCCAGTCAGCTGGGAGGGGTGGATGAATCTGGAAACAGCCTGTTTCCTTGTGACTAAATAAAGCCAATATCAAAAAGCACTCCTCCGTTTCTTTGGCTTTTTTCACATTTTTCGTATTCATCATGGTTTGTCATGAATTTTCTGATGTGAGCTTTCATTTTGAGGCTGGAATATGGAGTTCAAGACACGGAAGGAATGGTCTTTTCAATCAGGGCACAGCTGTTGGCTTGCTCCATTTCTGGCTTTCTGTCATTGTTTTGGGTGCCTCAGCCGAC
This sequence comes from Oryctolagus cuniculus, assembly GCF_051225735.1. Lineage (NCBI taxonomy): Eukaryota > Metazoa > Chordata > Mammalia > Lagomorpha > Leporidae > Oryctolagus > Oryctolagus cuniculus. The sequence goes on from NC_142875.1 coordinate 89,790,248, forward strand.
TTTTGGTTTCTTGAGCGGCAATTTCCTAAATGATTTCTGGGTCTGAGTTGGTTTTGCCTTCTTCCTTCCCAAATTTTGTATTCTGATGCAATACAAACCAGAGTTTAGACAGCGGGTCCATTATGAAATAAAAAACACAACAAATTAGCGTGTCATGCTTAGAATTCGAGAGGCAGCATGACCAACATGAGTTTTTGTGTTTTGGAAAAAGAAATGGAACCCTTTTGCAGAGGGGAACGCTAATTAATTCCCCCAAATCAAGTTTGCCAGCGATTTTCAGGTGCATTGAATTAGTTTTCCAAAGCCAGTCAGCTGGGAGGGGTGGATGAATCCGGAAACAGCCTGTTTCCTTGGGACTAAATCAAGCCAATATCAAAAAGGACTCTTCCGTTTCTTTGGCTTTTTTCACATTTTGCCTATTCGTCATGGTTTGTCATGAATTTTCTGATGTGAGCTTTCATTTTGAGACTGGAATATGGAGTTCAAGAATGGAAGGAATGGTCCTTTTCAATCAGGGCACAGCTGTTGGCTTGCTCCAATTCTGGCTTTCTGTCATTGTTTTGGGTGCCTCAGCTGACTTTTGGTTTCTTGAGCGGCAATTTCCTAAATGATTTCTGGGTCTGAGATGGTTTTGCCTTCTTTCTTCCAAAATTTTGTATTCTGACGCAATGCAAACCAGAGTTTAGACAGCGGATCCATTATGAAATAAAAAACCCAACAAATTAGCGTGTCATGCTTAGAATTCGAGAGGCAGCACGACCAACATGAGTTTTTGTGTTTTGGAAAAAGAAATGGAACCCTTTTGCAGAGGGGACCGATAATGAATTCCCCCAAGTCAAGTTTGCCAGCGATTTTCAGGTGCATTGAATTAGTTTTCCAAAGCCAGTCAGCTGGGAGGGGTGGATGAATCTGGAAACAGCCTGTTTCCTTGTGACTAAATCAAGCCAATATCAAAAAGGACTCCTGCTTTTCTTTGGCTTTTTCACATTTTTTTGTATTCATCATGGTTTGTCATGAATTTTCTGATGTGAGCTTGCATTTTGAGGCTGGAATATGGAGTTCAAGACACGGAAGGAATGGTCTTTTTCAATCAGGGCACAGCTGTTGGCTTGCTCCAATTCTGGCTTTCTGTCATTGTTTTGGGTGCCTCAGCCAACTTTTGGTTTCTTGAGCGGCAATTTCCTAAATGATTTCTGGGTCTGAGTTGGTTTTGCCTTCTTCCTTCCCAAATTTTGTATTCTGACGCAATACAAACAAGAGTTTAGACAGTGGATCCATTATGAAATAAAAAACACAACAAATTAGCCTGTCATACTTAGAATTCGAGAGGCAGCACGACCAACATGAGTTTTTGTGTTTTGGAAAAAGAAATGGAACCCTTTTGCAGAGGGGACCGATAATTAACCGCCCCAAATCAAGTTTGCCAGCGATTTTCAGGTGCATTGAATGAGTTTTCCAAAGCCAGTCCACTGGGAGGGGTGGATGAATCTGGAAACAGCCTGTTTCCTTGGGACTAAATCAAGCCAATATCAAAAAGGACTCTTCCGTTTCTTTGGATTTTTTCACATTTTGCGTATTTATCATGGTTTGTCATGAATTTTCTGATGTGAGCTTTCATTTTGAGGCTGGAATATGGAGTTCAAGACACGGAAGGAATGGTCTTTTCAATCAGGGCACAGCTGTTGGCTTGTTCCAATTCTGGCTTTCTGTCATTGTTTTGGGTGCCTCAGCCGATTTTTGGTTTCTTGAGCGGCAATTTCGGAAATGATTTCTGAGTGTGAGTTGGTTTTGCCTTCTTCCTTCCCAAATTTGTATTCTGACGCAATACAAACCAGAGTTTAGACAGCGGATCCATTATGAAATAAAAAACACAACAAATTAGCCTGTCATGCTTAGAATTCGAGAGGCAGCACGACCAACATGAGTTTTTGTGTTTTGGAAAAAGAAATGGAACCCTTTTGCAGAGGGGACCGATAATGAATTCCCCCAAATCAAGTTTGCCAGCGATTTTCAGGTGCATTGAATTAGTTTTCCAAAGCCAGTCAGCTGGGAGGGGTGGATGAATCTGGAAACAGCCTGTTTCCTTGGGACTAAATCAAGCCAATATCAAAAAGGACTCTTCCGTTTCTTTGGCTTTTTTCACATTTTGCATATTCATCATGGTTTGTCATGAATTTTCTGATGTGAGCTTTCATTTTGAGGCTGGAATATGGAGTTCAAGACACGGAAGGAATGGTCTTTTTCAATCAGGGCACAGCTGTTGGCTTGCTCCAATTCTGGCTTTCTGTCATTGTTTTGGGTGCCTCAGCCGACTTTTGGTTTCTTGAGCGGCAATTTCCTAAATGATTTCTGGGTCTGAGTTGGTTTTGCCTTCTTCCTTCCCAAATTTTGTATTCTGACACAATGCAAACCAGAGTTTAGACAGCGGATCCATTATGAAATAAAAAACACAACAAATTAGCGTGTCATGCTTAGAATTCGAGAGGCAGCACGACCAACATGAGTTTTTGTGTTTTGGAAAAAGAAACGGAACCCTTTTGCAGAGGGGACCGATAATGAATTCCCCCAAATCAAGTTTGCCAGCGATTTTCAGGTGCATTGAATTAGTTTTCCAAAGCCAGTAAGCTGGGAGGGGTGGGTGAATCTGGAAACAGCCTGTTTCCTTGTGACTAAATCAAGCCAATATCAAAAAGGACTCTTCCGTTTCTTCGGCTTTTTTCACATTTTTCGTATTTATCATGGTTTGTCATGAATTTTCTGATGTCAGCTTTCATTTTGAGGCTGGAATATGGAGTTCAAGACATGGAAGGAATGGTCTTTTTCAATCAGGGCGCAGCTGTTGGCTTGCTCCAATTCTGGCTTTCTGTCATTGTTTTGGGTGCCTCAGCCGACTTTTGGTTTCTTGAGCGGCAATTTCCTAAAGGATTTCTGGGTCTGAGTTGGTTTTGCCTTCTTCCTTCCCAAGTTTTGTATTCTGACGCAATACAAACCAGAGTTTAGACAGCGGATCCATTATGAAATAAAAAACACAAGAAATTAGCGTGTCATGCTTAGAATTCGAGAGGCAGCACGACCAACATGAGTTTTTGTGTTTTGGAAAAAGAAATGGAACCCTTTTGCAGAGGGGACCGATAATTAATTCCCCCAAATCAAGTTTGCCAGCGATTTTCAGGTGCATTGAATTAGTTTTCCAAAGCCAGTCAGCTGGGAGGGGTGGGTGAATCTGGAAACAGCCTGTTTCCTTGTGACAAAATCAAGCCAATATCAAAAAGACTCTTCCGTTTCTTTGGCTTTTTTCACATTTTGCGTATTCATCATGGTTTGTCATGAATTTTCTGATGTGAGCTTTCATTTTGAGGCTGGAATATGGAGTTCAAGACACGGAAGGAATGGTCTTTTTCAATCAGGGCACAGCTGTTGGCTTGCTCCAATTCTGGCTTTCTGTCATTGTTTTGGGTGCCTCAGCCGATTTTGGTTTCTTGAGCGGCAATTTCCTAAATGATTTCTGGGTCTGAGTTGGTTTTGCCTTCTTCCTTCCCAAATTTGTATTCTGACGCAATACAAACCAGAGTTTAGACAGCGGATCCATTATGAAATAAAAAACACAACAAATTAGCGTGTCATGCTTAGAATTCGAGAGGCAGCACGACCAACATAAGTTTTTGTGTTTTGGAAAAAGAAATGGAACCCTTTTGCAGAGGGGAACGCTAATTAATTCCCACAAATGAAGTTTGCCAGCAATTTTCAGGTGCATTGAATTAATTTTCCAACACCAGTGAGCTGGGCGGTGTGGATGAATCTGGAAACAGCTTGTTTCCTTGTGACTAAATCAATCCCAATATCAAAAAGGACTCTTCCATTTCTTTGGCTTTTTTCACATTTTTCTTATTTATCATGGATTGTTATGAATTTTCTGATGTGAGCTTTCATTTTGAGGCTGGAATATGGAGTTCAAGACACGGAAGGAATGGTCTTTTTCAATCAGGGCACAGCTGTTGGCTTGCTCCAATTCTGGCTTTCTGTCATTGTTTTGGGTGCCTCAGCCGAATTTTGGTTTCTTGAGTGGCAATTTCCTAAAAGATTTCTGAGTCTGAGTTGGCTTTGCCTTCTTCCTTCCCAAATTTTGTACTCTGACCGAATACACAGAAGAGTTTAACACCAGATCCATTATGAAATAAAAAACACAACAAATTAGCGTGTCATGCTTAGAATTCGAGAGGCAGCACGACCAACATGAGTTTTTGTGTTTTGGAAAAAGAAATGGAACCCTTTTGCAGAGGGGACCGATAATTAATTCCCCCAAATCAAGTTTGCCAGCGATTTTCAGGTGCATTGAATTAGTTTTCCAAAGCCAGTCAGCTGGGAGGGGTGGATGAATCTGGAAACAGCCTGTTTCCTTGTGACTAAATAAAGCCAATATCAAAAAGCACTCCTCCGTTTCTTTGGCTTTTTTCACATTTTTCGTATTCATCATGGTTTGTCATGAATTTTCTGATGTGAGCTTTCATTTTGAGGCTGGAATATGGAGTTCAAGACACGGAAGGAATGGTCTTTTCAATCAGGGCACAGCTGTTGGCTTGCTCCATTTCTGGCTTTCTGTCATTGTTTTGGGTGCCTCAGCCGACTTTTGGTTTCTTGAGCGGCAATTTCCTAAATGATTTCTGGGTCTGAGTTGGTTTTGCCTTCTTCCTTCCCAAATTTTGTATTCTGATGCAATACAAACCAGAGTTTAGACAGCGGGTCCATTATGAAATAAAAAACACAACAAATTAGCGTGTCATGCTTAGAATTCGAGAGGCAGCACGACCAACATGAGTTTTTCTGTTTTGGAAAAAGAAATGGAACCCTTTTGCAGAGGGGAACGCTAATGAATTCCCCCAAATCAAGTTTGCCAGCGATTTTCAGGTGCATTGAATTAGTTTTCCAAAGCCAGTCAGCTGGGAGGGGTGGATGAATCCGGAAACAGCCTGTTTCCTTGGGACTAAATCAAGCCAATATCAAAAAGGACTCTTCCGTTTCTTTGGCTTTTTTCACATTTTGCCTATTCGTCATGGTTTGTCATGAATTTTCTGATGTGAGCTTTCATTTTGAGACTGGAATATGGAGTTCAAGAATGGAAGGAATGGTCCTTTTCAATCAGGGCACAGCTGTTGGCTTGCTCCAATTCTGGCTTTCTGTTATTGTTTTGGGTGCCTCAGCTGACTTTTGGTTTCTTGAGCGGCAATTTCCTAAATGATTTCTGGGTCTGAGATGGTTTTGCCTTCTTTCTTCCAAAATTTTGTATTCTGACGCAATGCAAACCAGAGTTTAGACAGCGGATCCATTATGAAATAAAAAACCCAACAAATTAGCGTGTCATGCTTAGAATTCGAGAGGCAGCACGACCAACATGAGTTTTTGTGTTTTGGAAAAAGAAATGGAACCCTTTTGCAGAGGGGACCGATAATGAATTCCCCCAAGTCAAGTTTGCCAGCGATTTTCAGGTGCATTGAATTAGTTTTCCAAAGCCAGTCAGCTGGGAGGGGTGGATGAATCTGGAAACAGCCTGTTTCCTTGTGACTAAATCAAGCCAATATCAAAAAGGACTCCTGCTTTTCTTTGGCTTTTTCACATTTTTTTGTATTCATCATGGTTTGTCATGAATTTTCTGATGTGAGCTTGCATTTTGAGGCTGGAATATGGAGTTCAAGACACGGAAGGAATGGTCTTTTTCAATCAGGGCACAGCTGTTGGCTTGCTCCAATTCTGGCTTTCTGTCATTGTTTTGGGTGCCTCAGCCAACTTTTGGTTTCTTGAGCGGCAATTTCCTAAATGATTTCTGGGTCTGAGTTGGTTTTGCCTTCTTCCTTCCCAAATTTTGTATTCTGACGCAATACAAACAAGAGTTTAGACAGTGGATCCATTATGAAATAAAAAACACAACAAATTAGCCTGTCATACTTAGAATTCGAGAGGCAGCACGACCAACATGAGTTTTTGTGTTTTGGAAAAAGAAATGGAACCCTTTTGCAGAGGGGACCGATAATTAACCGCCCCAAATCAAGTTTGCCAGCGATTTTCAGGTGCATTGAATGAGTTTTCCAAAGCCAGTCCACTGGGAGGGGTGGATGAATCTGGAAACAGCCTGTTTCCTTGGGACTAAATCAAGCCAATATCAAAAAGGACTCTTCCGTTTCTTTGGATTTTTTCACATTTTGCGTATTTATCATGGTTTGTCATGAATTTTCTGATGTGAGCTTTCATTTGGAGGCTGGAATATGGAGTTCAAGACACGGAAGGAATGGTCTTTTCAATCAGGGCACAGCTGTTGGCTTGTTCCAATTCTGGCTTTCTGTCATTGTTTTGGGTGCCTCAGCCGATTTTTGGTTTCTTGAGCGGCAATTTCGGAAATGATTTCTGAGTGTGAGTTGGTTTTGCCTTCTTCCTTCCCAAATTTGTATTCTGACGCAATACAAACCAGAGTTTAGACAGCGGATCCATTATGAAATAAAAAACACAACAAATTAGCCTGTCATGCTTAGAATTCGAGAGGCAGCACGACCAACATGAGTTTTTGTGTTTTGGAAAAAGAAATGGAACCCTTTTGCAGAGGGGACCGATAATGAATTCCCCCAAATCAAGTTTGCCAGCGATTTTCAGGTGCATTGAATTAGTTTTCCAAAGCCAGTCAGCTGGGAGGGGTGGATGAATCTGGAAACAGCCTGTTTCCTTGGGACTAAATCAAGCCAATATCAAAAAGGACTCTTCCGTTTCTTTGGCTTTTTTCACATTTTGCATATTCATCATGGTTTGTCATGAATTTTCTGATGTGAGCTTTCATTTTGAGGCTGGAATATGGAGTTCAAGACACGGAAGGAATGGTCTTTTTCAATCAGGGCACAGCTGTTGGCTTGCTCCAATTCTGGCTTTCTGTCATTGTTTTGGGTGCCTCAGCCGACTTTTGGTTTCTTGAGCGGCAATTTCCTAAATGATTTCTGGGTCTGAGTTGGTTTTGCCTTCTTCCTTCCCAAATTTTGTATTCTGACACAATGCAAACCAGAGTTTAGACAGCGGATCCATTATGAAATAAAAAACACAACAAATTAGCGTGTCATGCTTAGAATTCGAGAGGCAGCACGACCAACATGAGTTTTTGTGTTTTGGAAAAAGAAACGGAACCCTTTTGCAGAGGGGACCGATAATGAATTCCCCCAAATCAAGTTTGCCAGCGATTTTCAGGTGCATTGAATTAGTTTTCCAAAGCCAGTAAGCTGGGAGGGGTGGGTGAATCTGGAAACAGCCTGTTTCCTTGTGACTAAATCAAGCCAATATCAAAAAGGACTCTTCCGTTTCTTCGGCTTTTTTCACATTTTTCGTATTTATCATGGTTTGTCATGAATTTTCTGATGTCAGCTTTCATTTTGAGGCTGGAATATGGAGTTCAAGACATGGAAGGAATGGTCTTTTTCAATCAGGGCGCAGCTGTTGGCTTGCTCCAATTCTGGCTTTCTGTCATTGTTTTGGGTGCCTCAGCCGACTTTTGGTTTCTTGAGCGGCAATTTCCTAAAGGATTTCTGGGTCTGAGTTGGTTTTGCCTTCTTCCTTCCCAAGTTTTGTATTCTGACGCAATACAAACCAGAGTTTAGACAGCGGATCCATTATGAAATAAAAAACACAAGAAATTAGCGTGTCATGCTTAGAATTCGAGAGGCAGCACGACCAACATGAGTTTTTGTGTTTTGGAAAAAGAAATGGAACCCTTTTGCAGAGGGGACCGATAATTAATTCCCCAAAATCAAGTTTGCCAGCGATTTTCAGGTGCATTGAATTAGTTTTCCAAAGCCAGTCAGCTGGGAGGGGTGGATGAATCTGGAAACAGCCTGTTTCCTTGTGACAAAATCAAGCCAATATCAAAAAGACTCTTCCGTTTCTTTGGCTTTTTTCACATTTTGCGTATTCATCATGGTTTGTCATGAATTTTCTGATGTGAGCTTTCATTTTGAGGCTGGAATATGGAGTTCAAGACACGGAAGGAATGGTCTTTTTCAATCAGGGCACAGCTGTTGGCTTGCTCCAATTCTGGCTTTCTGTCATTGTTTTGGGTGCCTCAGCCGATTTTGGTTTCTTGAGCGGCAATTTCCTAAATGATTTCTGGGTCTGAGTTGGTTTTGCCTTCTTCCTTCCCAAATTTTGTATTCTGACGCAATACAAACCAGAGTTTAGACAGCGGATCCATTATGAAATAAAAAACACAACAAATTAGCGTGTCATGCTTAGAATTCGAGAGGCAGCACGACCAACATAAGTTTTTGTGTTTTGGAAAAAGAAATGGAACCCTTTTGCAGAGGGGAACGCTAATTAATTCCCCCAAATCAAGTTTGCCAGCGATTTTCAGGTGCATTGAATTAGTTTTCCAGAGCCAGTCAGCTGGGAGGGGTGGGTGAATCTTGAAACAGCCTGTTTCCTTGGGACTAAATCAAGCCAATATCAAAAAGGACTCTTCCGTTTCTTTGTCTTTTTTCACATTTTGCGTATTCATCATGGTTTGTCATGAATTTTCTGATGTGAGCTTTCCTTTTGAGGCTGGAATATGGAGTTCAAGACACGGAAGGAATGGTCTTTTTCAATCAGGGCACAGCTGTTGGCTTGCTCCAATTCTGGCTTTCTGTCATTGTTTTGGGTGCCTCAGCCGACTTTTGGTTTCTTGAGCGGCAATTTCCTAAATGATTTCTGGGTCTGAGTTGGTTTTGCCTTCTTGCTTCCCAAATTTTGTATTCTCACGCAATACAAACCAGAGTTTAGACAGCGGATCCATTATGAAATAAAAAACACAACAAATTAGCGTGTCATGCTTAGAATTCGAGAGGCAGCACGACCAACATGAGTTTTTGTGTTTTGGAAAAAGAAATGGAACCCTTTTGCAGAGGGGACCGATAATGAATTCCCCCAAATCAAGTTTGCCAGCGATTTTCAGGTGCATTGAATTAGTTTTCCAAAGCCAGTCAGCTGGGAGGGGTGGATGAATCTGGAAACAGCCTGTTTCCTTGGGACTAAATCAAGCCTATATCAAAAAGGACTCTTGCGTTTCTTTGGCTTTTTTCACATTTTGCGTATTCATCATGGTTTGTCATGAATTTTCTGATGTGAGCTTTCATTTTGAGGCTGGAATATGGAGTTCAAGACACGGAAGGAATGGTCTTTTTCAATCAGGGCACAGCTGTTGGCTTGCTCCAATTCTGGCTTTCTGTCATTGTTTTGGGTGCCTCAGCCGACTTTTGGTTTCTTGAGCGGCAATTTCCTAAAGGATTTCTGGGTCTGAGTTGGTTTTGCCTTCTTCCTTCCCAAGTTTTGTATTCTGACGCAATACAAACCAGAGTTTAGACAGCGGATCCATTATGAAATAAAAAACACAAGAAATTAGCGTGTCATGCTTAGAATTCGAGAGGCAGCACGACCAACATGAGTTTTTGTGTTTTGGAAAAAGAAATGGAACCCTTTTGCAGAGGGGACCGATAATTAATTCCCCAAAATCAAGTTTGCCAGCGATTTTCAGGTGCATTGAATTAGTTTTCCAAAGCCAGTCAGCTGGGAGGGGTGGATGAATCTGGAAACAGCCTGTTTCCTTGTGACAAAATCAAGCCAATATCAAAAAGACTCTTCCGTTTCTTTGGCTTTTTTCACATTTTGCGTATTCATCATGGTTTGTCATGAATTTTCTGATGTGAGCTTTCATTTTGAGGCTGGAATATGGAGTTCAAGACACGGAAGGAATGGTCTTTTTCAATCAGGGCACAGCTGTTGGCTTGCTCCAATTCTGGCTTTCTGTCATTGTTTTGGGTGCCTCAGCCGATTTTGGTTTCTTGAGCGGCAATTTCCTAAATGATTTCTGGGTCTGAGTTGGTTTTGCCTTCTTCCTTCCCAAATTTTGTATTCTGACGCAATACAAACCAGAGTTTAGACAGCGGATCCATTATGAAATAAAAAACACAACAAATTAGCGTGTCATGCTTAGAATTCGAGAGGCAGCACGACCAACATAAGTTTTTGTGTTTTGGAAAAAGAAATGGAACCCTTTTGCAGAGGGGAACGCTAATTAATTCCCCCAAATCAAGTTTGCCAGCGATTTTCAGGTGCATTGAATTAGTTTTCCAGAGCCAGTCAGCTGGGAGGGGTGGGTGAATCTTGAAACAGCCTGTTTCCTTGGGACTAAATCAAGCCAATATCAAAAAGGACTCTTCCGTTTCTTTGTCTTTTTTCACATTTTGCGTATTCATCATGGTTTGTCATGAATTTTCTGATGTGAGCTTTCCTTTTGAGGCTGGAATATGGAGTTCAAGACACGGAAGGAATGGTCTTTTTCAATCAGGGCACAGCTGTTGGCTTGCTCCAATTCTGGCTTTCTGTCATTGTTTTGGGTGCCTCAGCCGACTTTTGGTTTCTTGAGCGGCAATTTCCTAAATGATTTCTGGGTCTGAGTTGGTTTTGCCTTCTTGCTTCCCAAATTTTGTATTCTCACGCAATACAAACCAGAGTTTAGACAGCGGATCCATTATGAAATAAAAAACACAACAAATTAGCGTGTCATGCTTAGAATTCGAGAGGCAGCACGACCAACATGAGTTTTTGTGTTTTGGAAAAAGAAATGGAACCCTTTTGCAGAGGGGACCGATAATGAATTCCCCCAAATCAAGTTTGCCAGCGATTTTCAGGTGCATTGAATTAGTTTTCCAAAGCCAGTCAGCTGGGAGGGGTGGATGAATCTGGAAACAGCCTGTTTCCTTGGGACTAAATCAAGCCTATATCAAAAAGGACTCTTGCGTTTCTTTGGCTTTTTTCACATTTTGCGTATTCATCATGGTTTGTCATGAATTTTCTGATGTGAGCTTTCATTTTGAGGCTGGAATATGGAGTTCAAGACACGGAAGGAATGGTCTTTTTCAATCAGGGCACAGCTGTTGGCTTGCTCCAATTCTGGCTTTCTGTCATTGTTTTGGGTGCCTCAGCCGACTTTTGGTTTCTTGAGTGGCAATTTCCGAAATGATTTCTGGGTCTGAGTTGGTTTTGCCTTCTTCCTTCCCAAATTTTGTATTCTGACGCAATACAAACCAGAGTTTAGACAGCGGATCCATTATGTAATAAAAAACACAACAAATTAGCGTGTCATGCTTAGAATTCGAGAGGCAGCACGACCAACATGAGTTTTTGTGTTTTGGAAAAAGAAATGGAACCCTTTTGCAGAGGGGACCGATAATGAATTCCTCCAAATCAAGTTTGCCAGCGATTTTCAGGTGCATTGAATTAGTTTTCCAAAGCCAGTCATCTGGGAGGGGTGGATGAATCTGGAAACAGCCTGTTTCCTTGGGACTAAATCAAGCCAATATCAAAAAGGACTCTTCCATTTCTTTGGCTTTTTTCACATTTTGCGTATTCATCATGGTTTGTCATGAATTTTCTGATGTGAGCTTTCATTTTGAGGCTGGAATATGGAGTTCAAGACACGGAAGGAATGGTCTTTTCAATCAGGGCACAGCTGTTGGCTTGCTCCAATTCTGGCTTTCTGTCATTGTTTTGGGTGCCTCAGCTGACTTTTGGTTTCTTGAGCGGCAATTTCCTAAAGGATTTCTGGGTCTGAGTTGGTTTTGCCTTCTTCCTTCCCAAATTTTGTATTCTGACACAATACAAACCAGAGTTTAGACACAAGATCCATTATGTAATAAAAAACACAACAAATTAGCGTGTCATGCTTAGAATTCGAGAGGCAGCACGACCAACATGAGTTTTTGTGTTTTGGAAAAAGAAATGGAACCCTTTTGCAGAGGGGAACGATAATGAATTCCCCCAAATCAAGTTTGCCAGCGATTTTCATGTGCATTGAAATAGTTTTCCAAAGCCAGTCAGCTGGGAGGGGTGGATGAATCTGGAAACAGCCTGTTTCCTTGGGACTAAATAAAGCCAATATCAAAAAGGACTCTTCCGTTTCTTTGGCTTTTTTCTCATTTTTTGTATTTATCATGGTTTGTCATGAATTTTCTGATGTGAGCTTTCATTTTGAGGCTGGAATATGGAGTTCAAGACACGGAAGGAATGGTCTTTTTCAATCAGGGCACAGCTGTTGGCTTGCTCCAATTCTGGCTTTCTGTCATTGTTTTGGGTGCCTCAGCCGACTTTTGGTTTCTTGAGCGGCAATTTCCTAAATGATTTCTGGGTCTGAGTTGGTTTTGCCTTCTTCCTTCCCAAATTTTGTATTCTGACGCAATACAAACCAGAGTTTAGACAGCGGATCCATTATGTAATAAAAAACACAACAAATTAGCGTGTCATGCTTAGAATTCGAGAGGCAGCACGACCAACATGTGTTTTTGTGTTTTGGAAAAAGAAATGGAACCCTTTTGCAGAGGGGACCGATAATGAATTCCCCCAAATCAAGTTTGCCAGCGATTTTCAGGTGCATTGAATTAGTTTTCCAAAGCCAGTCAGCTGGGAGGGGTGGATGAATCTGGAAACAGCCTGTTTCGTTGGGACTAAATCAAGCCAATATCAAAAAGGACTCTTCCGTTTCTTTGGATTTTTTCACATTTTTCGTATTTATCATGGTTTGTCATGAATTTTCTGATGTGAGCTTTCATTTTGAGGCTGGAATATGGAGTTCAAGACACGGAAGGAATGGTCTTTTCAATCAGGGCACAGCTGTTGGCTTGCTCCAATTCTGGCTTTCTGTCATTGTTTTGGGTGCCTCAGCTGACTTTTGGTTTCTTGAGTGGCAATTTCCTAAAGGATTTCTGGGTCTGAGTTGGTTTTGCCTTCTTGCTTCCCAAATTTTGTATTCTGACACAATACAAACCAGAGTTTAGACACAAGATCCATTATGAAATAAAAAACACAACAAATTAGCGTGTCATGCTTAGAATTCGAGAGGCAGCACGACCAACATGAGTTTTTGTGTTTTGGAAAAAGAAATGGAACCCTTTTGCAGAGGGGACCGATAATGAATTCCCCCAAATCAAGTTTGCCAGCGATTTTCAGGTGCATTGAATTAGTTTTCCAAAGCCAGTCAGCTGGGAGGGGTGGATGAATCTGGAAACAGGCTGTTTCCTTGGGACTAAATCAAGCCAATATCAAAAAGGACTCTTCCGTTTCTTTGGGTTTTTTCACATTTTTCGTATTTATCATGGTTTGTCATGAATTTTCTGATGTGAGCTTTCATTTTGAGGCTGGAATATGGAGTTCAAGACACGGAAGGAATGGTCTTTTTCAATCAGGGCACAGCTGTTGGCTTGCTCCAATTCTGGCTTTCTGTCATTGTTTTGGGTGCCTCAGCCGATTTTGGTTTCTTGAGCGGCAATTTCCTAAATGATTTCTGGGTCTGAGTTGGTTTTGCCTTCTTCCTTCCCAAATTTTGTATTCTGACGCAATACAAACCAGAGTTTAGACAGCGGATCCATTATGAAATAAAAAACACAACAAATTAGCGTGTCATGCTTAGAATTCGAGAGGCAGCACGACCACCATGAGTTTTTGTGTTTTGCAAAAAGAAATGGAACCCTTTTGCAGAGGGGACCGATAATGAATTCCCCCAAATCAAGTTTGCCAGCGATTTTCAGGTGCATTGAAGTAGTTTTCCAAAGCCAGTCAGCTGGGAGGGGTGGATGAATCTGGAAACAGCCTGTTTCCTTGGGACTAAATCAAGCCAATATCAAAAAGGACTCTTCCGTTTCTTTGGCTTTTTTCACATTTTGCGTATTCATCATGGTTTGTCATGAATTTTCTGATGTGAGCTTTCATTTTGAGGCTGGAATATGGAGTTCAAGACACGGAAGGAATGGTCTTTTTCAATCAGGGCACAGCTGTTGGCTTGCTCCAATTCTGGCTTTCTGTCATTGTTTTGGGTGCCTCAGCCGACTTTTGGTTTCTTGAGTGGCAATTTCCTAAATGATTTCTGGGTCTGAGTTGGTTTTGCCTTCTTCCTTCCCAAATTTTGTATTCTGACGCAATACAAACCAGAGTTTAGACAGCGGATCCATTATGAAATAAAAAACACAACAAATTAGCGTGTCATGCTTAGAATTCGAGAGGCAGCACGACCAACATGAGTTTTTGTGTTTTGCAAAAAGAAATGGAACCCTTTTGCAGAGGGGACCGATAATGAATTCCCCCAAATCAAGTTTGCCAGCGATTTTCAGGTGCATTGAATTAGTTTTCCAAAGCCAGTCAGCTGGGAGGGGTGGATGAATCTGGAAACAGCCTGTTTCCTAGGGACTAAATCAAGCCAATATCAAAAAGGACTCTTCCGTTTCTTTGGCTTTTTTCACATTTTGCGTATTCATCATGGTTTGTCATGAATTTTCTGATGTGAGCTTTCATTTTGAGGCTGGAATATGGAGTTCAAGACACGGAAGGAATGTTCTTTTTCAATCAGGGCACAGCTGTTGGCTTGCTCCAATTCTGGCTTTCTGTCATTGTTTTGGGTGCCTCAGCCGACTTTTGGTTTCTTGAGCGGCAATTTCCTAAATGATTTCTGGGTCTGAGTTGGTTTTGCCTTCTTCCTTCCCAAATTTTGTATTCTGACGCAATACAAACCAGAGTTTAGACAGCGGATCCATTATGAAATAAAAAACACAACAAATTAGCGTGTCATGCTTAGAATTCGAGAGGCAGCACGACCAACATGAGTTTTTGTGTTTTGGAAAAAGAAATGGAACCTTTTGCAGAGGGGACCGATAATTAATTCCCCCAAATCAAGTTTGCCAGCGATTTTCAGGTGCATTGAATTAGTTTTCCAAAGCCAGTCAGCTGGGAGGGGTGGGTGAATCTGGAAACAGCCTGTTTCCTTGTGACTAAATCAAGCCAATATCAAAAAGCACTCTTCCGTTTCTTTGGCTTTTTTCACATTTTGCGTATTCATCATGGTTTGTCATGAATTTTCTGATGTGAGCTTTCATTTTGAGGCTGGAATATGGAGTTCAAGACACGGAAGGAATGGTCTTTTTCAATCAGGGCACAGCTGTTGGCTTGCTCCAATTCTGGCTTTCTGTCATTGTTTTGGGTGCCTCAGCTGACTTTTGGTTTCTTGAGCGGCAATTTCCTAAAGGATTTCTGGGTCTGAGTTGGTTTTGCCTTCTTCCTTCCCAAATTTTGTATTCTGACGCAATACAAACCAGAGTTTAGACAGCGGATCCATGATGAAATAAAAAACACAACAAATTAGCGTGTCATGCTTAGAATTCGAGAGGCAGCACGACCAACATGAGTTTTTGTGTTTTGGAAAAAGAAATGGAACCCTTTTGCAGAGGGGACCGATAATGAATTCCCCCAAATCAAGTTTGCCAGCGATTTTCAGGTGCATTGAATTAGTTTTCCAAAGCCAGTCAGCTGGGAGGGGTGGATGAATCTGGAAACAGCCTGTTTCCTTGGGACTAAATCAAGCCAATATCAAAAAGGACTCTTGCGTTTCTTTGGCTTTTTTCACATTTTGCGTATTCATCATGGTTTGTCATGAATTTTCTGATGTGAGCTTTCATTTTGAGGCTGGAATATGGAGTTCAAGACACGGAAGGAATGGTCTTTTTCAATCAGGGCACAGCTGTTGGCTTGCTCCAATTCTGGCTTTCTGTCATTGTTTTGGGTGCCTCAGCCGACTTTTGGTTTCTTGAGCGGCAATTTCCGAAATGATTTCTGGGTCTGAGTTGGTTTTGCCTTCTTCCTTCCCAAATTTTGTATTCTGACGCAATACAAACCAGAGTTTAGACAGCGGATCCATTATGTAATAAAAAACACAACAAATTAGCGTGTCATGCTTAGAATTCGAGAGGCAGCACGACCAACATGAGTTTTTGTGTTTTGCAAAAAGAAATGGAACCCTTTTGCAGAGGGGACCGATAATTAATTCCCCCAAATCAAGTTTGCCAGCGATTTTCAGGTGCATTGAATTAGTTTTCCAAAGCCAGTCAGCTGGGAGGTGTGGATGAATCTGGAAACAGCCTGTTTCGTTGGGACTAAATCAAGCCAATATCAAAAAGGACTCTTCCGTTTCTTTGGCTTTTTTCACATTTTGCGTATTCATCATGGTTTGTCATGAATTTTCTGATGTGAGCTTTCATTTTGAGGCTGGAATATGGAGTTCAAGACACGGAAGGAATGGTCTGTTTCAATCAGGGCACAGCTGTTGGCTTGCTCCAATTCTGGCTTTCTGTCATTGTTTTGGGTGCCTCAGCCGACTTTTGGTTTCTTGAGCGGCAATTTCCTAAATGATTTCTGGGTCTGAGTTGGTTTTGCCTTCTTCCTTCCCAAATTTTGTATTCTGACGCAATACAAACCAGAGTTTAGACAGCGGATCCATTATGAAATAAAAAACACAACAAATTAGCGTGTCATGCTTAGAATTCGAGAGGCAGCACGACCAACATGAGTTTTTGTGTTTTGGAAAAAGAAATGGAACCCTTTTGCAGAGGGGACCGATAATGAATTCCCCCAAATCAAGTTTGCCAGCGATTTTCAGGTGCATTGAATTAGTTTTCCAAAGCCAGTCAGCGGGGAGGGGTGGGTGAATCTGGAAACAGCCTGTTTCCTTGTGACTAAATCAAGCCAATATCAAAAAGGACTCTTCCGTTTCTTTGGCTTTTTTCACATTTTGCGTATTCATCATGGTTTGTCATGAATTTTCTGATGTGAGCTTTCCTTTTGAGGCTGGAATATGGAGTTCAAGACACGGAAGGAATGGTCTTTTTCAATCAGGGCACA
The DNA here is from genome assembly GCF_051225735.1 of Oryctolagus cuniculus. Taxonomy (NCBI): domain Eukaryota; kingdom Metazoa; phylum Chordata; class Mammalia; order Lagomorpha; family Leporidae; genus Oryctolagus; species Oryctolagus cuniculus. The sequence goes on from NC_142875.1 coordinate 89,806,964, forward strand.
GCTGTTGGCTTGCTCCAATTCTGGCTTTCTGTCATTGTTTTGGGTGCCTCAGCTGACTTTTGGTTTCTTGAGCGGCAATTTCCTAAAGGATTTCTGGGTCTGAGTTGGTTTTGCCTTCTTCCTTCCCAAATTTTGTATTCTGACGCAATACAAACCAGAGTTTAGACAGCGGATCCATGATGAAATAAAAAACACAACAAATTAGCGTGTCATGCTTAGAATTCGAGAGGCAGCACGACCAACATGAGTTTTTGTGTTTTGGAAAAAGAAATGGAACCCTTTTGCAGAGGGGACCGATAATGAATTCCCCCAAATCAAGTTTGCCAGTGATTTTCAGGTGCATTGAATTAGTTTTCCAAAGCCAGTCAGCTGGGAGGGGTGGATGAATCTGGAAACAGCCTGTTTCCTTGGGACTAAATCAAGCCAATATCAAAAAGGACTCTTCCGTTTCTTTGGCTTTTTTCACATTTTGCGTATTCATCATGGTTTGTCATGAATTTTCTGATGTGAGCTTTCATTTTGAGGCTGGAATATGGAGTTCAAGACACGGAAGGAATGGTCTTTTTCAATCAGGGCACAGCTGTTGGCTTGCCCAATTCTGGCTTTCTGTCATTGTTTTGGGTGCCTCAGCCGACTTTTGGTTTCTTGAGCGGCAATTTCCTAAAGGATTTCTGGGTCTGAGTTGGTTTTGCCTTCTTCCTTCCCAAATTTTGTATTCTGACGCAATACAAACCAGAGTTTAGACACAAGATCCATTATGAAATAAAAAACACAACAAATTAGCGTGTCATGCTTAGAATTCGAGAGGCAGCACGACCAACATGAGTTTTTGTGTTTTGGAAAAAGAAATGGAACCCTTTTGCAGAGGGGACCGATAATGAATTCCCCCAAATCAAGTTTGCCAGCGATTTTCAGGTGCATTGAATTAGTTTTCCAAAGCCAGTCAGCTGGGAGGGGTGGATGAATCTGGAAACAGCCTGTTTCCTTGGGACTAAATCAAGCCAATATCAAAAAGGACTCTTCCGTTTCTTTGGCTTTTTTCACATTTTGCGTATTCATCATGGTTTGTCATGAATTTTCTGATGTGAGCTTTCATTTTGAGGCTGGAATATGGAGTTCAAGACACGGAAGGAATGGTCTGTTTCAATCAGGGCACAGCTGTTGGCTTGCTCCAATTCTGGCTTTCTGTCATTGTTTTGGGTGCCTCAGCCGACTTTTGGTTTCTTGAGCGGCAATTTCCTAAAGGATTTCTGGGTCTGAGTTGGTTTTGCCTTCTTCCTTCCCAAATTTTGTATTCTGACGCAATACAAACCAGAGTTTAGACAGCGGATCCATTATGAAATAAAAAACACAACAAATTAGCGTGTCCTGCTTAGAATTCGAGAGGCAGCACGACCAACATGAGTTTTTGTGTTTTGGAAAAAGAAATGGAACCCTTTTGCAGAGGGGACCGATAATGAATTCCCCCAAATCAAGTTTGCCAGCAATTTTCAGGTGCATTGAATTAGTTTTCCAAAGCCAGTCAGCTGGGAGGGGTGGATGAATCTGGAAACAGCCTGTTTCCTTGGGACTAAATCAAGCCAATATCAAAAAGGACTCTTCCGTTTCTTTGGCTTTTTTCACATTTTGCGTATTCATCATGGTTTGTCATGAATTTTCTGATGTGAGCTTTCATTTTGAGGCTGGAATATGGAGTTCAAGACACGGAAGGAATGGTCTGTTTCAATCAGGGCACAGCTGTTGGCTTGCTCCAATTCTGGCTTTCTGTCATTGTTTTGGGTGCCTCAGCCGAATTTTGGTTTCTTGAGCGGCAATTTCCTAAATGATTTCTGGGTCTGAGTTGGTTTTGCCTTCTTCCTTCCCAAATTTTGTATTCTGACGCAATACAAACCAGAGTTTAGACAGCGGATCCATTATGAAATAAAAAACACAACAAATTAGCGTGTCATGCTTAGAATTCGAGAGGCAGCACGACCAACATGAGTTTTTGTGTTTTGGAAAAAGAAATGGAACCCTTTTGCAGAGGGGACCGATAATTAATTCCCCCAAATCAAGTTTGCCAGCGATTTTCAGGTGCATTGAATTAGTTTTCCAAAGCCAGTCAGCTGGGAGGGGTGGATGAATCTGGAAACAGCCTGTTTCCTTGGGACTAAATCAAGCCAATATCAAAAAGGACTCTTCCGTTTCTTTGGCTTTTTTCACATTTTGCGTATTCATCATGGTTTGTCATGAATTTTCTGATGTGAGCTTTCATTTTGAGGCTGGAATATGGAGTTCAAGACACGGAAGGAATGGTCTGTTTCAATCAGGGCACAGCTGTTGGCTTGCTCCAATTCTGGCTTTCTGTCATTGTTTTGGGTGCCTCAGCCGAATTTTGGTTTCTTGAGCGGCAATTTCCTAAAGGATTTCTGGGTCTGAGTTGGTTTTGCCTTCTTCCTTCCCAAATTTTGTATTCTGACGCAATACAAACCAGAGTTTAGACAGCGGATCCATTATGAAATAAAAAACACAACAAATTAGCGTGTCATGCTTAGAATTCGAGAGGCAGCACGACCAACATGAGTTTTTGTGTTTTGCAAAAAGAAATGGAACCCTTTTGCAGAGGGGACCGATAATTAATTCCCCCAAATCAAGTTTGCCAGCGATTTTCAGGTGCATTGAAGTAGTTTTCCAAAGCCAGTCAGCTGGGAGGGGTGGATGAATCTGGAAACAGCCTGTTTCCTTGGGACTAAATCAAGCCAATATCAAAAAGGACTCTTCCGTTTCTTTGGCTTTTTTCACATTTTGCGTATTCATCATGGTTTGTCATGAATTTTCTGATGTGAGCTTTCATTTTGAGGCTGGAATATGGAGTTCAAGACACGGAAGGAATGGTCTGTTTCAATCAGGGCACAGCTGTTGGCTTGCTCCAATTCTGGCTTTCTGTCATTGTTTTGGGTGCCTCAGCCGACTTTTGGTTTCTTGAGCGGCAATTTCCTAAAGGATTTCTGGGTCTGAGTTGGTTTTGCCTTCTTCCTTCCCAAATTTTGTATTCTGACGCAATACAAACCAGAGTTTAGACACAAGATCCATTATGAAATAAAAAACACAACAAATTAGCGTGTCATGCTTAGAATTCGAGAGGCAGCACGACCAACATGAGTTTTTGTGTTTTGGAAAAAGAAATGGAACCCTTTTGCAGAGGGGACCGATAATTAATTCCCCCAAATCAAGTTTGCCAGCGATTTTCAGGTGCATTGAATTAGTTTTCCAAAACCAGTCAGCTGGGAGGGGTGGATGAATCTGGAAACAGCCTGTTTCCTTGTGACTAAATCAAGCCAATATCAAAAAGGACTCTCCCGTTTCTTTGGCTTTTTTCACATTTTTCGTATTCATCATGGTTTTTCATGAATTTTCTGATGTGAGCTTTCATTTTGAGGCTGGAATATGGAGTTCAAGACACGGAAGGAATGGTCTTTTTCAATCAGAGCACAGCTGTTGGCTTGCTCCAATTCTGGCTTTCTGTCATTGTTTTGGGTGCCTCAGCCGACTTTTGGTTTCTTGAGCGGCAATTTCCTAAAGGATTTCTGGGTCTGAGTTGGTTTTGCCTTCTTCCTTCCCAAATTTTGTATTCTGACGCAATACAAACCAGAGTTTAGACAGCGGATCCACTATGAAATAAAAAACACAACAAATTAGCGTGTCATGCTTAGAATTCGAGAGGCAGCACGACCAACATGAGTTTTTGTGTTTTGCAAAAAGAAATGGAACCCTTTTGCAGAGGGGACCGATAATTAATTCCCCCAAATCAAGTTTGCCAGCGATTTTCAGGTGCATTGAATTAGTTTTCCAAAGCCAGTCAGCTGGGAGGGGTGGATGAATCTGGAAACAGCCTGTTTCCTTGGGACTAAATCAAGCCAATATCAAAAAGGACTCTTCCGTTTCTTTGGCTTTTTTCACATTTTGCGTATTCATCATGGTTTGTCATGAATTTTCTGATGTGAGCTTTCATTTTGAGGCTGGAATATGGAGTTCAAGACACGGAAGGAATGGTCTTTTTCAATCAGGGCACAGCTGTTGGCTTGCTCCAATTCTGGCTTTCTGTCATTGTTTTGGGTGCCTCAGCCGACTTTTGGTTTCTTGAGCGGCAATTTCCTAAAGGATTTCTGGGTCTGAGTTGGTTTTGCCTTCTTCCTTCCCAAATTTTGTATTCTGACGCAATACAAACCAGAGTTTAGACAGCGGATCCATTATGAAATAAAAAACACAACAAATTAGCCTGTCATGCTTAGAATTCAAGAGGCAGCACGACCAACATGAGTTTTTGTGTTTTGGAAAAAGAAATGGAACCCTTTTGCAGAGGGGACCGATAATGAATTCCCCCAAATCAAGTTTGCCAGCGATTTTCAGGTGCATTGAATTAGTTTTCCAAAGCCAGTCAGCTGGGAGGGGTGGATGAATCTGGAAACAGCCTGTTTCCTTGGGACTAAATAAAGCCAATATCAAAAAGGACTCTTCCGTTTCTTTGGCTTTTTTCACATTTTGCGTATTCATCATGGTTTGTCATGAATTTTCTGATGTGAGCTTTCATTTTGAGGCTGGAATATGGAGTTCAAGACACGGAAGGAATGGTGTTTTTCAATGAGGGCACAGCTGTTGGCTTGCTCCAATTCTGGCTTTCTGTCATTGTTTTGGGTGCCTCAGCCGAATTTTGGTTTCTTGAGCGGCAATTTCCTAAAGGATTTCTGGGTCTGAGTTGGTTTTGCCTTCTTCCTTCCCAAATTTTGTATTCTGACGCAATACAAACCAGAGTTTAGACACAAGATCCATTATGAAATAAAAAACACAACAAATTAGCGTGTCATGCTTAGAATTCGAGAGGCAGCACGACCAACATGAGTTTTTGTGTTTTGGAAAAAGAAATGGAACCCTTTTGCAGAGGGGACCGATAATTAATTCCCCCAAATCAAGTTTGCCAGCGATTTTCAGGTGCATTGAATTAGTTTTCCAAAACCAGTCAGCTGGGAGGGGTGGATGAATCTGGAAACAGCCTGTTTCCTTGTGACTAAATCAAGCCAATATCAAAAAGGACTCTCCCGTTTCTTTGGCTTTTTTCACATTTTGCGTATTCATCATGGTTTTTCATGAATTTTCTGATGTGAGCTTTCATTTTGAGGCTGGAATATGGAGTTCAAGACACGGAAGGAATGGTCTGTTTCAATCAGGGCACAGCTGTTGGCTTGCTCCAATTCTGGCTTTCTGTCATTGTTTTGGGTGCCTCAGCCGACTTTTGGTTTCTTGAGCGGCAATTTCCTAAATGATTTCTGGGTCTGAGTTGGTTTTGCCTTCTTCCTTCCCAAATTTTGTATTCTGACGCAATACAAACCAGAGTTTAGACAGCGGATCCATTATGAAATAAAAAACACAACAAATTAGCGTGTCATGCTTAGAATTCGAGAGGCAGCACGACCAACATGAGTTTTTGTGTTTTGCAAAAAGAAATGGAACCCTTTTGCAGAGGGGACCGATAATGAATTCCCCCAAATCAAGTTTGCCAGCGATTTTCAGGTGCATTGAATTAGTTTTCCAAAGCCAGTCAGCTGGGAGGGGTGGATGAATCTGGAAACAGCCTGTTTCCTTGGGACTAAATCAAGCCAATATCAAAAAGGACTCTTGCGTTTCTTTGGCTTTTTTCACATTTTGCGTATTCATCATGGTTTGTCATGAATTTTCTGATGTGAGCTTTCATTTTGAGGCTGGAATATGGAGTTCAAGACACGGAAGGAATGGTCTTTTTCAATCAGAGCACAGCTGTTGGCTTGCTCCAATTCTGGCTTTCTGTCATTGTTTTGGGTGCCTCAGCCGACTTTTGGTTTCTTGAGCGGCAATTTCCTAAAGGATTTCTGGGTCTGAGTTGGTTTTGCCTTCTTCCTTCCCAAATTTTGTATTCTGACGCAATACAAACCAGAGTTTAGACAGCGGATCCATTATGAAATAAAAAACACAACAAATTAGCGTGTCATGCTTAGAATTCGAGAGGCAGCACGACCAACATGAGTTTTTGTGTTTTGCAAAAAGAAATGGAACCCTTTTGCAGAGGGGACAGATAATTAATTCCCCCAAATCAAGTTTGCCAGCGATTTTCAGGTGCATTGAATTAGTTTTCCAAAACCAGTCAGCTGGGAGGAGTGGATGAATCTGGAAACAGCCTGTTTCCTTGGGACTAAATCAAGCCAATATCAAAAAGGACTCTTCCGTTTCTTTGGCTTTTTTCACATTTTGCGTATTCATCATGGTTTGTCATGAATTTTCTGATGTGAGCTTTCATTTTGAGGCTGGAATATGGAGTTCAAGACACGGAAGGAATGGTCTGTTTCAATCAGGGCACAGCTGTTGGCTTGCTCCAATTCTGGCTTTCTGTCATTGTTTTGGGTGCCTCAGCCGACTTTTGGTTTCTTGAGCGGCAATTTCCTAAAGGATTTCTGGGTCTGAGCTGGTTTTGCCTTCTTCCTTCCCAAATTTTGTATTCTGACGCAATACAAACCAGAGTTTAGACAGCGGATCCATTATGAAATAAAAAACACAACAAATTAGCGTGTCATGCTTAGAATTCGAGAGGCAGCACGACCAACATGAGTTTTTGTGTTTTGCAAAAAGAAATGGAACCCTCTTGCAGAGGGGACCGATAATTAATTCCCCCAAATCAAGTTTGCCAGCGATTTTCAGGTGCATTGAATTAGTTTTCCAAAGCCAGTCAGCTGGGAGGGGTGGATGAATCTGGAAACAGCCTGTTTCCTTGTGACTAAATCAAGCCAATATCAAAAAGGACTCTTCCGTTTCTTTGGCTTTTTTCACATTTTGCGTATTCATCATGGTTTGTCATGAATTTTCTGATGTGAGCTTTCATTTTGAGGCTGGAATATGGAGTTCAAGACACGGAAGGAATGGTCTTTTTCAATCAGGGCACAGCTGTTGGCTTGCTCCAATTCTGGCTTTCTGTCATTGTTTTGGGTGCCTCAGCCGACTTTTGGTTTCTTGAGCGGCAATTTCCTAAAGGATTTCTGGGTCTGAGTTGGTTTTGCCTTCTTCCTTCCCAAATTTTGTATTCTGACGCAATACAAACCAGAGTTTAGACAGCGGATCCATTATGAAATAAAAAACACAACAAATTAGCGTGTCATGCTTAGAATACGAGAGGTAGCACGACCAACATGAGTTTTTGTGTTTTGGAAAAAGAAATGGAACCCTTTTGCAGAGGGGACTGATAATTCATTCCCCCAAATCAAGTTTGCCAGCGATTTTCAGGTGCATTGAATTAGTTTTCCAAAGCCAGTCAGCTGGGAGAGGTGGGTGAATCTGGAAACAGCCTGTTTCCTTGTGACTAAATCAAGCCAATATCAAAAAGGACTCTTCCGTTTCTTTGGCTTTTTTCACATTTTGCGTATTCATCATGGTTTGTCATGAATTTTCTGATGTGAGCTTTCATTTTGAGGCTGGAATATGGAGTTCAAGACACGGAAGGAATGGTCTTTTTCAATCAGGGCACAGCTGTTGGCTTGCTCCAATTCTGGCTTTCTGTCATTGTTTTGGGTGCCTCAGCCGACTTTTGGTCTCTTGAGCGGCAATTTCCTAAATGATTTCTGGGTCTGAGTTGGTTTTGCCTTCTTCCTTCCCAAATTTTGTATTCTGACGCAATACAAACCAGAGTTTAGACAGCGGATCCATTATGAAATAAAAAACACAACAAATTAGCGTGTCATGCTTAGAATTCGAGAGGCAGCACGACCAACATGAGTTTTTGTGTTTTGCAAAAAGAAATGGAACCCTCTTGCAGAGGGGACCGATAATTAATTCCCCCAAATCAAGTTTGCCAGCGATTTTCAGGTGCATTGAATTAGTTTTCCAAAGCCAGTCAGCTGGGAGGGGTGGATGAATCTGGAAACAGCCTGTTTCCTTGTGAATAAATTAAGCCAATATCAAAAAGGACTCTTCCGTTTCTTTGGCTTTTTTCACATTTTGCGTATTCATCATGGTTTGTCATGAATTTTCTGATGTGAGCTTTCATTTTGAGGCTGGAATATGGAGTTCAAGACACGGAAGGAATGGTCTTTTTCAATCAGGGCACAGCTGTTGGCTTGCTCCAATTCTGGCTTTCTGTCATTGATTTGGGTGCCTCAGCCGACTTTTGGTTTCTTGAGCGGCAATTTCCTAAATGATTTCTGGGTCTGAGTTGGTTTTGCCTTCTTCCTTCCCAAATTTTGTATTCTGACGCAATACAAACCAGAGTTTAGACAGCGGATCCATGATGAAATAAAAAACACAACAAATTAGCCTGTCATGCTTAGAATTCGAGAGGCAGCATGACCAACATGAGTTTTTGTGTTTTGCAAAAAGAAATGGAACCCTCTTTCAGAGGGGACCAATAATTAATTCCCCCAAATCAAGTTTGCCAGCGATTTTCAGGTGCATTGAATTAGTTTTCCAAAGCCAGTCAGCTGGGAGGGGTGGATGAATCTGGAAACAGCCTGTTTCCTTGGGACTAAATCAAGCCAATATCAAAAAGGACTCTTCCGTTTCTTTGGCTTTTTTCACATTTTGCGTATTCATCATGGTTTGTCATGAATTTTCTGATGTGAGCTTTCATTTTGAGGCTGGAATATGGAGTTCAAGACACGGAAGGAATGGTCTTTTTCAATCAGGGCACAGCTGTTGGCTTGCTCCAATTCTGGCTTTCTGTCCTTGTTTTGGGTGCCTCAGCCGACTTTTGGTTTCTTGAGCGGCAATTTCCTAAAGGATTTCTGGGTCTGAGTTGGTTTTGCCTTCTTCCTTCCCAAATTTTGTATTCTGACGCAATACAAACCAGAGTTTAGACACAAGATCCATTATGAAATAAAAAACACAACAAATTAGCGTGTCATGCTTAGAATTCGAGAGGCAGCACGACCAACATGAGTTTTTGTGTTTTGGAAAAAGAAATGGAACCCTTTTGCAGAGGGGAACGATAATGAATTCCCCCAAATCAAGTTTGCCAGCAATTTTCAGGTGCATTGAATTAGTTTTCCAAAGCCAGTCAGCTGGGAGGGGTGGATGAATCTGGAAACAGCCTGTTTCCTTGGGACTAAATCAAGCCAATATCAAAAAGGACTCTTCCGTTTCTTTGGCTTTTTTCACATTTTGCGTATTCATCATGGTTTGTCATGAATTTTCTGATGTGAGCTTTCATTTTGAGGCTGGAATATGGAGTTCAAGACACGGAAGGAATGGTCTTTTTCAATCAGGGCACAGCTGTTGGCTTGCTCCAATTCTGGCTTTCTGTCATTGTTTTGGGTGCCTCAGCCGACTTTTGGTTTCTTGAGCGGCAATTTCCTAAAGGATTTCTGGGTCTGAGTTGGTTTTGCCTTCTTCCTTCCCAAATTTTGTATTCTGACGCAATACAAACCAGAGTTTAGACAGCGGATCCATTATGAAATAAAAAACACAACAAATTAGCGTGTCATGCTTAGAATTCGAGAGGCAGCACGACCAACATGAGTTTTTGTGTTTTGGAAAAAGAAATGGAACCCTTTTGCAGAGGGGAACGATAATTAATTCCCCCAAATCAAGTTTGCCAGCGATTTTCAGGTGCATTGAATTAGTTTTCCAAAGCCAGTCAGCTGGGAGGGGTGGATGAATCTGGAAACAGCCTGTTTCCTTGGGACTAAATCAAGCCAATATCAAAAAGGACTCTTCCGTTTCTTTGGCTTTTTTCACATTTTGCGTATTCATCATGGTTTGTCATGAATTTTCTGATGTGAGCTTTCATTTTGAGGCTGGAATATGGAGTTCAAGACACGGAAGGAATGGTCTTTTTCAATCAGGGCACAGCTGTTGGCTTGCTCCAATTCTGGCTTTCTGTCATTGTTTTGGGTGCCTCAGCCGACTTTTGGTTTCTTGAGCGGCAATTTCGTAAATGATTTCTGGGTCTGAGTTGGTTTTGCCTTCTTCCTTCCCAAATTTTGTATTCTGACGCAATACAAACCAGAGTTTAGACAGCGGATCCATTATGAAATAAAAAACACAACAAATTAGCGTGTCATGCTTAGAATTCGAGAGGCAGCACGACCAACATGAGTTTTTGTGTTTTGGAAAAAGAAATGGAACCCTTTTTCAGAGTCTAACGATAATTAATTCCCCCAAATCAAGTTTGCCAGCGATTTTCAGGTGCATTGAATTAGTTTTCCAAAGCCAGTCAGCTGGGAGGGGTGGATGAATCTGGAAACAGCCTGTTTCCTTGTGAATAAATCAAGCCAATATCAAAAAGGACTCTTCCGTTTCTTTGGCTTTTTTCACATTTTGCGTATTCATCATGGTTTGTCATGAATTTTCTGATGTGAGCTTTCATTTTGAGGCTGGAATATGGAGTTCAAGACACGGAAGGAATGGTCTTTTTCAATCAGGGCACAGCTGTTGGCTTGCTCCAATTCTGGCTTTCTGTCATTGATTTGGGTGCCTCAGCCGACTTTTGGTTTCTTGAGCGGCAATTTCCTAAATGATTTCTGGGTCTGAGTTGGTTTTGCCTTCTTCCTTCCCAAATTTTGTATTCTGACGCAATACAAACCAGAGTTTAGACAGCGGATCCATGATGAAATAAAAAACACAACAAATTAGCCTGTCATGCTTAGAATTCGAGAGGCAGCATGACCAACATGAGTTTTTGTGTTTTGCAAAAAGAAATGGAACCCTCTTGCAGAGGGGACCGATAATTAATTCCCCCAAATCAAGTTTGCCAGCGATTTTCAGGTGCATTGAATTAGTTTTCCAAAGCCAGTCCGCTGGGAGGGGTGGATGAATCTGGAAACAGCCTGTTTCCTTGGGACTAAATCAAGCCAATATCGAAAAGGACTCTTCCGTTTCTTTGGCTTTTTTCACATTTTTCGTATTCATCATGGTTTGTCATGAATTTTCTGATGTGAGCTTTCATTTTGAGGCTGGAATATGGAGTTCAAGACACGGAAGGAATGGTCTTTTTCAATCAGGGCACAGCTGTTGGCTTGCTCCAATTCTGGCTTTCTGTCCTTGTTTTGGGTGCCTCAGCCGACTTTTGGTTTCTTGAGCGGCAATTTCCTAAAGGATTTCTGGGTCTGAGTTGGTTTTGCCTTCTTCCTTCCCAAATCTTGTATTCTGACGCAATACAAACCAGAGTTTAGACACAAGATCCATTATGAAATAAAAAACACAACAAATTAGCGTGTCATGCTTAGAATTCGAGAGGCAGCACGACCAACATGAGTTTTTGTGTTTTGGAAAAAGAAATGGAACCCTTTTGCAGAGGGGAACGATAATTAATTCCCCCAAATCAAGTTTGCCAGCGATTTTCAGGTGCATTGAATTAGTTTTCCAAAGCCAGTCAGCTGGGAGGGGTGGATGAATCTGGAAACAGCCTGTTTCCTTGGGACTAAATCAAGCCAATATCGAAAAGGACTCTTCCGTTTCTTTGGCTTTTTTCACATTTTGCGTATTCATCATGGTTTGTCATGAATTTTCTGATGTGAGCTTTCATTTTGAGGCTGGAATATGGAGTTCAAGACACGGAAGGAATGGTCTTTTTCAATCAGGGCACAGCTGTTGGCTTGCTCCAATTCTGGCTTTCTGTCATTGTTTTGGGTGCCTCAGCCGACTTTTGGTTTCTTGAGCGGCAATTTCCTAAAGGATTTCTGGGTCTGAGTTGGTTTTGCCTTCTTCCTTCCCAAATCTTGTATTCTGACGCAATACAAACCAGAGTTTAGACACAAGATCCATTATGAAATAAAAAACACAACAAATTAGCGTGTCATGCTTAGAATACGAGAGGTAGCACGACCAACATGAGTTTTTGTGTTTTGGAAAAAGAAATGGAACCCTTTTGCAGAGGGGACTGATAATTCATTCCCCCAAATCAAGTTTGCCAGCGATTTTCAGGTGCATTGAATTAGTTTTCCAAAGCCAGTCAGCTGGGAGAGGTGGGTGAATCTGGAAACAGCCTGTTTCCTTGTGACTAAATCAAGCCAATATCAAAAAGGACTCTTCCGTTTCTTTGGCTTTTTTCACATTTTGCGTATTCATCATGGTTTGTCATGAATTTTCTGATGTGAGCTTTCATTTTGAGGCTGGAATATGGAGTTCAAGACACGGAAGGAATGGTCTTTTTCAATCAGGGCACAGCTGTTGGCTTGCTCCAATTCTGGCTTTCTGTCATTGTTTTGGGTGCCTCAGCCGACTTTTGGTGTCTTGAGCGGCAATTTCCTAAATGATTTCTGGGTCTGAGTTGGTTTTGCCTTCTTCCTTCCCAAATTTTGTATTCTGACGCAATACAAACCAGAGTTTAGACAGCGGATCCATTATGAAATAAAAAACACAACAAATTAGCGTGTCATGCTTAGAATTCGAGAGGCAGCACGACCAACATGAGTTTTTGTGTTTTGGAAAAAGAAATGGAACCCTTTTGCAAAGGGGACCGATAATTTATTCCCCCAAATCAAGTTTGCCAGCGATTTTCAGGTGCATTGAATTAGTTTTCCAAAGCCAGTCAGCTGGGAGGGGTGGATGAATCTGGAAACAGCCTGTTTCCTTGTGAATAAATCAAGCCAATATCAAAAAGGACTCTTCCGTTTCTTTGGCTTTTTTCACATTTTGCGTATTCATCATGGTTTGTCATGAATTTTCTGATGTGAGCTTTCATTTTGAGGCTGGAATATGGAGTTCAAGACACGGAAGGAATGGTCTTTTT